>NW_028275164.1:22193502-22812252 GCF_013281855.1 Momordica charantia
ATATGGCTTCATAGTGGGAGTTTTGAACTTTTGAGGGAAAGTAGCACATGGCTGAATCATCGGAGCAGTGCACAACCTTCAGCTGCTCCTCCTGAAACCTTGTGATGTATTCTCTAAGCGTCTCGCCCTCCTTCTGTCTGATGGTGGCGAGATGGGTCATTGTTTTTCTGTCATAGTGCCGAGAAGAGAATTGACTAATAAATTCTTTCCTCAGCTGCGACTAGGTTGAGATCGACCTAACCGGCAATCTTCTGCACCACAAGCACGCGCTGCCGGTAAGCGCGATATTGAAGGCGCGGCATTTAATGGCGTCCGTTGCCACTTGAAAATCCATAAGGCCTTCAAAGACCTCAACATAATCCTTTGGGTCCTTAGACCTATCATATGGCTTCATAGTGGGAGTTTTGAACTTTGGAAGGATTGGAGCCTCTAAGATATCCGAGGTGAACGGCGATTCCCCCATGTCACCATCATCAAATGCGCTCCCTTTCACCTCGCACCTTGCCTTTAAGACTTCTACTTGAGCATCAAATTTGTTCTTGAGCTGGTCGAACTCCTCCCTCGTAATCATTCCCTCAGGAACTATTGGGTTGTAAGAGGATTCGGCCTGCTGGTTGGAATTCTTGTGCGAGCATGTTGGAGTTCTTTCTCTTCGGAGGGACGAGCTTCTCTTTCTATTGAGATGGTCGCGGAGATCGCCTCTCTGGCGAGTATACTCCTCATCTTCATCACCTTCGGGTGCTCTTCATCGACTGGGTCGAGGTGAAGACCTCCTTGCTCACGCACCTCGTCGCACGCCGCTCGGTCTTCAGATCGAGAACCGGCACCAAGAGCTTGCACCATTTCGTTGTACATCTCTTCCATGGTGCGCATCTAGGTGCGCATTGCCTCCATTTCTTTCTGGAATGCATCAAAGTTCTCCCTAGTAGGAGCTGGAGCTGCTCCTCAGTGGTTCTTCTCGAGGCACCACCTCGGCTGTGGTTGGCCTTAGATGGTTTTGGATGTGCTGGCGGCAGAACAGGCGTGGTGATGCGTGCCGACCTACGGAGCGGCTCAGTCCCCAGGCCTTCCTGAATCTGGCCCTCTGCCACTTCTTCCCCGACCTCTCTCTAGTGGTCATCATTAGCAGCCAGAGCTCTTCGGTCTGCTGTGTTGGTTGAGTTTGCTGATTGAACCATCATTGCTTATGTTTCTTGGATCGGGATCACTTAAATTGTCCTTCCCCACAGACGGCGCCAAATGTTTGTGCAAAGAATCGCACAACGGTGCTCACGAACCTAGCTCGAACCCAGTCTTTTACTCAACTTGAACCGTGGAATGAACCTGCACAAGAGGGCAAACTCTCTAACGATCAAGTCAGTATAGGTCGGACTCAATATTAAGTTCAAGGTTAGATTCAATACCTGAGTCGTGAAATGAGGCTCTCTATTTATAGATGGTGAGTCCGACAGTACTCACGACCGGCGGTTACCTTTGTCTTTTTTATGTCGAACCTGTCGGGTTTGAGCAGATCGAACCCGTCCAGGTCGAACCAAGGCTTTTTACACTTAGCCTTATTTACGGGCAAATCCGGTCTCCTCGGCAGGTTCGAGGTGGACCTGGAATACTTCTTTTATTTTTAAACATCAATAAGCATCCTCCACGTGTCCACAGTATTTTTATCCCCAAACATTGTACTTGAGTTTCAAAGAGATAATTGACATGATTCTGTCATCCCGATTAGTTCAAGAATTGCATATCATCGTGTATCTATAGTTTGATTTGTAAAAAAAATTGGTTTGTAAAAGTTTAAGTTTTTCTTAGTAGTGCATTTAAGTCACGTTTACTTAACCGCAATCGTAATAGAAAGCAATCGTAATGAAAATCAATCGTAATGAAATCAATCAGAATCGTAATGTTATTTGTTTACTAGAAATTTTCTAGAATCGTAAACAGAATTCCTTTGATGTTGTTTACTAAAACTGTCTGGAATCAAAATTGGAATCAAATATATGACAATTACTAATAAACCTCTTTCTCCTTTTTAGCCAATTACAAATATATTATTGTGCTAATCTTTTTTAAATTACAATAATAATACATTTTAATTTAATTTATTACTATATTATTGATAGTAAATATTTCTTATTATAACAATTTATCTAATATTAATACATCATGAATAATTAAAATAAAATTACATCAAATAAAATATTTTTTATTAGAACAACCAAACTTTAATAAAACATATTATTAAGTTTTATTATTCTAATATTTAATAGTAATAATTTCTATTTAAAGAATTTATTGATATTAATTAATATTAATATTGTATAATAAAATCACATCAACTATAAATGGAGAAGAAATTATAAAAGTATAAAAAAACTAATTAAAAATTATATAGATCAAATCCATAGATGAGAGACGAGATAAAAGTGGTACATTAATTTTCTAAAGCTATATGAAGAGTTTTTTCTTACTCTTTCTCCTAACTTTTTCTTCATCAAAACTTGAGTTTTTTTTTCTCTTTCGATATGTTAATTTTCTCTTTAGTCAGTGTATTGTGTTTTCTTATATTTAGTTAGATTGTTGGATCGAATATTCAACTTTTTTAGTTCTTTTTTTCAATGCAAGTCTTGAAAACGACTCTATCAACTAGAAAAAGGAAAGGGAAAATGAGGGATAAGATCGAATCACCTTGGACGGATCCACTTTGGGATGGCACTTGATAACCGTGAGAACTCTCTCAATGACCTCCTCCTTGGTAATGTGATCATCATGTGATGAAAATAGCCAGAGAAATCCATCGGAACATGGCTGCGGTTGGCATTCCCGGCGAGTTAGGGCAAGGAATCGGACCAGAACTCGAACATGGCGAAGAACGGATGCCTTGAACACCATCTCTCTCTCTCACTTTTCTTCATGGGGTGACTCCTCAATTTCTTGAACTCAGGAACTTATTAATGATCCAGTCGAATCTGAAGGGAATGTGAATTTGGCCTATACAAAGCACGTGCATTTTTAAAGAATACTTGATTACCTACGATATATAAGTAATTTGTTCAAAAAGTTTAACAAATGGCATGCTTGCTGTTTTTTTTTTTTTTTTGTCATTTTCTTTTTGAATGACTCAAATAAGAAATCGAAGCAAAGTTTTATTTACTTTTATGTATTGTTATGTTTAGGGAAAAAAAGATGAAAAATCCATGAATATGTGATTTTTTTTAGAAAAAAAAATTAAGTTATTGAAGAATAATACTTTTAGTCACACTAACTGAATCAATGGGTGATGAGAATTATTGAGACTTTGATTTTAGGAGATAAACATGAAAAATAAGAAAAAAATTGGTGAGGTAAACATTTAAGATTAAAAAAAAAGCAAAATTATATTATAATTTTTATCTATTTAATTAATTTTTATATTTTTAAACATTGAAATAAAAACTATGAAATTTCACGTGCATCGCACGTGTTTCTTACTAGTTGGAATTAAATTCCTAGAGTAAAATTTGAAAGGACCAACATGATAAATATTTCACGAATTTTGCATTTTCTTGTTACAACATGTTAGGAGGGGCAACCAAGGTATACCAGTTATACTCGTTTGGTCCATGAATTTTGCAATTATATATAATATAATTACTCGGAATCATTACCACATGCAATGCAATTAAAAAGGAAACAAAACGGTCAATGTAATTACAAAATTGTCCTCCTTAATCAATTATTCATAACAATCCTCACAAATACCTCTCTTATTTCTTCCACTATTTAATCAATTACTCATAAAAACCCCATAAATCTCTCTCTTATTTCTTCTTCCTCTATTCCATGACAGTTTTTCTCTATCTACTATATCTCTCTCCCCGTCCTCGTATTGATCTCCACCACCACATATTATGTCTTCTCCGTTGAACTGATCCACCAAGATTCGCCCAATTCGCTGTTGTTCAACTCCTCAGAGACTCACTACAACCGCCTCACCAATGCCCTCCACCGCTCCATCCGTCGCCAATTATTTATTCTTTAATGGTTTTAAATTGTTTCGGTCACAGAACCATAGATTTGGTTACATTAAAATTTGCTATTTAGACTTTTTAGGATGGAGTGTCTAATAGATTGTTGAACTTTAAAATGTGTCAACAAAATCTCTAAAATATTTTTAATGTTGGGTCTAATAAATTCCTTAATGTTAAAAAGCGTCTAATAAATTTTTAGACTTTTAATTATGTATTTAGTAAGTCCTAGAAATTGCACATTTGTGTCTAAATCCCTAATTTATGAGACACTTTTTGAAGTTAAGCTGTTATTAGATACAAAATTGAAATTTTAATCTAAAGATTTAATGTTTAAAGTTTATGACCTGATCAAAACAATTAAGACATTTTCTTGGTTGAGAGAATTATTAGTCACAATAATATTAATAATTTAAAAACTTATTTGATACTTTCTAAAACTCCCCAAATACTAAATTTGTAATTTAATAATAATTAATTTATTCTGATAACAATTAATAAGTTTTAATAATTGTTTCTTGCAGAAGTCTTCTTGTAATTAATGGGTTGGAAGTTGGAACAAGTCAAATTAGCTATATATATATATATAATGCTTCGTTGTCCCCAAGTCTTTGTTTTCATCTTTCCTGTTTTCCAAAGCATATGGATATGAAACTTCTTCAAGTTCATCCCAACGAATTGAAGTTTATTTGTAAGTCTCTACACGAACACGATCAATCAGATATGTATTTTTCTTTTCTTTTTTTTTTTCTCTTTTCTTGATTGGATGTAATTTCTTATGCTTTTTTATTTCTTATCAAAGATTTAGACTTTATTCTCGTTGATTTTCTGTTCTATCTATAGATAGATTTTTGTTTGACATCTTTAGCAGTGGACCTTTTTTTTCATAATTTGTAATTTTTTTCATTTTAAAAAGTAAAAAACGTGGTTTTCTTTTTAAAAATACACAGTTAGAAGATAAGAAGAGGCAATAATTTTTTTCAGTTGGATATTTCTTACTCTCAAAATTTTGACCACTTAGATTACATTCCATATCTCTCAAAGTACTTGTTAATAAATTTTTTTATCATTACCCGTTGGAAATCTATATTTTGGTTGATTTTCTTTTGTATCTATAGATAGATTTTTGTTTGGCCATCATTGGCCTTGTTTTTTTCTTTCATTTTTCTTAATAAAATCGTGATTAAAAAATGCTTAGAAGATAAGGGAGAGCTTTGTTTTTGTTGTTGAAATAATTTTTTAAATTATTCACAAACTTTGGAAGCATATAAAACCAGAAAAAAAAAATCCTATAAATGACCTCTTTCTATAAACATATTTTTTTATTATGTTAATATTTTTTAATTTTTTTTTCCTACTGGAGAAATGTTTCCATCTCTTCTCTTGAGTTTCCTGAGTTCAAAATCCCATATCTCAAAAAAAAAAAAAAAAAAAAAAAAAGCTTTTTTTTTTTCCATGATGTTTGGTCTTTCTTTGACCAATTAAAAGCTACTTAATAAATGTCTTTTTTTTTTTTAAATGAACTTGTTTTTTCTACTGGGCTACAGTAATTAACCTTGTTTTCATAATATGAACGAGGCACCATATTTTTCTCTATTTCATCTCGCTTTCAATTTCTTTTCAAAATTAGAAATACTATCGTTATTAGAGCTATAACTTGAAATAGAAGCTCATTTGAAAAGAAAAAAATAGTACTGATGTAAAGAAAATAAAATTGCAACCTTTTCGTACGAAGCCTAGACTCTATGAAAAATATTACTTCGGACACTTGAGGGTCCGTTTGGTAATATTTATCTCCTCTAAATAAAATTGCATGTTTGGTAGTTGTTTCTTGTTTCTTTCTGGTAACTATTTTTTGTTTCTCGTTCTCATTTTTTAATAAGATTTTTATATAATATTTAATGTTTAAATTAAATATTGTAACTTTTTTAATGTATATTTAAAATCTAATATAATATGCATTTTATAAATGATTAATTATAAAATAATTATTTATTTATATTTTGGAAGAAAAATGAAAATAGGAACCAGAAAAAGGAACTTGATTTTGTTGTTTACAATATTTTTACACAAATTTGAAAATGTATAAGAAAATAGAAACGAAATAGTTACTGAAATGCTTGTTGTTCATGTCAAAATCTGGTCGAGCTGAGTTAGCGAGATCATGAGTGACTTGAAAACTTCTCACAATTAGAATTACCTGCAATCAACTCGATTCAACACTGTTGTGGTGCTTACCCTAACATGACCTTCCAATGCCCAAGTCTTTTGGCTCTAGAAGGAGGGTAATCTCGATTACAAAAAAGTGTTAAAGTAATTCAAGATCTCGCCAACTCAACCCGCCCGACCAGATTTCCACAGCAACACTTATTTCTTTCGACAAGAGTGGAAATGAAAAACAAGAAAAATAAATTAAACTCTATTCATAACAAATTAATTTGTTCATATTGTCCTACAATTGCCTGCAGTTGAACTAAAGAAACAGAGCTCCTGCTCAATTCAACTGACAAATAATATATTCGACCATGTTGCTTTTAAGGTAATTTTTTTTTCATTTAAATAAAGAATTATTAACATGATTTATGATATATTATGTGGTATAAAAGATATCAGATAAGAGTTTTTGTTTTTCAGGTTAAGACAACAAACGTTAAGAAGTATTGTGTACGACCAAATATGGGAATCATCAAGCCATTATCCGCTTGTGAAGTCACATGTATGAACTTTTTTCTTCTTTTGTTTTTTATGAACTCATCAAGCCATTTCACATTTCTAATGTTGGGTTTCCAACTAGTACAAACAAAGTTCAGTTGGAAAATTGATTCATCTGAATAATTTTTCCTTCCATAGAAAATATCCAACACAACCACAAATATGTAAATAGGAAGAAAACGGTAAAAAACAATAATATGACACAGAAATTATACTGGTTCGCCACTAAGGGTTATGTCCAGTCTTCCACTTAAATGTGGGTAATTCACTAATATTGTTTAGGATTGGATACAATAACACTCCCAAAAATATCCCCTAGAGGTCTCAACAAAAGTCTCTTAGCTTCTAAGTATTTTGCACAATTAATACTTAGGAACAGGAATTAAAAACTCACAATAATCAAGATCTAATTACCCCGAATGTGTTGATCTTGATGAGCCTCAATGCCTCTGCCAATGCCCGAGCCTTCGCCTTGAAATTGCCACGAAACCCTCTGAAAAATGGCTCAAAATCGGCTGGACGAAACCCTTTTTTCGGCTAAAAACCTAAAACCTGAAACTGCACTTATATAGACATCGAAACAGCGCCATGGCGCTGTCCCCGGTTCCATGGAGCTACGGACGGAAAGTCCGTGTTGTGCCCCCATCTGGCAGCGCCGCGGCGCTGCCTCCTCGGCCCAAGTGGCCTGCAGCTTTCGCTTCTCCCCTGTTTTCATCCTGCTTCAATCCCGACGCGTCCCGGCTTGATCCAGACTCTTCCCTAGCTCGTTCCGGCGTTGTTTTGACTCCACCAATCCCAACAATCTCCCACTTGGAGACAAAGCGACAATTCTCTGCCTCCCACTGCATCAACAGTGCCCCATCAACTTCTTGACACCCTCTGTCAAGGCACAATTCTGACTTCTCTATCAACAAACTGATCAACACTGCTTGGCCCTACCTAAGCATCGTCTGACTCTGCCCCGAGACTGAGCAGCTCTACGTGGTCTTGTCCCCCAAACTTAGAGACATAGCCACGTGCTCCCATTTGATCTAAGTGGTCCCTGTCGCTTCCTTTCTCGATCGAACCCAACGACCTCCTAAGGAAGATTCCCCTGATGACTTGGCGCTCCCACCCAAGTCTGTCGCCACACTAAAAATAGATCATGTACCCTTCAATGCACTAATTCGCCTATGCAACTTGACCAACTTGCCTGAATGTCTGACAGTTGAGATATGAACTCGATGGCCTATCAAATTCTCGTTTCCCTTTTCTGTACTTCTTAGTCGTTTAACTTGAGCTGATGGCAGATTCTTTTGATCTGTTCTAGCCATCATTGCTGCTGGTCATCTAAGGTCTCGCCCTGAACCATCTGCAGCTACTCTGTGCATCGTATGTCTCAGTGAACCCTTGGCAACATCAAATTCTGACACATAAACAGAAGATCTCTTGTGGCCCGTTGCCACCACCCTAGATTCCCTCTTGAGCTTCCAGCAACTCCCATTAAACTCACTGTTGTAGCCATCATCATCTAGCTTCCCTGTGGATAACAAATTAAATATGAAGCTAAGAATATACCTGACACCTCGTAGCACCAACTCGACCCCTTCGCCTATCTTCAAACAAACATCTCCAATTCCTGTCACCTTGGAGATACTCTCATTCCCCATCCTCACTGAGCCATAATCACCTGCAGTAAAATATGAGAACCAACGTTTGTCTGAAGCAACTTGCGCTGATGCTATAGTGTCCATAACCCACTAGTCTACAAATATGCTCCTCTGAACACAAGCCCGAAACTCTTCAATCCGTTCTCCTTCTGTTACAACATTTACAATAGTGTTCCCCTTCTCAACATCTTCTTTAAACTTCCTGCAAAAGCGTTTAATGTATCCCTTCTTGTGGCAGTAAAAACACTCCACTTCTCCACTAGAACTCCCACTACCCCTGCTATATCTCTGCTGCTGCTTCCCATTGTAACTCATCTTTGCCTTCTCTTTGTTTTGAGCTACCAAAGCTGATTCAACCTCGTTTTCTGCCCCTGAAGTAGATGCATACATTTTCCCTAATTTTCTCCGGGCTTCCTCATATATGGCGGCATCACAAATAGTTGTAAATTTCAAGCTATTTTCTCCTAGCGAATTCGACACCGCGGTCTTCATCGTCTCCCAACTGTTAAGCAAAGACGTCAACAGCCTCATAGCTTTCACCTTCTCGTCAATCTTGACACCCATCCCTTCTAGTTTGTTCAAGATATCGGTGAGTTCATTAATGTGGGAATTCACCGAGGTTCCCTCCTCCATGTGGATATTAAAATACTTTGTCCATAGAAGTATTTTTGTATTGGCAGAAGGTTTTTCATACCTGTCTTGCAAGACCTTCAACAAATCTTTCGTTGTAATCTCTTTCGCCACCAAACTACAAACATTCATTGATAACACCATTCTGATGCTCGCAACGGCCTGCTCATCCATCTCATTCCAATCCTTGTCCTCCATCCCTACTGGTCTCTCCCCTAAATTCTTGTGTATCTTCTTGCATGTAAGAAGATCCTTTACCTGCATCATCCAAAAACGGAAATTCTCCCCACTAAACTTCAGGACCCCTTCATAATAATGGTGTGCTTGATATCTGTCACTTATGATGCTGCAACCTTACAGTTCTGATACCACTTGTTGGAAAATTGATTAACCTGAATAATTTCCCCTTCCACAGAAAATATCCAACACAACCACAAATATGCAAATAGGAAGAAAACAGTAAAGAACAAGAATACGACACAGCAAATTGACTGGTTCACCACTAAGGGCTACGTCCAGTCTTCCACTCAGATGTGGGTAATTCAATAATATTGTTTAGGATTGGATACAATAACACTCCCCAAAATATCCTCTAGAGGTCTCAATAAAAGCCCCCTAGCTTCTAAGTATTTTACACAATTAATACTTAGGAACATGAATGAAAAACTCACAATAATCAAGATCTAATTATCCCGAATGTGTTGATCTTGATGAGCCTCAATGCCTTTGCCAATGCCCGAGCCTTCCCCTTGAAACTGCCACGAAATCGTCTGAAAAACAGCTCCAAATCGGCTGGACGAAACCCCCTTTCAACTAAAAAACCCAAAACCCGAAACTGCACTTATATAGACATTGAAACAGCGTCATGCACTACAGATGGAAAGTCCGTGTTGCGCCCCCATCTGGACGGCGCCGTGGCGCTGTCCCCTAGAGCCGCGCCGCTGCCTCCTCGGCCCAAGTGGCCTGCAGCTTCCGCTTCTCCCCTGTTTTGATCCTGCTTCGATCCTGACGCATCCTGGCTTGATCCCAACTCTTCCCTAGCTCGTTCCGGCGTCGTTTTGACTCCACCAATCCCAACAAGTTCCACATTGGTTAGGGAAGTGAACGGTGTGGGTATATAAGGGAAGACAATTATCTTCATTTGTATGAGGCCTTTTGGGTGAAACGAAAAGCAAAACCGTGCGGGCCCCAAAGCGGACAATATCATACTATTGTGAAGATACGTTGTGTATTTAGGGTACCGTTGTACTTAACACATGGAGACATGGAGTATAGCTTGGAAATTTGGGCATTTGATGGAGGCCTCTAAGTTTTGATTTCGAATTGATTTTCCTATTATTTAGTGGTGCTGAAGATGTGTTGTTTGGGGTCTGTCATGTTTCTGTGTTGACTTGCATTGGGTTTGCGGCTGCGTGGTTGGGTATTCGTAAAGCAATATTTTGTTCAATTTGCAATATTAATAGTGCAGCTGGTTGGATTTGCTTGGTTTTGCGTGGCTTTGAGTTTGCGTTGCAATAATTCGTAATTTGCAATATAGTTCATAATTTGCGTTGCTTTGGATATGCTTGGCATTGTGGATTGTGGTTTTTATAGTTTTCGTGGATTATGTGGGAATTGAGATTGCTTCTTTTGAGAGTTGGTTTGTGATTTAGATCACGGTGGGTTGTTTTTGGTGAATTTTCACTGATGTGGACGTCAATATGGAGGAGAAAGAAGATCAAATTGTTTGCAGTATTTTAGGGATCTTGATGGATTATATTTGTTTGCCGTGAAGATTGATTAACTTTGTGTGGGGTAAAAATCACGATTTGCTGGACAATCACGTTTTCAGTTTATTGGTTGTGTGTTGCACGTGGTTTCGAGTTGGTGATATTATTTGAAAGAATGGAATTACATTTCCATTTTCGGTTTGAATGGTTTTTCGTTTTAGTGAACATGGTTAGAATTGGAATTGGAATTAACATTTATAATTGTCGTTGGAATTGGCATTGACATTGTCATTGGTATTGACATGATTGTTCATTGGCATGGTGTAGTTTGTATGACATTCTTTAGCTTTTACAACATTGGTTTTGATTTTGGCTTTGGTTTAGTTTTAGTTTTGATCTTATTTAACAAACTCACCCTATTTAGTTTTTTAATTTTTCGACCAATTTCATCATGACTACCATAATCAGCTGGCCTCCATTAATATTTTAGTATTATGAATTTGGGAGGGGAGGCTAGATAATGTTATTTGAATTATAATTAGATTTTAATTCGACATTATTTGAAATAGATTTATTTTAAATTATATTATTTGAATTAGATTTCATATTCTTGTTATGATTAGTAACAATAGCAGTATAAATAGATTATTAGATTTGTACGAAAAAATTCAATTCAATTTATTATTTTCAATGAAATTAAATGTTGGATGTAGTTACAATGCAAGGACAAGGGGTGGCTCCACCTGATATGATATGCAAAGACAAGTTCTTAATCCTAAGCACAATAGTTCCGGCCGAGACAACTGTTGAGGACATAACTTCCTCTAACTTGGTAAAATGTTTATGATAGTATTTACATCTCTTTTGTTTTATCCTTGCCGAACAACTTGAACTTTAGAGTTAGTGATGATTAAATAGGGTTTATTTCTTAATTTGCATTTTTACAACTCTCTTCGATTATTATTTTATTTTTTTGTTCTCTAAAATTGTGCTTGCTTTCTTAAACAAAATTTGGTAAGTTTTCTACCTTTGGTAAAAATACATTTGAATTCCAAAACAAAAAAAAACAAGTTTTTAGAAACTTTATACTTTTCTAGTTTTTAAATTTAAATTTTGGCTTAGGGTGCGTTTATGTGGTGATCAAAAAATATAAATCTAAAAATAAGGAATTCAACCAAATACAAGTTGTATAGTATGTTTTTTGTGTTTTCAGCATGTGTTTCGTAATAAATTTGGACATTGAAGCACAATTGTTCTAATCTGTGTTTAAAAATATATTTATAAACTAATAGTAGTTACCAACTAAATATTTAATTTAATCTAAAGTAATATTAATTAATGTGTTAACATTTTTGTTATAAATTTTGTATAATTATTATTTTACAATGTTATATAATTTATAATATATTATATTTTACATGTTTTAATTTTAGCAAAAATGAAACAGGTATATAATACGATGTAATATATTTATCAAAGTTTTAATTTTTTTTAATGTAAATTTGCATTTTGAAACAATGAAGACTTAAAAATATTGTTTTCATAATTTCAACTATTTGGAACACAAAATTCGAAAAAAAATTCAAAATAAATATGCCAAACACGAATGAATATTCATCCAAATAATTTGATTTAATAAATCTGAAAATAAGAAACAGAATTTAGATTATCATCCACACAGGCCCTTGTTATTCTTCTTTTTCTTCTCCTTTTTTCTTCAAATTTTTGGAGATCTACATTGTTCAGCTGTGAATTTAGTAACGACCCACAATTCAAGGGGAATGCTAATAATACATTAAAAGATAAATGAGTTAATTAAGAGGGAATGGGTGACTCATTGATCCAAAGGTACCAGAGTTAATTAAGAGGTAAAACCATGACCGCGATATTGTTTTGTTTGTTTTTCTTTTTTACTTTCAGTTTGGAGAAGATGAAAGAAAGTACATAGAAAAAAAGAAGTTGATTCCAACCCTTGTTAGGGCATCCAATTATTCCCCATATTATGAAGCATTGAATAATGAAGTGATGGCTCTCGGAGTTTCAGATCACCCAAGTAATTATGATAAGTATGTTGAGAAGTTGAAGTTAAACATCACTGAACTTGAATTAAAGCTCCATGAGGTTAGTCTTCCATCAAATTTTGCTTCAACCTTCTCAACTCTTGAGCATAATAATTAAAATGACAAAGCCTTATATTCTAGGTTTAAATACTATTTTAGTCCATGTGTTTTCTGCTTGATTTATTTTTATCCCTGTACGTTAAAAATGTTCATTTTAGTATCTGTACTTTAACTTTTATTCCTTTTAGCCGTTGTACTTTCGAAATGTTTGTCTTGGGTCCTTGTACTTTTTAAAAAGTGTCGCAATTCGATATCTTTTATAATACAAAAATTTATGTTTACATTTAAATAAATTTAGTGAACGAGTTGTCATGCTTCTTAAATTTTGATCAACATTTGATAAAAATGAAAATAAAGAGACTAAAATGATCACTTTATAAAAGTATAATGATCAAAATGAACGGAGAGTACGTTGGGAAAAATATTACTTAAACCTATAGTTTATAACTTTCTCTTAAATTGTGAAAATAATTCTGCCAAATATATTATAATGTGTATTCATAAAATTCCTTTATTATCTACAGGCTCAAGATGCCATTTGCAAGCTAGAGGAGGAGAGAACTCGCATCCAAAGAAAAAAATCCTTAGAGAAGAATTGCTTAGTTTCATGTTCAATTATTTGAGAGAACCATCTAATGGTAGGTCAATATATGAAGATATTGGTCTATTGATGTCCATATGGATAAAGAGTTATTGTTATCTGTATATTTGTGCAATTAATTTGTATTTATTGCTGTGATTATTTTCTTTTGTAATAGATTAAAGATTATTCGTTTTAGGTTATATTAGGGGGGATTTAAACTTTATGAATCACAATTATTCCAATTTGTTGTACTAAAAAAACCTTATGAACCACCATCAACCCAGTTCCTAGATGGTGTCTTTACCGATTCAACACAATCAAGTTTCTTTTTAATTTATAATCCATTTTATGGTATCTGAGCTGCAATATCACTAACGAGAGATTAAATAACTGTGCAAAATTTTCCCCTTACCAACAATATTTTCTTTCTTCTTCTTTCTAGAGATATAAGTCATGGAAAACATTATGATCTTGCCTACTATTGCTGCCCGAAACTTTGACGCTTGCGGAAAATTTGGTGTCTCACCACGCTTCTTCACAAATTCCATTCAAACTAGAAAAAAAATAGTGTCTACTATACTTTTTTTTAAGTACAACAAATGAGGGTGGGGGATTCAAACTTATGACCTTTTAGTCAGAGATAAGTGCAAAGTATCACTAACCTAAGTTCATGTTGGCGTGTTAACTATGTCTCTTAGAAGTCTCAAATGACCAACCTTCTTTTTCAGCCATGGTCATTTGAGACATATGTTGATGGTAGGCATGTTCATTGGTCGGTTGACATCACTTTTAGACCAAAATAGACTTAGAAAATGACCATTCGATTTCCGTCGATCAATGGTTAATAGTTATAAAAGCAACAACGAAATCGATTAGCCAACCAAGCTGTTAGTTAGTCAGTTTTGATTGAAACTGAAGTGAAGAGGGAAAAGTAAGATGAAAAAGTTCATTGTTGAGTCTTGATGAAAGGAAGGGGTCAGAGAGAATGACAAAGGATAGGTTGCTTGGAATGAGAGAAAGGAAGGGATGAGAGCAAGAAGATAATATATCTAAAACGAGAGGAAAGAAGAAATATAAAAAACAATAGGAAGGAAGAGAGTAAAGACATAGGGAGATAAAACAAAGGGATTTGTTTATTAACAATAGAATATAATGAAATACACAATATGGTGCTTATATTAGTCGTTAACCCTAAATAATAAGAAAAGACTCATCTACCAAACATATCAGCAATTTATAGAGATGAAGAAACACAACTCAATGTAATAGAGCCATGCTTAAGATGATAGAATGACATGACAATCAATCTCAATATGTTTGGTTCGCTCATGAAAAACCGAATTGTGTGCAATCTGACTGGCACTCTGGTTATTGTAATATAAGGGAGTAGGATGACAAAGATAAACACCTATATATATCTACAAGTAGCCAATGTAACCAAACAATTTCCCAAGTAGTCGAGGTCATGACACGATACTCAACTTTTGTAGAAGACTTAGAAATAACATCCTATTTCTTACTCTTCCACGAAATAAGTGAATCACCAAGAAAAATACAGAATCCAGTGGTTGACTTGCGATCGGTAGGATCACCAACTCTATCAGCATCAGAGTAAGCATGCAAGTCTAAAGAAGACGTGAAAGGAAATAAGAGACTCTGAAACTGGGTGCCTCAAAGATACTTGAGAATGCGAAGAACAACATGAACAGAAGTAGGAGCAGTGACAAACTGACTAACCACATGAACAGTGTGTGTAATGTCTGGACGAGTCACAGTAAGATAGACCAAGCTCCAAACAATAGTACAATATAACTTGGAATCTGACAAAGGAACACCATCCAATGGAGAATATCAGGCATTAGGCTCAAGAGGAGTATCAACAATCATTTTCTAAGTGAGACGTGCACAATCAAACAAATCAGCTATATACTTTTACTGAGATAAAAGATAACCTTTCGGAGAATAAGCAACCTCAATATTGAGAAAGTAGCGCATCATGCCCAAATATTTCATAGCAAAACAATGAGATAGGTTAGACTTTAAAGATTCTATTCCATCATAATCGTCATTAGTAATGATCATGCCATCAACATAATGACAATAAAATACGACTTGCACTTGTACATTTGATGAAAATTGTAGAATCATGATGACTATAGATAAAACCAAGTGATGTAACAACTGTGGAGAATTTCTCAAATCAAGAATGATGAGCTTATTTGAGCCCATAACGTGCTTTGTGAAGCTTACAAACTTCATCAAGTTTGTGAGCAACGCTAGGAGGAGGAGTCATACAAACTTCTTCATGAAGGTCACCATTTAAAAAAACATTCTTGAAAGCCATATGATATATTCTCCATCGGCGAACAGATGCCACTACAATCACAATGTGAATATTCGTCATTTTTGCAACAAGAACAAATATTTCTTCATAATTCATGCCATACTCCCAGGAGTAGCCTTTAGTAGCAAATCGAGGTTTGTATCGTTCAGTAGATCCATCACATTTAGTTTGAATCTTATAGACCTAATGAGAGCCAACAGTACGTTTTCCAAAAGGTAATGACACCAAATCCCATGCATGAGTCTGATGTAGGTAAGTTCTTTAGCTATAGTATCCTGCCAAAGTGGATCACAAATAGCCTCTAAAAGATAAATGTTCAAATAGATGAAAGTGGATCACAAATAGCCTCTAAAAGATAAATGTTCAAATAGATGATGAATTGAAGTAACAAAAGAAGCAAAAGAACTAAAATAAGAGGAGTATGCAAAATCTAGTAGTTTAGTGGACTTATGAATAAGAATGGACTGACGAAGTGGAGGATCATCCGCAACCTTAGGAAATGATTGAGTAGCCAGAGGAAGTGGAGAAAGATATGTGGATCTGTCAATAATCAAAGTATCAGATGTTGTTGAGCTATTAGTGGGGGCAGCTAGAGTAGTGGATGGAGCTTCTTTAGTGTCAATATTGAATGGATCAAGGTGAATGCGATCTGAATCTGACAAGTGATGAGAACTAATAGGAATGGAGAAATATGATTTAAAACGCAACATGATGAGAGACGTACAATTTCTTATTAATTGGATCAAAACAACGATATCTCTTTTGACCAACACCATAGCCCAAAAAAACACATAAGGTCAACTTAAAGGATAATTTATTGTGCTCGATGTGTGAGCGAAGAAGAAAACAAGTACAACTAAAGACATGTAATGAGGAATAATCAGGTCCATGTTCATATAATTTTTCAAAATGATAGAAACCTAAATTATGCGAGGTTTGAAAGTTTTTTTAAGGTGGGTAGCCTGTAATGCCTCGCGTACTTGGTTAACTTTCTTCTAAGATTGAACTTGTGCCCTTGGATTCCTCCCTTTTTAGTTAAGTGAAATTCTTGGAACTCCTTATTTTGGAGTTTTAATTTTGTATAAATCAGAGTCAAGTTTATTTTCATTGCATTTAGATAAATTAAGTTTTATAATTTTGGAAAAAGATTTTACTTAAATCTTAGTTTTGGAAATTAAGATTGTTTGTGTATTGTTGTTGGATGTGCTTCTTAAAGATTAATAGATACGTTGTCGCTTGCTTGGTCGTGTATGTAAAGCATACTAAATATTTGTGAGAAGCTTGTTGTGTTGAAACATGTTGGGCATATGTTGGTCATATCGTTGGGTAAATTTTCCTTTGTAAAATATAACTATTCTGGTTATGGAAACATGTTGGACTATTATGAGTTGAATATTGTGTCATACGTTTTATGTTGGATTTGTATGAGTGGTTTGATGCATGAGGCATGGATTAGAAAGCTTGTTGCAGGACTTGTGTGTGAAAGCTGTACTGCTAAAGTGAATGGGTGAATATCGGGACCAAGGGGCCGACACGTCACTATTGGGTATCAAGGCTTTGGGTAAAAATGGTTGATGATTGATATGCCAAGTTTTTGGATAAGATGAGTGTCGAGGCCTCGGGTAAAATGGTCGATGGTCGATGCGATGGGACTAGTGGGTAGGCAAGTATTGGGACCTTGGGTAGAAACAGTTAAGGGCCAATACGTTTCGAAGTCATCGTGGCCTTGGGTAAAATGGTCAAGGGTCGATGCAACAAAGGCCTTGGATAAAATGGTCAAGAGTCGAACACCAAGCACCATAGAGTAGTGTCGAGGCTTTGGGTAAAATGTTCAGGGGTCAGCATGAATCGAAAGAGTAAGTCTTGGAGAAATAGGAAAGTTTCAAGTATTGAGACCTTAGGTAGAAACAGTCAAGAGCCAATACGTTGCAAGTCATGAGGCTGTGGGTAAAATAGTCAATGATCGATGCAACAGTTTGAGGCCTTGGGTAAAATGGTTAAGGATTGAACGTCAAGCGCCATAGAGTAGTGTCGAGGCTCTGGGTAAAATGGACAGGGGTTGGCATGACTCGAAAGAGTAAATCTTGGAGGAATAGGAAAGTTTAGAAGGAGTTAGAGAGCTCTAGGAAGTTTTATGGCGTTATACTTGAGTTTTTGCATTGGGGTGCATGTTTAAGTTAAGATTATGTTTTACTTATGTATAACATGTTATTTTCAATGAGCATGATATATGTTATTTTGAAAAGTATGTTATTTATGCATGACCGTTCGAGTAAGAGATGCTTACTGAGTACTAGTGGTTGTACTCACCCCCTCCTTTTTTCCCCAGATTTTGCAGGTAACGAGATAATACACGGGAATGGTGATGACGAGGAGAAGACTTGATCGGAAAGATCGTTAGTTGCGTAGCTTAGTTTTGTTTCTAATTATTGTTCTTAGATAGGATAGTGGAAGTTATTTCATTTAATGAAGTTGTTATTGATTTAGTAATTTGGTCTGTTAAGTTTCTTATTTAAAGAAAGTCAGTTCGTTACATTTTGAGAATATTGGTTTTGTTTGGTTAATTGAACTGTGAGGTTGAAATCCTTTTGAGGGATAACTTTCACTGCTTATATTCAAGTTGTTTTTAAGTGAGATTTTACTTCGTTATCATTCGAGAGTTTAAATTTCGTTTAGTGGATAGTTTATGGTTTGCAAAGGTTTCGTTGAGAAGTTTGGACAAGGTCGGGTGGCTATTAAACTATTAACTATCAAGAATCTCAGATTTGGTTGAACCTTTAGTGTTGTTTTTTTTTTGGCGGAATTGTTAAAGCTTTTGTGGGTGTTTAAATCAGAGTAGCACAGTGGAAGCATGACGGTTTTCTTACTTAGCCTTCGTTGTTGAAGTTAATTATCTTGTTTAAGTGAAATTTTTAGGTAGTTTTAGTAATGGTCTCAGTTTGGGATGTTGAAAATCCTAGAGCGTTACAACTCGGTTATGTTGACGAGAGTGTTACTCCATCTAGTTCTAAAACTACTTTTGTTAAAGCTTCTTCTATTGTGCATAATGATGTTTTGTCTAATGTTGCTCTGAAATGTGATGTGCATAAGCATGATATACCTAAATTTGTGTCTAATCATTTTCATGCTAAGTCAAAATTTATGCATAAGGCTAAATTTGTGCCAATATGTCATCATTGTGGTATTAAAGGTCATATTAGACCAAATTGCTTTAAATTGAGGAAGGATCAAATTAGATTTTCTAAGAGAAAATTTTCTTATAAAGCAAAATTTCAAAATACTCTTAAAAGAAACATTTATAAACAATATGCATACATAAAGATTCATGCATAATATTTCTTGCTTCTCTTGCAGAATCGGTCATAAAACACATTCATGTTACTTATCTAAATTGAATTATATGAATTTATCATCATTATGACTATTGGTTTGTGGGATAATTAAAGTATTAATTTCTTTTGACTTCCTAATAAGTGAAAATGAGATTATTACTTATTTATGATTTAATTGCTGTAGAAATTATTTTTGTATGATAAATTTGTTTTATAGATTATTTATTACTTGATAGTTGAATTTTATTTGAACTCTTGGTTGATGGTGTAGAGCCGTGAAAGAAGTTTGATGAAGATTCTTATTTTGAAATCTCTCTCTATTTTTGTTTATTATGTTTGAAAGGAAATTTCATTAAAACTCTTTAATACTTCGCCTTTAATATCATTGCTTGAGTTACACTCCTTCAATTATTATTAAGTTCTTTTTTTAACTTCAAAATTATTTCTTTCGTTATGAACTACTTGGAAGAAATTATTTTAAATTTTTTATTAATGTTGGTAAAACTTGAAAGTTTATATCATGACTATAGCTTGTATGTTTTGACGATTAATTTTAAAGTTGTTATGAGTGTTGATATTGTTAATTAATTATTTTGACGGGGGAGTGCTTGAAAAATTTTAATATTTTTTTATTCCATATTGATTGTGTCTTGGACTTTCTTTTGTCCTTAAATGAAACGTACTTTGCTTGTATTATTTATTAATTTTGTTGTAGGAGGAAAAATATATATGATTGTCTTTAATGTATCTGACTTTTTTTTTTTTTTACGTTATATACTGTGGATAAAAGTGTCAACTCTTTACTCGCAAATAAATTTTGATATCATACCTAAATTATTTAAATTTAATTGTATTGTGATCAATATGTCTAAATTTGATTGTACTGTATTGTGATCAATAAATTATTTAAATCATGTTTAAATTTCTCGAGTTTGATATATCTTTCAATGTTATGCCTATTCTTGAATTTGATTCTTATCAATGGGTATATGTTGTGAAATTCTTTTTGTTAAAGTGTTTAGAAGTTTTATAAATCCTATAATTTTAATTGGTATCTCTTAACGCTTCAAAGTATGAAGTTTTATTTGAGATTGCTTGTGAGAAAATTGAAACTTGTAAATTCCAATATTGATATATTTTTAAAGTTATTTACTGTATTGGAATATCTTTATCTTATGCCCTATTTACTATGGTAATTAATTGAGTCATTGAGAAAGTTTTAAATGTTTTAAGTCTTAAGTTATGAAACTCCTAATTGAAATTCTTTGATAAAATCTGTTTTGGAGTATGTTTAATTTTAGGGGGAGCAATGCCTCTTAAAATTAGGAAGTTTTGTTTGCATAATTAGGAGAGTTATTTATGATAATGATTACGAATTATTTGTTAATGATATTATTTTTTGATAAAAGTTATTGGTCTAAATGATTTTATTGTTTTTATCTCTTATATGTGATCTTAATATACGTCTGATACATTTAGGATAAGTTTTTATTCATCATCTCAAATCTCTATATAACTCACATATTTAGGGGGAGCTATTATAATTTCTATTCTTGTATGTTGCTTCTTATTCGAAAGAATGATGTCAAATCTTTGTGTTTTGATGAGTTCTTGAAAGTATTTATATCTATGGATCTTATGTTTGCTCAAAATTGATTGACTTTATTTATTCGAAGAGCTTAAATTAACTTATGATGGTTATCTATTGTTTGATTACTATTTTGTGGGGAGCTTAGGCATGCTTAGAATTGTTATCTTTTGATGATAACAAAATGATCAGGAGAATTGTTAAGAAAAATATATAGTAAAAGTGCTTAGTATTAATAATTGATAATTTGTTGAAGTATCCATTTGTGATTGAATTATTTTAATATTATTATACTCATGCCACTTTCAAAATATTTTTCTTAAGTGGGTTGTCATCATAAAAAATGGGGAGATTGTTAGCTTTATGAACTTCAATCACACAAAACGTTTTGATGATAACAAACTGTATTTACTTATGATTTTAGTGTTTCAAAGTGTTAATAGCAAAGAGCTTGGAAAGACAAATCCAACGCATTTTGAATTTCTCAAATCAGAGTTCAAATGAAGAAGTTAGGGTCAAAACATGGACACGTGGATCAATCCTACGTGGTGGGTGACATGGATAAGTGGACCACTCAGAAGTTGACATGTGACATCAAGATGACATACTTATTGACATGACATCCAACAATCAAACAAATGAGAATAAGACATGTGGCGCTTTCAAATTCTACCATTCAAATTCCCACACAAATTTCTCAATCTCCACAATCACTCCAATCTCTATAAATTTGATTTCAATTTCCACCAATTTCTCTAAATCTTAATAATCCTCTTTATTTCATTTCCTTACCTCCTCTTAATCTACACCGTTCATCATTTGTTGCCTTAAATCCAATGTTTAAGTTTCATCCACGAAACTCTATTTAAAGCCTCCAAATTCATCATTACACACCAATTATCAAAGAACATATCTTTCTCCCTTCAAATTATTTTGCTCTCAAGTTTTCATTCTCTTCACATAAAAAGTTGTCAATATTATTTTTTTTTTGTGAGAGATACATTAGAGCGTAACTTGTTTTAGCTATTGCTTTAGGGCAAAATTTTCAAATCCACCTAAGTGAGGTACTTTATTTGTATTTATGATTTTACATTTTGACTTTTGTATTAAGGTGTGGGGGGTTATGAGAAAACATAATTGGTTAGATCCTGAACCAATGAAAAGGATCGTGGGTTTCTCTTTAGCCTAGGAAAAAGAGAAGGTTGATCGGTTCAGTTCTCACATACCCAAGAATGAGTCTTGGGGAGTGGAGAAGGAATTTCCGAACCACTATAAAAATTCATGGTGTCACCTCTCTCTCTCCTCCTTAATATATGCATTTAAATTTCATTTAATTTTTTGTTATTATTAATTTTATTTTTTTTAATCTACAAGTTCGTAAGCATCCTTACTCACCCCTCTAGTGTTGCCAGATCGATCCTATACAACACAGTCAGAAGAGAAAGCCGAATCAGTAAATTCAGATGAGAATGGTAATAAAATCAACAAAGGTAAGCAAGTGGCGCTTGACACTTCGCAGGTACGTAATTTCAAAATTCCTCCACCTTTTCCTCAAAGGTTAGTTAAAAAGAATAAGGATAGTCACTTTAAGAAATTCTTTGAAATATTGAAACAATTGCATATTAACAACCAAATGCCTAATTACACTCAGTTCTTAAAAGATATCATTTCTAGGCGTAAGAAATTAGATGAGCATGAAATGGTAGCCTTAACAAAATGTAGTAGTGATGCTCTAGAAAAGTCATCGCCTGTCAAATGTAAGGACCTAGGTAGTTTCACTATCCCTTGTACGATAGGAAGTAAAAATTTTGGAAAAGCATTGTTTGACTTAGGAGCAAGTATAAATCTTATGCCTCTTTCCATTTTTAAAGAGTTAAACATAGGAGAAGCTCGCCCCAGTACTATAACTCTGCAATTAGCTGATAGGTCCAGAAAGAAACCGGAAGAGAAAATAGAAGATATTCTAGTTAAATTTGATAAATTTATTTTCCCGCATATTTCATTATTTTGGATTGTGAAGCAAATCTTGAGGTGCCAATCATCCTTGGGAGGCCCTTCTTAGCAACTGATGACACCATCTTTAATGTTAGGAAAGGAGAAATCAATATGAATGTCAATGATGAGCAAGTCACGTTCAACGTCCTTGATGCGATGCGTCTCCTAGATGAAGTCGAGGAGTGTTCTGCAACAAGGCAACCATGGAAGAACTTTAGAAGTTTATTGTTGCAGACCTAGAAGCAGATTTGGAGGTCGCAGAAAGTGAAGCAGAAAAAGCACCTGGCAAAGATGGAAAAGTTTGAGTTCTTGTAACCGACAACAGCTGATCGAAAAGCGCAGTCATCCATCATTGAGCCTCTAGAATTGGAGAAAAAACTTTTACCTTCTCATTTAAGATATGCATATCCGGGTTTGAATGATACTTTGCTAGCTATCTTTCATCATATTTGACTAATGAGCATGAAATTTCTCTTTCGCAGGTATTATCCAAGTATAAGAGGACTATCAGATGGACCATAACGGACATAAGAAGAATTAGCCCCGCATTTTGCATGCACAAGATCATCTTAGAAGAATGAGCCACCAATTCCATTAAGAGCCAACGAAGGCTCAATCCCAAAATGAAGGGGGTGGTCAAGAAGGAGATAATTAAGTGGTTAGATGACAGGATGCTCTACCCCATTTCAGATAGTAGCTGGGTTAGCTCAGTTTAGTGCTTTCCCAAGAAGGGTGGTATGACGATGTTGCCAAGAAGGGTGCATTCAGTGGTATGACAAATTGATACAGACGAGAACAATGACTGGTTGGAGAGTATGCAAAAATTATCATCGGTTGAACAAGGTAATTAGAAAAGATCATTTTTCACTTCCCTTTATTGACCAAATACTTGATCGCCTTGTAGGGAAGGAGTGTTATTGTCTTTTAGACAGTTATTCTGGTTACAACAAGATCACGATAGCTCCAGAGGACCAAGGAGAAACTACTTTTACGTGTCCCTACGGGAAGTTCTCATTCCGGAGGATACCGTTTGGCCTTTACAATGCCCCCACTACCTTCCAAAGATGCATGACTGCGATATTTTTCTGATATGGTACAACAAATTGTAGAAATATTTATGGATAACTTTTCTATTTTCAGAGAATGTGAGGAGACTAATCTTGTATTAAATTGGAAAAAGTTCCATTTTATGATACGTGAAGGTGTTGTTTTGGGGCTTAAAATTTCGGGACAAGGAATAGGGGTTGATAGGGCGAAAATCGATTTGATTACTAAACTAGCACACCCACTTCTATAAAAGGTGAAAAAGTTCCATTTTATGGTACGTGAATGTATTGTTTTGGGACATAAAATTTCAGGACAAGGAATAGAGGTTGATAGGGCGAAAATTGATTTGATTACTAAACTACCCCGCCCACTTCTGTGAAAGGTGTTAAAAGTTTTCTAGAACACAGAACTTTTTACCGCCGTTTTATTAAAGCTTTGCACAGATTTCTAAACCTCTATGCCAATTGCTAGAGGTGGATCGCCCGTTTGATTTTAATAAAAATTGTTTAAAAGCTTTTGAGAAATTGAAATGAGGTAATTCAACCTAACTGAAATTTGCGTTTTGAGCTTATGTCTGATGCCAGTGATTCTACAATAGGTGCTATGTTAGGTCAACAGAAAGGTAAAATTATCCATCCCATTTACTATGCCAGTAAAATATTGAACAGTAGTCACTTGAATTATACTGTGATTGAAAAAGAACTTCTAGCTATAGTATTCGCATTTGGTAAGTTTTTGTTGTATTTAATTGGGACTAAGGTAATAATGTTTACAGACTATTCTGCATTGAAATATCAATTTGCCAAAAAAAAAAAAGCTAAACCTGGGTTGATTAGATGGATATTGCTAGAGACATGAAATGTACTGAAAACCAAGTAGCAGATTATCTATCTAGATGAGAGCCTTCATTGCAGAATGATAATTGTGAAATTAAAGAACATTTCATTGACAAACATCTGTTAGCAATTTCTGAAGTCCCATGATATGTAGATTATGCGAATTATCTAATAAGTAATATAATTCCTAATTATTTAAGCAAACACCAGATTAAGAAGTTCTTTCATGATATAAAGTTTTATAGATGGGATAAACTTTTCTTATTTAAATTATGACCTGATGACATTCTTCACAGGTGCATTGCGGAGCAGAAACAAAAAGAGATTTGGAGACATGCCATAAATCGCCCTATGGATGACATTTTGCTGGGCGTAAGACTATAGCGAAGATCCTGCAGTGGTTTCTTCTAGCCTTGATTATTTCGAGACGCGCACTTGTTTGCCCAAAACTATGACCGATGCCAACGTTCAAGTAAATTAACTCGAAAACATGAGATGCCTCTCAATCCGATTTTGGAGGTTGAGATATTCGATGTTTGGGGCAGCAATTTAATGGGTTCATTTCCACCATCGTTTGGTAAGAACTATATACTTTTTGCAGTTGATTACGTGTCTGAATTGGTTGAGGCTTTGGCCACGATCTCTCTCTTTCTGCAAAAAAAAATTATTTTTACAAGATATGGAACTCCAAGATGATTAGTGATGAGGGCACTCATTTTTTAAATGGAGCGGTATGTAATTATTAAAAAAAAATATAATATACAGCACAAAACTAAAATTGCTTATCACCCTCAGACCAGTGGTTTAGCAGAAGTCTCTAATAGGGAGATAAAATCAATTTTGAAAAAATCGATGAATTTTAGTAAAGATTTGGCCATAAGGCTTGACGATGCACTATGGGCATATAGGAATGCGTTTAAAACACCCTTAAGTATGTCTTCATATCCTTTAATTTTTTGTAAGACTTGTAATCTTCCACTTGAACTTGAACATAGAGCTTTTTGGGCTACAAGGAAACTAAACTTTGATTTTTCTGCAGCAAGGTAAAGCAAGGATGTTACAATTGAATGAGATGAATAAATATAGACGATTTTCTTATGAAAATGCCAAAATGTATAAAGAGCAAAGGAAAAAAGGGCATGAAAAGAAAATTGTATGAAGAACTTGGGACCTGGTGATTCTTTGTTGTTATTTGATTCTAGTTTGAGGCTATTTCCAGATAAGTTAAAATCTAGATGGTCAGGCCCGTTTTTAGTAAAGAATGTTTATCCACATGGAGCAGTGGATTTAAGAGATAGTAAAAGTAATATCTCCAAGGTAAATGGGCATAGAATAAAAAGATATTTCGGTGAGCATTTCAATAGAGATAAAACTTCTGTATTACTGCAAGATTGAGTTTAGAACAGTAATGTCTCGATCTATAAACTCCATTGAGCCCAATGAAGTTGACCCGAGGTAACCTAACTGTGTCCAGCAAGAGCCAATCGGATAAGAATAGAAGTAAAAAAGATGTAATTTACAGATCGAGAGCTTTTGATTGAGAAGGGTTTCATGAGGAGCAAAAGCCCATCTCGGAGTTTACAGATCGAAAGCTTTTGATGTTGCAGTAATACAGAGGTTTTACCTCCGTCAAAATGCTCACTGAAATATCTCTTTACTCTATGCCCATTTACCTTGAAGATATTACCTTTATTATCTCTCAAATTCACTACTCCACGTGAATAAACCTTTTCAACTAAAAACGGGCCCGACCATCTAGATTTTAACTTACCTAGAAATAACCCAAAACAATAATTAAATAACAAAGAATCACCAGGTCCCAAGTTTTTACACACAACTTTCTTATCGTGCCCTTTTTTCCTTTACTCTTTATACATTTTGGCATTTTCATAAGAAAATTGTCTATATTTATTCATCTCATTCAATTGTAACATCCTTGCTCCACCTTTCTGTAGGAAAATCAAAGTTTAGCTTCATGTAGCCCAAAAAGCTCATGTTCAAGTTCAAGAGGAAGATGACAAGTTTTACCAAAGACTAAAAGATATGGGAACATACCCAAAGGTGTTTTAAATGCAATCATATATGCCCATAGTGCATCGTCAAACCTTATGTCCCAATCTTTCCTATTTAAATTCATCGATTTTTACAAAATTAATTTTATCTTCCTATTTGAGACTTCTGCTAAACCATTAGTCTGAGGAAAACAAGCAGTTGCATCTTACCGCTCCATTTAAAAAATGAACTAAGTGCTTCTTTCAATTTCTCAAAAGCTTTTAAAAATTTTCAATAAAATCAAACGGGTGTTTGATAGCTCTCCAAAAGAGAATTATTGTTGTGATTATTTGGGTAAATATGTGCAAGATAATGAGGTTGTGTGTCTGAATTGGCTCAAAGAAGTAAGAAATTGATTTAAAATTTGAAAGGCGAGTTTTAACTCCTTAATTTGATGTTTTGGCACGAGTTCCTACTTATTTCTCCAATTTTGGTTCTTGTGTGTTGAAATAAAAGCTGAAAATCTGAGATGAGAGGAGCGCAGCAGATCCAAAGGAGAACTACAGGAGCTTTATTATGTCAAAGCATGGAAAGTTAAAGTAGTTGGACGCGGTAGCATGGGATCACAACGCAGTAACTATCCCACACGGGAATATTTTTACCATGCTCATACAAAGACCAATGGGTGCCCTAAAATTAGGGTCCAATATAAAAGGGAAATAGTACCACAGCCAACACACACAGATCCCAAAAAAGAACATTCTTGGCATGGTGCTGAAGACAAAAGGGAATCACCCATTTTTGGGAGGAAGCCAACGACAGATGAGGAGGCTGCTGGTTTCACGTTGCTGGCAACCTTCCATACTTTGTTTCATTTTCTTCTTAAAATGGGTTGTCTCTTATTTACCCATTTCGTTTCTCCCTCCCGCGTGAACTAAAACTCCATTTTCGGGGGAGATTCCATATTGTACTTTATGAACGGTAATACTCTAGGTGATTTTATGTTCGTTTAAATAGAGCTGTGATAACTTTTTTATCTTACTAATCTTTGTTGGCCATTTATTTCGATTTGCTAGCTCCTATATGATTCAGAAGGATATACGGGTAGCATAAATGACTTTATTTGTGGTTTAGCTACTTTTCTTTAATAGATCGGTAGAGGCTTATGAATAAGGTCCCCTAACCATGCTTAGAACTTGCTTTTATTGCTTGGGTATTTAGCAACAAAAGTTGCAAATATCATGTTTGGGTATCTCGAAAGAGAACCACGTCAACTTGAGCAACAACATGCAATTTTGTGCTAGAGTTAAGGAGTCTCCTTCGTCTTAATCCATTTATGTTGTTTGTGCTAAAGCTCTTCTTGCCCCTGCAACTGTGGGCGTTGTTTGTCATCTTGAGTCATTTATTTCTATGCAATTTTATGTTTAATCATTTACACAATTAGTAGTACAAAACTTATCATCATTTTATTTTTTGTGCAAATCTGGTATTCTTGAACACAAGCTTGAAATTATACACTAAGTCCATGTGGATTCGATCATTTTTGTACAAGTGACGGATATAGTGTACACTTGTATTGGTAGTCACCTTAGTTGTGAGCATGCAATAGAGATCCACTTTTACCAATTGGCATAGGGGTTTAGAAATTTGTGCAAAGTTTTTAATAAAACAACTGTAAAAACTCGTGTGTCCTAGAGAACTTCTAAGACCTTTTACTAGAGTAGGTGGGGATAGTGTAAAAAGTCAAGTTGAAATTTATGAATTACTTTAAATTGATTTCCTTGTATACTATGTAATTTATTTTTCCTTATAAATCTAGATTGATACCTAATTTCTAGTCTTTTGATTGAAGATACTTTTGTATAATATTTCATCCTATTGTATTGAGAATAATAAGAAAAACTCTTCTCATATAGCTTCATTGTATCAGAGCATTAGGAAAATAAAACCCTAATTCTCAAAAATCATAGCTTAGAAACACTAATCGTCATCAGAAACCCTGACCGTCATCAGCATATTTCTCACCGGCGATCTCCTCACGATAACTCAACTGTCACCGTCGTCCTTCTTCGTCGACCGTCCACGCAGATTCGTCGTCCGTCATTGTAGATCTAGTCATCTTCGCAGATGCGACTACCGTTTCAGATTCATGTCGTTCATCTACTCTCAAATCTATTCGCAGCAACCCAATCACCTGATTCCACCACCGATCTCATCTTCTCTCAGATCAGTTCCTCAGCCCAATCATCGTCAATCATTGCTGCAAAGCCCAATCTCTCTCAGATCTGTTTATTTCTTCCATAACGTATTCATCGTCGCTGCAGTTTCTGCTGATCTCGCTGCCACCGCAGCGGTCGCCACTGCCGCTACAGTCACCGTTGATATATTCACTATTTTTGCAGGTCATCTCTATTCGTAGAACTGTTCACAATGGCAGAATCTAAATCACAAATCACCGTCCACTCTCTCCTCGAAAACGACAATACTCAGGTAACATGTCAAAAACTTGAAGGCCACATTAATCTTCAGTGGTCTCAATCAATTAAGATGTTCATGTATGGTCGTGGACTAGAAGATCATATCATGAGTAAAGCAGAACCGCCGAAATCTGATGATCCAAAATTTCGTAAATGGAGGGTTGAAAATATGAAGTACTGAGCTGGTTAATAAACTCCGTGACAACTAAAATTGGAGAAAATTTTCTCCTATTTTCTACTGCTAAAGAGATTTGGGAAGCTGTTCGGGATACATAATTCTCCAATAAGGAAAACATTGCTGAGATTTCCCAAATAGAGACTACTCTCCAATCTCAAACAAGGTGATTTATCTGTTATAGCCTACTACTCCACCTTATCTTGCTATTGGCAACAATTAGATCTATTTGAAATTATTGATTGGAAATTTTCTAATGATTGTACTCTCTTTCAAGAATTTGTGGAAACAAAAAGGATTTTCAATTTCCTGATGGGTCTCAATAAATCCCTTAATGAAGTTAATGGTCGAATTCTTGTACTAAGCCATTACCTAGTATTCGAGAAGTCTTTTTTGAAGTACACAGGGAGGAAAGGCAAATGCAATCATGTTGGGATCATTAGAACATTCTCCTACTCAAAATGGATATTCTCTCATTTCTTAACGAGATCACCCTAGTAATCTAATCGCTCTTATTGCTCGGTGAAACTTCCAATCATATGGTGATAGTGAGCAGCGCAAAGGGCACCAGATCATTGTCATAAAGCGGGACATGTCAAAGAAACCTGCTGGAAAATACATGGAAAACCAGCAAATTAGAAGCCAAACACTACCAAATCAGATCGGGAAACCAGGAGGAATGTTATTGTATCTGAAACTTGATAGCACACTTTGTGAGCTATATTTCGTGAGATTTATATTGAAATTATTTGTTAGTTTTCGTTTCTTCATGACAAATTTAAAGCACATAAGATATATTTTGTAGGAATAAAGTATCGGGAGTAAACGAGACATATTTGGATCAAAATGAGAGAAAAATCGGAATCAAAGTGACCAAGATGAAATAATAACAAGATTTGAAGCCAAAAACCTAAGGAGATAGCACCACGGCTCTGGCGTAGAGCGCCGCAACGCTCCGAAGTTTAAATTTCCGTTTTGTGAATAGTGTAGCGCCATGGCCCTGTATGTAACGTCATGACACTGCTGCGACAACTTTTTGTAAAAATAGGATTGTGCAGCCGTCGAGATGGGGGAGTTTGGGAGAGGTTTTTTGGCAGGCAACAACCACATACTAAAGAGTTGTTAAACATGCTGCAGAAACTATTGCACAAAACAAATTTATCAACAACAGTAAGTGGTTCTGGGAATGTATAAGGGAACAAAATTTTTCTTGCTCTCCATACTCAAACTCTTCCATTTGAATGGATAGTGGACTCTGGAGCATCAGATCATATGATAGGTGATAGATCCTTATTCTCATCTTTTTTACTTTACACAGGTAATCTTTCTGTTAGAGTTGCTAATGGTACACCTGCTAAAGTGACCGGTATTGGAAGTATTCAGATATCAAGCTCTCTCATCTTTTAGTTAGTTTTATTTGTATCAAAATTGGAGTATAATCTACTATTTGTAAGTAAGTTGAATCGAGACTTGAACTGCGAAACTAAATTCCTTGCAAACTCTTGTATCTTTCAAGACTTGGGATCGGGGAAGATGATTTGCAATGCGGAATTATGTGCTGGATTGTATCTTTTGAGAGCAAGTAGTCCTCCACCAACAAATGAATGCAATAAACTTGTAGTTCAATCTAATTGTGAATCAGCTTATATTTTTTAGTCTTTAAATCATAAAAATAATCGTGTCATGATGTTGCACTATCATTTTGGTCATCCTAATTTTTCCTATCTTGAGTGTCTGTTTCCTTATTTATTTCTGAATGAAAATAGTCAATTTTTCAAGTGTGAGATTTGTCAACTCTTCAAACACACACGTGCCCATTATTCACCTCATATTTATTCTCCATCTCAACCTTTCTCTCTTATCTATGGAGACATTTTGGGACATTCAAGGGTAAAAAATATCAATGGGGCTCGTTGGTTCCTTCTTTTTGTTGATGGTCACACACCTTTCAGTTGGACATTCCTTATGAAAGATAATCTGAAACTAGCCAATTGTTAGCAGCCTTTCATAAAATGATCCAAAATCATTTTCAAGTCAATATCCATGTACTGAAAACTGACAATGCACATGACTTTTTCAACTCTACCCTTTGGAACATATCTATAATCTCATGACATTGTTCACCAAAGTTCTTGTGTTGACACACCCCAACAAAATGGTGTCGTTGAATGTAAAAATTGTCATCTTCTCGACGTAGCCCAATGCCTAGTGCTCACATCACAAGTTCCAAAATCTTTTTGGGCTTAAGTTGTTCTTGCTGCTACGTATCTCATAAACCGGTTGCCATCCATATTCTCAAATTTAGCACACCCTTGCAAAGTTTACTTACGATCTATTCTACATCTCATCTAGTGTCTCAACTACCATTAAACATATATGAGTGTACTGTATTGGTTCATGTATATCCTCAGCATCGTAGTAAACTTTATGCAAGATCCACAAAATGTGTCTTTCTTGGATACTCACCGGATTAGAAAGAATAAACAAAATGCTATCATCCTCCATCTAAAAAATTTTTTCATACCATGGATGTCACATTTTTTTAACATCAACCATCCCAATTTTGTAATCCAGGGGGAGCATCATGATCTTGAATCACAAAATCGGGATTTCATTCCTGATTTTCCTGTAGTAACTTTAATCACATCATCTGAAAAGTTCACTTGTACCTTCTTTTGAGTCAACTCCCTTATCTACATTTGAGCCTGAACTGCAAGTTTATTCGTGAAGAGCGAAACAACCTGAGAGGACCAAGATACAACATACATAATTTCAACAAAGCCAAGATCTAAGCCAAAATCCCAGTGTCCCTAAAATAGCTCACAAGATGTCAAAAGATGATAGACCCATTGTTTAAGGAAAGGTGTTCGCTCATGTACTCAACATTCCAAACAGTATCACTTATCTTACACTAATCTATCGCCATGTGCAAAGCATTTGTGACTTTCCTAGATCAGATACAAACTCCCAACATGGTTCAAGAAGCTCTACAGAGACCTAAATGGAAAGCTACCACTCTAGAAGAGGTACAGACTCTGGAGAAAAATGAAACTTGGATCCCTACATACTTACGCCTAGGTAAATGCACAGTTGGATGTAACTGAATTTTTAAGTCCAAACACAAACCAGATGGTAGTATAACAATATTCGAAGCTCGCCTTGTGGCTAAAGAATTCACCCAAGCTAATGGGATTGACTATCAGGAAACTTTGCTCCACTTGCGAAGCTGAATACTATTCGAGTACTTCTCTCTATTGCAACAAATCTAGATTGGCGCTTGTATCAACTAGATGTAAAGAATTCATTTCTAAATGGCTATTTAGTAATAGGAAATGTACATGGATATACCTCATGGATTTGAGAACATGTATACTAGAGGAAAGGTATGTAACCTCAAGAAGTCTCTCTATGGACTAAAACAGTCACCTTGGGCTTGGTTTGAAAAATCGACAATTGTGTTGAAACAAGATGGCTATACTCAGTGCCAATTCGACCATACCCTCTTCATCAAGCATTTCTCACCAAGTGAGATCATTATATTAATAGTATATGTTGATGATATAATTCTCACAGGAAATGTTTTCGAGGAAATGATTCGACTGAAGCAACTTCTCTCAAAAGAAATTTGAGATCAAAGACTTGGGACACCTAAGGTATTTCCTAGGAATGGAAGTCGCAAGATCTAATAAAAGGATTTCTGTTACTCAACGAAGATATACCCTAGATCTTATAAGAGAATTTGGGATAAGTGGCTGCAAACCAACAAATACACCTAAGGATGCAAACTCAAAATTTGGAGTTAATCCCGAAGATGAACCAATTAATCGAGGCAAATATCTACGTTTAGTTGGGAAGCTTATATACTTAACTCATACGCGACCGGACATTAGCTTTCAGTAAGTGTGGTAAGCCAATTTCTCAACAAACCTTCAAAGGAACATATGGTAGCAATGTATAGAATATCGATATATCTCAAGCACGATCGTGGAAACGAACTCGTGTTCAGGAAGACCACAAACCGAGCTCTTGAAGTCTGCACTGAACAGATTGGGCCAGATCTCCAATTGACCAGAAGTTAGCATCAGGATATTGTTCCTATGTATGGGGGAACTTAGTAACCTGACGCAGCAAGAAACAAAAGGTTGTAGCTCAAAGCAGTGGTGAAGTTTAGTTTCGATCATTAGCCCATGGGATTTATAAAGAAATTTGGTTAAAACATGTTCTCACTGAGCTCAAGATCAAGGCTGAAGGTACTATAGAAGTACTACGTGATAATCAATCTGTCATAGCCATTGCAAGAAATCCAATACATCATGATCGGATTAGACACGTTGAAATAGACCGTCACTTCATCAGTGAGAAGATTGAGACACAGACAATAATCTAAGATATGTGTCTTCCCAAAAACAAGCAGTTGATATATTAACTAAGGTGTTGCATCGAACCAGTCTTAGTAGATTGATTTGAAACTTGGAATGACGAGCACATATCATCTAGCTTGAGGGGAAGTGTAGAAAGTCAAGCTGAAATTTAAGAATTACTTTAAATTTATTTCCTTATATACTATGTAATTTACTTTTTTCCTTGTAGATCTAGATTGATACCTAATTTCTAGTCGTTTGATTGAAAATATTCTTGTATATATATGTCATCCTATTGTATTGAGAATATGAGAAAAACTCTTCTCATATAGCTTCAGGTAATTTAGCAATCAAATCAATTTTCGTCCTATCAACCTCTATTCCTTTTTCCGAAATCTTATGTCCCAAAATAATGCCTTCACGTACCATAAAATGATACTTTTCCCAATTTAATACAAGATTAGTCTCCTCATATCAGTTTTAAAACATTTTCTAAGTTTTTCAAAAAACTTTCAAAAGATTCTCCGAAAACAGACATACATAAATATTTCTATCGTTTGTTCTACCACATATGAAAATCTCGTAGCCATGCATCTTTGGAAGGTAGCGGGGACGTTGCAAAGACCAATCTGGATCCTCTAGAATGTGAACATCCTGAAGAGGCACATAAAAGTAATTTTCTTTTCATCCTCTAGAGCTACTATGATCTTGTTGTAACCAGAACAACCATCTAAAGAGCAATACCAATCCTTCCCTACAAGTCGATCAAGCATTTGGTCAATAAAGGGAAGTGGGAAATGATTTTTTCTTGTTACCTTGTTCAACTTATGCTGATCCATGCAAAATCTCCAACCAGTCACCATTCTTATCGGTATCAGCTCGTTGTCATCATTGGTAATATTTTGAGGGCAATTGACCAATTTACCAATAATGGGACTGTAGGAAGATAAAAGAAGTCGTTCTACTACAACATTTTCTTAAACATGTGAGAAACTACCATTTGTTCGACGGTATGACTGTCGAACTCCCTACCACGATTGAATCGCCATTAGAGGTACCGAAAGCCTAGCAAGGTTCCACACCCATTTGGCCTTAATTGGGCGGGGGTATGGTTGTACTCACTAAGAAACTATTGGGCAAAGGGGTGGAGAGGTAATCTAATCCCAAATTTGAGCATTTTGCCATAAACCTACCCATCCTATAAGGGACTTTCAATAGTCTCGCCCTCACAAACAGGGGCATTTCAACATTGACAAGAATGTCGTATCTGAACCAAAGTTGTGTAAGGATAGTTCATAGAACTTGGATCTGACGTTCGATAATTCCCTCACAGAAGATGGAGTCGTCCCGCTCGACGGTCGAAAGCTACGAGACGAGACATCGACAATCCTAGTCCTAGCCATTAAACAAAGGGTCGGGGTTAGGGAAGTTCAATAACGACTGAACAGAGAATATTACTGACCTAGAGTGTAGAAAATAGCCACAGTAGAGATTACGAAGGAGATCTTCTTTGTAAAGATCAGCTGCATACAAGCACAAAGGGGGAGGCAAGTATTTAAATGAGAAAAGGCAACAAACTAGGATAGCGCGATATAGGGCATGATGAAAGGCCAAGATGGAAGTGACCCGAGTCTGAATGCTCAATACATTGACAACTATCAAATGCACGACATGACTAACGACCCAGGTGCGCTGGAAGAGTAACTGTTGCCTCCTCATACCTCCCCCCTACTAACACTTAATGGTAGCATCATGGCCCCGCAAGCGCACCACGTGTCCTAGTATGTGGTGACCTTTCAAGTCCACGCAGAAAATACCAACAGACCCTTCGCAGAATTGAGATGAAAACTCCCCAAACTCGCAAAGTGAGGCTGATGTTATGAATGTGAGAACAGGTTGCCACATGTCAAGCAACCAGATGACGTACACCTATCTAGTGACATCAGGAACAAGCCAAGTTGACCTCGCCCTACCGTTACCATCATGAGTGTGCAGGAATGCATATTTAACTGAGTATAATTAGGGCCAGTTACCAGTCTGGCCATCAAGATCTTCTAGAGAATCTCGGCCTTCATGATTAACCAATTCACATGTGTTCACGTATAAAAGTAATTGGTAATCTTTTACCATGGTATGTTCGAATCCCTTTCAAAACACACTACATTGATTCGTCGACTAATACTAACTTAAGCATCAATGTACTTACCTTTGTCTTTCATGTTACCAAACTCACGGAAGGGATAGGCTTGTTAGCTTGTACAAACATTTTCGTGCACGAACACAACATTTTTAAGTAATGGAGACTTCAATCTCCAATCTTTTGGACGATGATGTATGCTTTATGCTTTTACTAGTTGAATTATGTTCATACTATCCTTCTGATAAGCAACAATCTAACTTAACTCGAGAACAATTATTGTTTTCTAATTTTGGAAGGGCATTTTTTTAGTACAACAAATTGGGGGTATGGAGATTTTGAACATCCAACCTTAGAAGGAGTAGGTGCCAATTACCGCTAAACTACGCTCATGTTGGCAAGGAAGGACATTGATGTAAGATGGTTAGGAGAAATTAATTGTAACTTTCATTATGTTAATTATTGTTTACCTTTCACTTAAATTTATTTAGCTTTTACCTAGGTGGCATTTTTGTAATAATGGTTTGTTCCTTACTTCTCTAGCCCATTATATAAAGGTAAGACCTTCCGGTTTTTACATCATACTTTTTATATCTTGGCTTTCACTCTTTCACTCACGGACATAACATGCTTATAATGATTTAGTACCATGTGACACAAGAAAATAGGCTGCCTAGATTAAATAAGGTTGAATGAGTAAAAAAAAGGTAGTATTTTGTTTGCCCATTGTTGACCTTATTTTATATAACTAGTGTATTTTCTCATATGTAATCATGTTATATCATTTGTCCATCGTAGACCTTATTTTATCTAACTAGCCCTATTTGAGGGACGTTTTAGGGACATTAAATAGACAAAACCCACAAAGTTAAACTAAACTTATAGTTTAACTCAGGCAAAACTTGTCTATAAAAGATTTTATGCGTTTCACACTAGATTGCCCACACTATCTTAAAGATTGAAAAAAAAAAAAGTTAACAACAAAACCTTAATTAAATTGACAAAAAGTTAATACATATATGTGATTTCACGTTTATCAGAATCGATATCCTACAGTGACCAACCTAGAATTCGAATACAAGACCTCATGGCAGGTGATACCACAAGGTCCCATGTCTTTGCTACTATGCCATACGTACCCTAGAACATCTTTTTAACTCTGTATAATGTACCATATATATAAATAAAGTTATTTTGGTTTTTGTTTTCAAAATGAAGTAAAAGAAGAAAATAGACAAAGATATAGAGTGAACTCGTACCTTAAATGCAATAAGCTAAGCATATTATTTATCAGTTGAATTGAGCTCAATATATCTTTCTTGGGTTCAACTAGAGGAAATTTAAAGAAAATATACGTACCACAAATATCAGTAAGAAATAATTAGAGATATTATCAAGATATTAAGAGGATATATTTATCATTACATGAAATTCGTTAGGTGAAAAGCAAAAAGAAAAAGAGCAAGGAAGTTTAGGTATAATTTAAGAAAATATTTTGTGGGAGAAAAGGCCTTTCAAATGTTCAAGTTTAGAAAATAGAGCAAATATGAAGTTAAATGGAAACATATTGTAAAGTGAACATTAGTCGGTCACAAAATCGACACCGAAAAATGACTATTTAATTTCAATTGGTCGAAAACTGAAAATATTTTAAGTCTTGTGTTACAGGAAAGCTTTAGATAAAATGAGAGAGATTGAGAAGAGAGGGAAAGAGAGAAAGAAAAATGGAAGAAGAAAGGAAGAAGAAATTCGAAATTAAAGAAAAAAAATGGGTGAAAGGAAAACAAGGAAGGGAGAGGTGAAGAAAAGCAATGAGCAACGACATACCCATTCAGTGACTTTGGCACTGGACATTCCGAAAATGGGGTACTATCAGGTTGGGTGAATTCAATAATAGACATTAGCTAATATTCCAGTCTCTCTTCTCCTTTCAGGGCCTATCCAAAAGAGAGTGTTTCTTGATCATGAATATCTAAATAGTACGAACCGACTCATGGTTTGCTTCAAAACAAAACAATTAGAATTAGGCTTGGTGAACAAGATCTTATATTAATTTAATAATCAGTCAGCCGATTGAATATGGATCTAAACCAATCGACTAACATCAATTTGGTGAATTTTTAAAATTTATTTGTTCACCCTTAACCAGTGGTGCCTTGCTTATATATATTTACAAAAAAATAAGAAAAGAAAAGCAAAGTAAGTGTAAGAAAAGGAAGTTCCCTAGATAAAAAGATACACTTTTGACTACTAGCTGGCCTCATCAAAAAAATTATGCTCAATATAATGTACTTAGGTGAGATTGACATTATTAACATTAGAATTTTGGATAAAATATATTTCGTGGACTAAATACAATTTCTATTTATATTTGGGGTTCATACAATCTCTAATATTTATCATCTGATTCTTTCCCTTAAATTATTGGCTTGCTAATCTTGATCGGTCTCTTGGCAACTTGTTGATTTTGATCGGCCTCTTGGCGACTTGTTGATAGGAGTGTTCAAAAAACCCGACAACCCGACGAACTCAACCCAAACCGTAAGGGTTAGGTCTCAGGTTCAATCCTTAAAAATTCGAGCCAACCCAACCCAACCCGAATTTATATATATATATATATATATATATATATATATATATATATATATGTTTTTTTAATTATAAATAATACAATAATATCTTTATAAATATATAAATAATTTTTTTTTTTATCTTTTAACCTCAACCCTCCATTAGTTTAATCCTAATCATTCATTTAGGTTAGGCTTTTTTCATCTTTTCAATCTCACTTTCCCTCCTTCCTCTCAAGCCTCTCTCTCCATTTTCTTCTCTCTTCCAAGCTTCTTTCCTTTATTTTCTTTCCTCTCTCAAGTCTCTCTCCACCATTTTCTTCCCTCACTCAAGCTTTCCATCGTCGTAGTCCTTCGCAACTCCCATCGCCGCCCGCCTTCGAAGCTCACGTCGCCGTTCCAGCCCATTGTCGTCGTCGCCGCCAGCCTTCTTCCCTCACGTCGCTCGCCGTCGTCGCCAGCCTTCTTCTCTCATTTATTGAGATTTTGATTCTTCTACGTGAGCTGTTTTGTAACTTTGAGGTTAGAAAAATATACAGAAAAAAGATAAATAAGAACCCGACAACCCAACCCGACCCAACCCGAAAATTTTGGGTTGGGTTGGGTTGGGTTGGGTTGGCTATCGATTTTAGACCCGTTGGTTCCTACATATGGCCAACCCGAAAATTCAGGTTGGTCCCAAAAATACCCCTTACCCGACCCAACCCAACCGTGAACACCCCTACTTGTTGATCTTGATGGCCTCTTGGTCTCTTGATGATCTTGATCAAATAAACATGGCTAATTTTGATTGGATCAATTTATGTCACACGTGGCGCAATTTATTAGACCAACTTAATGTCATCATATGGTCATGACATAATTTGATTGGTCAAATTCAAATGCCCAAAAATAATGTGTGACATTATTTAATTGGCCAATTTTTTTATATCTTTTAATTTAGAGACCCTTGTCAAATTTTAATTAGCCTCAATTTTATAACATATAATTTTGTCATTATTATGTGGCAACTTGTGATTTGTCGAAATTTATTAATCAACAAATATCTCATTTTCGAGATTTATGCACCGGTATGCACAGTGAATCTCAAAGACATTTTGGAATTGAAATGTATGATATTTGTTTATGATTTCGATCCCTATTAATGTGCCAAATTAATTAAAATATAAATCTTGTTCAAAACTTTGATTAACTACTGAAACATTTTTATGTCAATTAATCAAAATATGAATTTTGGTCAAATTTTTGATATTCTTATTTCGCAATAAACTTTATTTGAATTTTAGTAGATGGTATGTTCTACCTTAATTCCAATTTAAATTTGAAATTTTGATTTGGATAAATTTTGGAATATGCCCAAATTTTTATTTGAAGTAGATTTCCAATTCTACCTTGTCTTCGAATAAAATTTTGGATGTATTCGAATTTGGCTTGAATTTAGAATAAAATTTGAATTTTACTCAAATTTTGATCTCGGTAAAATTTGGAATATGCCCAAAAGAAATCTTGATTTACCCTAACTTGGGAGTTTTAACAGATAACCATGCCCTCAGTTTACTGACAATAAATTGGATTTTTTTTCTTCTATGAGATTCAAACGAGAATCACTCTCCAAATTTGACAACTGTGATGTCTATCTTGGCAACGACCATTTTCTTGGCTATTTTAATTGTGGTGGTCGCTTTCAAAGCAATAACCATGTTTCAATTTCTAATTTCAAGAGTGACATTTATTTTAGACAAAAAAAATTTTTTCTTTTAAGCTGCCTACATACCTTTTAAGAAAAAGGATCAAGTCATAACGTACTTCAATATAAATATATATATTTATATATTTTTGGCCTCTCACTTTTTAAGTTCATGTGGCCAAAGAAGCATCATGTAGTTTAAGCTCTTACGATGAGGAGCAATGTTCTTCATATTATGATACGCGACAACTCAGGCGTATAGACTATTTTATTCTATCTGCACAATGCAATGGGATGAGAAACCTGTCAATTTTGAATTCAATATCAAAAGTTTAAGTGTAAAACAAAGGGGACTACAAGCTTATTTATAGGCTAAGGCCATGACATTTATAGGAAATTGCAAAATAAAAATAATACTAGATTCTATGGAAAATAAAAATTAAACAATTGCTTTCATAAAATTGAAAATACTTGCCAAAACTAAAAAGCAAATAAAACAATTCCCTCAATTGTTTTTGAAACAAATTAGGAAAAGAGAACTTCATAAAATGCTATGGAGTGAGCGGCAAGTCACTCAATTTGGCGCCAAAGGGGTGGTGCCCAAGGGGGGTATGGCTGGTAGTATCAAGGCACGCATGGTGGGCGCACGTTGGGTTGGCGGTGTGCGAGCGAGGGTCTTTGACCTTTAAGATGGACAAAATTTATTGATGGGTCTAATGAAGCCTTCCTCTTTTCGATGGTCAAATCCTTCTTTGTTGAAGTAGGTTGAGTTTTGGAGCTTGGAATCATAACGTCGGGAAGATTTTCTGTAATGTCATTACTTTCTCTGGCAAAATTTTGATTATTGAGCAAGAGAAAAGAGGTAGAGATCATCCTATAAGGTGTGCTAATTCGTTCCCACGAGATTTCTGAAAAAATTATATTTCATGGACTAAATACAATTTATATTTATATTTGAGGTTCGTACAATCTCTAATATTTATCCTCTGATTCTTTTCCTTGAATTATTTGGCTTTTTTACGGCTCGTTGATCTTGATCGGCGTCTGAATTAGATGGTGAATGAACCCCTCTATTTATAGGGTCTTTCATGGGTCTTAGTGGGCTTGGACCCATCTGATTTTAAGTCCATTATCACATGGCACAATCCAATTGGGTTAGCTTATGTAAGTGTGGTGAATTTTGATTGGACCAATTTATCTCCTACGTGATGCAATCTTATTAGATAAACTTATGTCATCATATGGTCATAACATAATTTGATTGGTTGAATTCAAATGCCCAAAAATAACATGTGACATTATTTAATTGGCCATTTTTTATATCTTTTAATTTAAAGACACTTGTCAAATTTTAATTGGTCTTAATTAATGATATATTGGTAATTTGTGATTTGTAAAAATTTATTAGTCATTAGACCTATCTTTTAATTTAAACAAATTAAAAAGAATAAGTTTTTTAAAAAATACTTTTTATAAAATGATTATAGTATATATAATATTCCGCCTTCCAAAATCACATAGAAAGTTATTCCAAACACAATGGAGCCTTAACATTCAACCAGACATTTGGGAGTTGGAGAATCTTATTATTATTATTATTTTGACAATTTTACCCCGACTCTTTAATTGATAATTTCAATAATCTCATTGTTGTAATTTTAAAAAATTCGATTAATCAATTATATAATTTATCTTTAGAATAAAATACACTTTGGTCCTAATTTTAAGAATATAGGATTTTATTTAGTCTCTAAATTTCAAAAAATTATAATTTATTCTCTAACTTTTAAGAAATAGCTCCAAAAGGCCCTTAGGATTGTTGTACTAAAAAAATAAAAAAGGAGTAGAATTTTAAATGATGTAATAAAATCTAATTATTAAAAAGGAAAATAATCTCAACTAAATCTAATTTAAAAATTTTAATAAGATTTTTTGTTTAAAGTATCTAAATGTTATTATTAAAACGGAAAATTATCTAAACTAAATCTATTTTTTTAAAATTTAGAAAGATTTGTGTTTAAAATTATCAAAATGTTAATACAATCTAATTATTAAATAGAAAACTATCTAAACTATTCAGAAAGATTTAGTTTAAAATTTATTTAAGAAATTTTGTTGTAACACAAATGGGAGGTAAAAAAAACGGTGGAATCTACTTGAAATACCTAACTGTTAGTAAAATCTAACTATTAAAAGCACCAAAATTTTAAAATTATCGTAAATGTTTTTTTTTATTCTCCACAATGGATATTTTGCTATTTAGTTATTATTCATTTTGAATGTATACTTAATTAATTGTATATGTTGCATAAAGTATGTCATATAGTTTAAAATCATGTGTTCATGCATCATATGCATATAATAGTTATAATGTATGATAGCATGATTTATTTTCATGATTAATTAATATAAGTGTTGTATTAATTTGATGAAAATAAAGTTGTATTGAGCATGACATTACTTTAGTAAATATAAACTTTATATTTATGTATGTCCTTGATGTATGATTATAGTCTCAGTTTCTTTAAATTTATAAGTGTTATAAGTTTGGTGAAAATAAATTAAAGTCTATAATCCAGAATTGCATGCAAACCCTAGGTCTTCAATAATTAATTTTAAAGGGGTTTGGAATTGATTATATCCTAGGTCGTTACTTTTTATTTTGGTTTTAAATATGTTTAAAACGTCGAATAAAAGATTAATATAAAATATTGCCTATAAGGGAACCCTGTCTAAGGAAGCATCTGCCTAGTTGAGGTACTTAAACTAACTGTAAGAGAACACCTCTACTTGGGAACCGACCTGGGGGTTGAATTAGTCAATATTTTATAGCTTGCAATAATGTGGTTAGTTCGTTAAAGTATTTAATAATGTGTTAAACAAATCCAATATAAAAGTTATATTGGACAAACTAATAAACTTAGATAATTTCATTTAGCCAGATTTTACCTAAGTAATAAACCCTTGTTGTAAAATACTAAGTGGGAGGATTAGGTGTATATATAAAATATACCAAGTATATGAGATATATGTGGTATATATATATACATTCTTTCCCTCACATTATCCATATAAGTTCACACCGTGAGTTCCATACTCGGCCTCGTGTCGCCCTAGGTGTAGCCTCTCTACGGAAGGTGTTTGCATGGTTCAATACCAAGGTGAATGGAGAAAGTATTTATAGTAAATGGGAGAACGACGTGTGACAACACATCCTACGATTTCTTCCATTGGTTTGCAACGTGAGGTTTCATACACAGCCTGCGTGTTGTCCTGGAGCGACCACCCCTACAGAGGGTCTGTTGTATGGAATCAAAATCAGGGTGAACTCTAGAAATGGATAAGGTCTCTTAGGTTTTGCACCAATATTTGTCCTTTCGTACGACAGACTTATTGGAGCAGACCTCTGGGGTCTGAAATGGTGGGTCACACTTACGAGAAGTTATTAAGTTTGTTAGTAACTCCTTGACCAAACAAACGGTGACTAACTGTTATAGGAAGAAGAGTTATTTTGGTGTAATATTTAGTTTAGAATGTCTCAATTCAGTGAAGGAATAGCTTACTATCCCATGGTAGTTGTTGCTCTAAATCACTGAAGCATCGTCGCAAAAATAATCTTGATTGATAAGGTACATTATTACTTTTTGTTAAACTGATTGGGTTTTTAATGGGCAGTGCAAGTGTCTAATATAGATTTGTTTGTATTTCTGCATGTCTACTTCCGTTATTGTCATGCTTGCCGCCGAAAAACTTAACGGCGAAAATTACACACAATGGAAAATGAACCTTAACACGACACTCATGGTAGATGATCTTAGGTTCGTCTTAATTGAGGAGTTTCCTCTGGCTCCTACGTCTAATGCAGTCCGAGCCAGTCGGGATGCCTATAACAAATGGATTAAGGCCAATGACAAGGCCAAGGTCTATATCTTGGCAAGCATATCTAATGTGCTGGCCAAGAAGCATGAGAGCATGGTCACCGCAAGGGAGATTATGGACTCGTTGCGGGACATGTTTGGAATTCCCGCTGAAATAGGGAACATCAATGAGAGAACATGTTCTCAATCTGATGGTCCACTTTAATGTGGCTGAAGTGAACGACATTGTCATTGACGAAGGGAGTCAGGTCAGCTTTATCTTGGAATCTCTTCCGAAGAGTTTCCTACAGTTTCGCATCAATGCTGTGATGAACAAGATAGAGTACAACCTTACCACGCTTTTAAATGAGCTACAAATTTTTCAGCCTCTTATGAAAAATAAGGGATAGGAAGGGGAGGCAAAAATTGTCACCTCAAAACGGTTTGTTAGGGTTGACTTTTTACTGCAGAAACATGTGTCGGTAGCCCTGTTTGACCACGTTTTTTACCCATTTCCCATTATTATTTGCCAAAAAGGACCACATATTCTTAAGTATAACATACATAGATTATTTCTGCATAAAAGTCAAACTATGGTACTTTAGGAAAAATATGAGATAAATGCGGTCAAAGTTGGAAGAAAATAACAGAATTCTGTTTTTTGCAAAATTGCGCCCAGTGCATTTTTTTAGGGCAATTTGTCAAAACGCACGTTTTGATTAATGAAGGGCAAGGAGGACATTTCTCACATGTTCAAAACCGTGAGTCCAAGTCCAAGTGAGGTGGTTAGGTGAATCTCAACCCTTTTCCACCTAAAATGGAGGGAAGTTTCAACCAACCTATGATGCTATAAAAGGAAGTCATCCATCCCTTAGCAAATCATCCCTTACAAGCTTCATTTCATCTTCTTTTAGATGCTCTCTAGTTGTAGAATATGTTTTTAGGGTTTATGTTCATGTTTTAGTTGTTCATTTCTTTGTTTTTCACGCTTTTACCTTTCGTACTGCTTTTAATTTGAGTTCTTACTTCCGTTCTTTGTTCATTAGGTTATCTTAAAGTTCTTTAGCGAGTTTCAATTCCCTTCACGCTCGAGAGATAAGAGGGTCAAACTAGAACTCCTTGTACGACTTATTTATTCATTTAAATTCAATAAAAAAAAATACTTTCTTTATGTTTTCGTGCATTTACTTTCATTTAATTATGTTCTAAATTAGTTATCAACCTCCTTGTGGAATTTCTTAGTCAAATGATTTGATTTTCAACACGCTCGGGATTTTGGCCAGATTGCGCCTGACACTTTTTTAGGTTGGTTTCTAAAAACTTCTCTTTACGTCTTTTTTCTATTTGGCCCAATGGGAACTTAATTTATATACCAAAGCCCAACCTTGGGAAAGGTGAGTTAGGTAAAATAATAGGAAACCAATATGGGATGTGACTTAAGAATAAGCGCATAAAACATGGTCCTAGGCATAGGCCCTCTGACCCATAATGCAAATGAGTTGTAGATATTCTCTAGGATTGTAATCACACATAGGAATATGATTGTAGATTACCTTAGCCTCTGCAGAAACCAAAAGCAGTACTGAAAGAGTAGAACTCAAATCCCAAGAAAAGTCAGGAATTGCGCCTGGTGCATTTTCCCAACATAGTGTGTTTTCCATGTTTTGCATCAAAACTAAGGTAGGAGACAATAAGGTTGAGTTTCATTAAATTGCTTGTTAGTTAAAACCCCAAACGACAACATTTCATCACAGTTTTCTTCCTAAATCACAATTGCATATTTGAACCATTCACTTCTTAAAAACTGTTTTAGAAAGCAACAAGTTCTTGAGGATTCGACCTTGGATTACTTCCGAGTATTGTGACCGTGTGCGCTTGCACGAGTCTCTAATCTTTTTAAAGGTAGAGAAAGTCCCAACACGGTTCCATCGAAGTTCGACCTCAGTAACCAAATCTGCACTTTCTTCTCCTAGAAGTAAGACTTTCAAGAAGAAGAAGAACAATGATAAGGGGGTGAAAGCTGACCCTACTACTACTGCTACTACCAAGAAGGGCAAGACCAAAGTTGCAGACAAAGGAAAATGTTTCCACTGCAACGTGGATGGGCATTAGAAAAGAAACTGCCTGAAATACTTGGCCGAAGAGAAGAAAGCCAAGAAAGGTAAATATGATTTACTTGTTCTTGAAACATGTTTAGTGGAGAATGATGATTATGCCTGGATACTGGATTCAGGGGCCACTAACCATGTTTGTTTTTCTTTTCAGGGAATTAGTTCCTGGAGGCAGCTTGATGTTGGAAAGATGACTCTCAAAGTCGGAATGTGAGATGTCGTCTCAGCAGTGGCAGTGGGAGACCTAAAGTTGTTTTTAGACAAGAATACATATATATTATTAGATAATGTGTATGTAGTTCCTAAAATGAAAATGAACTTAATTTCAATTTCTTGTCTACTGGACCAATGTTATGTTATTTCCTTTTTATTAAATGATGTGTTTATTTCACGAAATGGTGTTAACATTTGTTCTGCAAAACTTGAAAACAACTTATATGTGTTAAGACCAACCATAACTACCGCAATTTTAAATGCAGAGTTGTTTAAAAATGCTAAAACTCAACACAAAAGGCAAAGAACTTCTCCAAAAGAAAATACCTATCTTCGGCACTTAAGATTAGGTCACATAAATCTCAATAGGATTGAGAGATTGGTTAAGAGTTGACTTCTAAGTGAGTTAGAAGATGACTCCTTACCTCCATGTGAATCTTGTCTTAAAGGCAAGATGACTAAAAGACCTTTTATTGGAAAAGGTTACAGAGCCAACGAACCCTTGGAGTTGGTACATTCAGACCTTTGTGGTCCGATGAATGTTAAAGCCAGGGGATGGTATGAGTATTTAATCTCTTTCATAGATGATTATTCAAGGTATGGATATCTCTACCTAATGCAACATAAGTCTGAAGCCCTTAAAAAGTTTAAGGAGTACAAGACTGAAGTTGAGAACCAATTAGGTAAGACGATAAATACACTTCGATCTGATCGGGGTGGAGAGTATATAGACTTAAGATTCCAGGACTATATGATAGAACATGAAATTACATCCAACCTTCAGCACCTGATACACCTCAACAGAATGGTGTATCAGAAAGGAGAAATAGAACCCTATTAGACATGGTTCGATCTATGATGAGTTATGCTCAATTGCCTGCCTCGTTTTAGGGTTATGTAGTAGAGACTGCAGTACACAGTTCCATCAAAAAGTGTTTCTGAAACACCTTTTGAACTATGGAGGGGACGTAAATCTAGTTTACTCACTTCAGAATTTGGGGATGTTCAGCACATGTGTTAGTGACAAACCCGAAGAACTAGAATCTCGTTCAAAAGTGTGCCTATTCGTACGTTACCTCAAAGAAACGAGAGGTGGACTCTTCTTTGATCCACAAGGAAACAAAGTGTTTGTATCGACAAACTTTACATTCTTGGAAGAAGACCACATTAGAGATCATAAACCACAAAGCAAGGTTGTGTTAAATGAGATTTCCGATGAAGCTACAAATACATCAACAAGAGTTGTTGATAAAGCTAGCACTTCAACAAGAGTTGTTAATGGCGCTAGTACATCACGTCAGTCGCATTCATCTCAAGAGTTGAGAGTGCCTCAGCGTAGTGGGAGGACTGTGTCACAACCTGATCGTTACGTGGATTTAATAGAAATCCAGGTCGTCATACTTGATGATTGCGTTGAGGATCCATTGACATACAAAAAGGCAATGAAAGATGTTGATAAGGACAAATTGATCAAAGCTATGGACCTTAAAATGGAGTCTATGTACTTCAATTCTGTCTGGGACCTTGTAGATCAACCTGATGGGGTCAAACCTATAGGTTGTAAATGGATCTACAAGAAAAAACGAGACGCCGAAGGAAAGGTACAGACCTTTAAGGCTAGACTCGTGGCAAAGGGTTACACCCAAAGGGAATGGGTGGACTATGAGGAAACCTTCTCCCCAGTTTCCATGCTAAAGTCTATAAGAATACTCTTGTCCATTGCCACATTTTATGACTATGAAATTTGGCAAATGGATGTCAAGACTGCTTTTCTAAATGGCAATCTTGAAGAAAGTATTTATATGTCTCAACCAGAAGGGTTCATTAAGCAAGGTCAAGAGCAAAAGGTTTACAAGCTTAAACGATCCATTTATGGATTAAAACAAGCATCTCAATCTTGGAATATAAAATTTGATACCGTAATCAAGTCTTATTGTTTTGACCAGAATGTTGAGGAGCCTTGTGTATATAAGAAGATCATCAACAACACTGTAGCTTTCTTGGTGTTGTATGTGGATGATATCCTACTCATTGGGAATAATGTAGGTTTACTAACTAACGTAAAGAAGTGGCTAGCAACTGAATTCCAAATGAAAGATTTTGGAGACGCTCAGTTTGTTCTGGGGATTCAAATCATAAGGAATCAAAAGAACAAAAAGCTAGTCTTGTCTCAGACAACTTATATCGAAAAAATGTTTGTTAGATATTCGATGCAGAATTCCAAGAACGGTATACTACCTTTCAGACATGGAATCTATCTGTCTAAGGAATATTGCCCTAAGACACCTCAAGAAGTTGAGGATATGAGACGCATTCCCTATGCTTCAGCAGTGGACAGCCTGATGTATGTCATGTTGTGTACTAGGCCTAACATCTGTTATACAGTAGGGATTGTCAGTAGGTATCAACCCAATCCAGGATATGATCACTGGAATGCCATTAAAGGTATCCTCAAGTATCTTAGGAGAACGAGGAACTATATGCTTGTGTATGGCGCTAAGGATTTGATCCTTACAGATTACACTAACTCTGATTTACAAAGTCATAAAGATTCGAGAAAATCCATTTCAGGATTAGTGTTCACTCTTAATGGAGGAGCTGTAGTATGGCAGAGCATCAAACAAGGCTGCATCGCAGACTCCACAATGGAGGCCGAATATGTTGCCGCTTGTGAAGCAGTAAAAGAGGCGGTGTGGCTTAGAAAGTTCTTAACTGATTTGGAAGTTTTTCCAAACATGACTTTGCCCATCACATTTTACTGTGATAACAGTGGTGCAGTGGCAAATTCTAAAGAACCCTGAAGTCACAAAAGAGGCAAGCACATCGAGAGTAAGTATCACTTGATACGAGAAATAGTGAAACGAGGGGACGTGATCGTCACGAAGATCGCTTCGGAGCATAACATCGTTGATCCGTTTACAAAGGCTCTTACGACTAAAGTATTTGAGGGCCATCTAAATAGTCTAGGCCTATGAGATATGTACAATATAGTCTAGGACAAGTGGGGGACTTGTAAAGTGTATAGTGTATGCCCTAATTTATTGTATTTGTACTTTATTGTACAACCCACTGTTGCTTTTAGTTTTTGTACACCCTACTATAGTTTAGTTCAAGTGGGAGTTTGTTGAGTTTTATGCTCTAAACTCGTGGTTTGTAAACATAAAACAAATATTCATTCAATAAAGTTGTTATTGATAGAATTGTATTAACCTAAATCCAATAAAACTAACATCCGAGATTATGTTATGTAACAGGAACAGTATATAACAGATATACATTATAAATTTAATATACAACATATATATTTGATATACAGTGTATATATACAGTATATATTTGATATACAAGTAGATAATGTTCCAGTAGTAACCTAAAGGGTTTATAGTATATGGATAAGGTACCTTATCCAGGTAACACTATGGATACGACCTACTTTGTAAAGTTACAAATGACTTGATCCAGGTCGTTCGTGTAGAGACATGCGAGTGGGGGTATTATATACAATGAGTTTGTATAAGACCGGACCACGAAATAATTAATCTTTAGCTATAACACAGTTAGTTAATAGATTAATATTTCAATAGGATGACTAGGTAACTCAATCTCAATCCTAAGTGAGTTATGGACTCCTGCCTGTTAGGACTCGTCCTTTGATTTGTATGGGTGAGAGTGGATCGAGTCGCCGACTCAATATGTCTATCATCTTGGGGACGAGATCGAGTGGGGAGCTGGGAGCATAACTACACAAGATGAAATTCACTCCTTCCCGACTTCAGGGTAAGTATATGAGTGTTCTCTTGAGTACTGACTTTGGGACTTGAACAAGGGGCCCCACCCTCTCACTAGCTCGAGAGGGACTTCCAGTTATTGGTTTAACCATAACCGGGTTGTTTATTAGAGGATCAGCAGTACTTAAGGTACAAGATTTAACACAGGGGTAAAATAGTAATTTGACCTAGCTGTGGTTACGAACACTCGTGAAGGATTGACTTACCGTTAATGGTCAAAATCCATGGACGCAAAATATTCTACAGTGAGAAGAGTATAACTGTGGGTCTTTAGTGGAGTGACCGACTGTTAAGGAATGTTGATTAATATGATTAATGAGTTTAATCAATTAATCTCGTATCGTTGGAGCTTCCGATCTGTAGGTATATTAGATCCCCTTACTAGCTCGTAAAGGATTATTAAGAACAGCTAGTCTTGAAAAGAATTTGAATTGTTCAAATTATTTAAAGGGAATTAAAGTTAATTGTATGAGATGCAATTAATATAATGTATGTTGATACATTATAATATAAAGTTAATTTTTTGAATTTGATTCAAAATTATGAGAGAGATGGATATTAGAATTTGATTCTAATATAGTTGATTAATTTAAGTTTAATTTAATTAAATATGATTTAATTAAATTAATGTGGTGTATTAATTTGTTTAAATTAAATTAGATTTAATTTAATTAAATTAATAATTCTTTTTTTTGTAATTAATTAAATTAGATTAAATTAATTATTATTTTAATTAAATTTGTTTTAATTAAAATAAAAGAAAAAAAAATAGAAAACGAAAATGGGAGAAAAGCTCCCAATGGTGGAAAGATGAGCACAAACACAAGTAAAAGTTTGAGATAGAAAGAAAGTATAAAAAATGTTTTTGTTAATAAAAATAATCCGATCACAAAAGAACAAATATGTAATACGTACAAATGAGCAATTTAATCACAATTCTGTGTGGCGTGTCTCTATTATGGATAAAAAGTCATAAAGATACGTCCCCAAACTATCATCGTTTATTTCTTTATCAAGAAAAATGGAGGCTCCCTTATCAGCATTCTAATTAAGGTCGATTTGAGTGAGAGATTTTATGTACCTAGGTGAGAGTTAGTACTCCTCAAAGGTCGCCACAACTCATCTTTGATTCTAAACCTAATGGTAAAAGTCGGGGTAGGAGGCTTCCTTTGTAAGTTTGAGGTGCAATTTAATGGAATTGAAAGCTAAGGGTAAAAATTGATGCATATATATTGTCAAGTTTAGTGTTAAAATGAAATTTTTTTCCCGTTACCTTTACATGAATTGTGCCCCCAACTTGAAATAAAATTTGTGTTCAAATTTTGAAAATATAGACCGTTGGAGTATGGATAGGAGTAGCTTAAAGTCTAAAGTATAATACTAAGTATGGATGTGACTTGTTCGAACTATCACTCGATCTTAGAGGCCAACCTATGAGACCGACCAACTAGAGGATAGTTATTGTCTCACAACCACCTAACTCCGCACTACCTGCATGTTCGTTGCATTTATGCTAAAATTCACTAAACGTGCAAAGTTGTCGAATAACCATTCTTATCTCTAAATACCTATAAATTTTAGAGTTCACTCCGTCCATAGGTACGTGAGATCGATTGCTCGACTTTATTATAATATATCATATGGAGAGTGACAAAAATATTGGAGTCCTTCCCTTTATTTTGCAGGTTCTTTCTCATTACGTAGAGCATTCAAATTTTAGTAAATAAACACTAAAATGGCCACTTTTTGAACAAACAATTTTTTAAAATACAAAGACTCTCTCTCTCTCCATCTTTCATTTCCTCGGTCTTGAATTATATAGAGAGTTAATTCCACGAAGAACTTTGGCGCTATTTAGTATGTCCATTCCCTCACCGAGCTTTAATTTGTTCGTCCACAACAGATTCTCTTTCGCGAATCAGTTCTATTCGCTTCTCCACTTCTTTTTTCCTTTTTTTTTTCTGTTCGTTTCTGATTCCCGGTTCTAATCTTTTTCGTGCTGGATTTATGTGAAGAAACTCTGTTGGTTGAGAACGAGTGATCCAGTTCACTCACTCACTCCGTTTGCTTCTTCTTCTTCTTTGTTTCACTTTTTGAGTTGAGAATGAGTTCGTATAATTTTGAATTCTGGTGACTGGACGAACTCATTGTTCGATCGCTTTCGTGGTGAAACATTGAAGCAAATTTCTCGTCGATTGTGAGTTTTTTTACATATCGAGGGAAGATTAAATTGAAATTTTCACCTGATCTTACTAAATTTTCTTTCTAGTTAATCGGTATAGAGCTGAATTCAGAATAGTCTATTAATTTAGTCTGAAAACGATTTTAGAGTATTAGTATTTGTTTGTTGTGAAAATCTTATGGGGTCTTAAATAAATTAATTCGCTTATTTGTTCTAATATGGATGATCGTCTTCTGTTTTTTGTTTTTAGTCTGGGCTGCGATGATCATGTTCAATTGGGGTTTTTCTTTTATATATCAATGCCCCCAAATTCTCTGTTTTAGTCATTCTGGTTTTTGTAATTTGATTTTGCAGGACAATTGTTTGATGCAATAGCCGAGTGAATTGTTTCTCAACAGAGTTGAATATGGGTATGAGACTTCTGGAAATTCATCCCCAGGAATTGAAGTTCGTCTGTAAGTCTACAGAATCAATCAATTGTTATTTATTTTCTTGTTTCCAATATGCTGGTTGCCGATGATTTCTGGAAGCATTACTGGAAATAGTTGCTGCCCTCTTTGCTCCCTGTCAATTTGATCTTGTGTGGGAAAAGCAAAGTGATTTTCTTGTTTGAATGTTTTTTTAATACTTTTTAGCTTTTGTCCCAATGTATGTTTCTTACTCTTCCATTTGTACTTTGTCTGCTTATTGATCACGGCCGAAGGGTGAGTTTTGGATTTTTAGCTGACTAGAAATATTTTTCCGAATTCTTGTTGCTGTTTGATTGCATAGGGAGGAGTGATTTTAAAAGTTATCAAAATACTTTAAAAAGTATTTCTTAGAAGAAGTATTTGAGTAAGTTTGAAATGACTTTTGGAAGAAATACTTTTAGGTGGACTTTTTTCATGAGAGAAGTAATAATAAAGTGCTTACTTTTGAAGTATTTTAAAGTATGTTAAGTATTTTTATAAAATTAAAAGCACTTTTGACTATAGTATCAATCACTATGGAAATGTTGGAAAAAAAACTGCTTTTGATTAGTTAAAATTAGTTTTCCCTCTTCTAAAAGTCATACTAAACTCATCTTTTAGTGCTTGTTATAAAAGTTTGTATTGAGAGAGTGTCTTAAAAAGTCATCCTAAGCGGAAGTTTTTATGATCAATATGAAATATGCATTTGTACATAATACTTTTTGTGATGTCCGGTATTTGATTTACTAAGCTACCTCAATTGAAGTGTCACGTCTGTTTTTCTTAATATATTTTACTGATTTACTACTAGGACCTTGTTTTCTTTTGATTTTTTATTTTGTCTGAATAAGGCACTTTATTTTTCTGTTTCACTTTATTTTCCAAATTAGTACCAAGTATTCTTCATATTTTCCTTCTATTGCCTCCAGTTGAACTAAATAAACATAGTTCGTGCTCAATTCAACTAACAAATAATACGCTTGACCATGTTGCTTTTAAGGTATGGGTTACCAATCCTCCCTCTATCGCTGTTTCTTTTCTTCTTTCTTTTTCTTCTTTTTAAAAACAAAACTTAATTAACATTATTTATGATACATTATGTAGAAATAACATGCTAGGTTGCATGCAAGATAATGGACAGAGTTTCTTTTTCAGGTTAAGACCACATCCCCTAAGAATTACTTTGTACGGCCAAAGGTCGGAATCATTGAGCCAAAATCAACCCGTGAATTCACAGGTATGTAGTTTTTGACATTTAGTTAAGTTATTTCTTTTGACTTTTGTTTCAGGAGGGGAAGGGGGAGTGTATTTTATCTATAGATGTTGAAACATTGCAGCTATGAGAGTGTTCTTTCATCTTAAATAGCTTTAATGAAGCCTCAGTGAGTCTACTTTCTTCTTCTGCTTTAAACATCTCTGCCCAATTAAATTTATCATCATTTTTGGAGATGCATCTTCTTCTTATTCTTATGATTGGTTCAAGTGCTTGCACTAAATTTTTAATTGATATGGGTTTAATTTTCACATCAATGTTTTGTAATTATTGTTTTCCTGTTTGGTAACCTTCTTCTTCTTCTTATTCTTATGATCGGTTTAAGTGCTTGCATTAAACTTTTAATTGATATTGGTTTAATTTTGACATCAATGTTTTGTCATTATTGCTTTCGTGTTGGTTACCATTTTTGTTTTTTCTTAAGTTTACAAACAGTACTTTCATCTATGTGTTTTTTTTTTTTGTTTTATTATATATTTTTTAAAAACATTTTTAAAATCTAAGCAAAATGTGAAAACTAAATATAGTATTTTTTTTTTTGTAACTTGTTTTTGTTTTTAAAATTTTAAAACTAAGAATTCAAGTTAAAGGTGAAAATCTCACCAAAGAAATGGCGAGAAAACTAGCATAGTTATTAAAAATGAAAAACTAAAAACAAAATTGTTATTTAAGAGGACTTCACTATCCATTTATATATCTTTTTGAGCCCCGGATTTGCCTACCTTTTTCATGCTTTCAAAATTTTATTCAATGGCTCTTAATGTAGTTAGGATGCAAGCACAAGAGATGGCTCCACCTGATATGCTATGCAAAGATAAGTTCTTAATTCAGAGCACAGTAGTTTCTGCTGATACAACTGATGAGGACATAACCTCAAGCTTGGTAAATGTTTATAGTAGTATTTACTATGTATAGTTGCCTCTGTTTTGGAGTCTCACCATTCTTTTTTTTTTTGGTGCAGTTTGCAAAAGATGTTGGCAAGTACATGGAAGAAAAGAAGTTGGGTGTAACCCTTGTTAGCCCATCCAGCTCCCCAATTGATGAAGCATTAAAGGAGGAGTTTGATGTCGGAGTTTCAGAACCAAATAATCTATGCACAGCAGTAGAGAAGGATCTGGACCGTGAAACTTCAAACAAAAGTGATGAAATGTTCAATGTAGGTGATAGCCTGCCTCCAAAATCCATGGTTAAAATTTCTCAACTCATGTCCTTTTTACACCCTCCTCTCTCTCTCTCCCAAATTTATGCTTGATATAAAATTCGTTCACTTTCATTCCAAGTTCAGTAGGATGCTTAGGTTAGCATTCATGATACAGTGTTTTAAGAACACATTCTAACCCTGGAACATGAAAACTACTTAACACATTCTAAGTTTGGCACGTAAAAAATTGTTAAATGGTTTGCTGAATCTGTGCTTAGTTGCATATTTCATCTGTATCTAGTTTTAACCATGTGTCTTTGTTTATCAAATTATGGAATTGGAATGGCGGTTTTCATATGTATTGTACCAGGTCCCTGACAATGTTATGGAGCCGAGAGATGTTGGTAAAGGGGAGCCTGAACCGGCAAGTTTAGCTGACGACTTCATAGAAGGCGATGAGGAGGACCTGGATATGATAAAACAGGTTGAGGAGTTGAGGTTAAAGCTCACTGAACTTGAATTAAAGCTCTGTGAGGTCAGCCTTCCGCAAAATATTGCTCCCCTATTGTGAACTCTGAGCATAATGATAAAGTGGAAAAAGATGTCCAAAAGGCTTATTTTACTGTCTTAATTGAAAAGGTTCTACCAAATAGTTATTTGAGTTCTTAAACGTCTTTTATTTACAGGCTAAAGTTGCCATTTCAAAGCTGAAGGAGGAGAAGAGAATAAGCATCCAAGAAACCGAATTCTTGCAGCAGAATTTTGTAATTTCCTATACCATTATTTTCTTTTGTCTCAATCATATAATTTCCATGTTCATGTGACTCTTTTATTGTTGCCACACGGTTTATAATTTCGTAGTTGTTGGTCTGTTGAAGTCCAAATATATTTTGTTTCTGTCAACATCCTTAGATCCCTACCTGAACTTGCTCAATGTTTTCTTTGGTGGATTGAAATGAGGTTAAGTTACAAATTTAGTTCATGAATTTTTTAGTGTGATATTGATTTAGTTTCTAAATTTAAAAAGTTTTAATTATGCCTCTAAACTTTGAATAGTAACTATGTGTCGTCATGCTTGTTAACACCGTTAATTAAATAAAGATTCCACATTTTTAGTGGATAAAAGGACATGACATAGTAGAAAAAAATGGCTTGAGTGCACATTTGGACAAAAATAGCGTGACATGGCTTATTAAAGGGATTTGATATCTTGAATCAACAGAGAGTACCTTCCTAGTTGTCTAGTTGTGCACTTCTGCCATTTGTCTACCATATGATATCAAAATCAGCCAATGTTTGTCCAATAGGTACGTCAATATCATCATTTAGTTAATCATCTTAACAATAAGAACTATATAGAATGACAATTCAAAGTTTAATGATAACCATAAATTTAGGGACTCAATTTGTAGTTGAACTTTGAAATAGTATGATACTACGACTATGGAGATTCTGGTTTCGACCAATGGATCGGAGAATGTGAAGCCATTTTTAGTCGGACTCTTGCTAAATTTAACATCTATATGTTCTAGTTTTATAGCTGCAAAATTGTTGTACTATTTGTTTTGTATCTCATTTTTTGAATTTTGCAGTCGGAGTTAAGGAAGAGCGAGTTGATCAAAAGAGTTCAAGTCGGGTTTCCGCTTCTGTATCTTTACATGGTGGCGCTGATATGTACTTTTCTGGGACGCCTCTTACGGTAATGAAGAGATTGTTAGTTCTATTCTCTATGAGTTTCTATAATGTTCAAGGTGGCATTAGTATAGCTTGTAGTCCAAAACTTATAGTCGTATAGGTTCCTATTCCCCTTGTAATTGATCGAAGTGTACAATCTAGCAGTCCAGGTAGTGTTATCGCCAACTTGAGCATAGTTTAGTTCGACTTTTCTCTATATTGTAATGTAATGTTGTAAATAATAATAAGCTCCCAAGGGATCTCTTGGTCATATCGGTGAGCGGGCAGGAGAGGTTTCAGTAGGCTCACTTGAAAGTTCGATCAATTTCGCATTGATCAGGTTGGGCGTTCGAATCTCCTCGTAAGCCCTTCAGAAAAAAAGAAAAAGGGGGGGGGGGGGGGGGGGGGGGGGGGGGGGGGGGGGGGGATGAGTGGTTGTGCAGCATGGAGGAGGTGGACCTTGAGAGTCCTTGCACTCACTCTCGAGTATATGCTTCAACACGAATTAAACAAGGGTATATTATTGATACAATTGAAACCTCTGGCAAAATGTCCTCATGCCCTCTCTATTTTAATGAAAAGGGGGGAATCGCCTGCTAGCTCAAGATCTCAATTGCCTATCCTATGTTCGTCATTCGTTAAACAACTATTTTGTTGGGCGATCAACTAGGTGCCATTGTTGGGTCGATCTGACTGATGGCTCTTCCATCTCTTGTGTATCAAATCGATCGAGAATCTCATCATCTGTTAGGTGGCCACCACTTTTCTACTTTGTGGGAGTCATAATCTACTCTCTTCTAATATGATCGTGACTCTTTCCCCACTTAATTAAACTGTCATCATCCTCCTTAATGATATATACCATGAATACAATCCACTTATTGCACATGGGATCATAACACTATGAATACGTGGGTATTGTGCGATGGGTGAGAACAGGCAATATGGGCCTACATTAAATTGAGAGTTATAATACTGCTACTTGTTGAGTTGTGATTCATCTACAACATCAGAACGTGTCATCACCATGTCAGCCAATATATTTGTTGAGGGCCACGTCATCAAATCTGACCGCTATGGTGCCATGTCATCTGCTACATCATCAAAAAGTACTATTGATTGGTCCACATGTCCACGTAATCAAGCCACGTTAAGCTTTTCCTTCCCAATCTTATTTTGGCAATAACTTCTTCATTTGAACTCCAATTTGAAAGATTTAAATTGCGTTGGATTTGTCTTTTCAAGCTCTGTGTTACGAATACTTTGAAACACTATGATCATCAATAGATTTAGTTTGTTATTATCAAAATATATGATATGATATTGCAGCTCATAAAGTCAACACAAGCCCATTTGAGGCCCATGAAAAACTCTAGAAACAAAGAGGGTCATTCACCAAGAGTGAATTAGGATATTTATACCGAAGGATATGCCATTAATATAATTAATTTTCCAAAAATTAAAAAACCTTAGAAAATAATTGGCCACCAAAGTGTCATTGACCAACCAGAAAAGCCTCTACAAACGCCACATGTCTTTGACTGCCTAATTGCACCTCAAATACCTTCGTGCTTGAGCTCGAGCAGGTCAGACGATAGTAGCGGCGCTCGTGTGAGCCATGGTCTAGACTTACCCCCATGCTATGTTTATAAGCCTACTACTAGACTACTACTTATAAACCAACATCTCAAGTGTTAAACTTACAAGTGGGACAAAAGATGGCTTTTTATATTGTCACTCCCAACAATCACCCATAGATGACAAATATAAATAGAAAAAAAAAAAGAGAGAGAAGTGAGAAAAGGATGTGTTTTGTGAGCAATGGATAGTAAATTTAAATATTAATATTTTTCAATTTGAATTAATGCACAGTGAAATAGGGCGACAACCTAAGAGTGAAAGTGAATTACCTCTTGAACTTCTAGTAATTATAGTTGAGACCCTGACAACACGTTTGAATCCTTGATTTTGATTTCGTGATAGTCATCAAGTGTTGTTAATAACCATGCACATAAAAGCTTGGGTCATTGGGAGAGCTCTAGAAAGAGACTTATCAACTCTTTCATACAAGGCGGCCTCACCTCCACTTTCACGTTATTGCTTCATCAAGTCTATCATAGATAAACCACTTAAATGTTGAGCTAGGAAGGCTTTTGAATATTATCCATCAAGTCCACATATGGATCATCCAAAAGAATGACTATAGATTCACATAATGCTTCACTATATCCATCAAGTTCATACATGGACCACCCAATAGAATACATATTGAGGACTTGAGAATTACTCTCCTTGTTTGGCCTTTGGCGAGAGGATCCGCTAAGTTCCTCTCGAATCTCACGTACTTCAAGGATATAATTCCATCTTTTAGTAACTGTTTCACAACTTCATGTCTCAGGCGTATGTGGTGTCTCTTACCATTGTACACACTATTTTTTACATTCCCTATGGCAGCCTATAAGTCACAGTGTAGGGATACAAGTACAGATTTCCCACATTATGACACGTCTCTAAGAAGACTTCTCAGTCATTCAGTCTCTTGATCTGCCAGTTCAAGTGCTATGAACTCAAATTTTATGGTGGAAAGGGTAATGCATGTCTACTTAGCTAATCTGCATGAGATAACTCTTCAGCCAAAAGTGCACACATACTCGCTAGAAGAGCTTACCTTATCATTATCTGTAACCCAATTTGTACCATAATATTCATTTAGCACAACAGAGAACTTGTTAAAATGAAACAATAATTCATTGTACCTCTAAGATACCTTAAAAGACGATATAGAGTAGTTCAATGTTCTTTACCAAAGTTATGTGTATAAGTCAGTCTACTCACAACATATGCAATATCAGGTCTAGTGTAATTCATCAAAAACATGACACTACCTATGACTTTTGCATATTTGGATTGAGATACACTATCGTACTGACTCTCTTTCAGACTCATGCTAGTGTCATAAGGTATTCTTACAGGTGATTTATCATAGTGATCGAATTTCTTTAGCATTTTCTCAATATAGTGTGATTGACATAAGGAAAACTCATTGTCCTTTTTCCTTATTTTTACACCAAGTATTATATTAGTCTCTCCTAAATCTTTCATTTCAAAGTGTGAAGACAGGAGTAATTTGGTCTCATTAATGACATCTTAGTTTGTAAAAAAAAATAATCATGTCATCAATATATAAGCATACAATCACACATTCATCTCCAAACAACTTTAAGTAAACACGTATATCAGTATAATTTACTTTACAACCATTGTTTACTAAAGTGTCGTTAAATTTTTCATATCATTGTTTAGAAGCTTGTTTTAAACCATAGAGAGATTTTTTAGGCTTGCATACTTTATTTTCTTGACTAGCAACTAGAAAACTTTCAGGCTGTGTCATATAGATCTCATCTTCTAAATCCCCATTAAGGAAGACCGTTTTTACAACCATTTGATGTATTACTAGGTCTCGTATAACAGCCAAAACTATCAGAGATCTAATTGTAGCTATTTTAGTAATAGGAGAGTACGTATCAAAGTAGTCAATACCATACTTCTTTTTGTAACTTACAACCACTAGTCTAGCCTTGTATTTTTCTATTGTACCCTCTGGTCTTATTTTCTTTTTAAAGATCCATTTGCACCTAATAGGCTTGTTTCCTATAGGTAAATTTACTAATTCCCAAGTTTGATTCATAACTATTGAGTCTAGTTTACTTTTAATAGCTTCTTTCCACAAGCAAGAAAATCTAAAGAATTTATAGGTTTTAGGATCTTCCTCTATCAGATACATACAAGCAAACTAATTATCTATCTTGTCAAAGTTTTCCACTAGGTAGGTAGTTAAGAAGTCAAGTCCGAAACTTTTCTAACCTTTTGTCTTTTACTTCTGCTACGTTCAGAATCTCGAATCAGATCAGAATCTTTCTTTCAAATTTTTGGAAAAGGACAAAATTGGAACTATAAGCAATATATTTGTTGTGTCGTGGGAAGAATTATTGCTTTGAAAGCAAAATCGGCATGATCTTGATGCTAAATCTTTCTACTGCTGGTATGCTCGCAAAGGTTAACACAACCTCCGACTTAGACATGCACTCATCAGAATAGGGTGGAATCAAACTCGTGCTCATAAACTTTAAAAGAAACTCTAAAAGGAAGCAAATGAAGATAAGGAGATGAAAGGTTTGAAGGAAGAAGTGTGGTAGGGAACTCGGATATACACCGTAGGATATGCCAATAATAGATTTGATTTTCAAAAAAATTAAAAAACCATGTATATAAGCCCACTAACAGGCTACTACTTAACACATTGCCAAATTTAGGATTAAAATTGATCTTTTCCTATTATATTTATATGTAGTTGTGTCTCCCGAAATTAAATCATGGATCCACCGCTAATAATATCTAACAAGCCACAAAAGCATCAAATAGAAGAAGTTAATGACATATTTCTTCTATCCAACATTTTATGTCAATGGACATGATTCAAACGTTGTAAATCAAGAATAAATAAACAAAACTCTCAAAGTTCGAAGTCCACATTTGCAAGATCGAAAAATATGTTATGAAATTTGCAATCTTTTTTTTTCTTTTTTAGTATAACATACGAGGATGAAGATTCAAACTTGCGATCTTTTGATTGAAAATAGGTGCCATAACAATTTGAGCCATAAAAACTATTCAAATGATAAAATACATTTGAATTATTAAAATTAAGGTCAATTTAATAATTATGAAAAATAAGGTTGGGTTAGTTTGTTATGCATTTTTTATTTTGGATTAACTGGACATAATATATAGCTTGGTAAATTTGTTGTTTTTTTTTTCTTTTTTTTAGTATTTACTCGTTGGGGCAAATCCACGTAGCGGCCAGAGGAGGCACATGTCCCCAAAAATTTAGGTTAAACTATATATTATACGATTTTGATAAAAAACGTGTGTTTAGTTTCTTGGTATTTACATGTATAAGGAAATCAATATTTTTTTTTAATTTTTGAAATAAAAATATATTTTTTAATTAAAATTTTATAATCTTTTTTTAATAAAGAACTTAGATTTTTTATCTTTGGAAATTTATATTGTAATTAAAGCATATTTCCTCTAATGAATTAAAATTCGTCCATATATAATGATATAATGACAGATATATAGTACTTCAAATCTTTCCATTCAACCAATTGCCAAAAAGGAAAAATAAAATAAGTCACAAATTGCAATATTAACAAGGAATCATGTTTGTTGGAAATCTTATAACACAAAAATCATCCAAAAATTCTCTTGTAAATCATCCAAAAATACCACGATCAAGATCCACAAAATGGATCCAAATTCCTGTGAAGATCAACGAGAAGTGCCAAGGTGGATCAACAAGCAAGAAGTCGATCATCGAGAAAGATCAACGAGCAGAGGCCGATCACCGAGATGTTGGGATATAATGGAGACAAATAATTGGGACAAGAAAGTTTGAAAAGGAACAAAAAAAAAAAGGCCCAAAATCTTTGTTTTTTTCTTCTTTTTCATTAGGTTTGTAGCCATCACAATATATATAACCATGTTTTTTTAGTCTCTGGCAGTGAGTTAAAAAGAAACCAAAAAGTGGGTGGCGGCCATTTTGTGTTGTTGCACAAACATAGGAGCGGCAGTGACAGTGTATTGGTAGAGGAAGAAGACGAGATCCCGGGGTTGTAGTGCAATCGTCGGTAACCAAATCTCATTGATATTTTGGTGAGGTTTTTCATTCCTATATTCCCAGAATTCTATTGTTGTGGTTCCTAGAAGCTATGTGGTTTTTGTTGAGGCCTCTAAATTTGAGAGATTATTGTATTGCTCATTGTATTTATTTCGTAATTATAGTAGAACCCACATTTGAGCGGAAGACTAAACGTAGCTCGTGGTTGGGTGAACCAGTATACATCTTGTGTCATTTATGTGTTTTCCCTACTTTTCTCCTATTATTGTAGTTGGCTTAGTTTTCACAACTATTGTAGGGGAAAATATTCTTGGTAAATAATTTTCCCAACAAGTGATATTAGAGCGAAAGTTGCAGTATCATGAGATCTAGTGGAAAGTCATATCACTACTTTGAGGGGTTTGAGATTTGATGAGGAAAACTTCGGGTTTTGGAAAATGCAAGTGGTGGATCTTCTTACATACACGAAAATACACAAAACCTTGAATGAACGACAGGATGGGATGACAGACAAGGAATGGACGGAGATGGATGAACAGGTCGTAGTGATCATCAAGTTGTGCTTGTCGATGAATGTGGCAAGTCTCATGGCGAGTCAGACAACGACAACGGGACTGATGAAGGCGCTGTCGGATAGATACCAAAAACCCTCTGCCAACAGCAAGGTGTACCTCACTACGAGATACTTCAACATTCATATGTAGGAAGTTATGTCGGTGAACTCCCACATAAATGAGGTGACTAAACTGATGAATTAGTTGGAGTCAATGGAGATCGTTTTTTCAGAGGAAGTGAAGGCTATAAAGTTGTTGCCTTCTTTGCTTGAGAGTAGGAAAATGATGAAGACGACAGTGTCGAATTCGTTGGGGGACAATAGTGTTAAATTTTCAAATATTTGTGAATCTGCAATTGCTGAGGTTCCGCAGCCACTTTTGGTGGATAAAACTATATGAAGTCAGCATTGGTAGCTCAGAGCAAAAGCAAAGAGAGGATGAATTATTGGAAACGGCAGAGACATGGCCAAAGGAGGGGAGCGGCAAGGTTGAATGTTTTTACAGCCATACGAAGGGCAACTTCAAGAAACACTGCAATAAACTTAAAAATGATCCAGAAAAATGCTTTGTCAGATAACATGTTGTTAGCATGCATTGATTGTGACACGACATTTGTGTATCCGTTATCAGAATGGGTAGTGGACAGTGTAGCATAGGTGTATGTATCTTCAGATAGGAATTAGTTCACATCCTTCACTATAAGGAATCATAGCGCGGTGAGGATGGGAAATGGGAGAATCTCCAATATCAGAGGAATTTGGGATATTCGTCTGAGGATTGACAGTGGTACCAAATTAGTTTTGCATGGTGTCAGGTATGTATCCAGTTTCAGAATGAATTTGATATCAGTAGGGAAGTTGGATGACAAAGGCTACAAAAATGAGTTTACAGGGAACAGGTGGAAACTCATGAGAGGATCCTAGATAGTGGTTGTGGGCCACAAAAAAGTTTCAGTATATGTTTTGAGGTTTGACGTTGCTAGAGGATCGAAGAGACGGATTATGCATAGGGCTATAGATAATTCAAGGGGGACTTAAAAGAACTAGTAACATTGACAGTCAGGACAAATAAGGAGAATCTGACATCAGTTTAGGTTTAACGGCCAGGAAGTAGAGGAAATGGAAAGAAGAACAACTCAGTGAAGTGTTTAGTAGATTTTCAAGATAAAGCCCCAGCTGTCAGACGGTTTGGCAAGCTGATGAAGTCGCATAGGTGTAAGAGTGCATCAAGGAGAATGACTATAGTTGGTGCTGAGGTTGAGGGTGAGGTCTCTAACTTGGCAACGGGCTTGGTTGGGTTGGCCAAGTCATCAGTGAAGAAGCTCTCCTTCCAAAGTTACTAGATGCGAGTGAAGAAGGAAGCATCAGGGACCACTTAGTTCGAGTGGAAGCACGTAACTGTGTCTCTTACTTCTAAAATTGATCAGTCTTAGGTCAATCAAAGATGGAGCCTTGGTTGGTGGCAAGAAGATGTTAGAAGCTATCGGTGCAGTGAGAGTTGAGCCTTGGTTGGTGCCAAGAAGACATTGATCAGTTGGAAGTTGTTGGTACAGTCATAACTAAGTTACGAGGGACACTATTGTTTAGTGGGAGGCGAGATTGATATTTTGTCTCCAAGTGAAAGATTGTTGGGATATAATGATTGGGTCAATATATATATATAGATTGTTGGGATATAATGGAGATAAATAATTGGACCAAGAAAGTAAAGTAAAAAAAAAAGCCCAAAATCTTTTTTGCTTCTTTTTCATTAGGTTTGCCACCGACAAAATATATATATATATATATATATATATATATATATAAATAAAAGAGAAACCAAAAAGTGGGTGGCGGCCATTTTGTGTTTTTGCACAGAAACAGAGGAGTGGCAGTATTGGTAGAGAAAGAAGACGAGATCCCAAGGTTGTAGTGCATCGTTGGCAACGAAATCCCATAGGTATTTTGGTGAGGTTTTTCATTCCTGTATTCCTAGAATTCTATTGCTGTAGTTCCTAAAAGTTAGGTAACTTTTGTTGAGGTCTCTAGATTTGAGAGATTATTATATTGCTCATTGTATTTGTCCTATATAGTAGAACTCGGATATGAGCGGAAGGCTGGATGTAGCTCATGGTTAGGTGAATCAGTATAAATCTTGTGACATTTATGTGTTTTCCCTACTTTTCTATTATTATTGTGGTTGGCTTGCTTTTCGTTGAAGAACCATGGAAGGAGAAAATATTCTTGGTAACTAATTTTTTCCAATACAATGAAGATCAACAAGTGAGAAGTTGATCCAGAAAATCAACAAGTTAGAGGCAGATCACCCAAGAAGATCAACAAACCAGAATTCGATCATCAAAGAAGATCAACAAGTCAAAGGTCGATCACCAAAATAAGATCAACAAGCTCAGAAATCGATCATCAAATAGAAGATAAATAAGTCCAGATGCCGATCATAAAATAATTCATGGGAAAGAATCCGAGGATAAAATTTCTCTATAAATATTGTGTGATGAAATATTACAAAAAATTGTATTAAATGAGTTGTCAAGAAAAAAATAAGAGAAGTGTATTAAATGCAAATAGATATTTTGTACCATATATATCTTATTATTATTATGAGAAAATACCATATATATTATATCGTATCTCTGGTTCTAAGCAAAAAATGAAGAGAAATGTTAAGACCCCTTCCTTATTGGATATAGAGAATATGAGAAAGTCCATTTATGAGAATTTTAATGAGCATTTCATTATAAATAATTAAAATCCCAACATTATTTCAACCAACAAATTGAGCTCTCAAAAGAATGGAAAATTTTTCTCCCACACTGCTTTTCTAACTCCTGCTGTTGGTTGTCGCATCTGGTATGCCTCTCTCTCTCTCTCTTGTTTTAAATATATGAAAGATTATAAATTTGGCTCTTTTTTCTTCTAAAATATATAGGGTTTTCTTTTCACTCAAAAAAAAAAAAAATTAAGAGCCGTTGGATTATAATTTCGTATTAAAGAAGTTCATTTCTAAACATAATTTTTTTATTAATATTTCTTAGATAAGAGAAACCAAAATCGTTATTGAATAAGATTAATTAGATATGTAATTATTCATATATGTAACATATCACTCTCTAAAACTAAAGAATTATAAATTTAGCCTTTTTTTCATTCCATCATTTACACGGGTTTTTTTCCTTCAAAATAAAGAAATAAATAAAATAAGAGTCCAATTTTTTGTTAAAATTTTTCATTTCTAAACATTATTTTTTTTCCATTCATCGATATTATTTATTGTTTTGGTGATATAACTTTTAGAAATGTTATTTTGAAACCGAAGAATAGTCTTTGTTTTTCTTAAAAGATAAGAAAAAACAAAATTGTTGAAATGGTTTGATATTTATGTATATAAATTATTCGTAGGTGTAACACATCACCCTCTAAAACTCGAGGATTATAAATTTAGCCTTTTTTTCCTTCTATCAAAAGTAAATAAATAATATAAAATAAGAATCCGTTTGATTACAACTTTCTGATAAAAAATTTTTGTTTTTGTTTTTTTTTTAATATTTTCCTTGTTTGGTAATTGTTTTATATGTATGTATCTATATATATATGTTTGAGAGGACTTATAAAAAAGAACTTTCTAAATAATTTTTTATCTACGAGTATTTTTGGAAGAATAATAAGTGGTAGTATAGTTTCTAAGGGATTATTTTAGATAACTAAAAGTGCTTTTTAAATCTACGTGTTTGGTAATAAATAAAACATATTTTAAAAAATCAGATCTCTGTAGAAGTCACGTTAAACTGATTGGCACTATTGTAGTTCAAACAAAAAATTGTAATAAATAAAGTGCTTATATCCAAATTCACTCTAACACCATGTTTAATCTCTCTCTACTTGTTTATAGGCACAATTCAATTTAAACTATTTCCTTACTTTTTGAATTTAATCCAACTCTTTAAAGGTTAAGAAACTATGAACCATCAACTTGTAAGATAATAGTAAAAACAAAGTGTCTTGTCCACTAAAGTATGCTCGAATTTTTTTTTTTTTTATACAACTTGTGGGGTAGGGGTTTGAACTCATGACATCTTTGTCAGAGATATGTTCTTTAACCACTTGAGCTATGTTCTGTTTGGCAGTATACTCGAATTGAAAGTTATAATTTATCTTTTATTCTTTTTTTTTATGTTAGAGTTGTGGTTAAATAGTGGGTAACATAAATATTTCTTTAAATAATGGTTATTAGAGTCTTTTTAGTTGGTATTTTCATGTGTCATCCTAAACAATAGGAAGAATAAAAAAATATCCATTATATTTCTTTTTCGTTTATTTTGTGTTACGGTCACTACATTTAAGCTAATTCTTGCGAGATCAATATTTACATTAAATCTCATCTTCCTCTAATAGTTTTATTCATCTCGGGATTTTAATGTGTAGTTGATAGTTTTTTGCAAAAAAAATAAAATTACAAGCACACAATAGAATACAGAGACATCAAGATTTACATGAAAAACCCCTTAGTGTAAGGGGAAAAATCACGTGACAGCTCTCAAAATCATCCGCCATAAAATATAATGGATTACACAGAGTTTCTTCCTTAGTTGAATTAGAGGATACAACACAATACATCATACTAGAGCCTAGCTAACAACTGATACACAAAATACCCTTCATCTACCAAAGATGGAATCAAAAAAGCAAGGAGAAGTCTCAGACAAAGATGACACAAAGAAACCCAAATGAAAGAGGAACAAATTGAATCAACAACTAGGAGTGTTCAAAAAACCCGACAACCCGATGAACCCGACGAAGCCAACCGGTTGGGTTGGGTTGCAAAATTCCCAACTCGATCGGATCGGGTCGGATCTCAAGTTGAGCCTTAAATTTTTCGAGTTGACCCGACCCAACCTAGTAATACTTTTTTTTTATTTTTTTAATATATATATACATACATACGTACATACGTATATATATATTAAACCTAGTTTCTAACCCCTAGTCTCACCCACTCCTTTTATCTCCCTCCCTGTCTTCCTCCCTCCCATTCCCCCCACTCCTTTCATCTCCCTCTCTGTCTTCCTCTCTCCATCCCATTCCTTTCACCTCCCTATCTGTTCTCTTTCTCTGGTCTTCCCTTCCCCTCTTCTCCCTCCATCGGTAGACCCCTTCTCTAGTCTACCCTACCTCTCTTCTCCCTCCATTCTTCGTACTCTTTCTCATTTTTATCCTTTTCTGATGATGGCTGCTGGGAATAGTGAATAGTGCGAAGAGTTCAAAACTTTCTTTCTCACGTGAACAATCGATTTATGCAACTTAAAATGTTTAGGATTTCGACTGAATCCTCTTTCGTTCGACTCCCTTCCTTCTCTCGTCTCAACCAAACAACCCAACCCGACCCAATCCGAGAATATAAGGGTTGAGTTGGGCTTGATTGACCTTCTTGTTTGGTTCGATCGGTTCTCTATTCTGCCTAACCCGAAAATTCGGGTTGGTCCAAAAGATTCCCCCTAACCCGACTCAACCCAACCCGTGTACACCCCTATCAACAACGAAGCGACAAAGAAAACAACAACATTCTCCAACAATGGATGTTCTCTCTCTATTTCTTCTTGATTACACAAGGAAAGCCACTGTACTCTTCCATTTCTTCTTCTCGGCAAAGATCCATAAAATATCACACTTGAAAAGTTTTCAAAGCAAGCTTCTGTAACGCCCGACTAGAATGAATCAATACGACATCCGAATAAAAGAGATCCTGAGAACATAGAAAGTATGGTTAAGAAAGTCTAAAAGAAATAATAGTTACTACCTATACTAACAACGTGCACCTTCCTTTTCGGTAACTCAACCGTAAGAACTCCAAAGTTAAGCGTGTTTGACTTGGAGCAATCTTCGGCTGGGTGACCTCATAGTTGCTTGGTCTGAATCCCTATACTAACAAGGTGCACCTTCCTTTTCTGTAACTCAATCGTAAGAACTCCAAAGTTAAGCGTACTTGACCTCCTAGTGAGGTCAAAGCATGCTGAAAGGACTCGCGTTGATCTGTAGGGGCAGTCTACGCTCTTCTAAGTGGCTCAGAGTTTGACGGTGGTGCAGCCAGGTCGTAGGGGAATGCCGGGATTCCAAATCCTGTGCCTAGGGCGTTACAGAATGGTATCAGAGTGGAACCTCTCCCAGTAAGATGTGGTTCTGGGATGAACCAAAGTGAAATCTGGTGGCCATAGAAAATATGGTTAAGAAAGCTTAAAAGAAATAATAGTTACTACCTATAGTAACAATGTGTACCTTCTTTTTCGATAACTCAAGCGTAAGAACTCCAAAGTTAAGCGTGCTTGACTTGAAGCAATCTTCGGCTGGGTGACCTCACATGTTGGTTTGTAGGGATAGTCTACGCTCTTTTAAGTAGCTATGCAGGGGAATGTCGGTCAAAGATGTGCCAAATCCTCGAATCCTAGGCTTGGGGTGTTACAGTTTCACACATTTATATATTTTGTCTTTTTTTAATAAGTTAGTATTTATCCACAAGTAACGAGAAACTAACTTTATGTGATGAAGGTCAAAGTGAGTTTAGCTCAGCGGTAATTCGCATATATCTCTGGCCAAGAGTTCATGAATTCAAAATCTCATTCTCATTAAAAAAAAACTTTAGGTGATGAAGAAGTGAGAAATTACCAATTTACCCTTGTTGTCTTGTTTTAAATAATTAGCTAATAATCTATAACCAAGCTAGAAAAAATGAATTTAGCTTATAATTTTAAAGAAAAAACATAATGTAAAGGTTTGCAAAAAGAAAACATGATTTGAGAAAGGAAAATTGAAGGACAAGATGTAAACGAGAAGTTGTAATCTGAATGAACGTTACCCTTTCTCTCTCGAGCTTATAGGAGTAAAACTCGTTCTATTCCACAATTATGCATGATCACAAGCCCTCTCTTGTCAAAATAGTATAAATATAAAGGAGAAAAAAGCTGGAATTTTATAAATTGTGGTTTCAAAAGTACAAGTAGTAATAAAAACTAAGCTGAAAAATTGCTTACAAACGAGACCAACGGCTGAAAATTAGAGCTAAAGCAAAGGTAACTTAAAGAACTAATGAATCCTAATTTGTGCTGGAAAAGAACCCTAAGGAAGCTTGCAAATAATGAAGGAAAAACTTAAGCTCGATGCCAATTGAAGAAGTGAAAGTTGGTTTTTTTATAGGCAGCCCACAGTTGGTTAGGTAAGTGAGAAAAACGCTCTCCACCTTAGGATTTCAACCCTTTGAAAGACCAAATCTTTCACACGTATGGAGGCTGAGAAGTTGTCAAAACATATTGAACTTGCATTTAATGAAAGGCAAAAACGGAAGAAAGTAAGCCTTCTCAAGGTGCCCCGTGCCTCCTTTGGCCCACCTATGCACAAATTTTGATTTTTGTTATTTTTTCTACCTTTAAATGATGTTAAAATTTAGTTTATGCATAAATAAATGATTAATCACAATGCACGAATATCACCTCAATTGGGCACTTAAGCAAACTAATACTAGTTTTTAAATAAAACAAAGTGAAACATTGTAATTTTAATCTCTTTTTATCCTTGTAAACAAGTATAATCAGTTATCATCTGTGTGTATCTTTTCAATCTTTAATAACTTTTCATTCAACATGTCTCGAATAAAATGATACCTAACATCAATATGCTTGGACTACGAGTGGAAATGATTCTTGCTGACATGAATAGCACTTTGACTAACACATATCTCTCTTGTTTAGTTTCCAACTCTAGCAAAAATTTCTTGATCCAAAACATTTCTTTGCAAGCTTCAATTGCTACTATAAACTCAATTTCTATAGTTGAAAGAGAAATACACTTTTGTAACTTGGATTGTCATGATACAACTCCCCCTACAAATGTAATCAAATACCCTAAAGTAGATTTTTATCACCAGACATATATGCATTTGTAATGTCTTTGTAAACCTACTGAACATAGTTTTGTCATTCCCAAAGTGTAAACATACTTTAGAAGTACCTTTTAGATACTTGAAAATCTATTTCACTCCTTTCTAATGTTCTCTACCTGGATTTGAGAGAAATCGACTAACAATACCAATTGGTGAGTTATATTTGGTCTGGTACAAATCATTGCATACATCAAGCTTACAATGGCCGAGGAATACGGAACACTATTCCTGTGTTCCTTCTCTTTTTAATTTGAAGGGCTTTGTTTGGAACTGAGCTTGAGGTGATTATCAAGCAGAGCACCTAGGAAAATATTAGTACCTCTGAACATTTCTCATCGGTGTGATGATGGTCAGACTAATCCTCATCCTTTGTAGAATATTCATCACTTTTTGGATCCTCGTCCTTCTTCGGATCCCATCCTTCTTCTAATCTCAATCCATATTCGGCTATTGTTTGGATGGACCCTCTTCGTCTGACTCACCATCCCCTCCGAGATATTTAGTTTGATCATCGAACTTACACTGCATAAGAAAAGAAATAAATTAATACAATTGACAAGAAATTAAATTTAAAAATATTATTAAAAAAATATCATACCTTGGAAAGTTTTTTCAAATATTTCTAAATGCCCTTCACAACGGCCTCAATGCTCCCTCTCTCGATTATTGAGGCTCTTCAATTGCTTCTGGCATTGTGCCTAGTTTCCTTTCTTAATATTCTTCTTCTTTGTCTTTAATATTTCCTTCATCATCGGCCACTACACCATCCCATAGGTCACCAGGCATTGGAGAATGGATGGATGAGTGATGTTTTATTGCCTCCGTCATGATCTTCTTACCTTTGTCCTTCCGTTCTTTGGCTGATAAACCTTCTATTGGAACACTTACTTTATTAACGATTGGTTTTGGATTGGCTCATGCGTCAATGATGGGTATTGGAGAGGATATGACACAAGCTTGCGGTGGATGCATTACACAGTCCATGTGTTATTGCTAAGCCTCAGTCGCCTCCAAATGTAATTTAATCTTTATCTGCAAGAAACCTAATATTCAGTTTTACATGAACAATAAATACTAAGTCAAGTATGAGAATACATTATATATAATTTACACAAGTCTACTCGAAGACATTAGTGGCCATCACATTACAACCTCGATAATAAGTGCACGACCATTGAAGCAGTCGAGGAATGGCATTGTCGTTCAACCTAAGTGCAACTCGTGTAGTCGAGGTTGAAATAGTCTCATATAGACCTACGATCTTATCAAAGTAATATAAGCATGCAACCAAATAAATAATTAAATAACTATAGCATTTTTTTTTAACTATACTAACTTGAAAAGCATGTGAAAAATCGTATAGGTTGTAAGTCTCAACGTATCTGGGTCCTTCTTCGACTTTTGTTGGTACGTCACTAATCTATCTCTTAAAGCATGCTCGACGAGAAATTCAAAGCAGAGAAAACTCGAATTAATAAACTCAACTTGTATTAAATGTATGTAGTGTTACAATCTCTAAGATACGATCCTCTGATTAATTTTCTCAGATGTGAACTTTAATTTGAGGGCTTTAGAGCTTGTTCTCGAATCGATGAAGTTATGTCTTTAACTTCTGCCATATTGAAGAATCTTTAAAGTCTTCGACTGTGAAGCTTGATGCTTGGGAAAGTTTGTGGCTTGATCTTCTTTTTGGTGCGTTTGATGAAATCCACAGCTTGCTAAAGTAGTTCAACTCATGTGGTTTTCGACTTATGAAGTCTTCAACTTTACGCTTGCAGAGTTCTTCGACTTTGCAGCTTGTGTTGAAGTTCTTTGTCTTTGCAGCTTGTGAAGTTCTTCAGCTTCGCAACTTGTTGAAGTTCTTCGGCTTGGATCTTGTGAAGTTCTTCGGCTTTGCAGAGTGTTGAAGTTCTTCAGGTTTGCAGCTTGTTGAAATTCTTTGGTTTGTAGCTTGTGAAGTTCTTCGGTTTTGTAGCTTATTGAAGTTTTTCGGCTTGTAACTTTTGAAGTTTTCGACTTTGCAGCTTGTTGAAGTTCTTCCGCTTGTGTAGCTTGCGAAGTTCTTCGACTTTGAAGCTTGATGAAGAATTTGTAGATTGATGGAGTCTTTGGCTTCAAGTCTTGTTGGTTGGCGAAGAGTTCTTCGGTTGGTTGCTTGACGAAGAGAATATTTAGTGCTCTTGAAGTCTCGTAGTCTTCAAGTTTCCAATTCTTCAAATCTTGCTGCCTTTGGATGCTTCACTTGACTTTGAATAATTGTAAATGATTCTAAATGCTCTAAGAGCTCTGAATCTCCAATTCTTCTAACTTCTTCTGACTATCACAAATGAGAGGTGACCCCCTCTATTTATAGAGTTTTTGTGGGTCTTATATGGGTCATAGGCTTAATGGACCATGGGCTTGGGGGTAATCTCTTTATGGGTTTGGTCCAATTAGTTGATTTCATCTGACAGCCATAAGAGAGACACGTGACATAATTTGATTTGTCGATTTTAAAATTAATTTAGGACACGTGTAAATTTAGGAGTGATGCAACAGCAGCACCAGCTCTACGAAGTCAGAATTCCAGTGGGAGGGATCTTCCTCACAAAGCCAGAAAGTTCTAAATATAATTTTAAATTGATGACGTGACATTTAATCATTGGCCAAATTTCTCCTTCAACAGGGTCGTTCTTAAGGCTTCAAAGAGTCTTATCGAAAATCATCGTACTCCTGTCGTGGTTGCAGAACGTCTCCTAATCCTCGACAATCCGTAGGAGGCTAGTATCCATAAATTGCTTCCTCTCCTTACCCATCATGACAAGATCTATAAAGTAAACTACACTAAACTTCACTGCGTCCTTGTCATCGTCGAACTTAAGGTTTTTAAATATTTTTTCCAACTCCTTACACTTATCTAGACCTTATTATTAATAGATTGTCCTGTAAGTCTTCGGCTAGGAATATCATCATCTAGACTATTCATTCAATTTTTAGCCCAATAACTAAGTTAAACTCCTTCTTGCTAAAGGACACCCTATTCTCTAACAAGTCAGAACTAATAATATTAGGTCTAGGCTTCTTAACCTTCCTCAACAATAGGTGATGGATCAATGGACCGTTAAATACAATGCCCATATCCATGATGGGACAAAAAATTGTTAGCTTAAACATGTTTAACTGGGTCAGGGCTAACTTAGTCTTAACGGTGGTTATTATTTTATCTAAATGGGCAAGGTTCATTATAGAGTTAATAAAGACTTTCCATAATTGAAAACAGGAGAAGAACTTTATTTTGACTTTCATCCCGATTCCGATCTCAATTGGGATCGGGACAGGGATGAAAGAGCAGACTAGGAGGCCCGGATCATGTCTGTGCAGTTGATTTCAGGCCTCTTCAAATAATTATGGATCATTTCTAGCTTTAATCTCGGATTGAAACCAATCGGATGAAATTTGAGATTGAAGATCAGGATTGCCTTAACTTTGAAAATAATGATTCAAGTCCATAAATCACCAAAATTGACTCATATAACTAGATGGTTGCTTCAGATAGTGTTGAATATCAAAACCCTAACTAACCAAAGTAAGGTTGCTTCAGATAGTGTTAAATATCAAAACCCTGACTAACCAATCAAAAGTAAAACACTTGATATCTATCGATTGCGAGTCTTGAGGGAGAGTAGTTTAAATGCTAAAGAGTTGTCTGATTCCTGGTCTTAAAAAAATAATAAAAGAATATATGTGCTTCTTACAAGCCAATATTTGCTGATGCATGATTCTGTTGAGCTACCGCAGGTCGACCACGTGGCAATGGGGATGAGCCGACGAGCTGTGACCTTAAGCAAGAGGGACCTGCAAAAGGAACAAACACTTCAACACTCAAGTTATAATATGTGCAAGCTGCGCTAAGTCGTTCTCGAATCAGAATTGCGTACCTGAGTCAATATTTTATAGGTGCCGGGGGGGGGGGGAGAACAAGACTGTTGGAACAGCTCCGATCGACAATTGTGGTTGTCGGGCCCTCAGGTCGGCTTGTGGTACTTTAGGCGAATCTCCACAAGTTCTAGTCTTAGCTCGGCTCTAGGCGTAGGTCGATATTGCCTGTTGGTTTTGTTGACAGTTTCCGACGTGTCATGGTGTATTGCAATTCCAAATGCCAAATTTCGAAAATGCTCAATTTGCAAACTCACATTCATAATGCAGTAAAAACCCCACCAAAATCTTTGTAAATTTCAATAGAAAATTTAGAATGAAAAACCGCACTCCGATACCAATTGAAGGGATATGAATCCTGGAGTGGGAGCAGTAGAACCCGTTCTTGAATTTTTTTAAAAATTTAAAATACAGAAAAATATAAAACAGGGAAGAATGTTGGATTTTACCTTTGAAGACTCTTCTTCATGTAAACCCTATGAGACAATACCACTTTATCTTCCTCGCTAAGTCTCTCAGTCGAGAATCAGGATTGTGGGATCCAATTGCAAGGGATTGAGAGAGTAAAAGAGTTGAGAGATTTTTAGCTTTCCTTTAGGGTTTTAGGTTATTGTTATATTTATAGAGAGAAAATTTTAAGACTATGAGGATATGTTATCCTTTTGGATATAGGATATCTTCTCCTGAATCTAGGAGAAATCCCAAGACCATCAGGATATCTTGTTCTTTTGAATTTCTAAAAGGAATTCAAAATGTAGAAAATAGAGATTTTTCCCATCCATAACATTAGCCCCCACTCTTAAAATACATAGTATTAATTTTGAATCTTTATCTAAAATTAACATATATTTATATAATGTGTCAATATAAATTATATACATTCCCTTATATAATTTGAACATTTCAAATTATTTCATAATTTTTTATCTCTGCTTCACCCGTTGTGAGCTAGTAAGGAGACTTAATGGACCTATAGATCAGAAGTTCTAAAGATGTGAGATTAATCAGTCAAACTCATCAACCGAGTTAACCAAAATTCATTAACTACGGGTCACTCCACTAAAGACCCGCAGTTGTACTTTTTTCGCTGCAGAATATTTTCGTGCCCACGGATGTACGACCATTAACGGCAAGTTAATCATTCACTAGTGCTTATAACTCTAGCTAGGTCAAATTACCATTTTATCCATGAGTTTCATCTTGCTCCTTAAATACCACTGCTCCTCTAATGAATAACCCGGTTATGGTCCAACCAATAACAGGAAGTCCCTCTCTGGCCAGTGAGAGGATGAGCCCCTTGTTCAAGTCTCGAAGTCAGCAAGTAAGGGAACACTCATCTACCTCCCTAAAGTCGAGAAGGAGTGAATTGCATCTTGCGTAGTTATGTACCCAGCTCCTCACTCGGTCTCGTTCCCAAAATGGTAGTATTATTAAGTCGACAACTCGGGTCACTCTTACCCAACAAAGCAAATGACAATCCTTTATAGGCAGGGATCCATAACTCGCTCAAGATTAAGATCGAGTTACCTGGTTATCCTATGAGATAAAAATCTATTGACTAACAGATTTAGACCCAATGACTAATTATTTCGTGGTCCGATCTTATACAAACTCATTGTATAGGATATCCCCACTTGCATGTCTCACATGAACGACCTGGATAAAGTCGTTTGTAACTACTACAAAGTAGATCGTATCCATAGTGTTACCAGGATAAGGTATCCAACCTTATCCATATACTATAGACCATTTAGGTTATTACTGGAATATTATCCACTTGTATATCGAATATATATTGTGTATATGAAAGGATCGAATCCCACAGTGAAAGCGCGTCATCGCGTGTGCTTCGATCTTGTTTTGAAAATATAACAAAGAAAGGACATAAACATTATTAAATGGAAGTAGTGAAACATACCTTTCAAGACACTTCTTCAATGTAGACACCAACGTCACCAAAAAGTCTTCCTTGCTATTCTCTGGATGTTAGAACTCGATTTGTGAGAACCGTCATAAAATTGAGAGGGAGATCAAGAGATTGAGAGAACAGTTTCTCATTATGGTTTTGGGAAACTCATTCAACCGAACTCAAGGAAGATGAGAACCTCCCTTTTATAAAGAAAAAAGAGTGAGGGGAAAGTCACCACCTCCCCACTTCCCACCATTCCTTCCCACCATTAATGGTGGGAATGGTGGGAAGTGAAAGGTTTTTCCCTTTTTTTATTTTATTTAATTTAATTAAATCAAATTTAATTAATTACAAAAAGAATTATTAATTAAATTAAATTAAATCTAATTTAATTTAACCAAATTAACATAACCCATTAATTTAATTAAATCATATTTAATTAAATTAAACTTAAATTAATCAACCATATTATAATCAAATTCTAATATCCATCTTTCTCATAATTTTGAATCCAAGTCAAAATTAACTTTATATCATAATGTATCAACAAACAGCATCTCATACAATTAACTTTAATTCTCTTTAACAAATTTGAAAAATCCAAATTCTTTTCAAGACTAAATTTTCTTAACTATCATTTATGAGCTAGCAAGGGGACCTAATGGACCTACAGATCAGAAGCCCCAACGATACGAGATTAAAAGATTAAACTCATTAATCATATTAATCATCATTCGTTAACTATCGGTCATTCCACTAAAGATCCATAACTGCATTCTTCTCACTGTAGAATATTTTGCATCCACGGATTTTGACCATTATCAGTAACTCAATCGTTCACGAGTGTTCGTAACCACAGTTGGGTCAAATTACCGTTTTACCTCTGTGTTACATCTTGGACCTTAAGTATCGCTGATCCTCTAGTGAACAACCCAGTTATGGTCCGACCAGTAACCGAAAGTCTTTCTCTGGCAAATGAGAGGGTGGGGCCCCTAGTTCAAGTCCTTGAGTCAGTACTAAAGGAGACATTCATGTACTCCCCTAAAGTCGGCGAGAAGTGAATTCTATCTTGTGAAGTTATGTTCTCAGTTCCCTGCTCGATCTCGTTCCCAAAATGGTAGGAATATTGAGTTAGTGACTCGGGTCACTCTTACCCATACAAATCAAAGGGCTGGCCCTAACAGGCATGAGTCCATAACTCACTCAGGATTGTGATCGAGTTACCTAGCCATCCCATTGAAATATTCAGCTATTAGCTAACGGTGTTACAACTAAAGATTAATTATTTCGCGGTCCAATCTTGTATAAACTCATTGTATAGGATACCCACACTCGTACGTCTCCACACGAATGACCTAAATCAAGTCATTATAAATATTACAAAGTGGGTCGTATCCATAGTGTTACCAAGATAAGGTACCCAACCTTACCCATATACTATAGACCCTTTAGGTTATTACTGGAACATTATCCACATGTACATCGAATATATGTTGTATATATATACACTATATATTAAATATATACGTTGTATATTAAATATATACTATATATTTGTTATATATTGTTCGAGTTACATGACATAACCTTGGATGTTAGTTTATTGGATTTGGGTTAATGTAATTCTAAATGAAACATCAATAACAACTTTATTGAATAAATATTTGTTTTATGTTTACAAATCACGAGTTTAGGGCATAAGACCCAACGGTATATATTGTATATCAAATATATACATTGTATATTAAATACATACTATATATTAAATATATAATGTATATCAAATATATACTGTTCTAGTTACAATAAATAACCTTGGGTCTTACTTTATTTGAATACGAGTAATGTGAAGAAATAATAAAATAACTTTTATTAATAATAAATAAAATGTTTACAAATTACTAACTCACGAGCTCAGGGCGCTAAACCCAATATATTTTCCCTCCAACACATACATAATATGTATATGTCCAAATAAAACATAGATCGATGCAAACACCCACTAAAGCAGATATTTGCTACGTAAAAAATAGATTAGAAAGAGAAAACAATATAAGAGGCGAAATTTTAGATAAAAATGAGAGTTATATATTAGAAAAAATATATATATATATAGAGATGAAAATTTTGGAGAGAAATAAAAGTAAATAGTCTAGACATGAAAATTTTAGAGAGAAAGATAAACTTAATAGGGAGCGAAAATTAGGCAGTAAAAAATTTTAGAGTGAATGAAAATTATTAGAGAGAAATATGTGAAAGAAAAAAAATTGAGTACTAGAAGGAAAACTGAAACTTTAAAAAACATAAATCTATTTTTAAATTTACTAAGAAATTTCAAAAACATTTTTAAAAAGCAGAAAACAAAAATTGAATTAGTTATCAAACAAGTCTCTTTTTCAAAAACCAAAAACAAAAAAATAAAGAATGAAATGGTTATCAAAGGACCCCCTATCTTTCTCTCTCTACAATTTTCATCTCTATAATATTTACTATTAGTTATCTCTTTTCAAAAATTTTATCTCTATTTATACATTTTTGTTCTAACATATCATTCTCATTTTTCACTCTCTCAAAATTTAACATTTTCCCAAACTTTTCTCTTTCTCAAATTTCGCCTTTTAACCATTTTGATTTTTTTTTTGTCTAAATTTTTTTCTCACTATAATTTTTCTCTCTTTCTTTAACGTGTTTTTTTCTCTCAATTTTACATTTTTTTTCTCTTTGTCTTAACTTTTCTCTCACTAAATTTTTTTTCTCTAAATATTTTTATTAATCTTTCTAAAATTTACTCTTTTTAAAATTGCTTTTTAAAAAATTTATTTTTATCTTTTTAAACTTGTATATTTATATCTCTACAATAGGGATCACATCTTGTAGGGTTGGTTCCTCAGTCCAAGAACAGAATATTTATATCTCTACAATAGGGATCACATCTTGTAGGGTTGGTTCCCCAGTCCAAGAACAAGGAATACATTGCCACCCTATTCTAATCTCCTCCCCAATTACATTTATTAAATAATTGATATATATTTTATTACAATTATCCTAAATTATGAATAAAATATTAAATATTTGTTAATTAGTAAGTAATAATTTTCTAAGTGAAATAGATATAAATTATATTTATTTATTACCCTTTTTATTTTTAAAATTATAAAAATATTTACAATTAATTACTAAACCGGTAATTATTCCCACGAGTATCCTCATCCCGAAATGAAGATTTCTCAATCTATACCTCGATTCCTGAAATCGGAGAATGGAGTGGAGACAAGAACTAAAAATTTCCACAAGAACGAGGATGTAACAGGGCATACCAACTCCTTCTCACACCGTTGTAATCTTTAATTTATATAGAACTTTCTCTTTCTAACACATCTCTTCAACTTTTTCTAACTTTTTAAAAACAGTAAACTAAAAATGATTTTCATGTTTCTTTTTCTATTTTTTAAATAAAATAAAAAAAAGGTAGTTATAAACCATTTTTGTTGTTTAAATTTAGAAAACAAAAAAACCAAGAAAAAAAAATAGAAACGGCTATTAAACGAGCCTAAGTAATCACTAAGCTAGTATCTAAAACATTCTAAGAGTCAAGTTAGAACAAGATTCACGAATGTTGGAATATTGAGAAAATGGAAAATTGGAGTCGGTTTACTTAGTTTAGAGAAAATGGAAAATGGGAGTGATACCAAATTGATAACACTCGATATTATTTATTAAAATGGTGCACCAAACAAGGAGATTTGAGAACTTCCCGACCCTCCATCAACACGGTAGAAAATTTTCATATTCTGTGTGTTGATTTTCTACGCTTCAAATGAATATTCATGTTTATATCGTTGTACGACTATAAACACTTTCTTATTCCTATTAACAAAACATCTCCTTTTTCTTCGCTCTTCCCGAATCGGTATAAAAATGAGTGCTTTTCTTTACATTGTTTATTTTAGTGACTGAGGAAGTTTGGGAAAGACCTATGTGAGGCAACTTTTGGACGTAGAAAGAATTAAGAATCAAAACATACATTTCTTCTCAACAAACATGAGTAGACCCTTATTCACAATGTCACTTTGTTCTCTTATTCCCTACCCTCCAAATTACAATGTGGTTGGCCACAAATATGTTTTTTGTCTCACATTTAAAAAGGTACGCTTACTGGTGAAACGCTTTCATCAAACTTTGATCATTGACTTTGAGCAACACTTTTTTTTCACTTATCAATTTGGTTATCACTAAAAATGCTTCCATTGTTCGTGGACTTGACATCAACAACATCTACTTCTCTGATTGCATATAATAGAATTCAAGCTAAAGTTGATAAAAGAATCAACATTTTTACACCATGATAGCACTGAAAAAAAATCACATGAAGATTACCGCAAAGAATTTGAGAGCTCCCTCATCTCTCCTGTTCCAAGCCTACACCAAAATGTCAAAAGATACCCTCCCTCGCTCATGCTTGCTTATTAAACTTTTTCTATTTTTGTATTTATCTTTCTTAATTATCAAATATTTAGTGATGGAAATAGGAAAATTGGTGGTCTGGACAAGATTGAACCTCACCGATAGAAAGTTAAGAAGACTTTTTATGGGTAATACTCAATCCTTGTCTTGACCACCCTTAAATGTTTCACAACTTAGGAAAAGAGAAAAGAAAGACAAAAACAAAGATTTTCCAAAGAAATAAAAAAAAAACTTTTACTACATATAGGTTAGGACAAGATTAGATCATTACCAATAATACTGTATAGATGACTCAATTTGACTTAGAGGAATTGAAGAATTCAGAAGATGAAGAATCTGATCTAAAACAAGAAATGTCGGACTTAGAAGAAGACTTAAATGAATCCGACTCAGAAGAAGAAGACTTTGGCAACGACTCAGAAGAAGAAGAAGAAAACGACGACGCAGAAGAAGCCGATTTCTGTTGTCTCTTCCTATTTCCATGGCTTCTATAGGCTCCTTGTCTCTTCCTCCAATCTGCATAATAGGGAGCTTCTTCATTTCCTTTCTTACTCTTTTCTGCATCTGCTGATTTCGAGGTCCTGTCTCAAAATTTGCTTTGTTCATGTCATATAGCCTTCGTTTTGAGTGATCAGAGAGCAAGCAGTTGGCTTCAGCAACAAGTTTGGAAGCTGCTTCTGCCCCATCAAAGTTGTTCTTATCTGGGTGGAGTAACAGTACCAGCCTCTTGTATTGCTTTCTGATAGTTGTTTCATTTGCTGATTGTTCAATTTCAAGAATCCTGTACCAGTCATTTTCAGATCCATAGATTTTGTTTTGTGCTGAACAGTGAACTTCACATAGTGTTAGCGAGTAGTGTTTTCAAGTGTAAGAAAGAGTTTATGTGCTGTCTGAGCCATCTTCCTAGCCCCAATAAAATCACCATTTTCCAGCTTCTTCTCAGCACTTTTTATAGCCTTGATGGCCTCTTCTTTCTTGTGCTCCATCAATACAGCTTCAATCTACATTCGCCATGACTTTTTGAAAGCTATCTTTACAGTGCAGTCATGAAATGAATAGAAGAAGAATCTTAAAGAGAGCCCCTAATGAACACATATATTATTGAGATTAACTGCTGCATGTAATCCCAAATTTAGTTTGGCGTTAGAGATTCAATATATGAATTAATTTTATCCAACTCATCAGTTTAAACTTTTTGGTTGAGTGGTGGTTTATTCATCATTAATAGGTAAATTTAATTCATATTTTGGATTTTTAGGATCTTTATGTACAGATTGGTTATAACTTCCGGATCTTTATGTACAAATTGGTTATAACTTCCTTAGTCAGTTATTTAATTTGTTTTATATCTCGTCATGTATATATAGAGATATTGTATTTTCTTTTAATGGGTTAATGAGAATATTATCACATTCACACTCTGTTATGGTATCAGAGCGTATATCTTCCGCACGAAGCTTCTCTCTCTAATTTTCCTTTTCCGCCATGCCAACCACACCGCCTTCTTCTCCGGTTCGTCCAATTGATCCAATTGCTCCAGTTCTTGATGATTCTTCATCACCAAATTCTTCTTCGTCCGTGTCTGGTGTTGATTCAGTCCTCAATCCATATTATCTTCACCATACGGATAACACAGAGCTTGTTCTTGTTACTCAACCGCTTACAGAGGAAAATTATTCCTCTTGGAGTCGGTCTATGCTCATTGCCCTCTCCATCAAGAACAAGCTAGGGTTTATTGATGGATCTATTAGTCGACCGATTGGTGAACTGCTTCCGGCATGGATTCACAATAATCATGTAGTTATTGCATGGATTCTCAATTCTGTATCGAAGGAAATCTCATCGAGCATTCTGTTTTCGGAATCGGCTCGCGATATCTGGATCGATTTGAAGGAGCGCTTTGAAAAGAGCAACGGTCCTAGGATTTTTCAATTGAAGCGTGATCTTGCTCAATTGTGGCAAAATCAACAGTCTGTCAGTCTCTATTTCACTAAACTCAAAGCTGTTTGGGACGAATTAATTCAATATCGTCCTTTGTGTTCTTGTTCGTGTACGTGTGGTGGTGCCAAATCTGCTGCCAATTTTTTACAATATGAGTATCTAATGAGTTTTCTTATGGGATTGAATGAATCCTATACTAATATTCGTGCTTAGTTACTTCTCATGGATCCGCCGCCTTCAATCAACAAAGCTTTTTCACTTGTTAATCAAGAGGAGTAACAACGATCTTTAGGTGTCTCCTCTTCTCCTTCTCCGACTGCCTCTCTTGCCCTAGCCGTTCAACATTCGGCCCATTCTAGCAAGACTATGACAAAATCTCTGGCGACTACTTCGAAGGGAAAGAAGGAGAGACCATTCTGCACTCACTGTGGCCTCTTTGGTCACACCATTGACCGTTGCTACAAATTACACGGTTATCCTCCTGGATATCGTTCTCAGAATTTGCGGTCCTCGTCTCAGGCCTTTGCTCACTCTGCTTCTTCGCAGACCACTAGTGGCTTCTTTAGCTTCTTCTCCTGCTATGTCGAATCCTGATGTTGTTGCTCAATGTCAACAGCTTCTCCAGCTTCTTTAGTCTCAGATGAATGTCTCGAAGGTTTCTGCTTCTGATGCAGCTTCGACTTCTCATATGGCAGGTATTACTGCTTGTTCTTTAAATGCTGCTAATTTGTGGATTTTGGACTCTGGTGCTTCAGCGCATATTTGCTGTTCTCAGTCATTGTTTGAAACTGTTTCGCCTATTTCTCCAATCCATGTCAACTTGCCTGATAAGTCTCGTTTTGTTGTGCACTTAAGTGGTACTGTTCGGATATCAGAAGACTTATCTCTACACAATGTCTTCTTTATTCCTCAGTTCCAATTCAACCTAATATCAGTCAGCTCTTTGACACGAGATTTTCCTAATCTGAAAGTTGAGTTTGCTAATGATTCATGTGTTCTTCAGGACAAGTGCACTTTGAAGATGATTGGCAAGGGTAGTCTGCGGAATGGCCTCTATATTCTTAGCAGTTCTTCTATTGATACATCTGGACTTACTGTTTGTCATTCCTTTCTTAGTATGCGTAAATTTTCATTTGAAACTTGGCACAATAGGTTTGGTCATCCTTCTTTTAAGTGGATGAATGCTTTAAGTCATGTTTTGCCCATTGCTGATTCTGTTTGTAAGGACTATTTTTGCTCCATTTATCCTTTAGCTAAGCAAAAGAAATTATCTTTTGTTTCAAGAAATAATATGTCTGCTCATGTTTTTGACATAATACATGCTGATATGTGGGGGCCCTTTGCTCATTCTACGCACCATGGTTATCGATACTTTCTTACTATTGTTGATGACTGTAGTAGATTCACTTAGGTTTTTCTGTTGCGCAACAAGTCTGATGTTCTGTCTGTGGTGCCACGATTTTTTGCCTATGTTGAAACCCAGTTTCAAACCTGTATTAAAGTTTTCAGATCTGATAATGCCCCTGAGCTTACTTTTAAGGATTTTTTCCTTTCTAAGGGTGTTGTTCACCAATTTTCTTGCGTGGGGCGTCCTGAGCAGAATTCTATGGTTGAGCGTAAACATCAACATATCATGAATGTTGCTAGAGCACTATATTTTCAGTCTAAAGTTCCTATCACTTTCTAGGGGTGAATGTGTTCTAACTGCAGTGTTTTTAATCAACCGCACTCCCTCACCAACTCTTCATTGGAAGACCCCTTTCCATTCTTTATATGGTCATGATCCTGATTATCAATCCCTTCGGGTGTTTGGATCGCTTTGCTATGCTTCCACACTGTCTCATAATCGAACTAAGTTTGATCCAAGGGCTACACCTGTTGTTTTTGTTGGCTATCCTGTTGGGATGAAGGGATACACTCTGTATGACATTCAATAGAAAAAAATTTTATTTCTCGTGATGTTATATTTCATGAGAACAAGTTTCCCTTTAGTGAACAGTCTGTTGTATCTAATGTTGATACTTTTCCCAACATTGTCTTGCCAAATTCTTTTGAGTTTGTTGCTTCAGATACCTCTATAGCTACTGATAATTCGGGTTTTTTAGTTAATTCAGACAATGTTGCTACTGACAGTACTTCTGATGGTTCTGTTCGGCCATCTTCCTCTCCAGTTGCAAGTTCTCATGGGAATGTTGCTTCTTCTGAGGTTGTTGATAATGCTTGTCCAACTGCCACTAATATTGTTGATTTTGCTATTGTTGGCTCTCCGGTTGCTGTTGAGGCTCAGCCACTTCAACGTTCTAATCGTCTATCTCATCCTCCTTCATACCTCAGAGAATATCATTGTGCTCTTTTGAATGGTGATCGTCTTCCTACTGTCACCACTAAACATTCTTTGCACAATTATGTTTCTTACTCTCGGTTGGCTCCGTCTCATTCTCATTTGGCCTTAGCTATTTCTGTGCACGATGAACCACAATTTTATCACCAGGCTGTTTCTCATTCTCATTGGAGGGCTGCCATGGCTGCTGAGATTGAAGCAATGAAGACTAATAGAACTTCGACTGTGGTTCCTTTACCTCCCACCCATCATTCCATTGGTTGTAAGTGGGTATACAAGGTCAAATTACATTTGGATGGATCTATTGAGCGTTATAAAGGTCGGTTGGTTGCTAAGGGTAATACCCAACTGAAGGTCTTGACTACCTTGAAACGTTTTCTCCAGTGGCAAAAATGGTGACCGTCCATGTTTTACTCACCATTGCAGTCTCCAAACAATGGTCTCTCATTCAATTGGATGTCAACAACGCCTTTCTCCATGGAGATCTCTTTGAGGAAGTCTACATGGACTTGCCACTTGGTTATAAGCCAACAGGTGTGGTTGCTCGTAAGGGGGAGCGTTTGGTTTGTCGTCTCCAAAAGTCCATCTATGGACTCAAGCGGGCCTCGCGACTGTGGTTTACAAAGTTTTCTGATGCTCTTTTATCACTTGGGTTTGTTCAGTCTCGAGCTGATTCTTCATTGTTCAAACGAGGTTCTGGTGCTTCTTTTATGGCTTTATTAGTCTACGTAGATGATATTATTGTGACTGGGGCTTCTCTGACTCTGGTTAATGAGTTTAAAGTTGTTCTTCATGATCGTTTTAAACTCAAAGATCTTGGTTCTCTTAAGTTTTTTTTGGGTCATGAATTGGCTCGCTCTTCTAAGGGAATTTCTATCTCACAGCATCATTACACTCTTTCTCTTTTGGAGGAGGCTGGTTTACTTGGCTGCAAACCAGTTTCTTGCCCGATGGATCCTAATCTTCGCCTAGAGGCTGCTGTTGACGCTGATGTTCTTCCAGATCAGTCTTTGTACCGCCGTTTAATTGGGAAGCTCATTTATTTGACTATTTCCCGTCCTGACATAGCCTTTGCTGTCAATCGCTTAAGCCAGTTTGTTTCCAAGCCTGGTAAAATGCATCTTTCTGCCGTTTATCACTTGTTACGCTATTTGAAGCAATCTCCTGGTCGTGGTATTTTCTTGCCTGTCACTTCATCTTTTTCATTAAGGGCTTTTTCGGATGTTGACTGGGGATTTCTGGACCTTCTTCCAACATGCACTCTATGCAAACAAGAAGTAAGTTTGGTATTTTTAAGAAGAAGCTGTATCTTACTACAGTCACTACCAATGAGGAAGAACCTTCCTCATTCACTAAGGCTTCTAAATTACCAGTTTGGAGGCAAGCCATGAGTGATGAATATGATGCACTAGTCCGACAGAACACCTGGAATTTAACTCCTTTACCACGAGATAAGAATGTGATCGGTTGCAAGTGGGTGTATAGAATCAAAAGACATCCTGATGGTAGCATTGCCCGGTATAAGACCTACCTTGTTGCAAAGGGATATCATCAAGAAGAAGGTGTGGATTTTGATGGAAACCTTCAGCCCGATTGTAAAGAAGCCAACAGTCTGCATTATCATGTCTTTGGCTGCTCAATTTCGATGGCGCCTTCGTCAACTCGATGTAAAAAATGCTTTCCTTCATGACGAACTTGAATAGGAGGTTTATATGCAACAACCTCAAGGGTATGTTGATACTAACTATCCAACTCATGTTTGCAAGCTCATCAAATCCTTATATGGACTCAAACAAACACCCCGTGCTTGGTTTGATTGTCTTACTACACATTGCTTAACTCTTGGTTTTGAGGCGTCTTCAGCTGATTCGTCCTTATTTGTTCATCATTTGGATGATTCTCTTACTTATTTGCTTTTATACGTTGACGATATCATTGTTACAAAGACTAGTCAACTATACATTGATTCACTTGTATCTCAGATGCAGCGTAGGTTTGATGTGACTAACCTAGGACAACTTAAGTATTTTTTGGGCCTTCAGGTTTCTGCACGATCTGGTTTATTAGTGAATCAAGCAAAATATGTCAAGGATGTTTTGGTTCGTTTTGCGATGCTATCAGCTAAAACTTGTGCAACACCTATGTGTTTACCTAATATGTCTGGTATGGGTCAACCTTGTTCTGCGGAGGATACACGAAATTATAGAGGTCTCATTGGCTTCCTTCATTATCTCACTTTTACCCGTCTAGATATTGCGTTTGCTGTTGGAAAGCTGTCTCAGTTTATGCATACTCCTTTGGATATTCATTTGGTGGCTGCTATACGAATACTTCAGCACCTTAATGGTACTTCTCATCTTGGTATACGTTTCAGGAAAGATACTACTGATATATTTCGTCTTCATGCCTTTTCTGGCTTTGATTGGGCTGACGACTCCACTGATTGGCGTTCTACTTCAGGTTTTGTTATTTTTCTTAGTCAAAATCCTACTTCTTAGGGTTCTAAGAAACAAACCACCGTTTCTCGAAGTTCTACCGAGGCAGAATATCGTTCCCTCGCTTCTACTGCTGCTGAGTTATTTTGGCTTCGGCAACTTCTCAAAGATCTTCATATTTTTATTACTAAGCCTCTGATGTTACGGTGTGATAATATCTCTGCTATACAGTTAGCTCGCAATCCCACCTTTCACAGATGAACGAAGCATGTTGAAATCGATTTCCATTTTATTCGTGAGCGGGTTGTTCGAAATGATATTGAACTGTGTTTTGTTCCCTACATCACCAGCTTGCTGATTTGTTTGCTAAGCCACATACTAGTGACCGTTTAAATTTTTTTTGGTCCAAACTTCTACTTCTGCCAGCATCTGTTTGAAGGGATAATAGTATTGTATGGTGAAGATCAGTTATTAATGTATAGTTTGTTTTTAAATCAGTCAGCAGTAGTTCTATTATTATTAATCACAGTTATCTCTATACCTAATAGCCTATTTGTATTGTTTTTAAATCAATTAGCTGTAGTTCTTATTAGTCATGATTGTCTTTGTACTTAATAGTTTTCGAGTTGACTAATTTGTTAATGGATTGAATTTAAGACATTTTTTTTTGAAGTACAATAACAAATGAGGTGAAAGATTTAAACTCACGAAATTTTAATTGGAGATTTATGCTTCAACCAATTGAGTTAAGTTATACTCATATTTGTTATTGTATTAAAATTTAAGACTACGAGTGTGTTTGACGTATTTTTAGTTTAAGCACTTTTTTGGCATTTCTTTTTTAATAACATTTTTCAATTGCTTAAAACTATTGGAGTATCCATTACTTCTAAGTTACTTTTTGATAATATTTCTTTAAGCAAGTTTATGTTTTAAAAGTATTTCTTTAGTACAAAAGATCACTCATTTTTTTAAAAATACTTTTAATCATTTAATGATTAAAATCAAATACAATGCTATAATAAATATATTCTAAATTAGTAATTCTTTGAAAAGTACATTTATTTAAAACAATTTTTTTCAAAATTCTTCACACTCTAAGTAAAATAATATAATGACATATGGTAGATTTTTTTAGTGGATAAAATAATTTAAAAATGATCTGTGACATTTAATCAATTTATAGGAGCCAAATTAAAATTTTGAAATTCAACCGGACCAAATTTTTTTAGCAGATCATAAAGATTAAATTAGAACTAAGCTCAATTCAAACTCATTGATTAAACCCATGATTTGACTTAGCAGTACGTTTAAATCAAATTTTATTGTTGTTATTATTTTTTTTTTTTTGCATAATGAGAAATCAAATTAAACCATGCTTCCTTATCCTTTTTTATTCCCTTAAAATAAAAACCACAGAAAATTCCAAATATGCCGATGATGAATTCATACGACATGTCGTCCTGTGCTGTAGACGAATCTAGATTCGGGGGTGCGGGATCAAGGCACTGACTCGATCCACGAATCCTCCATCTTGTTCTTGTTCTTCCTCTCAAATTCCATCGAAGTGAACTTCAGTTTCAACCATCGCACAGTAAACATGGTGAGAGAGGTTTCAGAGAGCTGCGTTGACAGCCTTTTGACGGAGATGGTTTCTACATATTGCAATCGCTTCTACGCCAATAAGCCGGAGCTCGCCGCCCGTCGCATCGAGGCAATCGGCTATCAGGTTGGCCACCAGCTCTCCGAACGGTACTCCTCCGCCGTACTTTCCCCCTTTTTCTTTCTGTTTCTGTGAATTGTCTGCGGATTCTGATTCCGATTGTTGCCTAATTGATCTATGGAACATGTTAGCTATGGAGAAATTTTTAGATTTCCCACGTTGGCATCAGCAAAAGCCTTAATGTTTAGTGAAGAGGTCCATTCTCTGATTTCTCTATCTAACATGTCTCCTAAAGTTGAGATTTCGCCAATCATACTCCCAGTTCTGTGAATCCTTTAAAGTTTAGTTACGACTGTTGGGAAGGTTTATATAATCTGGGCAATGTGACAATATAATACCTCGTTATTATGCATTGGTCTTCCCAATACATAATCCTCATACCTTCCTCAATTTCATACAGTAAGTAAACAATAAAATCTGTTATTTGGTAATTTGTGAACCCAGGAGCTTCTAGAACTACTCTGGAGGTTGTTTCCTCTGAACCAGCAAATAGATTCTTAACCATGCTTGTTAGCAACGACTTTTTTGCCAAAGACTACTTGTCTCCTTACCGAAGGATTCCTTTGTGTAAAGCTATAGTCTCAATTGACTGGGTGGCTCCCATCATCAAGGTCCCAACCATTCCACTAGACTTCCTCATAGTTATTTCAATCATAGCTGCTGACATGGCTGGAATTTGAAAAGAAAGATGGTCAAGAGAGCTCTCTTATGTTTTGTTTTTATAAAAAACAAAGAATTTTGATTAAACATCAACCCAAACAAAACTGAAATCTGTACATTGTACAGCCAAGAGGGAGGAATCCAACAAAATGCCTCAAATCTGAGTTAATGAGAAAAGTAGAAATATTACAAATTGATTTGTGGAGCGCACTCCAATTTGGGCTGTACATTGTACTTCGATCACAAAATTAACAAAAAAGTTCTGAGTTGTTTAAAAAAATTCTTGAGTTCCTTTCTTTCTAAAAGTGTCAAAGGAACGCAATGAATGCCCTAACTAAATTAGACAAATGAATTCTAGCTTTGTCCTTAAACCACAAACCATACAGCACAGCAACCAATTAAGACCTTATTCCACTGTTTCGGAAAGCACCAAGCTAACTAGCTAAGTCACAATGTTGACACATGAAATTCCACCCTTGAGAGGCAAAGCTACGGTGGAAATAAAGGTGGTTGGAAGTTTTCATGTTGTTAAAACACAGAGGGAAGATTTGATGAGAAAGAAAGGGCTCCGGTTTCCTTTTTAGGACCCTATCAGTTGTGTTTAGGCTGTTAAATGCTGTTGAATTTAGTTTTTCTGGTGCAACGGCCTTCCCAAATTAGCTTACTAATTTGAAGAAAAATATGCTGGAATCGTCTCTTTGGCTCCTTTAAGAGTCCATATTTTAGGGACCAGGGAAGCATAATGGAGGAGCGTTAAGAAACCTTCCCATTCTTCTAACTCTCTTTTAATAAGGCCTCTCAAAATCAAATACCAAGCTTTGTTGTCTTTGCATCAAATGTTTTGCACCGGCAAAATGTTAAGAGTTATCGATTACTATAAAACAATAAGGATATTCTTTAAAACAAATTGGATAAAAGATCAGAATCATGGGCACGGTCAATGAAACCTTCCCATTCAAATGTTTTGGAAGCATTTCGTAAGAGCCTTTTTTGGATTATACGGAGGGAAAGAAACTACTGCACATTCAACGATAAAGACCTTCCTTATGAGAGGCTTTTTGAATCAATTGTCTTTCTAGTCATTTCTTGGTGCAAACGTTTCTCCTTATTTCATCATTATAGTTACACTTCCCTCATCTCCAATTGGAAGTTTTTCATGTAACCCTTATGGGTATTTTATAATTTCATATCATCAATGAAATTGTTTCTTTCACTAAAAAAAGAATCATGGGCACGGACATGAGACACTAGGCAGATACAGTGACAATTATTTTCTAAACTAGTAGGACACAGCGTCATCAGGGACGTTTTTTTTTGTTTATCTTTTTCTTCTTTTTTTTTTGTTTTGTTTTGTTTCTTTTAGAACATATGTATATATATTGGTATATTCAATACTTCAAAATAGATAAAAACATGTAAATTTAACATTGAAAAATGAAGTGTGAGCCAATCATATCAAGAATTTGTTTTCGAAAAACTAAGAAAATGAAAATCTTGTATCCTAGAAAGAAAGAAAGGGGAAATATTTGAGTGGGCGCTTGTTGGATTTGCACTAGAACTTTTTGAGAATTGATTTTTGGTGAGAGAGAAAGAAAAGAAACCCATTTGGAAATCTCTATCTCTTCCCCCTAATCAAATCGGTTGGAAGGATTTATGGGTTCTCCCTCTATGTGCAATTTCTAAAAGCAAGTATCCATATTCCCTTCTCTCCCCGACAGTTCATATAAGTAGTTTCTTTCTTTCTTTTAATTTTTTTTTTCTTTTTTTTTTAAAGCCAAAAACAGGTTTGGAGACACGTTCCTATTTCTTTTAAAATTCTCAACACACTTGTTTTTTTCTTATATAGAAAAAAAGACATATTTCCTATATGTACATAAGTGCTTAGAACTATTTTGAACTTACCAAAAATTTTTTTTTTGAAAAATTCAGATACTTAATTCGACGTGTTAGACTCATGTCTAGATGTATTTGACATGGTTGCTTTGTTAAGAACATAGTATTTGTGTTGTTTAGGATGACAATTAGTCTACTTCTCTTAGACAGAATATATATATATACATATTTTTTTTATCAGAAACAAAAAAATATATTAATGGAGAAAAAGCACACACAAAGGGGAGATATCGGCAGAATGCCAAAGTGTTACAAAAAGGAATCACAATTAGCTATAATATGAACAAGATCGTTGTTACAAAAGGAACTAGAAAGAGAGAACCAAATGGAGGTAAAGCATCTACCAGAATCCCAAACTTCTTCGAGATCAGAGTAGTTCTCTTTGAAGACCCTCTTAGACAGACACAGAATAACTTATTACCATTGGTGTACCTTTTTGGTGTAATACTGTTACGTTTGTGTATCCACCATCCATGTATATCAGACTAAAAGATTTTGGGGGAAGAGTTTAGTGTTAAGATTGTTAGTTAGCTTGGGGCAGGGTACCTAGCTAGACGATGTGACTGTATGGTAGTTGAGAAGTCGTGATCAAAATAGATATATCAAATGCGAGGATTTAAGGAGGGTATGCTTTTATTAGTGGGAAAATGGAGGCCACGAGAGCAGAGAACTCATCTTCCCTAGTGATGTATAACTGTATTCTCTCTTGTGAATAAATAAAGGTGAATGCTACATATTGGTATCAGAGCAGTCCGGCACTAAGAAAAGATAGCAAATAAAATATGTAAAGGCAATTGGATGCCACAGAAGAGAGAATTGCAAGCGTACAAATTGTTGTTGTTGATTTATTATTTGTAAATATTAGCTGTAAATTAGTTGTCAATATTAATTATTATTTTATCTTTATTTCCATTTATGTTTGAGCCTATCTTCTATATAAGAAGGCCATGTATTTCTTATGATTAACATATTGGAATACAAATAATTTGATTCCATCAAAACTAAGTTGGTATCAGAGCTTAGGAAGTAAACCCTAACTCGCAAAACCCTAGCCATCATCAAAAATACCAAACCCTAATTTTAAAACCGTAGCCGTCATCTACCTCCGGCGAACTCCCCACGGCAACGCAACTGTTGCCGTCGATCCGTCGTCCTCACCGTCGATCTGCACCGGTGTCATCCGCACAGATCAAATAAACTCACATATCCTAAAGACATTTAGAAACCCTAGCCTCTGAGCAGCTGCCGCCGCCCCCTTTTCATTGCCGGAACCCTAGCCGCCGTCGTCAAAAGGCGCACCTTACTTCCGGACGACTCCTTCGGGCTCGGGTTGTTCGCTTGCTGGGTTTATTTCGTCGTGGATTCTGTATCACTGATTGCAGATTCGGAGCTTGGAGGACATTGAGATTCGTCGCACCTCCGCCCGTCGCCCGTCGCCGTCTGTGCCTATTCCGCTGCCATCTGACGTTGATTCGAGCAGTGTGCCTTCTTTCCATCGTCGTTCGCTGCTGGTCGTGGGTAGTTGCGCCACCGAAAGGGAACGACAGACCCACCTCTGCAGGTCACCAGCGTTCGTAAGGAGGAAGACCATCGGAAATTTTTCTGGTGACCGTCTGCTTTTTTTAGTTCGTGGGTTGTGGCTGTCTTACAAACCCTAGACCGGTTTGGTCGGTTCGCTCGATTCGGCTCGGCTCAGTTCGGTTCGGTTTGCATTTAGGATCTGTTTGGTCCGGTTTGGACCGGTTCACTCAGATCGGTCTGGTCCATCCGGTTTGGCCTGGTTTGGTTCATCGGTTCAGTCTATTTCTTGCCATTTTTTTTGGCTTTCTGGTTCAGTCTTTCTACTCTAATATTAGTTTTGTGGTCTGATTGTTATAGTTAATCTGTTTTTGCCACCATGGTTGAAGAAATCGTTGAAGTAACTCAAAGTTCCAACCAAAGTCTAGCGGAATATGAGAGTGACCGGGAGCAAGTTCACACTAATAGTGTTGACTCAAATCCATCTATTAAAGAGCATCTATCACAACAGCTAGAGACCAATTCGTCATTTGGTAATCTTTGTATTTCCTTGGCACAAACAGGTAATTACCCTAGAGCATTTTCTTGTTTTGACTCATCTCCGTGGATCATTGATTCTGGAGCTTTTGACCACATGACTAGTTCTTCCAAAATATTTGAATCATACTCACCTACATATTGCAATGAAAAAATTAAGGCTGCCGATGGCAGTTTCTCTTCTATTGCAGGAAAGGGAACCATTAAATTAACCGAAAATATCACTCTTCAATCGGTTCTTCATGTTCCTAAATTAGCCTGCAATCTTCTATCAGTTAGTAAACTCTCTAAAGATTCTAACTGTCTTGTTACTTTCTATGCATCTCACTGTGTTTTTCAGGATCGGTCCTCGGGGAAGACGTTTGGATGTGCTAGGATGCTGGATGACCTCTACTACTTTGATGAACCTTCTGGTAGTAATAAAATAACTCAGTGCTTTAGTAGTAACAGTTTTCTCTCTGTTAAAGAAAAAATTATGCTATGGCATTTTAGGCTAGGACATCCTAGTTTCTTCTATCTCAAATATCTATTCCCAGATTTGTTTAAAGGAGTTAATTGTTCTCAATTTCATTGTGAAAACTGCATCTTTGCAAAACATCATTGATCCACATATTTGCCAAACCTTACAAGTCCTCCAAACCATTTTACTTAATTCATAGCGATGTTTGGGGTCCTTCTAAAGTTCTAACTCATATTGGTAGATGGTGGTTTGTAACTTTTATTGATGATCATACTCGCTTGTCTTGGGTCTATTTATTGAAAAACAAATCTGATGTGAAAGATATTTTCAAATGTTTTTAAAATATGATTGAAACCCAATTTCAAACCAAAATTAGTATCTTGCATTCTGACAATGGAACTGAATATTTCAATGAACATTTGAGTGAGTTTTTGAAAAATAAAGGTATTGCTCATCACTCCACTTGTCGAGATACTCCTCAACAAAATGGTATTGCTGAACGAAAAAATAGGCATTTACTGGAGGTTGCTCGGGCCATAATGTTTTCTATGAATGTCCCTAAGTACTTATGGGGGGAAGCTATTCTTACGGCTACCTACCTAATAAATCGAATGCCTACGAAAGTTTTGAATTTACAACTCCTCTTGATGCTTTGAAAGAATATTTTCCAACAACTCGTTTGAACTCTAATTTACCTCTCAAAGTTTTTGGGTGTACCACTTATGTGCATATTCCTAGTCCTTTTCGGTCGAAATTAGATCATAGAGCTATTAAATGCATTTTCTTGGGCTATGATTCTACGAAAAAAGGGTATAAATGTTTTGATCCTCAAACAAAAAAACTACATGTGAGTATGGATGTATCATTTTTGGAAAATCAACCGTTTTTTACCCAAAATTATCTTCGGGGGGAGAAACTAAATTTAGAGGATGATAAGTTTTGGGATATACCTGTTCCTCTTCCTAATGTTTTAAGTCCCAACTTTACTAGTCCTAGTCCGATCTTTACGAGTCCTTCAATGCCAAGTGTAGAAAATTCTGATTCAGGGGGAGAATTACTACGAAATGATCACATTGGTCCAAATCCTGAGTTTAAGTTTTATATTAGAAGAAGACTCAATCAAACGAATGAGGACCAGATAGCTGACTCGTCACAGACCCAATCTGAAACTTCGAGGGATAATTCTGAAACTCCAGGTAATCAATCTCCGAGCTCCATTCTTGTCACTCCAAATATTGAAAATATCCACCTGTTGTTTATGATCTTGATGTTCCTATAGCCTTAAGAAAAGGAACTCGAACTTGCACCAAATATCCCATTGCAAACTATATCTCCTATGAAAAATTATCAAGTAGTCATAAAGCCTTTACGTCTAGGATAACTAACTTGTTTATTCCAAGAAACATACAAGAAGCCCTAAATGATCCAAATTGGAAACTAGCTGTTATGGAGGAGATGAATGCTCTAAGACATAATTGTACATGGGAGATTGTAGATTTACCAAGAGATAAGAAAACTGTGGGGTGTAAATGGGTTTTTACAATCAAGTGTAATGCTGATGGTAGTGTTGAAAGGTATAAAGCTAGACTAGTTGCTAAGGGATTTACTCAAACCTATGGGATTGATTATCAGGAAACTTTTGCTCCTGTTGCTAAAATCAACTCCATTAGGATACTTTTATCTCTAGCTGCAAATTTAGATTGGATTGGCCTCTTCATCAACTCGATGTAAGAAATGCTTTTCTGAATGGAGATCTTGAAGAAGAAGTATTTATGAGTTTACCACCAGGTTTTGAAGCTAATCTTGGAAAGGATAAAGTATGTCGGTTAAAGAAATCTCTGTATGGACTCAAACAATCTCTGAGAGCATGGTTTGAACGATTTGGTAAAGTAGTCATGAGTTATGGATTCCTTCAGAGTCAAGCTGATCATACCATCTTTTACAAACGTTCTGAAAGCAATAAAACTGCAATTTTGATTGTCTATGTAGATGACATTGTGCTTACAGGTGATGATGAAGTAGAACTGGCTACTTTAAAGAAAAGACTCGCAAGCGAATTTCAAATCAAGGACCTAGGAACGTTAAAGTACTTCCTAGGAATGGAGTTTGCAAGATCTAAGAAAGGTATCTTTGTTAACCAAAGAAAATATATTCTTGATTTACTTAGAGAAACAGGTTTGCTTGGATGCAAGGTAGCTGAGACCCCTATTGAACCTAATTTGAAACTGGAAGCTGCAAGAGAAGAAGAAGTAAAGGATAAGGAACGATATCAAAGTCTTGTGGGAAGACTCATCTACTTGTCTCACACACGTCCAGATATTATCTTTGCAGTAAGCATGGTAAGTCAATTTATGCACTCACCAGGATCAGTTCACTTTGAAGCTACCTATAGAATTTTAAGATATCTGAAAGGAACTCCAGGAAAAGGTATATTGTTCAAAAAACACAACCATTTGCAGGTTGAAGTTTATACCGATGCTGATTGGGCAGGAAGTATGACAAATAGAAGATCTACTTCTAGTTATTGTTCATTTGTTGGAGGTAACTTAGTAACTTGGCGAAGTAAGAAACAAAATGTAGTGGCTAGAAGCAGTGCTGAAGCAGAATTTAGGGCCCTGGCCCATGGTATTTGTGAAGGGATGTGGATAAAAAGGTTACTTGAAGAATTGAGAGTATTTCAGAAAGCACCCATAAAAGTTTATTGCGACAACAAGGCTGCCATCTCCATAGCCGACAATCCAGTTCAACATGATAGGACTAAGCATATTGAAATTGACAAACATTTCATAAAAGAAAAAGTTGATACCGGCGTGATATGTATCCCTTACCTCCCAACAATGGAGCAGACTGTCGATGTGTTGACAAAAGGACTACCGAAAGTACAATTTGACAAGATGGTTGACAAGCTGGCAATGGAAGATATCTTTCAACCAGCTTGAGGGGGAGTGTTGGTTTATTATTTGTAAATGTTAGCTGTAAATTAGTTGTCAATATTAATTATTATTTTATCTTTATTTCCATTTATGTTTGAGCCTATCTTCTATATAAGAAGGCCATGTATTTCTTATGATTAATATATTGGAATACAAATAATTTGATTCCATCAAAACTAAGTGTTGTGGAGAATATGTTTGGGCTATTGAAAAAAGTGATGCACAAAGTGTTGTGAACAAGATCTTTGGGGAAGAGCAGAGAAGCTGTAGTAAAGAAATTATAAGCGATGTGGAAATCTGGTGGGACCACATTGGCAGTGGACAAACAAAACAAATAAGAATTGGAGTAAAGCACTGATGGAGACATTACCAAAATGCCAACTGATACAATTATGGAGGAAAGTGCAGGTAGTGGGGAATCTAGCAAACTCAATGGATTAACACTAGTATTTGATTGGCAATTGAGACATATGTTTGTCCTTTCAACTAACATAAGATTACATGAACAAGTTATGCTTTACGTAATCTTACCAATGATAGGTTTTTTAATAAGGTTTGGTCTATTTAAGTTTAGTGCTTTTGTTGTGGCATTGTTGTGTAGAGCTTTTTGTAATTTTTAAGAGGACTTATCATTTTAGATTGAAGCATGTTTTTTCATGGTTGTTTGGCTTCTTTTGTTGGGTGGTGGTTTTTTTTAATGCCATTTTGTATCCTCCTCATTCTTCTCAACGAAAGCTTGATTTTTCACTAAGAAAAAAGACAAAAACAGAATTATACCAAGGATACATTTTCTCAGAAGGCATGCTAAGTTGCTAACCATTAGGTTCATGTTAAAAATCAGGAACAAAACGTGAAAAAATCATGTAAAATACATACAACAGCATAAGCAAAAAAGTTAAGCATTAGACAAAACAAACATGCAATCCTACAAGCTGTGTGGAACCACTTACCTTAGTCCTTTTATGCAATTGAATTTCTATTTGAAGTCTCTCAAATAATAATTACAATGTGATTTAGAATTCATTTAAATATCCTATTGAAATTACTAACGCATTTATATCATGTTTGTTCCTGAAACTGCTTTTACTGGCAAAATAGTTATATGCTCCTGGTTTATTTATTTTCAACAATTCAATTAAATGATTCAAATCTGAAATCATGTTTCTGGTATCCTATCGACCCTTGGAAAATCAATTTTTAAAATTGAACCATTTTCACAAATACAAAAAAATTTCCTAGTTAAAATTTGCCGGTTCTAAGGGTCACTTTTCGGTGGTCTTTTGCCTTTGGAAACATAATTTTTTATTTACAAAATATGGCTTTAAAATAGTTTGTAAAAATTCAATTTGTAAGTCCAACAATTGGATTTTCATGATAAAATGTTTCCAACCGGAAAACCACGTTTTAAAAACTTTTTGGGATAAAAAAAATAGGGTAGGAGCCATGGATCTTAAAGGTTTCTAGACTCTAAATCTTTGCTGTGAATCAAGCATAGAAGCCTTGAGCAAATTGACTATACTTAGATCTAGCCTTTGGAAATAATTTACTTACCATACTGAAATTAGCTTCCATCTTTCCTTGGCCATTTATTCATGCTAGTTGATGATTAAATACTGGAATTTTAACATTAAGCTTTGCTCTCACTAGGTATACGATGGAGCGGCCTCGGTTCACTGATCATCTCGAGGCGATCAAATTTATCTGCAAGGACTTCTGGTCTGAGCTCTTCAAAAAGCAGATAGACAACTTGAAAACAAACCATAGAGTAAGATCATGAGCCAATCCTAGGAGTAGAAACAGAGCCATATCTTTATCCTACATGAGCCTGGCCCAAATTTAGAGTATCGTTTTGACCATTTGCAGGGTACCTTTGTACTGCAAGATAATCGATTTCGCTGGCTTACACGCATGTCGGTAGATCCTTCTCAAAGTGAATCACAGGATACTTCTGCGGACGGTGAAAGCAAGGCAGCTCAGGCAACAAGCATGCATCTATATTTCCCATGCGGAATCATAAGGGGTGCTCTCTCAAATTTGGGAATTCCTTGTGCAGTTTCTGCTGATATTTCAAATCTTCCTGCTTGTAAGTGAAACAAACTCTTCAATCATGACTCCTGTACTTTCTTTCTTCTGGGCTGAGAATGACTTGTGTTATCAAACAGGTTCATTTGTTGTTCGTATAAAGGCTTGAGGAGAAGTGTATCAAAAAGTAGATTTCATCTCTGGGATATGAAGATTACTATGAAGATTATTTTTCAGAATTTAGAGATCGTAGAGATATGGTCAAGTTTCTTTATTGTTAAATTGAAAATGGTATCTTATACTCTTTGGGAGGAGGTGGCCATCTGTTTAGGAGGTTAAAATCCTACGAGTTTTTAGACAACTAGATGTTGTAGAGTCAGGAGGAACGGGAGATCCAAAGAGTAGTCACGACATTAGTATCAAAACTATCAAGTGGAAAGTCAAAGGTGACTTGTTGATAATCATGGACAAATTACCCCTTAGTGAGCTCTGGACTTGTTTGGCTTTGGGTTCATCTTATGACTCAATTTGATAAGGCTATATGATCATATGACATAAAGAGGACTCATGACATTATTTAGATTTGCCATTTTTTGTGGCTGATTCTGAGATAATTACGTGGCAATCTGTAATTGGTCCAAATTTACTCCTTTGCAAATGTCTACTTCCGAAATTTATGTGCAAGCATACCTATGGATGAAGCCTGAACGTATGCATTTTGATAAGACTGTGTAATCCAAATGTATGACACTTAGTCATGATGTTGAATTCCTTCCTCAGATCTAAATAATTTTGATCTACATTTTGACTTTGAAGTAGAAATGGAAAAAAACAAAAAAAAAAAAGTGGGGCTGGAACTTCGTGGGCGCCTCAATTGTAGGGTGCTCAAAAAATCCGATACTCAAAAACTTGAAAGGATTGGGTTGGGTTAAAAAATTTAAGACCGACCTGTTCTGTTCGGTTCGGTTCTCGATTTTAAGAACAAAATTTTCGATTCAACTCGAACCGAACCAGTGTATATATATATATATTAGGTTCTGTGTTTACGATTTCTTATGCTCTCTTTTGCCGCCTCTTTAGCCTCCACCTACAAGTTCTCAATCTCACCTCTCAAATCTGATCTCACCTCCAGGTTCTAATCACTCTTGTGTCTCTCTCAAATTTCGATCTCACCTCTCGGTCTCTCCCAATCTTATCTATCAATCTTGATCTCACCATCTCACACTCTTACGATTTATTTACACCGTTTGCCATTCCTGTTCGTTTCTCATTGCTGCTGTGTTTTATTGCTTAGTATTTCATTTAGTAGCTGATCGAAATTAGATTGTAAATTTATGAGAATTTATAAACACAAAAAACAGACCCAAAAAAAAAAGAGAAGCAACCCGATGATCCAACCCAACCCAATAAATTTGGAACTATCGAGTCACTGAGCAACCAACCCGAAAGTTTAGGTTGGTCCAAAAAGCCCCTTGAACCCGATCCAACCCAACCTGTGTACACCCCTACTAGATTGGGGAATTTAAGCATATAAAAACAATCCGTTTATATTAAATGTGATGTGACTAAACAATATTATTATGCAATGACACTGTTGAATATGAATCTATTTAAACTTTATAAAAATATTGTGAACGAAGTCACCCATTTTTCCTTTTATAAAATATGTTACATCATATTTCTAATGAAAGCTACTAAACTAGAGTATTTCTTAGGGGCAAAAATGTATGATTTTGGAATCTAAAAACCAATAGAATTATCATCCAAAGTTCAAAGAGCAAAATGGTGATTTTTCCTTTATATGCTCATTACATTTGAATTTTAGCTACTACAATCAAATCTTCAAATCCTAATTGCTCTTTCAAAATGAGATTTTGATGGGATTAGTTACCAAATAAATTATGTCTACTGCATTAATTTTTTTTAATTAATCAATTAATTATTTAATATTATTATTATTTTTAGTTCAAGTTCAATATGAGGTGGGGATAAATGCCTTATTTTGAATCTACTTTGAATTAAAATTATAAAAATAAATCACTGTTTCAACAAATTTTGAAATAAATATTGTATGTTAGAAATTCATCATCCTGACCTAAGAAGTAGAGATATTTACATATATAATTTCAAAAAGTATCTATAAAACTATATCACTCATAAGAACATTAAGGGGTAAACCAGTTAGTTTAAATTTTGTTTAAAAATGACACACGTTTTATTGTCGATTCGATTCGGTTCGATCTGATTAGAGTATTATTTTGTCGATTTATCTTTCTTTTTAATCCTTCCTAGAGGTAGTAGCATAGCAAGCGCCAAAATTATAATTGTTGAAGAATACTAAATCACTATTACTGTTTACTAAAACCAAATAGTAAATACAAGTTTTTTCCACAAACTAACAATTACGAAAAAAATAGTTATTGTAAGGTTAATAATAATACACTGTTAAAGTTCAATGAGTCTACAAATAATTCAACAAACAGACCAAAAAGAAAGATCTTAACCAACCATCGTACGTTTTCGGCCTCTCTGACGAACTGTATGTGCATCAATGTGAAAACAAGAAAAGTAAACTAATGAATCATAGCAATGAAATTGATATGAAAGTAAAAAAGTGAATGATAAAAGTCGGGGTTTGCTACCTTGAGCTAATTTGTTTGAGGTCGATGACCATTGTTTCGACGTCTTTCGGTATGAAGCAAGAATCAGCTCCATCTATACAATATGTACAACCATCAAAGTACATTGATTTGAATTTCATTTCAACCCAATTTGTCAATAACAAGTAGTTATAGATTACAATGCCAAAATTACTCTACTTTGACACTTGTTATAGGCATGTATTGAACACTTGTTAAGAATAAAAAATAGACATAGTGATATGGGACATAATAACAAAATTTCGAGAAAAAAATATAACAAACTTATTTTTTTAAGTATAAAAATGCATAAAACTTATGGACTTTGAATTTCCTTATGGTATAAAAATGAAATATATTTTAAGAAACGTGTTTGTGTCCTAGATCTTTAGAAAATTACATATTATTGTGCCTGTTTCGTGTCATATCTGTGTCTCGTGTCAGTATCTAAACTTCTTAGCGAGGGAATCCCCATTCTAGAATTATGATAGGACTCCTACCCTAACTTGTATATTTTAATAATTAGACCGAGATTAGCAAACATTCAACTGATATAAGGGTAATTCAGGAAAGTTATGAATAAGAGAAAATGAAGAATTATATAGAGAATAGTTAGAATATGTGGGCAAGGGGCATGAGATAGCAGTAAAGTTGCAAATCTCAATTTCTTTTTTAAGAAAAGACTGAACTGTCATTGATGACAAGGAAATGAAACAAAAAGGCGTATAAATAAACCGCCCAACAAAAGGGAGGCAAACTAAAAGGGGGCTCCAATCGATCAAACCTAACAAAGAAAAACAAAAGGCTTTGGACACCAAGCCCAAAAGGGAGACATGAAAAAGAACCAGAGCTCAAACATCCTCTTCAAGATCTCTCTAACTCATCTAAAAATCCAAGGACGAATCTCAATTTCTAGTTAAATCTTTTCGAGTAGTTTCTAGGATTGGCAATATATAGAGAGAATAGTTGGAGGAATGGGCAAGGGGGCATGAGATAATGATAAAGTTGCATGCAAGATGGGCCAAAATACATTTAACAGAAACTGGGAAGTTTATTAACTTCTTCAGTTATTCAGCTGATCTTAGCTTGCAGGAGAGAAGCTAAGGGGTCTCAAGTTTCGGCTACACGTACATCTATTCGGGTACTTTCCTTCAATTCAGTAGAATATAACTCTTATTTTTTCATTTTATTTTTGGGAGAAAAAACCGAACTTTAATCAAGTAGAATGAAACAAAGCAAAAGAGCATAAAAAAGAGCCAAACTAAAACAACGAGAGGCAAATTAAGAAAAGAAACATCGCACTGCTGTCCAAGTGCATTTGGCGCTTTATTACAGAGGCAAATCAGCTTTGGAGGAAATACATTTTGGCAAAGTATGGTGGGACCCCTCAGCAATCTGGCCCCCAAACCGATTCAGCTTATACAAAGGCCCTTGGTGTGCTATCCTTCAGCAAACACACATTATTAAGGCAAATGCCTACTGCCATATTGGAGAAAACAGCCAACTAAGCTTCTGGAATGATAATTGGTTAAATTCAGAAATTTTGACCGCCCGCTTCTGCAGACTCTACGCTATCACCATGAACAAAGACGCCAAAATCATGGATCTTTGGTCCACGACCACAGCATCTTGGAATTACAACTTTCGCCGACCATAGAGATGAAGAGTTAGAGGATTGGCTGCAACTTACACAAGTTCTAAACAGCTTTGTCCCTCCCCAATCGACGATGAATGGATATGGAGACAGGATCATACAAAACTATACAGAACAAAGTCTGTCTTCTCTCTGTAGACCTCCACTAAGAATAGCCAGCCTCCTCGCCTCTATCAGAGCATCTGGCATGGGAAATATCCTAAGAAAATCGAGATTTTCTGCTGGGAGCTAAGTCATTGCACGATCAACACACATGACAGGGTCCAAAGACGGCTACCACACATGGCCCTCTCCCCAAACTGCTGCCATCTTTGCTATATGGCATCTGAAACTCAAGGTCACCTCTTTATCACGTGTGCCTACGCATCCAGATTTTGGGAGAAGATTCTAACAGCTTTTGGGTGGCAAACTGCATTACACAATGACCCAAAGATCTTCCTAAACTTTCTCATGACTGGTCACTCTTTCAAAAAAGTGAGCGCAATCCTTTGGGCCCAAATCATTAGAGCTTACCTATGGAGGTTGTGGATGGAAAGGAACAATAGGATTTTTAACAACTCCTCTCTACCTTTTGAAATCTTTTTTGATAAAGTTATTGTACTCGCCCTACAATGGTGTAAATATTTCTACTCCCCTTTCATTAGTTACAACTTAAATGGCCTTATAGGAAATTGGAAGGCGTTTTTGTAACTTACCTTTATGGCCTTTTGTATATTTCATATCATCAATGAAATACAAGTTTCTTACTTAAAGAATAAATAAATAAATAAAACAACAAGCTTCAATCAAACAAAATTAAATATAATGAATAATTACAAAAGGCTTTGGATACCGAGGCACAAAGGGAAACCTGAAACCGAACAAGATCTAGTGTTTTCGAGGCGCACCCGAGCGCTGGCCTCAGGCGAGAGGCGAGGCGTTTTCGCCCAGGTGCCCAGGCGAGCGCCTTCAATCGGGCGCTCGCCTTTGGGCGCCTTGGTGCGCCTGTCGCTTGAGGCAAGGCGATCGCCTCCTTCGAGGGGGCGATCTGCCTTATTTATTTTTAAATTTTTTTTTAATTTTTTATGTGTTGTTTTTGTAAAACACCCTCCCCTTCGCGACCCAAACCCTATCACTGCCTCCCCTCCCTCTCGACATTCACCTTCACGGGCTTCAAGCCTTCACCACCATCAATCTCCGCTGTTGCTTGTCTTTATTTGGAACTAAACTTATAGAATTTGGTTGTTTTATGTATCTTGTTGACATTTACTATTTTGATATTAATTTTTTTAAGGTAATTTATGCAATATATATATAATTTTTACTTATTTATTAAGGTGCGCCTCGCTTCAATTGGGTGTCGCCTTTGTATCGCCTCTCGCCTCAAGGCGATCAAAGGGCATGTCGCCTTGCGGTGCGCCTTACGCCTCGAAAACACTGACACGATCATAAACATCCTCCCAAGATCTCTCTACCCCTCTAAAAATCATGTTATTTCTCTCGATCCACAGATCCCATAGAACAGCTAAAGATACCCATCTGCCTGCCATAAGAATTGGCCCCAATCCCTAAACGGAGTGTGATGAAGAACTCTCATTTCTTCCTACAATCACTAATTCTATCAATACAAACAGGTGCATAGCAAACTACAATGCCAGACACAATATTTTTGTTTATAGAAAAATAATGTCTTATTGAAGAACATAAGAAAGAATTTTTTATAGCAAAGCAAATGCAAGGGGAACAACTTACCAAATTCCCACATGAAGAATGCATTGAAAGCAGCGCTCGTTCCAAGACATATAGATCAACTGCTTTATCTTCTGGAATCGTTGAAGTAAAGCTCAGACCAAAATCAATAAGGACCTGAGAAAAGACAATTGCCCTTATGACAGAGATCATATTATTAAAAATCTAGCAAGATAGATTAAAATGTCTCTCTTTGTAAACTATAATAAAGATGCCACTCACGAGTTCATTGGTACCACTCCTGATCAACATGTTAGATGTGGTCAAGTCACCATGAGCTAAACCACCATCATGCAACTTTCCAATTGCAACACCAATCTGCATTGCAATGTCATTCAACTGTTTTGCACCATCACCACTTGATCCGATTTCAAGCAATATATCTTTCACAGCACGGCCTTCCACATACTCAAATGTCAGGGTATGTAGCGTCGGGTCAACAGCATACAGCACTGGAGTGGAAACTCCAAGTCGCCTAGCTTTTGTCATGCACCTTGCTTCCTAACATGAAGTTTCAGTCAAACATATGAAAGAAAATCTTTTAGCTAGTTACTTCTTTAACTATAAAACGTGTCTCTTAAGAAGGAAAACAAACTGCATTCAATCGCTTGAGTGTGAGTTTGGAATCCAGTGATGGATGTCTATATTTCTTTGAGAAGCGTTCCTTAATGATCGATCTCCTTCCAACAAAAGTAGACTCAAACACTCTCTGCAAGATAAGAACAAACGATGAAAAAGAATATCTTAAGACCACTAAGATACCATCACAATATCTCACTAAAATTCTTAGAATTAGTTTGACATGACTTTCGGAATGATGGAAAATATTTTCAAATTCTTCACGGCGTTTGGTTATAAAGTTAAAAAGTAGTTTTGAAAACTATAATAATCTTAATTAGTGTTTCTTTCAAGATTGTTTATATAATAAGCACTAATCTCTCAAAAATCATCCCAAACTCACTCTTGAAGAACTTAAACCATATATTCCATTTTCCATAGTTCTCCATTTTCCAAAGAACAACCCAGATTAATGGACAACTGGAAGTTTCGACTCACAGCTTCAGCTCCTTGCTTGATTAAAATCAGTGAGCCATCATTACTATCTGTCTTTATCTCCATAATTATAGTAGGCAGCAGCAGGAACTGTTGAATAGCAAAACGGAAGTTCCTGGAATAAATTTCAAGTTATTAATCTATAACAAAACCAAGGAAGATATGCAACATAGTCTTTAATATGAATCCCATATTCTATAATTCATTTAATCTCAGCATCTGAAATTTGCACAAGAAATTAATTACCCTGTAATATGAATCCCATATTGTTAAAATCAAAGAAGTATAAAAAAATATGAACAAAATATCATTAATGTGACAATCATATGAATAACCAGGGTATTAAATATCCATCGACATGTCGACATTTTATTGTATCCATGGGTTAGACATCAACCTGAGGGATAAATTGACATTTCAGTCTTAAATTTGAATTAAAAAAATAAGCAAAACAACAAGACTGCCATATACACAGGGTAGGAAAGAATCCCATGAACAAAATGGTGATATGTTAGACAAAACTCACTCAAAAATTCCATAAATCCACAAGATACATAAAACTTTCAAGCAAAAAATTTGGTGCCCATGCCTCAGTTTGAATCTTACCTAATAACTATGCCACAAGTAACACCTCAAGCATTTAAAATTGAAATGAACCCGAACTAAAAAAGAAAAAATAAAAAAGATATAGCAGTTGACAAAAATAACTGAAATGAAAACCCACTCTTGGAAGTATCAAAGAAAGAAAGATAGGTTATATAACCTGATTACAGATACAAAGAGTAATGCTGATCTTCACACCATATAGGAAAACCAAAAACACATAGCAGCACAGAATCAAAGAGGGGTTTTTTTACCAAGTCCTTCATCCTCTACATCCAAAGTGACACTACCTAACTAAGTTTAACATCATGCTACCAGCCCACTAGCTTCAAATTCCAAGCAACGTCGCTGTGAACAAGCCAATAATTCCAGTAGTAACTTTTTTGGCAACTCTAGCTTCAAATTCCAAGTAACGTCAGCTATGAAAGCTTGGCTTTCACAAATCAATTATCCCCGTGGTAACTCTTTTGACACGTCTAGCTTCAACATCAAGCGACCTCGCTCGCATAAATGAACCTTATGAACTTTAAGTTTTGTCAAAAAGGCACAATCTTTTCATCAATATGTATCAAGGTAGTAGCCCTCTTCTCTTAAAAATATTACTCTAACTACAGTCATGTCCTGCACTGAAGCGCAGCAGAAGCCCATACAACTATCATTTACATATCATAAAAGTCATATCTTATTATTGTCATCTGACAACGAGAATTAGTGATCTCCATACGAACTCAGTTATAGTACACAAACAGTAAGGAACCAGAAAGGTAGTCACTGAACAACCCAAACAAGGTATTTACCCTCAATGTAAAAGTACAATAACTATAGTAGTTTTTGTACCATCAACCAGAAATATAAAATTACAGCAAATTTTCTGTGAAATGACTTGAGAAAAAGATGAAAGTTGCATTTACAGCCACCCAAAACTGCAAAAAAGCAAGCAAATTTTGAAAGAATGATCCCAATAATTAGAATAAGGAAAAACATTTTTGAGATATTGTACAATTACATTATATTTTTGAGATCTTGTACAGGAACAATATTTTGCAATACCAAAATCAAACAAGAAAACTCAAGCTACGAAGATGAAAAGACTTAGAAGAACAAAATTAAAGAGAAGAAAGGAGAAGAAGAGCTGACTTACCGAAGAAGAACTAAAACAATTTTCTGCAGTAAGAACGCACTTGAAGAGTTCGCAGGAGTTCGCTGCCGTTGCTTCACCGGAGTGCACCGCCGTTGACTACCCGTTCCGTTTCGCCGTTGTTCGCAACTGAAAGATTTCGCAATTGTCGCCGGACGTTCCCGGTGTTGGTCGGCTGGGAGTTCGCCGGCGTCGCCTCAGTCGCCGGAAGAGAAGGGAAGCGTGATGGAGAGAGTGGCGTGGGATTTTGGCAGAGTTAAGAGAAAAGTTAGGTTTTTTAAAGGGCAATAATGTCTTTTCACCTCCCCAAAATCCAACAATGTAGGAAAATTTGACCTGATAGAACTAAAAAATTATACGATCGGTCCGGTTTTTAGAAAAATTTGGTTTTTATGAATTCCAATATTTTCAGATACGTCTAAATTTCATGAAAAATGTCCATGCGATGAAATGTGAATATAGATGGATATTTTTAAAATGATTAAAAAAAATTTATTTAAAATTATTTAAATTAACAGATAAACATTTCATACTTTCTAAATAAGTTAAAAATTAATAATATTAATATTATGCTTATATTAATGATATTTTGTTGTATTATTTAATCAATTTTTTGTGATATTATAGGAATGTAAATTTTCACATCAAGTTAATGTTAAAGTCATGCACACCATGGATATGTCAATGGAATTTTTAACATGTCAACGGAAATTTTCATATCCTGATAATTAGTAGTAAATTTGTAAATTTACTTAATGTGTTCAGTAATATATTTAAAAGCTAGGGTGAGTTACTAACTAAATATTTTATTTAGTTCAATTGTACTAAAAATATTTAATTCAGTCTAAAATATTATTAATTAATTTATCATGTGTTACAAATTTTATAGAATTAATATTTTATAATTTATAATATATTATATTTCACCAATTTTAATTTTAACAAAAAATGAAATGAATTTATAATATGAAAGAGCATATTTACCACAATTTTTATTTTTTTTAAATATAATTTATAATATATTATACATTTTAAAGTTTCAAATTCTTGTTTTCTAAATTTCTACTATTTAGATTACATAATACAAAAAAAATTTTAAAAACAAATATGCTAAACAGGCATTCAGTGTGAATCACTAAAAACCAAAACCAAAATCAGGATTGCATGTTTCCAAATTTATTATAATCTGGTTTGAAATTTCTTCTTCTCTCTCCTTTCTTCTCTCTCAAGGAATCAAAACCCAGATTTAGAATTCATGAAATTTCCAATGTTTCCCAGATTCATTGGTTTAGAATAAGATTGAGATTTCCCAGAAATCCACAATTCCAATAAATAAAATAAGATTGGATTTTTCTCATCTTGCTCATCACAAAACACAATGAGACTGACAAAATTCTAGTGGCAAAGCTTGAGTGTGAGGAAACAAGCGTGAGTGATAGTGAGGGAGCGATATGACCGTATTCCAGTGTGAGTGATAGTGAGAGAGAGAAGAAGTTCTTAAAATGGTTAGCTTGAGCAATTTAGGTAAGGGAAAAAAAATTGGATACATCTCTTTTTGTTTGCATGAAACAAGCCTCCATGTATAAAACAAGTCATTAGGGTTCGAGGTATGACTCCTCATACCCTAATAACGATCATCGTCAAGGTCTAAGATATAAAACAACCCATCATTCCCTAATAAAAATTGCCGTCAAGGTTTGAGGTATAACTCCTCATCCTTCAAATAACGATTGTCGGCCAATGTTCGAAATATAACTCTTCATCCTATAAAAAAGATCGTCGTCAGTGTCTGAGGTAGGACTCCTCATCCCCTAAAATAGAGCGTTGGTATAACTCTGTATTCTCTGAATCACAATCATCGTTAGCGTCGAGGTATCACTCCTCATCCTGTAATAAAGTGATAAGCGCTAAGGTTGCTCGAGTTCACAAAGTTAGAGGTCTTTCTAGGATCCTTGCAATCAAACCTAGAATCTATAATGGTCACTCCTAGATCCTAAGATCATTCACTCCAGAATTAGCTTGATCGGGACTAATCCAATGAATCGATTTAACATCAAACATAAAACAAGATCATTTGAAAGAACAACATCAAATGTGTTAAGGAACAAAAGTTCTTGATTTCAATATCTAAATCTCTAAATTTGAATCTGTCATATGAAAAGCATTACAAGCCTTTAAGAAGGCCAAAGGACGTTGAAGACCAAAAGTCTTGCAAAAAGAATTAAATGCCAATTGAAGAAAATAAGACATGCAAATTTAAAACTTGATTGCACATCAATCTAGAGTCTAAATGCATAACAAAAAATATAACAACGTTATAAATTGTCTTAATTATTTTATGTATGAGGCGCTTCATGTTTGAATAAGGTTTGACAAGCTTTGACTTCACAAACTCGAGATGCAATCTACAAAGGCACATGTTCACTTTTCTGCCCATTTTTCTTGTCCCGCGTGCCATCTTTCAAACTACATGACTTTTCTCGTGTCATCTTCACGTCATTCTCTTCTTCATTCGTCGTAGTAACATTATAAATAAATTTGGGCTCAATAATCTTCATCTCTTCTTGTGCATTAGCCGACATTTGAAAATGTAATATGAATGCAATTGGATTTGTATCATCCCCTTTCTTTCAAGGAATTTTTCCTTAACTCGAGATCTTCATTTCCTACATCAAAACAAATCAAGTTATTCCAATGATAAGCCTGAATAACTTTTTCCTTACCTTGTGAATTATCTTTTTGCGGTTGAAGACTTGTGGATTTCTTCCATGAATATGTTACTACTTTTTTCTTTAAAATTTCTTTTGTCTTTTATTATTTGGTCTTTTGAGTTGGCACAACTTGTTGAACTCCTTGAAGTACAATCTTGGAAACTTCTTGAACAAGTAGTTTTCACATTTCCTTTCGCCTCCATGGTTATCGCCTACACAATTAGTAAGCAAGTTAATATCTTCAAAATCAACATTTATTTTGTACTTACCTGGTAAGACAATATGAAAATCATGAGAAAATAATAGGATAAGTCTTGTTGGCTCCATCATAGCTTCCATTACTACTTGTATTTGACCACACTTGATTTGAAGAGTTGGAATTTTCTGTAAAAAACTTTTAAAAGTAGAAATACTAGGATAAAATATTTTAGCTGGATGGTAAGGTCATCGTTCAATAAATTCATTAATTTTGGCTTATATGGACAAATAAATTGAACCCTGCTCTTTTCCTCTTCTTTCTCCTTTGCATCCCTTTCTCTTAACTCTTCTCCTTCTCTCTTTTTCTTCAACTCACTTTCCTCAAAATGAGAAACTTTTCTATCTAAGAGACTTTCAACAGCATGTATAGTATCAACTCTCTCTTCTTTGATTTGAATATTAAGTACCTCTATTGTAATCAAAGATGTGGAGTTGCCTTCTTCAACATACTCTAATTCTTCCTCAAATTTTGCATCATGTTCCTCACAATCATCATTTGAATCAAGTACACCATTTCTTATCACCATAACATCTTTATTGACACATTCTTTTCTCATGTGTTCAAACGCTTTACACTTCCAACATTGAACAAAATTAGTCTTCTCCCTTGCCTCCTTTGAAGCTTCATTCTTTTTTTTTTTTATTGGAACTCTTGGCCTCCACTCTTTTGGCAACGCCAAATTTCCCCTTTGGTTGCATTGATTCATTCCTATTTACAAAACCAGACTTGTTCCAAGTATTAGAATTGGAATAGGTGTTAGTTTTAGAATTGTACCTTTTTTAATGCTGCTTCTCTTCCCTTAATTGATCTTCAATCTTGATAGCATAATGATACATATCTGCTAAGTAAGGTGGTGGATTTCTATCTATACGATGAGAAATTTCTCAATCGATGCCAACCTCCAAGAAATCTAGATATCGTGCCTTCCTCTTCTTCTCAGATTTATATTTTTTTCCATTAAAATCTCTATCTCTTGATAATACTTACAACTTTTTTTGTTCCCTACCTCAGAACTTGCAGTTTAGTTAACAAATATTTTTTTATAATTTTTCGGAGCGTACCTCTTTCTCATGGCTTCTTTGAGTTCTTCCTAAGTTTCTATTGGATCCTCCTCCTTCCGTCTTTTCTCAAATTTGAGATGTCGATACTATTCACCGGCATGATTGCTGAATTTAGCAATGACAAGCCTAATCTTCTTATTCTCACTATATGTATAGCAATCAAACACACGTTCTATCTACCTCTTCCTTTGCAAGTAAGCTTCAGGATTTGCCTTCCACTAAAGAGTGGAATTTGGAGTTGAACTCCACCATCTATATTTTCATTCACTCTTTCCAATCTTATAGGTTGCATAATGTTGGCAGAATTATTTCTTCATCCTCTCACATTTCCTCCTCTTCTAACTTGTCTTTCTTGTTCAGCTAAGTCAAATATGCCGTCATCTTCTTGTAAGCCTCGTTCATCTCCTTGTTGTTGTGTCCTCCTTTCTTGCCTATCCTCCCTCATCATTTTCATCATACCTTGAATTGCTTGAAGAATAGCCATATTAAGGTCCAGTGATACTGGTGGTACTCCTTCTTGTGACATTTTGTTAGAAAAATAAAATAATAATAAGAATCTTTCCACTCTTCTCACCAATATTTCACTCAATAAAATAATATAGAAAGAACTTTTCATGTGCATTGGACATGCAAATGATCTTTTTTTTTGCTATTGTTTTCTTTCTTTTACTACTGATTTTTTTCTTTTGATTCTGATTTTTTTTAATGATCCGAGAGCAAAGATTAAAGAATTTAAAGATAAGTTTTAGTATACCTTATTACACTTTGTAAGAAATTACTTTCAGAAAATAACAGAAAAAATTACACAAAATAAACATATTTCCACCTCTAGAATCGGCCAAAGGATGTCGACCAAGTGGTCTGATATCAAATAATAAGTGCCAAGGTTGCTCGGGTTTACAAAGCTAGAGGTCCTTCTAGGATCCCTGCAAACATTCATAAAAATGACTAACTCACCAAGAGTCGGATTAGAAGGATGGATCGCTCTTAAATCAAACCTAAAATCTATCATGGTCACTCCTAAATCCTAAAACGACTCACTCCAAAATTAGCTTGATCGAGACTAATCCAATGAATTGGTTTAACATGAAACCTAAAACAAGATTTGAAAGAAACAACACCAAATATGTTAGAACAAAAGTTATTGATTTAAATATCTAAATCTCAATCTACCATATGAAGAGCATACAAGCCTTTAAAAAGGTCAAGGGATGTTTTAGACCAAAATTATTATAAAAAGAATCAAATGCAAATTGAAGAAAATAAGACATGCAAATTTAAAACTTGATTCACATCAATCTAGACGTCTAAATGTGTAACAAAAAATATAACAACGCTCTAAATTGTCTAAATTATCCTTTGTAGGAGGCGCTTCACGCTTGGATAAAGTTTGACAAGCTTTGACTTCACAAACTCCCAAGAGGTGCAATCTGCAAAGGCACTTGTTCACTATTCTGCACACTTTTCTTGTCCCTTGTGCCATCTATCAAACCACATGACCTTTTCCTTGTTATCTTCACAATATTTTCTTATTCACTCATTGTAGTAACATTATAAAGAAATTTGGGCTCAATAATCTTTGTCTCTTCTTGTGCATGAATGCAGTTGGATTCGTATCATAAATATTATCTTTAGGGTTCAAGGTATAACTCATCATCCCCTAATAAGAACTTTTGTCGAGGTCTGAGGTATAACTCATCATACCCTAATAAAGATTGTCGTCAAGGTCCGAAGTACAACTCCTCATTTCCTAATAAAGATTGTCATTAGGGTTCAAGGTATAACTTTGCATTCCATAATAAAGATCCTCACCATAGTCCGAAGTATAACTCATCATTCCCTAATAAAGACCATCATCAAGGCTCGAGATATAACTCCTTATCCCTTCGTAATGATTGTAGTCAGGGTTCGAGGTATAACTACTCATCCTCTAATAAGGACCATAGTTATAGTTCGAGTTATAACTTCACATCCTCTATTAACGACCATCGTTAAGGTCCAAGATAAAACTGCTCATCCTCTAATAACAACGAATAACATGCAAAAAAGCCTTGATCAAACTCAATCTTGCCACGTGTTGGTGCGACGTAGAATGAGGTTAACGAACAGTCATTTAACAAGTTGCTTCCTAACTTGTCAAAGTGGGGCCAATGTTGAGGACAAAAATACGTCCTACCACGTGGTGAAAAAGAATAGATTATTATGAGTGAGTGGAAGACAATACCTTGGAGATAAACAAGGGCCGATGTATTAAGTTCATCTAAAGGTAAGGGTGAATAGCTCATCCTGGTCACTGTTCACCTTTACTCTTTAAGGTCCGAGCTGAGGTATCTCATGTAACCATTGGTAACCATGCAACTGAATCTGAATTTGCCAATAAATATAAAAATCATTTTAGTACCCAAGGTATGCAATTCTAATTTTACGAGATTTCACACCAAATGGAAGAAGATTTTTTTCTTTTTTTTTTGTAAATTCAAATTTTAATCGGCTTGAAAACCCAATTGATATTTCGTTGTTGGAAAATTATCCTTCTAAGCGTGGAATTTTCTCTGTTTTATCTTTACTTCCATTTCCATGTTGAGCTAAATTTCTTTTTTCAATTCTTTTACGAATGTCTTAGCTTTTTTTATTATTCAAACTGCAACTATCAAGGAGCACGACACTCAACACCTTCATTGTTTGTCTTGATTCATTAAGTTTGATAGTTGATTTACTTGTTGGACATTTATTTGATCACATAAGCTTTAGTCTAATTTTGAAAAGGTTAGAATAAATTGAAGTTCATCAAGATAAAATGAGAAGTTGCTTTAGAAATAAAGAGCTACAACAAGAACCTAGACATAAGATCTCTTACCCGTTAAACAAAAGTTGAAGTACAAATTATTTAGGATTATAGTGTTTCATAAACGTATGTAAGTGCTAGCCTAAGCTCCTAAACAACTAAATATGGTTTGAAATAGGAGTAGAACTTAGTTTGCATGATGTGGTGAACTATGTGTCGGGCGCATTAAGTAGTTGAAAGTTCCTTTTTCAATGCTAAGGCAATAGTACTAAAGGGTTTGACTTTCCATATTAAGTTTTCCCTTGTTTCAAGTGTTGTTTCCAAAACATTATCAACTGATTTTACCATAAAATAATTGCTCACTAAAAACTTTGCAAACTTATTTAAAAAAAAAAAAAACTAGTCCCTATGCTGAAAAACTTGGAGTACTTCCAATTATTAATTGTAACAATGTGCACTCCCACTCAACCTTCTAGCTGTTAAGTAGAGGCGCAACAAGTTTTCAATGCAGTTGCTAGGAGCTTTAATTTTATTTTTATTTTGTGAATTGTTTGTGTGCTGCGGTAGACGTAGTACTTTTGTTATGAGATTATCTTGCTATCTAAAGTTGAAGGAGTGCATCAGTTCACGAGCAGAAGTTCGCACTTGTTGCCTTTCGATCTTGAGATCGAGAAAACCTGCAAAAGGTTAAGATGTAAATAGAAACTAAGAAAGGAGAAAATCTAAAGAGAGAAAGATGCTAAAAGTGTAGCCAAACTTAGCAAGATGATAGAAAATGAACTGCCAAATCTAATTCTAGTGGCTGACAAAAGGGATTGTACAATGCGTGACAATGTAACCACCGCATTTCAGAACCTGAATTCCGGCATAGCGTATCTTGAAGTTGCTAAATTAGAATTAAAACCAATTATGCTTTAGGTTCTTAACACTATGAGCCAATTTGGGGACTTACACACTGATGACCCCATTCTCACCTTAAATCATTTGTAGAAGTTGCAAATTCCTTTAGATTACCTAGAATCTCTATTGATGCTTTAAAACTTAAATTATTCCATTTCTCTATTACAGGTCAAGCAAGAACATGGCTAAATATTCTTCCTCTAGATACTATCACTGCATGACAAACCTTGGTGGACAAATTCCTCGTGAAGTACATTCCAACCACAAGAAATGCAAAGATAAGGGAGGAAATTGTCACATTCAGGTAAAAGGAGAATGAAGCAGTTAATGAAACATGAGAGTGTTTCGAGAAATTAATAAGAATGTTGTTCAAACCTTGGACTACCGGCTCGTGTACAAATCGAACATTTTTTCATAGGATACGATAGACCAACAGAGATCACATTAAATGATACTCCTTGTTTTCAAGGATTAAAAGATAGATTTTGTGAATACTTTCAAGCCTAGTTGATTAATTCTTGTCCATAACATGCATATATTTGATATATAATGTTAATGAGTACAACATGTTGCTAATGAATAGAGTATGAAACTAGTTGTTTTGTAGAGCAAAACTAACAAAAGCGTCCATTTTCTAAATGGAGTAAGGTAGTGCTCGATGTTATCTTCATGGAGTTACCGGAACACCTCATTTTGAGCTGAGGGTAGCAAGGATATTTCACAAATGTGAGGACTTTGTCAAGTCGCTATAGTTGAGTCCGTTTCGATGATCTTTCAGTAAAAATCCACCATTTTAGCTTCAACCCTGTCCTTTTGTGCACCATAGTTACAACAGCTCAAACTCCTATGAATTCCTAGCATTCCTTCATCACTTAAGGTTTAGAATTCGTTCTTCGTAATTTTCCAGCATTGTTTACATTATTTTTTTATGATTCTATTTGACAAGCTTTTCTTCATTCTTTTCTCCATTTCAATTTACTTCAGTTTGTACGTTGTTCTAGCGAGATTATTCTCCTCTCAGGCTCGAAAGATCAGACGAAGGTTAAGCTAGGAGAACTTAGGGTACTTATTATTATTGAAATTTCTTTGTTAAACTTTATTCTGAATTAATGACCAACATTTCTTTTATTTTTACGAGTATTGTCTGCATTAGTATTATGAATTAAGTTATTTTTTCAACCCCTTTATATAGTACCTTAAAAAAATCTTTTAAAAAGAATACGAGTAGAAAATTGTAGGTAACCCCACTCCTACTTATTAACTCCTTTGAATTAATTATTTTTAAGTGATTTCTTAAAGTTGGCCATTAAGTTGTCTATTAAGCTGAACCTTGATACTGAAAGGGTTAGGCTAAGTCGTTGTCAAGGAGTTAATATGAGATGTAGCTTAGACATAAGTACAAAAAACAAGACCCTATAAATATGACCTCTTACCCATGAAACATGAGTTGATTAGTAATCTCTAGGTTGTAACTACCCATATACATGTGTGGAGTAGTTGCCCTAAATGTTGAAGCAAATAACAGTAGTCTGTGATAGGTATAGAACTCATTTTCAGTAGAAGTATGGATAACACCTAGTGCTATCTAAAAACTTGTGTTTTTATTTCCAAAACTGTATAAAGTAGACGAGTTGTCTTTAATCAATAGCCTACATTTTCTTAAAACCAAATCATAAAAAAAATCTAAACTTTTGTGATAAGAAATTGATCGCATTTGAAAACTTTCACAACTAGGTTTTTATAAGCCCATGTGGGTACGAATTTGGAAAATTCACTTTTTTCTTATAATACTTGAGGTCATGTGCACTTACACATATTCTTTTATCTATCAAGGTAGAAGTCCAACACTGAACACGACTGTGAATATCATTCACCTCCAAAAAAATTCAATGAGATGGTAGAAATTCTAGACCAGTTATCTAAACACGAGGATTAGTGGTTCTCGGAGACATCAAACACTCAATCAAAGAGGAGAGACCAAACATGAGTGTTAGCCTTAGATGTTGTTATATCAATGCAGACTCAAATGGACACAACACAAATGTTGAAAGCTCTGACGTTAGAAAGAAACAATGCGCCAGGCATGTTAGAAATATATCTTGTTGTCTACTTAGTCATAGTTAGTTTTTCATATTGTTGTATACTAAGTCACATTAGTTTTGTGTTTGTTAATTCTATTATTAGACTTATGTATTATTAGGTTATTTCTATTCTTAGCCATCTATTATTAGCACGTCTTTGTATTTCCTCAAATATAAATATAGTCACAGTACCCTCATAGAACATAGAAGTGTACATTGTTCTCATGCTATCAAAATCGAATCTGACCTATGCCGCTGATATCTTCTTTTTTTTTTCTCCTTCCTTTTTTCTTGTTGGCAAGTGCAATCAAATTGTTGCAGCTTCTTTGTGTTTGTGTTTGCGATGGAGTCAAATGCTGTTGATCCCTCGTCACCAATTAATGCTTGGAGTTCCAATCTCTCTCCTGACACAAATTTGCACACTGGTCTCAATCAGACTCAATACATCGAATTACGTCCTTGGGCATTTCCAGGTTACTCAAATCCTCAAAGCACACTCCTTATTTGATTTTATTGATGATACTCTTCCCTATGGAGACAAAAAGATTGAGGAAAATGGTCAAATTCCTAACCCAAAATACAGTTTGTGGCACATTCAAGATTACGCTCTCACCACTCTCATCAATGCCACCTTATCCCAAACGACATTGTCTCTAATGGTTGGATGCACCAGCGCCTACCAAGTTTGGGAATCTCTAGAAAAGTACTACTCTTCTTTCACACGAACCTGTATTATTGAAATCAAATATGAACTGTAATGAATCCCAAAGAAGAGTGGTGAATCCATTGATGACAATATCCAATGAATCAATGCTATCCAGAACAAGCTCACCGTCATTTCAGTCCATATTCAGGACAAGGATGTCATGATATATACACTCAATGACCTTCCATTTGACTACAATATCTTTCGCACTTCCCTGCGAACACGCGTCACTCCCTCATTCTTAGAAGATCTTCATGTTCTAATGAAGGTCGAGGAGTTTGCTATCCGAGCAGAGATGAAACCATTAGACACTCTCTCTCTTGCTACTGCCATTTTTTGCTTAACATGATCTTTTAATAATTCCCATTTTTCTTGTAACATGGGTAGTGAACAAGGACGTGGACGTAGAGGTAACGACATGTGACCCCTCTCTGGCAGTGGTAGCAACTGTTGGCTTTTTGGCCTTAATCTCAAATTAATTAATTTTAATTAATTAATTAATTAATGTTTTGATGATAACAAACTTAATTTTATTTATTGACATTTTTTGTATTTTAAAGTGTCCACAGTAGTGTAGAGCTCGTTACAACGATTCCAACCACTGTTAGATCATCCAAATCGGAGCTCAAATGGAGAAGTTACGATCGAAACAAATTGAAAGGAAAAATACCGAGAAGATGACGTGGACGGTTCGTAAGCTGACAAGTGACAAACTATATATATATATATTGAAAAAGAAAAGAAAAAGATTAAAATCAAAAAAATAAAAAAAAATCAAAAAGAAAAAGTCAAAATTTACCGTTGGTAACTTTGTTAAAAAATAAAAAATAAATTTTTTTTTTAAAAGTTACCGTTTCTCACATATATATATATTATTATTATTATATATATATATATATAATTAAAATAACTTGTCACATCACTTTTTTATATATATATATATATATATATATTTTTATTTTATTTTATCATTATTATATATATATTATTCTTATTTTTTAAAAAATTATCTCAACCCTTCATTCTAAATGATTAAGATCTAATGATTTAAAATTAAACTTGATTTTTTTATCATTTTCTTCCCTCTATTTAAACTAAACTTCTCATTCAAAATTTAATAACAATTCTCTTATTCTCAATCCTCCATAACTTCAAAATTTTCATTTTGCTAATCTCTCCAAGTTCTCAATTTTTCGGATTGAAATTTTTGTGAGCTCAAATTTGTATATTTACTCTATTTGAGAGTTTGTAAGTGTGTGTTTCAAAATCTTCAACTCATTGTAACGGTGTGATCCTCACCGTGGAGATGATCGTCTTTGCTCTTGTGAAGAGCAGTGTACCGGTTTGACTCCTACTGTGGAAAGAGTCAGAATTTCAATTTACAACCCAAGAGGTGCTTGGGAAGTGGAGTAGGACAGTTGTGCCGAACCACTATAAAAATTCCCGGTGTCAAATTTCTCTAACTCTCTCTCTTATTTATTTTTGCAATTAATCTTAGAATTTGATTGTTTGCTTTAAATTTCTCTTGTTTGCCTTAGAATTCATTTTATCTTACTTTGTTAAAATTGCATATCTCAAAAAGTGTATTATTTTTGTTTAAATTGGGCCCATTTATTAAAAAGATTATATTTTGTTAATTAAACCCTATTCACCCCCCTCTAGGGTTGCCATACCGATCCAACAGCAACAATGACCATGGCAGTTTTTCCACGCCCTCCCCAACCGCCCATTCATTATTTGGTGGCTTCCCCAATCGCCATAACTTTTTCATCCTCACAAAGTGATCTGCCAAATCTGTTAGAAGTTTGGATATTGTGCCCTCAACTATTACAATCGAATGAGTTATGCCTATCAAGGTCGCCATCCACCATCCCAATTTGTTGCCATGGTGGCAACCTAAAACACATTGGTTCATTGACATTGGCTGTAACGCCCACATGACCTTAGACATGGCCAACCTCACTATCTCCAACGACTACAACAGTGAAGAAAGAATTACTGTTGGTAATGGTCAATCAGCCATAACTCACACTGGCTAAGACACGTTAACCACTCCTTCCAAATCCTTTTCTCTCAACAATATGTCGTGTGTTCCTTGAATGTCATCTAATTTATTCTTAGTATATCAGCTTTATGTTAATAATGAATGTTGCTTTCTCTTCACTATTAATTCCTTTTCTGTTCTTGACAGAAAGTCACGTTTAGTTCTATATGAATGGTCGTGTCAGAATGGTCTCTGTCCCATTTGTGTCTCTTTACAGGTCTATGCACATCTAGGGGCTAAGGTGTCTCACCTCTTGTGGCATAATTGTCTTGTTGACTCAGACAAAAACATTATTCAGCTTCTTTACATAGATTCATCTATTGCTTTGAATAAGTCTTTTACTCTTGTCTTTATTCACATTGTTTACATGGCAAAATGTCCAAATTGCATTTTTCTTTATCTTGCCATGTTTCAGATGAACCTTTAGCACTCTACCATAGTGATCTTTGGGAACTAGCTCCTACTATATGTTAATGGTTGTCATTATTTTATTTCTTTTATTGATGATAGGTCTCGCTACACTTGGATTTTCCTCCAGTGCACAAATCTTATGTCACCTTTGTTATTAAAAAATTTAAACCACATGTCGAAAATTTGCTTGATCGACTTTTAAAAAAATTTTAGAGTGATGTTGCTAGTGAATCCGTAAATCACTCCACATCCTCCTTTTTTTTTTTACCTCTGATGGCATATTTCATCAAAAGTCATGTCCCCACACTCCGAAACTGTTAAAGGACAATGGAAATGGTGTTGTTGAGCATAAGCGCTTTATCTATCCTATCCAAGTCGTCAGTCCCCCTCAAATTGCTCAACTATAAAATTGTTCTCAAGGCACATCTGCACAAGCCACCACATTCTATCTTGCACAATTTCACTTTCACTAATGATTCTCTTTAAACAATGACCCAGTTATTATTTCTTAATTACCTTTCAAATGGTTGCTAGATGATGCCAAATTTTGAAATATTGAATTAGTGCCAAATAACCATCGCATATCAAACTCTCTCTTAGATACTAGATACTTGTAGATGGAAGAAACAAAGTTAAGTAGACACTTTTATGGGTGAGGATATTATTTTGGCCAAGGTGTTCTTTCACTTGTATCATTGTGTTATTGTTTTCATAATACTTAAAAGGACTTTTTTGTCTCATGCACATTGAAGACCTACAACACACTCATCTTCACATGTTTAGCAACACACTCATCTTCACATGTTTTTGCTAATCGTATAAGGTTTGTTTATAGTGGTTTCTAGATTTTGTATACCTTATTCTATTTGTTCAATTGTATCTTCTTTTATTGGTTATGATTTGTCTATTGGACATTAGTTTTTATCTACAAATATTCCTCTTAATGAACCTTCTATTAGATAGGACTAGAGATATATAAATCTTTAGTAATGGAGGACTTTAGAAATCAAGAACTATTGAATGCAAGACAATCATTTTATGGTCTTCTTTGTTTCATTCTCTCGATGTAATTGTAGTATATATGTAAAAAAATGTTGTAATAGCAAATTGTATCATACTTTATTCGTATATGTGTATGAATTCTTTGATTTTATCATATACAACTTTGTGTATATAATTTCGTGTTTACGTGACGTTGATGAATAGTAAAATTTTGGTTCTTCTTCTTCTTTCATGATGTTCTTTAAATGTGATTAAATCTATTTTTTCGTGACGTATTTGAACCATCACGAAATCTATTTTTCGTGACGGTACGTTTTCAAAACGTCATAAAATCTATTTTCCGTGATGTTTTTTTTTAACTATCATGAAATTCATTTTTCGTGACGTTTTTTAAGTATCATGAAATCCATTTTCTGTGACGTTTATTTTAAACGTCATGTTTACCTTTCTTGATGGACGAATATATGACATCGTAAAAAAGGTTATGAAAATCCAGATTTCTATTCCCAAATCTCTCAACCCATCTATAAATCTTGTTATTTATATCACTTCAAAGCTCCACAAAACAGCGAAAAAACATGTACACACAAGAAATTTTCCTTGTCTTTACTCTTGAGACATAGGATGAATGAAGTCTCCTCCAACGTTAAACTACAGTATCTAGAACAAGTGAATCAAATCTCAAAAGCCTGAAACAAATAAGTCCAAACTATATAGGTGAACTGATAACTCCAAATAAAGCGAATCGAGATCCTCTTATCTAGAACAAGCATCACGATGCACTCGTGAAGAAGGATACAATAATGTGACCCTATAGGAAAGAAGAATGTCTCGTAATCCGATCTGGCATACTGTGTGTAACTTTTGGATAACCTACTTGATTGGTCATCTAAAATGGGAGAGTTAATGTGTTAACGTTTTCTAAACTTATGAGTTTAATTATTGCCTTAAGCTGAACTAGGTGTAGAAATACCCTTGATTTAGTAAGATTTGAACTGTTAAAACGGGGAAAAGCTTTATGGGGGAAGTTAACAAAAAACACCGTAGATTTTTTTTATCTATTAACATACGCGGTAGCGTTGAAAAAAACAAACCTTTAGACATTTAAAATCACTCAAAAAATTATACTAAATACACTCTAAATTAATAATTTTTAAAAATATTTTTTAATTGAAAAAGCGGTTTTTTTTTCTTTCTTTCTTTCAAAAGCTGCCCCAAATACACTAGAATAGGGTGAACTAAAAATTCATTCATCATGTTGGCAATAATTCAATATTAGAGGTCTTCCCATACCTCCAAACTTATGATTTCCAACGTACTTGGTGTTTGTTTAAGAGTGCTTTTTAAAATAAGTGTTTTTGAAAAAAGTACTTGGCTAGAAAGTGTCGTCCCATACCCAGATTTTCATTAATAATTGGTTCTACATATACATTTTTAAAATGATCAAACATAATGATAGTTTAGCAGTTCTTGGCATCTAATTCTTTCCATGAGGTTGGACGCTACCTCAATTTCTCATAATAAAACAATGTTTCTTTAAATACTTTTCAATCAAGAACACACTGTGAGTCTATAAAATTGTGCATTTTCCTTTCGATTGGATAGAGCTATTTTTTTCGTCAATGGTAGTTTTGATCATGGTACAAAAACAATTGATAGCCTTCATGATGTCAAACACGACCATGGAGGTTTCCTCTGTTGATTTCGGTTCTTCTGATATTGTATCAAATATTTGTCCCACAAGCATGGTCTCTTGTGCCGATTCTTCTAATTTTGTAGCAAATATCTGTCTTGCAATCATAGTCTGTCGTGTCGGTTCTTCTGATGTTATATCGAATATTTGTCCCATAGCCATGGTCTCATGTGTTGATTCTTCTAATATTGTATCAAATACTTGTCTGGCAATTTTCTCCACAGCATCGACTTGTGGGCTGCGTACTCGAAACATAAAAAACAAAAAATATTTAACTTTGTGTATATGGATGAAACAGAGCAATGGTGGTAATTTAGTACTATATATTTTATTAACAAAATAAAAAAATACTGTTTTCTAAATTGTTCTTTTGTATATAAAATTATAATTTGTATAGGGGTTGTAGTTGAAATTAAATTTCCTTGAGTTAAACTTGTAATTCACATCTGTCTCTAACTTTATTTATAACTTGAAATAGTATATTTATCAATTTTTTTTCTTTTCTAATGCAATTCTATATTTTAAAATTTCAAATTGAAAACTTGTAAACATAAAAAATGTTATTCTCTAAATTTTCAATATTTTGAATAATCTGAAAATAGTTTTAAAAAACAAATATGTAAAGTAACAAAATTTGGTCAAGCAAAAAAATTTGGTTTACCTACCAAATAGAGACTAAACTTATAATTTCACCTATTTTTTTATCTTTATAACACCCTTTCTAATATACACAAATATTGTAACAATGTTTAACAATATATACAGACTCAAAATCTTATGAAATATTAACCGTTAAAAAATAGAACTATATATATATTAAACTTAAATAATTTTAATATTCATTAACAAGAGTTTAATTTCCAATTTTTCTTTTTGGAGTTGTAATAATATTATCAATTGTAACTTTGACATGTGTTAAATAATATACTTTTAATCCCCTGGTTTATATATATAGACTAATTAAACATATATCACGCTTAACTTTTTCCCACTCATGGAATATATTTTTGTTTAGATCTAATTGAAAATATACTTCTCTCTTTAAATAAATAATTAGGAAAGTACTCATAAAATATTTTCACATTTAAAACTGTGGAGATTGAAATTAAATAGCCTAATTAGTATCCAAATATGAATTTCTTTTAAAGCCAAGGTGAAAAAAAAAATTCAAACTCTTTTTTTTTTCAAAAAGAAAAAAAAAATCAAACTCTTAACCGTTGGTTTGGAATCAAGAAAATTAAAAAAAAAATTTGAAATCACAATTAATTAAATTTATTTGTTTGAAGAAAAAACAGTTTACTAATATATGATTTAAATCTTAATTTGTTAAATAGAAAATTAAAATATGTGAGAAGATTAAATAAGTAATTTACCTTCAAATTCTATGAAATCTTATAAAATATGATATTTTATTGGAAATATTTTCAAATAAAAATATTGCTTGAAATCAATTTAGATTTTAATTCATTGAATTTCCATATAAACAACATAAGTTCATTTGGAATGTTAAAATTTGAAATCACAAAACCCTAGACAAAGAAGCATATTCTTAAACATTGGCATATTTTTACTCAAAGACCTTAAATATATATTTAGCTCGTTTTCTTACTCATGCAGGATAAAAATGATTCATAGAGTAGAGTTTATTAGCTTTATAATTTCTCTAATTCAAAGGTATAAAATCAAGGTACGGTTGCAAATATGGCAAAAGAAAAAATAATAAGTAAAATTAGCAAAATAGAAACCATATTTAATTTTTTCAAATATAACCTTTAAAAAGATGGAAGTCCAATTTTAAAATGACAACTTTTACACAAATGATATATATATGTAATATATATGACTATTGATATATATGTAATATATATCTGATGTACTATTGATATAAGTGTCTGATATTCTTGCAATATGTACGTGGTGATATATACTTTTAACTAACTATTGATATGAGTATTTGTGCAATATGTATGTGATATAAATCTAATATACTATTAATTTGAGTATTTAATATATTATTGATATATATAATTAAAATTTTTTGCTATATTTGAAATTTTTAAAAATAGGTGACATATTTTGAAATACATAAAAGCTTTTGCTAATCACTCCAATTTTCCTAAAATGAATGGGAATAACTAACGTGAACATAACTCATAATTCAATTTATATACAATTATTTAGAAAAGAAAAACCTTAACAACTCTACCCATATTAAAAAGAAAATAAAAACATAAACCCTACTTCCTCTTTCGTTCTCCTCCCTCTCCTTTGTTTTTCCAACTATTTCTTTTGTGGCCATCCATCTAGTATTCTACGTTCTCTTTTTTCTTTCTTTTTTTTTGTTAATTTTGGCTTCTCAATTTGACGAATCCCACATCTCAAGGTAAAATTAAAATGAAGTAACTTTAATTTAAAATCTTACCAAACTATTTTGGTAGGAGGTTTGAATTCCCGGCGAACTCGAGAAAAGAAAAATAGAAAAGTTAGAAACTTACGTGGCTTTGGTGATGACAAGTCCCGCGCGCGAGTGCTAATCTTGTTCATGGCTTTCTTACAACGCTTAATCTCGTCCAATTTCTTCTGCTTTTTCGCATCATCAACTCCTTTGAGAACGCTTTTAAACTTAACAAACTTCTTCTTCAGAAAAGGGTTGGATGGATTTCTAACATCAGAAGGAAGAACACTGTGAGCTCTCTCAAGCACCACTTGGAAGAGGAGTAGTCTTTGGAGAGAACCATGATCACAAATCTTGATTCTTCCTTTTGATCATTAATTAAAATTTGACCTCTTAAATTCCACACAAGATCTGTATTACCTTTTTAAGCTTGCATTTCTAACTTAATTAAAGCGAACCTAACTTCAACGAAACTACCTTGAGCGCTTTTGGAGAATTATCCAACCTGAATTCGTTTTAGTGACTTAGATCATTTAATTTAAGTTTGAGTTTTTAACCTCCTTACTTTCAACACTTAACTTTTAGGAATTTAAGAATCCCTAGACTCCCGCGCTGCAAAAGTTGTCATTTATTTGTTTGGCAGCTCTAGTGGTTGAGTGCACGTAACAAAATGACTATAGCTCGCACAATCAAGCTATGCTAGGATGGTCCCCATTTGAGCTTGTATGAAATACTTGTTCAAATTGGTTCCTTATTGATCTTTTACCTTAGAAAGGTTTACAGTTCCTTCGAGAATGATAGTGAGTAGTAAATCCTCAAGTGCTCCGCATTCCATTCCATGGGTGTGAGAGTAGTTTTCCACTCAGGTCGATCAACACATAACTGGTCAGGTCACAATATATCTTTAACCTAGTAGAGTCCTTCCTTATGTGGGTTCAAGGGCTCCGACGTGTTGTAAGACATTTTGTAGACGAGGTCTTGAGGTCGGAAGCTACGAGGTTTGACCCTCGAGTCGTAGTACCAAGCTACCCTATTTTTTGGTACTCGGTGAGCTCTAGCTAGGAATCTTCTATCTTTCGATGGAGTTGACTCGAAGGCCAAAGCAAATGCATGGTTGTTTGATAAGACCACATCACTTATGGGAATTCTTCTACCCATCTATCCTTGTGATCTTCAATTCTAAGCCTCAATCCGCATTTAATGATCTTGTTGATAGCTTCAACCTGATCATTAGCCTCTAGATGTGCTGGAGACAAGTTAAAATGTTTGATTCCGAGCTTAAAGAATAATTTGTTAAATTTGACATTGACAAACGACTTTCCATTATCGGTGATAATAGAATGTGGTATGCCAAAGCAGCAAACAATGTTAGTCCACACGAATTTCGTGATCTCAATCTCGATAATGGTAGCCAATAGCTCAACCTCCACCCACTAAGTGAAATAATCTAGTGCAACTACAGCAAACTTGGTTTGTCCTTTACTAGTACGTATGGGACCAATCAGGTCAATTTCCCATTGAGCAAAGAGCCAAGGGTTGGAGATCGGTGTGAGAAGCTCGAGCAGTCGGTGGATTTACGTGGCAAACTTTTGACTTGATCGCATCTCTGAGTGAAGGCTTGATTACCCTTGTTTTTAAGGGTAAATATGGTTGATTCATGTTAATTTAAGTCTTGTTTAGTAAGAAAAATGCCTTTAATGAGCTTGTTTTTAATCCAACTGATGCACATTCACGAAATCATACTTCACATACACATATATCAGTTATAAGTTTGACTTTTTTACTATAGAAAGCTTACGTAGGGGGATGTTTGACTGTGAAAACGACCCTTTTTCCTACGTATTTTATAAAAAAGTGTTAGCATATTGTTAAAGTAGAATAGAAGCTAAACATTTCTGGATAAATTACAATATGGGGTGTTTGAAGTTAAATTGAGATAAAACATGGCCAAACTAGGTAAAAACTCATGGGTTTACACTTTACAGGACATTGCGCCTGACACATTCTGGCATCATTAATCAAAATGCATGTTTTGATCATGAGGGGCATGGAAGTCATGGTCATTCTGTTGGCCCAATCTCAACACTCTCTTCCAATGTTGGTGTGAAGTTCAACCAACCTCAAAGCCCTATTTAAGGAGAGCTTCTCTTAAAATCCAAGGCATCTATTTCATTTCAATTTCAAACCCTAGATGATAGATTGATTTCATTGTACTTTTCTCCCTTTGTTATTTTAATGTTTTCGAAACCCTCACCTTAGTCATTTCTTCCTCACCTTAGTCATTTCTTAGGTTGGCCACTGGAAAATTGATCTACACACTGAATCCTGACACTGAGAAGGTTAGGTTAAGAAAAATATTAGGAAACTAATATGGGATGTAACTTAGACATAAGTGCATAAACCACGGTCCTAAACATAGATCCTCTGTAAAAGCAAATTCGTTGATAATTACATTCTAGGATTGTAACCACACATAGACATATAATAGTTCGTTACCCTAGGCTTTGAAACAACCAAAAGTGATTCGTGATAAGAGTAGAACTTAGATTTCTATAAAGTATCAAGTAACGTCTGACGCTTTTTCCTCTAATGTGTATTTTCTCTCAAAACTAAGTCAAGATGTAGAGGGGTTGTCTTTACAAAATTACTTCATAATTGTAAACCTAAATCACAACCTTTTCACCCATTTTTACTCATAAATCCCGATTGCACTTTTAAATATTTCATCTCATCGAATTCATTTTGAAAGCAAAAGTCCTTGAGGATTCGACCTTGGAATTACTTCCTTGTATTACTTGTAATTGTGTATGCTTGCATGTGTCTCTTATCTTTTGAGGTAGAGATTATCCCAACAATCAGTATATCTTAGCATTTTGGCTCAAATACTTAAGAATTTCTATGTTCAGTGAAAAACAAGATAGTGCACCTAGCGCACCTCTCAATATCCGAGGCATTTAAGTGAAATGCGAGCTTCGAGTGCATTTTTACTATTTCTTCTGCAAATACCAATTGACTCAGTAGTCAGGATTGTTAATTCGTTCCAGTTTGGTGAGTCAAAAAGATAAAAGAATAGAATAATTGTTATCTTCATACAACTTCGTAAAAATAAAGTGAAGTGCACACTTAAAATCGATTGTAGTAAGGAGAACCAGGTCCTACCCACTCAGACTGTTAACAAACACTTCAAAATATATTAATAATACCAAGTACCACATCACAACAATAGTTATGATTTTTAAATTAAAAGTAAGTGATTAACAAACTAAAAATAATAATAAACAAAAATGCAGTGTTAAAAACAAATAAGGCAAAGGCAATTGATGAGAAAATTGATAAAATAAGCCTTCTGTAAGTGCCTTTTAAGTTTTCTAATCGCACTTTTCAAAACACAAGCTTTCTAGTCACTGCTGACATCACATACTTTGTCAAATGACATTGTATGCCCCTCCTTTGCTTTTTTTTTCTCTTCCAGACTCCATCTCTCTTCTCTCTCTCTTCCTCTCTCCTCCATTTCTTAGATTTGCTACACCAGTTTTTGGGCGTCTACGCTAGGAATTCAACCAGTGGAGGTCCCATTCGTTGCCATCCGCTGCTGCCATCCCGAGCTCTTGCGCCTCCCTAGTGGCCTCTCCGGCGACACCGTTGAACGATGACAACATTGCCGGCGGCGAGAAGGAGGGAGAGAATAATTTGCATATGAAATAAGATAAAATTTTCCTTATTATTTTTCCCAACTCTTTCACCCTCTTTTCTAAAATCAAATTTTCAAGATTTCAAAAACTTTCCTTCTATACACAATATACTGCTATCTTCTACCAAACTCTCAAACCTCCAGCTCTTGCACGTCCCTATTGTACGAACTATCTTCTTCTCCATGAAACCAAATGCGTCGAGGAGAGAGGGGAGAGGAGAGAGAGGGACAAAACGAGAACGAGAGAACGAGAGCGACGTCATCGATAGAGTGAGATCGAGAAGGATAGAGCGAGATCGAGAAGGACAAAGCGAGATCGAGAGAGTGAGATCGAGAAGGACAGAGCGAGATCGAGAGAGTGAGGGGGAGCGAGAGATGAAGAAGTGGTGATGATAACGAAAAAAATGGGATGGTTAGGAAAAAAGGGATTTTTTTTTTCTTTACTCCACCAAATTGAGTTAAATTAAATTTTAAATTTATGGTTAAAGGAACAAATTTATGAGGAAGAGATTAAGGAAAAAACAAGATTTTTTTTTTATACTTCCACCTAATTAGATAAAATTTTAAATTTACGATTAAAGGAGGACTACCTAATTAAATTATAAATTTGAATTCTAATCCTAATCAAAATTTTAGGGGAGATATTAAAGGAGAGATTTATGTTAATTTTTCAAATCATTCGTTCAAATAATTAAACAGGAAAAAAACAATTAAGAAAACAAATCTAAATTAAATTTCAAATTTGAATATACTAAAATTAATGCGTTTGAAATTTGGTTCACTAAATTTCAATTATAATTTTAAATTTTAGTTAAAAAAATCTTCTATGCTTAGTATTTTAAATTTGAGATTTCGTTTATCTCCATTCCAATTTTTAAAATCGTTTCTCGCTCAATTATTCTCGCTCTCGCTCACTCATCTCTCATTTTCTCTCTCTCGCTCAATTGTCTCTCTCTCTCAACTTTCTCTTATTCAACTTTCTCTCTCTCTATATCCTTCCCCATACCATCGTAAGTCGAACTTCCTTCCTCTCTTGAGCCTCTTTCTTTGACGAACGACCTCCTTCGTCGGCTTTGATGCATCTGTCGCCGGCGATTGTTGAAGTTCACGGGAATTATGGAGGCTGCTATTTAAAAAATGGTGAGAGATTTAGGTTTTTTTTTAATGGTAGAGTAAACAAGAAAAAACTCATGCTTGCGAAAGACATGGAAAAGAGAAAGAGAGAAGAACAAAAAACGACAAGAAGAAAAAAAAACTGGAAAATGAGGAAGATGGAGGTAGAGAGAAGAAATAAAGAAAAAAGATGGAGGTAGAGAGAAGAAATAAAGAAAAAGAGAAATAAGGGAGGAAAACCTAAAAGGGAGGAAAACTAAAAACTTTTGGTAGTAGAGTAAGGAGGGGCATGAGAGGTCATTTGGAAAAGTAGGTGATGTCAGCAATGACTAGAAAACTTGTGTTTTGAGAAGAGTGATTAAAAAACTTAAGAGGACCCTACATTAGGCTTATTTTGTCAATTTTCCCGACAATTGATGTCATCGCAAGGGAAAGTAGTGATAAAAGGGAAACGGTTGTGCTTTTGTTTGCTGATCCCCTACAGATGCTCTAGAATCAACTTCCTACCATTGCTCAAACAGACGAGGCTTCTCCCAGAACACCCAGATCACGATTCTTTGCAACTTGCATTGCTCAAATCAAGTAATAACAACAGTTTATAAACAATGTTAGGTGAACCTTATTCCTAAGCGTTCACAAACTAGCTGAAAATGTAGACTAACATCAAGTATATCCAAACAAGCATATGATATATGTTTCCCAATCATAAAGAGCAAATAATCGAGAAAACAAAAAAGAAAAGAATCGGAAACAACCCATTCTCGTGAGAACTTCAGAAGGCAGAAGAATATCCTCTAGTTTTTCTAGAAACTCATAGGTTTTCCTTTATCTTCTGTCGTCGGCTTTAGAGCAAAATTGAGTATATTCTCCCCTTCTTTTTCTGTCCTTTTCTGGGTGTTCCTTCTTGGGATTGATGATAACGACTCCTTTCATCTATCACTTTTAAATCATTCCTTAATTTCAGGGTAGCAGATGTCAGGTTACGAACATCTGGTAAAAATTTCACGTGAAAATGAGTTACTGCATTGCTCTTTTTTCGTACTCGACGCTCCAACATCTCATGTCCTGGCTTTAGCTACACAGCTATGCTACTCTACTCCTGATGCTCCAACAATTCTTGCATAAGAGATAAAAACAGCAAGAACTAAGTCAATTCTTCTAAGTTTATACACAAAGTAAAACGAAGGGCTGACTTTCATTTTCTATCAACTAACTTCCAATTAAAGCAACATTAGTACAAGGACCCTCGAAATTATACCCATAGCTTCCAAAAGAGAGTTATCAAGAATCTCCTTGAAGTTCTAAACTTCCCAATCATCTCCAAGAAGACTATAAATATTCTGCATCTTGTTCAAACTTTATGATTGTTCTTAGTTTAGTTTTTGTCTTAACTTATTTCTCTGCATTCAAACTCATTTTCCAGCATTCATTTATTGCTTTTAATTCTTATTTTAAGTCATTTACTTTGTCCTAACATTTAAGTTCCTTAGGTAAGCACTTCTATTCATTAATTCAAATTTTTAGTTTTACTTCATCTCTTTTCTCCCCTATGAAATGGAAAAATAGTCTCATGAAATATAACATTATGAGACACAAAAATCCGATCACGTTCAATATCATAGAGATGGTACCCTTTCATGTCTCGTGCATAACCCAAAAAAATAGAAGCAATAGCAGGGGATTAAATTTTGAGTGTTGTGTAGTCAAAGTATAAGCAAAACATAAACATCCAAAGACTCGTAAAGATGAATAATCAGCAATACGATCATGTAAACGCTCAAAAGGTGTCTTCCATTTAACAAATGAGATGGAGTGCGATTAATCAGAAAACAAGCAGTAAGAATACACTCGCCCAAAACTTAATGGGCACCCAAGATTGAAAAAATTAGGACCTAGCAACATTTAACAAATCTTGACTCTTTCTCTCGACAAGAGACTTCTGTACAGGGCGAGCAACACAAGAATATTGATGTAGAACACCTTTAGTATGAAAAAATCAGTGAAAGCTAACTCCGACGCATTATCAAAACGAAATTGCTTAATAGTATTTTCAAATTGGGTTTCAACAAGAGTGAAAACCCGAGGAACTAATGTCAATGCATCAAACTTCTGTCTCATTATATCTGAAGAAATCATCCATGATTGTAAGAAAATAACAAAAGTTGGCATAGGTAGGAGTTTGATAAGGCCACCAAATATCACAATGAACTAGATCAAGAAGATTACTTACAACAGAGTTATGAGAAATAAAGGATAACTAAACAAGGATTATTAACAACATCAGCTTTATGAAAAGGTGTTGGTGGCAAAACAGCCTTCAAAGCAGACAAATGTTTCTCAGGGGTAACTTGTCTTAAGACAAGAATCAGCAACAAAATTAATCATAAGTGAAGAGTCCTTGGTTAAAGCATTGATGGATAACAAATTGAAGCAAAAGCTTGGCACAAATAGCACATCACGCACTACTAGAAATTCGGTGTACCGTGACGTTTTTTTGGAGTCACAAAAATCTTTCGTGACGTTATTATTGGCGTCACGTATACGTCCATCACGAAAGGTATAAGAGACGTTTAAAAAATGTCACCAAAATTGGTACACGTGACGGTTAATTAGCGTCACGAAAGACATGGACTTCCACGACGTTCATAAACCATCATGAAAAATGATTTCGTGACGGTTAGAGAATGTCACGGAAAGACCTTGAAAAGGAGAGGAGAGGTCACGTGACATCCTTTCGTGAAGATGTTTAAACGTCACGAAAATTGTATTTCGTGACGGTATTTACACGTCACGAAAAGTGAATTTCGTGACGTTTGATAATCGTCCTAAAAAATATTTTGGTGACGGTTTAAAAACGTCACTAATGATTTCATTTTGTGATGATAAAAAGAGAGTCACTGAATACGTATTTAATTTTGATTGTAGATGTCGCGAAATATAAATATCATATTGTTAAATTGTCGTTCGAACACGCAAATATATTAATTTACCATAACAAAGTTGAATTATATTAAACATGAACAAAGAAGCTAATATATTAATTTAGAATGTATTAGTATTCTCAAACACAAATTACATAATTACAGAATTAAACATGTTCTTTACACACCAACCCCAATAACGATGCTCAGCCACCACTTAGTTGCATTTCTAATTGTCGACATTTTTGGGTTAAGAAAGACCTAATGAAAAAACAATACCCAAGTTAGATAAATGATTAAACAAAAACCAACCTACTCATCAACATTCATAGTCTTCCTTATCAACTTACTCGATAATATAATAAAACAACCAACATAACGACCAAACAGAAGAAGCGCGATTCAAATAAACGACATGTCTACACTTTTTCTACATCCTTAAATTACATAGCACAAAATATCAATACAATCATCTTGTAAGGAAAGTATCAATATGATATGATAACCAACAAAATGATCAAACAAAGTTCTAACATAACTGAAGAGGTTACAATAACAAAAATAACTGAAAACTTATTCTATATCCTTCAGCAGCATAACACAAAATGAACTTAAACAATATAACACAAACTAACTAATATAGCAGAGGGATTGTAAATGTACATTCCTCGTCTATAATCAATATTCAGTATTTCTTGTAAACGTACTCAATAATATAGCTATAGTCCCAGCATATAACAATTTCGATTCATAAGTATTTAATATTCAAATGCTATAGTATGAATGATGACGAATAGCTTAAAATAGCTTACCTTTGTTATGATGGAACTTTGAACGAACTGGCCACAACATGCTTCAGCTCACCCGAACGCAGTTCGACAAACATTTCTAGTGCGAAGATTGCTCCTGTCATATAAACCAATAATAAGCAACTTAGGAAAATGAGCTTTCTAAAAAACTTGACATAAACAATAACATCCAAACAAAGTTTTAAATAATATAGTACCGCATATGCGTTGAGCTACGAAGCCGACCAAAAATTTCTTATCTGACAAAATAGATACGTCAAAGTAGTGTGTCTGACGAAGTAGTCCTACCAGAAAATTTAAATATTCAGATTACTCTAAGTACTACACCTTCAAATGAATAAACAGTGATATAGTTAACAACTCACACCAAAGTTTTTCTCTTCGTTATGAAAGTATAAGGTGGCCAACATTCCAAAAAATAAGCGAGACAAAAGTATTGCTACCAATGCATCAACCATGAACTCGAACAATGTGCAAGCAAAAAAGAATATTATATGCAACATGACACTACTAGAGAATGTCTTGATTTTGTCAAAATTTGCTATTGATTTAATTTTAAATTTCATTTGTCTACCGTGATTCTAGAGAGTGCTTTCAAGCAAGTTCAACAATGACTTGGAAGCTTTTAAGTAAGCTAAATTTTACTCATCTTTTCTCAAGAATGTTGTATACCTAATGCCAAGTTTGTGTCTACAAATCATTTTTAATATTAGCATCATGTATCACTTTATTTTTTTTTCTTTTGATAAGAAATTTTTAGCTGTAATATGCTTACAAACGGCCTATTTTATCTTAATCTTATAACTACTCCCATTATAACTACTACATTATTTCATCTCTTTTCTTGCTTATGTTATTTAATTATTGATTTTGTGTTTGTTTAATGGTAATAACTTATCACTCTCGATTATTAATTCTATCGCTCCTTAGCTTTCATTTTTCTATGCTGCTTTTCCTACTTTTGAAATGTATGAGAATTTTCCTACTTCTGAACGGTATGAGAATTTTCCTATTTCTGGATGAGATTAAAATTTTCCAACTTTAATTATTTGGTTGCTGTAAGTAGTCAATATTTGGTTGTTATAAGTAGTAAATATTTGGTTCTTCTTTCATTATTTGGTTCTTCTTGTGTTCTTCCATTGAATGTTTGTTACTATATATTTAAGACTACAACAAAACAACTTAAAATGCCTATTTAACACGATCGTAATATTGTACACCCCACTCTCACTCCATCCCCATGTCACTCCCACTCCATTCCCATGCTATAACTTCTTCATTTATTATAGCGTCAACTATAGCTCTTGAAAAACGCTATCAAAAGTCATGGACTTTTAATAGCATCGGCTGTCACGACTCTCCAAAAACGCTATAAAAAGTCTTTTATAGCATTTTTTGTAAGCTATGATATCCCTTTTTTCTTGTAGTTTATCTACTGTCGAATTTTCCTACAGGTTTATTTATTTATTAATATTTCCTTGTGAATGTTTTTTAATATGTACGGGGGAAAGTGTAATGGAAATTTGCATTCATGTGCAGACTCCAAGACTTCAATATGTCCATGCTACATGCTTTGAGGCTGGAAAACCATGGAGTTTGTTGCTTGTGGAAGTCTTCCAGAAACCAAATTTAGGTATTACAATAATTGAATTATACTCCTTGTCAAACTGCGTCTGGGTAAGCTGAAGCATGTTGTGGCCGTTTCATTCAAAGTTCCATCATAACAAAGGTAAGCTATTTTAAGCTTTTCGTCATCATTCATACTATAGCATTTGAATATTAAATACTTATGAATCGAACTTGTTATATGCTGGGACTATAGCTATATTATATTGAGTACGTTTGCAAGGAATACTGAATATTGATTATAGACAAGGAATGTACGTTTCCAATCCCTCTGCTATACTAGCTAGTTTGTGTTATATTGTTTAAGTTCATTTTGTGCTATGCTACTAAAGGATATAGAAGAAGTGTTCGGTTATTTTTGTTATTGTAGCTTCTTCTGTTATGTTGGAACTTTGTTTGATCATTTTGTTGGTTATCATATCATATTGATACTTTCCTTACAGGATGATTGTACTAATATTTTTTGCTATATAATTTAAGAATGTAGAAAAAGTGTAGGCATGTCGTTTATTTGAATTGAACTTCTTCTGTTTGGTCATTATGTTGGTTGTTTTATTATATTATCGAGCAAGTTGATAAGGAAGACTATGAATGTTGATGAGTAGGTTGGTTTTTGTTTAATCATTTATCTAACTTGGGTATTGTTTTTTCATTAGGTCATTCGATGGACAAGAACTCCTCTGAACCAAGACTGGCCGACCTGAGAAGTAGATCGACCAAAAGAAGCTAAATCAAGAGAAGAGGAAGGTTGATGCTAGATGTAAGGACAAGGGATCGTCCTCTTCTGGCAGCCGAACCGAGTATCGTAGGTCGGAGAGCGACCATAATCGAAGTCGACCTTACGAGCGTTATACTCCAACTACCATCCCCATCTTTGAGATACTTGCAAACATCGAGGAAAGTGGGATGGAAAAGCTCCTCAAGCGACCTGAGAAGCTCCGATGAGACCCAGAAAAGCGAAATAAAGATAAGTATTGCCGTTTTCATCGCGATCACGGCCATAATACATCAAATTGATGGGAATTGAAGCGTCAAATTGAAGACCTTATTCAAGATGGCTACTTCAAAAAATTTATAGGCAAACCGAGGTCCACCTCGCCGAGACGACCGACCTGCGGTCATCAATACCATTTTCGAAGGCCCAAGTGGGGGTCAGTTTGGGAATAAAAGAAAGGAGCTAGCTCGCCAAGTCAGACGCGAAGTGTGCATCATCAGGGAGCAAAGGCCGACCTCTTCCGTTGCCTTCAGCGATGCTGATCTGGAGGGGGTCAATTTGCCCCATAATGACGCGCTTGTGATCGCACCTCTAATCCATCACATGTTGGTCTGAAGGGTACTGGTAGATGGAGGCGCATCTGCCAACATCTTGTCCCTTCCGACATATCTAGCCTTGGGGTGAACCAGATCACAGTTGAAAAAGAGTCCAACGCCCTTGGTTGGATTCTCGGGAAAGTCAGTCTCCCTAGAAGGGTGTATTAACTTGCCGGTCACGATCAGGCAAGATGCTACCCAAGTAACGCAGATGGCCGAGTTCATGGTAATTGACGGTAGATCGGCCTACAACGCCATCTTCAGGAGACCCATCATCCACTCATTTCGGACCGTCCCCTCCACGCTACATCAAGTCCTGAAATACTCAACCCCTAATGGAGTGGGCTCGGTCCGAGGTGAGCAAAAGACTTCAAGGGAATGTTATGCATCCGCGCTTAAAGGGTCGTTAGTATGTGCCCTGGAAGAGCAAGCCAATCAAGACGACCTACCTAGGGAAGGCAAGAGGCAGTTCACCCAGTCAGTAGAAGAGCTCGAGCTTGTTCCCTTACTTAGCCCTGAAAAACAAGTAAGCATAGGAACCAAGCTGGGGGCCACTAACAGGGAAGAGCTGATCAACTTTCTCAGGTCCAACTCGGACGTCTTCGCATGGTCTCACGAAGACATGCCTGGCATCGACCAGAAGATCATGGTGCATCGCCTCAACATAGACCTATCATTCCGACCTGTAAAGCAAAAAAGAAGACCTGTAAATAAGAAGAGGAGTGATGTAATTGTTGAGGAGGTTAATAAACTTTTAAAAGCTGAATATATATGAGAAATTCTACATCCCGAGTGGCTCTATAATGTTTTATTAGTTAAAAAATCCAACGGGAAGTGGAGAATGTGCGTAGACTTCACAAATTTAAATAAGGCATGCCCAAAAGACTGTTTCCCCCTACCGAGGATCGACCAGCTCGTAGACGCAACAACCGGGCACGAGCTGCTCACATTCATGGATGCCTACTCCAGATGCAACCAAATCAAAATGCATGTGCCAGACTAAGATCATACCGCGTTCATAACAGACCAAGGTCTGTACTGCTATAAGGTGATGCCCTTTGGCCTAAAAAATGCGGGCGCAACCTACCAAAGGATGGTGAACAAAATGTTCGCCAAGCAGATCGGTCGAAACATGGAAGTATATGTGGACGACATGCTTGTCAAGAGCAAGCAGTCAAAGTCGCATCTTTCCGATCTGACCGAAGCCTTTGGAGTTCTGCAAAAGTATCAAATGAAGCTCAATCCAGCCAAATGTGCCTTTGGAGTCTCCTCAGGGAAGTTCCTTGGTTTTATGGTAAACAACCGTGGGATCGAAGCCAACCCAGAGAAGATAAAGACCGTGCTCGAGATGGAAGCGCCCAAGACTCTTAAACAGCTTTAGTGCCTCAATGGCAGGATTGCAGCTCTGAACAGGTTTTTCTCGAGGTCAACAGATAAGTGCCTTCCTTTCTTCAAGGTCTTGAGAAAGAAAGGGCCTTTCGAATGGACGACGGAGTGCGAGCAAGCGTTAGAGCAGATAAAGAGCTACCTCTGCTCGTCACCCTTACTCGCCAAGCCGTTGCCAGGAGACAAGCTTCACTTATACCTGGCGGTGTCCGATAGCGCCGTCATCTCGGCCCTAGTCAAGCAGAAAGAAGTATGCCAAAGTCCTATCTATTACACAAGTAAAGCCATGACCGAGGCCGAGACCAGATATCCCCAAATGGAAAAGCTGGCCCTCGCCTTAGTCACCTCGGCCCGAAGGTTTAGGCCGTACTTCCAAGCGCACACCGTCGTAGTACTTACCAACTTGCCCCTAAAGAACATCTTCCATAAGCCAGAAACATCAGGGCGCCTGATGAAGTGGGAAATGGAGCTATGCGAGTATGAAATCTAGTTCGAGCCAATAACTGCGTTGAAAGGGCAAGCAGTGGCCAATTTTATCGCAGAACTCACCCCACCGCCTCAATTGGTCAAGGCCGACCTTCCATGGACGATCTACGTTGATGGATCCTCCAATGAGAAGGGGTGCGGGGCAGGAAGCCTCTTGCTTACACCAGGTGGTGAGCGATTTGAGTATGCACTGCGATTCAACTTTCGGACTTCAAATAATAAGGCCGAGTACGAAGCACTCCTGGCAGGCCTGCGCGTTGCCAAAGGACTAGGGGCTGTCCACATTAAGGTCTTAGCGACTCCCAATTAATCGTAAATCAGATTAAGGAGAAGTATCAAACGAAGGACCCCCGAATGGAAAAATATCTAAGCAATGTCAGATCGCACCTCGTCCAATTCCAGACTTACGAGGTTAGTCAAGTTCCAAGGTCGGAAAATTCTAATGCTGATGCCTTAGCCAAATTGGCATCAGCATATGAGACCGACCTGGCCAGGTCAGTCCCAGTGGAGATCTTGGACAATCCTTCAATCCTGGATCCAGACGTGGTGGAGATTGACACTCCATCGCCCTCGTGGATGGATCCAATCTTGGAATTTATCAAAGGGAATCCGCCGCAAGATTCAAAGGAGCAAAAGAGGATGGCGCGGAGAGCAGCTCGGTTCATACTCCGAGACGGAGTGTTGTACCGACGTGGTTTCTCCCTGCCTCTGCTTAACTGTGTGACTCCTGAGGAAGGCCTCTACATTCTTAGGGAAATCCATGAACGGGTGTGTGGAAACCACTCGGGCGCCAGGTCGTTGTCGGCCAAGGTGGTTCGACAAGGGTACTATTGGCCCACTGTTGAGCACGATGCAAAACAATTTGTGAAGACCTATGACAACTGCCAGCGCTTCGCAAACATTATCCATCAGCCTCCCGAGCTGTTAACCCCCATCTCGGCCCCATGGCCATTTGCACAATGGGGGGTAGAAATCATAGGTCCTTTTCCCCTAGGCAAAGGGCAAACCAAATTCGTCGTTGTCGCTGTAGACTACTTCACTAAGTGGGCCGAGGCCGAGGCGTTGTCCCACATCACGGAATCCACAGTCACATCTTTCATATGGTCAAACATCGTATGTCGTTTCGGTATACCGAACGCCATCGTGACAGACAACAGAAAGCAGTTCGACAATGCAAAATTCAAGGACTTTTGCAGAAAATTGGGCATGAGCCATCTCAGTTCGTCCCCTGCACATCCGAAAGCAAATGGGCAGGTTGAAGCGATAAACAAAATCATAAAACGAGGACTCAAGCTGAGACTGGATTCCAGAAAGGGAAGGTGGGCCGAGGAGCTACCTAAAGTATTATGGTCATATCAGACCACCCCAAGGGAGTCAACTGGCGAAACTTCGTTCTCGCTAGCCTTTGGCTCCGAAGCTGTTGTACCGGTTGAGATCGGTATACCAACAGACAGGATAGAGCAGTACGAGCCAGCGAAGAACGAAAAAGAGCTACTCCTTAACCTGGACCTATTGGAAGAAAAAAGGGAAATGACTCAGCTGCGCCTAGCAGAGCATCAAAACAGAATAGCCAGACATTACAATGCCCGAGTTCGACCTCGAAGCTTCCAAGTTGGACATTTGGTCTTAAGGAAAATTCAGAGTCATGTGGGCACCCTTGACCCAAGTTGGGAGGGACCGTTCGAAGTTAAAGGCATAGTTCGTCCCAGATCGTATATCCTGGCCGATCTGGAAGGAAGAGTGCTTGCACATCCATGTAACACGGAGCACTGAAGCGCTATTACCCTTGAAATGTCAAAATGGTCCTAAAATGGACTTGTAAAAATTTTCAAGGGGCGGAACTTTTAATAAATGGAGCTATTTAATTTCATAACTCCGAGTTCGATTAGAAATTAAATGGGGGCCACGGACTCCCATGAGACCTAAAAAATTCAATCCTTTGAATGCTCAAGTTAAAGGGGCGATGTTGAAGGTCCAAGAAATTTAATCCTCTAAACCCACGGGTTCGAGGTGCGATGTGAGTGTTAAATACGAACTCAAAATTCAACCCTTTGAACGTTTAAGTCAAAGGTGAGATGTAGAAAGTTCAGATTGCTTAATATTATCTTTTGGACTTCCGAGATCGAAGAGAAATATTAAAGATCAATAAAAGAAATTCTCAAATTCAAACCTTGGATAAGAGGCGCGATGTGAAGAGAGTTATCCCACACTTAATCCTTTAAACTTACGAGTTAGAAGTGCGAGATGGAGTTATTCATACATGAGTTCCGACTTACAAAAGCAAGCTTAAAAAAAAAGCTTAAGGAAAAAGTAGTAAAAGAACAAACGGAAATGGAAGAATTGAAATTTCATTGATTAAAAGGACAGAGCCAAGGCTTGTATACCTTGTAGCTCTGCCCAAAGACTTACAAAAGAAATAAAAAGCAACAAAATCAACAAGGAGGCTCAGCCACTCCCGAGGTGAGAAGATAGCTCGCCTTGAGAGCCCAGAAGGTTGACCTCCTGAGATCCGTTCTGTTGATAAGGAGCTCCCTCCTGGGTAGTGCCGACCTCAGTAGGTTCCTGACTAGGAGCTTCGTCTTCGTCCAGGTCAGAGTAGTCAGAGTCCAGATCTCTGACGTACTTGTCCACCAGGGATGCAGGACCTGGAGTGTCGTTGGGCCCAGGAGCCCATTTCTCAGCATACCTCTTCTTCAGATCGCCGAGGTCGACCTGGAGGTGCGGCATATCAGCAGCAATGCCCTTCATCAGAAAGTTGAAGCCTGCATCGCTAAAGTCCTTGGCAAACCCATCAAAGTCTGGGTGTTGCCTGAAGGTTGTTTCAAGAAGAGCTCCGTTGGTAAGGCGTTCATTCTCCGCCTTCAACTCAGCAGCGAGACGCCCAATTGCAGCGTCCTTCCCTTCAAGGGCTTGGAGCATGTCGTCCTTCTCCTTAAGGAGTTGGAACTTTTCCTTCTCCAGCCCTTTAGTGATGGCGTGGGCAGCTCGGAGGTGGGCCTTATGCCTCTCATCCTCCATCTTCAGCAACTCGACCTTGGCTTCAACCTCGGCCCTCAAAATGTCCACCTCGCTCCGAGCCTTCAGCAGCTCGCTGTTGAGCGTGGTGGCAGCCTCTAAGGCAGCAGATGAGTTCTCATTCTCTTTCGTTGCCAAGGTCTCCCTTCCATCCAGCTCGACTTTGATCATGATTGCTAAATTGATGGAGGTAGTGAACGCCTGCGGAACACAGAAGGCAAACATAGGTCAGTTCAAGCCATAAAATGAGGAAACAAGTGTTAGGAGTAGATCTTACCTCGACAGCGTGGTCGATGGTCCGTTGCAGTACGGACCCCGAATCACTCACAAACTTGGATGCTCTTCTGAGACAGCGATCCAAGCAGGCAGCCGAGATGCGTGACACCTGGTCTTTCACCCCGGAGCTTGACGGTTCCATTCTGAACCGCATCTTCACATCAGATGTCCCCCCCATCCGAGCTTCAGGGTCATCCACCAGATCGGCGTGGTTTGAGGGCAGGGGGCCACAAGGTCCAACCTCCGATGAGGAGGTGGCTTTCTTCTTTTTCTTCCTTCTCTTCAGAGGAGAGCCCTCTCTCACCTCACAAAGAGGTGACACGTCCAACGCTACGGACTCGCTCCTCGAGCGCTTCTCCCTGGAGCGCTCCCCAGTAGAATCCAACTCGATCACCGGAGTTGGAACTTCAGAAGATAGACCAGCCTGGTCCTGAGCTACATGCTGATCCACAGTAGGAGTCACTGGATCAGAGCTTTGAACTGTCTTAAGGGCATGAGCACGGCTCTTAGACTTACGCTTCACGCTGCTCGTGAATCCACACACCATGGCTGCAATACGAATGAAACAAAAAGTCAGAAGGGAAAACTTGAAGTTAAGATTGAAGTCGAGATCGAGCACGGTTTACCGAGCTCGGAGTTTGGCCTTGAAGCTTCAATCGGACGAACTAAAGGGTTGTAGTCCAATATCCCTGACTCTAAGAGCAGCTTGTCGGTGACCAAGGTTTCGATCTTCCGGCCCCTTGGAAAGTGGTCCTTGTAGTGTTTGAGGGTGTCGAAGGTGGCTTGAGTGAGCTCGGGAATCGGTTTGATCGATACTGCACAAAGCAAACGAAGATTTGAGTTAGATGTGAAAGGCAAGAAATTAAAGGGAAAAGAAACAAGAAAGACTCCATACCTAAGTTCCCAAACCTAGTGGGAACATCAAAGAAGGCACGACCAGACTCGTCCTTTACCAGCCATTCCCCTGAGGCAAAGAACCACTTCCCTACCCATCCTTTGATGGAGGTCGGCCCCTTGACTATACCACCCGTGCCTTTCCTTGCGCACATGTAGTACCGACCAAGCTTCTTAGCTGTCCTCTTGGCTTCGAAACATCCAAGAAGCTGCTCGACACTTAGTAGCTCGGCCTTGTCCTCATCCCGAGCTCGCAACCAAAAAAGAATGGCTAAGGCAAAAATGACACCTCACCCATTGGGGGCCACTTGTGCAGGCGCCAAACCAGTTCGGTTGAGGAACTCTTGAGCAAAAGGGTGGAGAGGAAGTCTGAAGCCGTACTTAAATATTTTTAAGTAAAGAGTGACCCATCCCTCTGGAGGATTGTCAGCTCTTTCCCCTTCCTCACGAATCCTAAGGAGAATGTCGTTTGGAATTTTAAACCCCCTACGGAGGGGTCCGAGATAATGCTTGGGCATTTTAGAAGGGTATTCCAAACCCTGGCCCGAGATGGAAGTGTCGTTATCCTCCCCAACGTCCGAAAACCTAAAATTCTCTATCTCTTCCAACTGGAACTCGAACCTACGAGCTAAGTCCCCCCCAGAGTCACTTGGTTTGGGGGGCGAACTACTTATGGTCCGACCTGCACTACCTAAGCTATCACTACTGGAAGGGGAAGACAAGAAAACTACTACCATATCTGAAAAAGAGTAAAACGAGAATGACTGACCTACAGAAGGTTCGAGCTGGTTTCAGATCGAACTCCAGAAATTCAGGGAACGTAAGGTTTGACCTGAAGTTTCGGGACTATTTATAGCTAATCGGAAAAACCTCTGCACCATACACGTGTAATCAACAAGCGGCTAGGATCATCTCGAGATCCGTAACGACGAAATACTCGAGTGCTCCGACAACCTGGCAGATCGAAACATCTTCTGCAACGGTCATATTCCTTCAACGAATTAAAAGTCGCCACGTGTCCGAAATGGAATCGGATAAACTTCTCTTCCAGGTCGAGATCGAACCTGACAGAGAGGGGGCCAATGTTTGGGGATAAAAATACTAGGGACACGTAGAGGACACTTACTGGAGTTTGAAGAATTGAATAACAATAATTGCCCAGGCCCACCTCGGCCCTGCCGAGGTGACCGGGTTTGCCCATTACCAAAAAGGCTAAGTATAGACGCCAAGGTTCAACCTGGTTGTGATTCGATCTGCTCGGAACCCGACAGGTCCGATATGAGAAAAGACATATAACCGCCGGTCGTGTGTACTGTCGGATCCACCACCTATAAATAGAGGAATTCATTTCACGCTCAGGTATCGAATCTCACCTCGAACTAAATATAGAGTCCGACCTATACTGACTTGAGCGTCGGAGTGCTTAGCCCCTTGTGCAGGTCCACTCTAGTGTTCAGGTCGGGACCGGAGATCGGGTTCGAGCTTGATTTGTGAAGAACCGTTGTGCAAACCCTTGCATAAACAAACCTGAAGGATTTTCCTCTAGTAATGGTGAGCATTTGGTTTGTAAGCTTAAGAAGCTATATATGGACTGAAACAAGCTTCCCGTTAGTGGTATATGAAATTTCACAGTGTCATTACTTCATTTGGTTTTGAAGAAAATGTCATGGATCAATGTATATACCAGAAGGTCAGTGGGAGCAAGATTTGTTTCCTTGGTTTGTATGTAGACGATATTTTACTTGCGACAAATGATAAGGGTATGCTATATGAAGTGAAAGAATTTCTTTCTGAGAACTTTGACATGAAGGATATGGGTGAGGCATCTTATGTCATTGGAATAAAGATCCATAGAGACAGACATAAGGGTATTATGGGTCTGTCACAAGAAACTTATATCAACAAAGTTTTAGAAGGTTTCAGATGAAAGACTGTTCACCAAGTATAGCTCCCATTGTGAAGGGTGACAAGTTCAATTTGGACTAGTGCCCGAAGAATGACCTTGAGCGGGAACAAATGAAAAACATTCCATATGCCTTTGTTGTAGGAAGCATAATGTATGCTCAGGTTTGTACCAGACCTGACATTGCATTTGTTGTCAGAATGTTGGGAAGATATCAGAGTAATCTAGGTATGGACCACTGGAGAGCAGCAAAGAAGGTTATGAGGTACCTTCAAGGAACTAAGGATTACATGCTTATGTATAAACGGACTGATGAGTTGGAGGTGATTGGCTACTCTGATTCAGACTACGCTGGCTGTGTTGATTATCGTAAATCAACATCTGGATATATTTTTATGTTTGCCGGTGGAGCTGTTTCTTGGAGAAGCATAAAGCAGTCCTTGACTGCCACATCCACTATGGAGGCAGAATTCGTTTCATGTTTTGAGGCAACCTCACCTGGTGTTTGGTTGAGGAGTTTCATATCTATGCTGAGAGTTGTAGATTCTATATCTAGGCCACTAAAGATGTATTGTGACAATTCAGCTGCTGTATTTATGGCCAAGAACAACAAGAGCAGTAGTCGAAGCAAACACATCGACATTAAGTACTTGGCTGTAAGAGAACGTGCTAAGGAAGAGAAAGTGGTCATTCAACACGTTAGCACTGAATTGATGATGGCTGATCCTTTGACTAAGGACATGCCACCGTCGAAATTCAAGGATCATGTAATTAGGATGGGACTTGGTTCCTTTATGTGATTTTCGTTGTAAGAACAATTTAATTTTCAATTAAACTCAGTTTTGGGATGTTCTCTCATATTTGATTATATTGTGCACAAGTTTTTTTGTTGAGAAGCATCATTCAAGGTATGGACCTAGAATAAACATAAGGTTTATTCATAAAGAACTAGCTTTAGCAAGAAACATTATATATTGTAATACATAGAAGATAATACTCGTTTTCAGAGGACCTATCGCTATGATTCATATATTATGTTTCTTATTTTACTGAATGATGGAGTAGATGAGTCAAGTGGGAGAATGTAAGTTATATTTCATTTAGCAAATTAAATTGGCCATTTAATTTCATTAAGTGTGTAAGTTATAACATTTTCATATAACCTATTGATGGCTCATTTAACTCCATACTTAAATCAACCCATTAAGCTATTACATATATATGGTTCTTAGTGATGGCCTAAGTACCATACAGAAACATTAGGTGAAGAATTTAGGTCCCTAAGCTTGCTCTCTATTCATTCGCAAACACCATCTAAGGGAGAGAGTGAGAGCTTAGAAATCTGATTTTCGTCTCCATAGATTCGACAACAATGGGTGGAGGTTAGTACGATTGTCTAAAATCTTCGCTTTCAGTTTTTTGTTCTAAATCGTTTCATATGAAATTAGAAACATGTTCAGTTGAACAAAATTATGTTTTACACTCACCAATTGTCTTAACACCACCGCACGAGCAAGAACCACAAGTGCAAGAAGGGCTATAGGAGGCCAATTCGGTCCATAGAGTCTTCAATCGAGTGAAGTAAGAACCAACAGAGAGTTGATCTTGAACCAAATTTGAGAGATCACATCGAAGCTGAAAAAATGTGAGGGAGATTTTGTCACTAAAATCATTCTTGAAGATTCAACCAGATTTCGCATGCAGAATCAGAGAACAAGACGCTAGTGCAAATGTCTTTGGATAATGAGTTCAAGATCCAAGCAATAACCACATTATTGCAAATAATCCAAGAACTAGGTGATTCGCCAGTAGGGTGTGGAATGGAACCATCAACGAACCCGATCTTATTCTTGAATGTTAGCGCAATGGTCATGGATCGATACCATCAAGTGTAATTTTCTTTTGCCAAGAGATTAGATACAAGAAATAAGCTTGTATTATCGGAATGATGCAAGAAGTAGGGATTCACGTGCTCTTCATTTGAGGAGAAATCAGATGAAGATGAAGATGAATTAGGACGTAATTCAGGGGCTCGAGCTAACGTGTTGAACCATGAAAATGGAGGGAAAAAAAAACAAGTGAAAAACCCTCATAAAACAAGAAATTGGGCCGCCAAACAGGTGTCAGGCAAAAAATAAAACCCTCGTAAACTCTAGGAACAAAAAACTATTTCTTCACTGGTACCATGTTAATGCTTTTGAAAGAGAAATAATTCTTGCTTTATCTCATCCTTTGATAAAGTTCCATATAAATAGACCAACTATATACACGGGATTTACAAAGTGATACAACGTAAAAATAGAAACTAACTAACCAACTCTAATAGAGATAAACCACGTCAAGCAAGTGATCTAACTCCATTAAACTCAAAAGAGCAAGGGTTAATTTGACTAGCTAGTTACTTACTGTATTTGTTAATTACTACCTTTTGCTATTTAAACCTTCTATTTATGTAAAACATAATTCAATTCAGTTTTTAACATGTTGTTTTATGTTATATTCACCCTGGGCTAAATTTCTTTAATGTAGTCCTTTTATAGACTAGTTAGATTCACGTGCATTGAACGTGGGCTAAAATTTTTAGAATATAATTTTTTACGGTGAAATTTCATATTTGAATGAATATACCTTTTATTAATGCTTAACTATTAAATATTTGATATGAATTTTAAAAATAATGAAACCGAGAAAATAATAAAAAAATATCATAGATAATTAAAGTTTAAGTACATATATATGTATAGCTTCGTACCTTTTTTTGAAGAACTTTTTCCATGTTAATAGTTGATACTAAAATTCGAATTAACCTTCATTTTAAAATAGTATACTGCATGATTGACATAAAAAAAAAGGATAGAAATTAAACAAAAAAGTGAATTATGCGATTCTTGGAATAACTATTAGGTAATTTCTTTTATTTATTCAAGATATTTCGTGGAAGATCTTTATTAAAAAAATGATGTAAATTCTTTAGTTTTTTTTAAAGATTGTTATTATTATTTTGACAAAAAAAAATTATTTTCATAAAAGAGATATTGGGTTATATTTTAAAATGATAAAATATATTTCACTTAGAATACTTTTAGGCAAGAAAGTAATTACTCTAGACATAATTTTTAAATTTCTGAAAAAAAAAATCTACCCCTTATTTTTTAAATCTTTTTATGACTACTTATTTTCAAAATTTATTTTCTATTATATTGAAACTTGTTACTAATATTTTATTTAGTCAAAGAAAATAAAATATTAAACAAATTTAGAAAAAATAATGATACCATAAAATTTTAGAAAAAATAAATAATATGCACGAAAACTTTCTAAAAAATGTTTGACACAATGATATTGTTGTAGAATTAATATCTATTAAAATCTAGAAATATTATATATGATTTTAAAATGAAAAAAATGTTCAATATAGATCAAATAATAAGTTAGTTTGAAATTATATTAAAAAAAAAGTTTGAGACTTATTGGTATGAAAAAAATGAGGAGGTTGTTGAAGATAATAGAAGGGAAAAATGAATTAAAAAGAAAAATTATAAAATTTCAGAAAAAAAAATTAAAAAAACACTAATGATTGAAGACTTACCTTTCATATAATCTGGTGTTCTTGTTGATTTTGTTTCCCTCGAAATTGGTAGGACCTTCAGTTTTTGTTGATTTTCCTTCAAGAAAATATAACATGAATATTTTATATTTCAAAACTTAAAAGTAACATTAACTAAATATCAATGAATTATCTGATCAAAGAAAAAAAAACTTTCGTAGACATTCTCGACAAAGGAAAAAAAAAAGACAGTTTTTATGTATGACCAATTTAGTTTTCTTTCATTTTATTGATGATTTGCAATTGCACCTATATGCAAATAGACGCATCACTTTGTCAAAAAGTTGTACCTTTATTGTATTAACTTCTCATTTCAATGTGTGAAAGGATGCGTGCCACAACTCTCTAATCTCCATCACACCAATATGCGAAGAGGCACAACTCTACCGTCTTGATCGCACCTATGATCTCAATAGACACCTTGATCCAAAGTCGCATCTCATAGAAATTTGAAAGGCAAAATAGACTTGTATAAGACATGCGTATTGAATCAATAGACACCTCGACCAATCGCATCCCCTAAAAGTTTAAAGGGTACAATTGGTATATATTAAAATATTGAAGGCAAAACGGTAGACAAGAATTCTCCTCCATAACCTCATTTATTTATATTATAGATAACTCAAAGTAACACTTACTTGTGTTCCATCAGAAAAAATTCCCTATTCTTGATTTTTTTTTCTTTATTGTCATATCTACCATTGATGTCACAGAGAACATAATGCCAATAAAATCTACACAATGAAATTGACAAATAATAAATAATAATATTTTATATAAATTGCTACGTATCACTTTTTCGGTCTTCATAAATGACTCAATCTTAAAAAATTGTACCAAATTATACCTCATCATTTGAAGAAGAGGAAATGATTCTTCAATCTCTTGGATCACCACAGACAAAGAACAATTAATTTCAATTTATTTATTTACTTTTGCATATTTTCTATTCACATTTCCATTTTCAATGAAATAATATTTATTTTTTTGAAGAATTTTTTCTGTAACTTCGATGAAAATTACAACTTGAATTTTTGTTCCCTGGAAATAGTATGTAGAATATTTAATTTATTTAACAATTAAAATATAAACATTTAATATCAATCACTATTATCACAGTACAATCTATGGTCAAAATTTCACCTCACTTTAGAAATTCAAGTCAATTAATACAAAAATATAAACATAAAATAAAGAATCTAACAGTAGTCATATCAAACAAACAGCAACCACCCACATCAATTTAGGGAACAGATACTCAAAATATGATCAGACTATCTACGAAATTAAAAAATATAAACATAAAATAAAGAACCTATAAGTAGCTAAGATCAAGCAAACAACGACCACCCCACATCAATTTAGGAAACAAATAATCAGAGTACGTACAAAACTAACATCAATCTAGAAATCCAAAATCCAAAAGATCGTGAAAACAATAGTCAAGTGGGATAAATACAAATATTAAATATAATTTTATATAATTTTATAGGAATAATTAAGAGAAAACAACTTCAGGTCAGTTTATAAAAAAGAATATTCAGTACATGATAACAGTACAATCATTCACAAAAATTTATAAAACATAACGCTCAAAATTCACATAAATTTTTACACTTTACCTCATCATCGGCTAAAATTAATTTCTGTATTCGCAAATTTTGGTTTTGACATGCTTCAATGTTTCTCTTATGAGGAACAAAAACTTTTAATTTCCACCATTTTTTTTGGAAAGGTATGAGTTGTTTGATAAAAGAAGAGATTTTCATAGACATTTTGGAAAAAAGAAGATATGAGTTCTTTAATCTCCACTCTTTCCTTTTATAAATGGTTTGTAAAGGAAGAACAATTATACTTTTTGATCAATCACAGTGAACAGATCCTTCTCTAACGCACTGCTTCTGTAAACAGACACCTCATTCAAATAATAGCATCCTATAGAAGAGTATACCGTATAGATGAAGGGTAAGCTGAGTATATATCTTAAAAAGTTGGGGGCAAAATGGGGGGTAAAGATTCTCCTCCATAGCCCCATTTAGATATAGTATAGATATAGATAGATATTTAACATCTGTTTTCAGACAACTCAAGGAAGTGTATTTATTTTGTTCTCAATCGGATTCATGTATTTGGTTAGTGCTTAATTCAGCCAATTAAGTAATTAATTAATCTTAACTTAATCCTAAATAGATTAGGTTAGATAAACTCAAAAATCTAGTTGGGAAATTGATATGAAGGTTTGATAAGATGCAAAATACACTCATATTTTATACATTTATTTTACATTTTATTAGTTTATTATGTCTAAATATTTGAATTTAATTATAATTTAATACTTTGTGACAGATGGAAGATTTTCAGAAATAATAATTTAAAAGCGTAATTCTCTCTTTCACTTGCAGAAGAAAAACGAAGAAAAAAAAAATATCTCTGGCTTTGCTCAATTCATCTTCCCTCTTCCCCATTTTTTGTCCTCGTTATTTATGCTATCCCGTTTTTCCTATTTCCTCTCCCTGCGATTCACGCTGATGGTGGAAGACTGGAGTTCTGAAAGCCGACGACGACACAACCGAAAATAACACCATTAAACTACACCGTGCGTTTCTCAGATCTTTCTGATGGAAGGATCTTTCTCAGATTTGCTCACTATCCGTCAGATTTTTTTCGCTCTCACTCTCGATCAGATCTTGGCCGAGAGGAGAACTTGAACTTGATCGAGACTGAGAGCGAGATCTAAGGAAATTTGACTTTTTTTTACGTTGATTTTAGGACTTCGAGAATGAGTGCGAGATTGGAGCGAGAAAGATTGGAGTAGATTTCGTTTTCTTTCTTCCCAAATTTTGTTTCCCTTCTCAATTCAATTTAATGTATATTTCCACACATTTAGTTTTGACCAATAATATTTGTATTATGATATATTATGCTATTTCTAAATTGATGTTAATTTTGTAGGTAATTTGATCATATTTTGAGTATCTGTTTTTTAAATTGATCCGAAGTGGTTGCTATTTGCTTGATCTTAACTACGTTTAGATTCTTTATTTTATATTTATATTTTTTATTAATTAACTTAAATTTCTAAACTAATGTGGTTAGTTTTGATCAATGGATTGTACTGTGATCATAGTGACATAGTGATTGTTGTTTGACTTAGTATTAAATGTTTATTATTTTAATTGTTAAATAAATCAATTATTCTACATATTATTTGCATGAAACAAAAATTCAAGTGGTAATATTCAAAAAAGTTATAGAAAAAATTGGAAACATTCTTCAGAAAAATAAATATTATTTCATTGAAATTGGAAATGTGAAAATTGTGAATGACAAATACTCAAATGTAAATGAATAAATTGAAATTAATCTTTCTTTTTCTATGGTGATGGAAGAAATTGAAGAATCATTTATATGGTCAAGGTATAATTTGATCCAATTTTGTGAGATTGAATCATTTGTGAAGACAAGAAAAGTGATAGGTAACAATTTATATATTAAATAGTATTCTTTACTATTTGTCATATTAAGCCTCTATTTCATTGTGATTTTATTGACATTGTGTTCTCTATAAGATCTCTATAAGATCGATGATGAAAGTAACAATGAAGAAATCAAACAATAAAAGGATCATGGAGAGAGAAATTTTTTTGATGGAACACTTGTAAGTATTAATTTGACTTATTTAAAAAAAACAGGTTTTATTGAGTTTAGGTGGAGGGATTAATGTTGTATGAGATTTTTTATTATTTTTGTTTTAAAATATTAACATTGGATTCAAATGCTTAGTGTATTCTTACTTCCGCCAACATTTTAGATCATGCTATCAAATACTTCGATCTCATAATTTATCATTTAATCTCATAATCTCAATTCTTTTTAAATTATATTCATAATTTTTTCCAAATGCAAATCAAAATTATCTAACTCTCAACGCAAAACTCTATTGCTCAAAACTTGCCTTCAAAAGATTTGGGTCTATTTATAGGCTAAGACCAATTGCCTTTTACAATAATTTTGTAAAATAAAATAAATCTTAAATCTAAGGTAAATAAAGTAAATGCAAAAATAGTCCCTAAAACCACCCACTTGCTAATCAAGCAACACAAATTATTTGTTAAATTTAAAATGATAAAACAAAATAAAACTGATAAAACAAAATAAAACTAAGGAAAATAAAAAGGAAATCTATTCCTTATTTGTGGTGGAGTGGGCGGCAAGGTTGGCGCCAAGGGGGCTGGGCACGTGCGGGTAAGGGTGACGAGGTGCTGATAGGGCTGCTAAGAAGGCACGCATACGGGCGTGGGCGGCAGGTAGCTGAGCGGCACGTACACGCACATGGGCAGCTAGACAGTAGGGACGTATGCAAAGGCGCGCAATGTGATGGTTATGCTTGTCCAAGGCATGTTGCCCATGGCCGCATGCCCATGACAACCTCATTCCACGTACTTTCTTCTCTTATATTTAGTTTTCATGCTTATTTACTTTTGCATGTAATTTAGTGGCGAATGACTCCTTGCCACTGTGACGTTCACGCCTACCACAAGCAAAATGCTCCAAAATGTACTATAGTGGGGTACATCTAGTCACCTTCCTACAAAGAGTTGTATTCTTGTATTGCAGCTATCTATTATTTTGCTATTATACAACAAGCTTTTCAACAATGCTTTCAAACGTTTTCCAAAACCATTTTCTCAAGCATAGGGGTGGAGGTTTTGACATATAGCCATTGTGCTACCAGCTATCCGATTTCGAGTTGGGTGACTTACTTATGGGCAGAAGCAAGTGCCACACAATCGCTTTGTGAGTCGTGAAAAAGTGTGATTGTGACAGTTGGTATCAGAGCCTAGTTAGCTCATTGAATTGAGATCATTAACCAAGTCGGCAACGAAGCAGTTGAACAAGTCGCATGTCGAACGACTCATGGAAACTGAGGAACACACGTTGTTCCTGAGGGTAGTCTTTGACAATATTCGTTTCTTATAAAATCGGTTGGAGGAGTTGGCAAGTAAAGTCGATGGGATCAATGCGGCAAATGCTCAGATAGCAGCACTACTAGTGAAAGAGTTGGTGGTGAAGGTTGAGACCTTAGAAAGCAAAGCTGTGAGAACGAACAGCTTCGAGCGAGGGGATAGCTCAACGAGCTGTGTCGTTTATGTGGAGGAGCGTGTCTAAGAGTTAGACATCTCCCAGAAGGTGATCATGTAGATGATTAGCGACCTTTCTGACGACTTTCAAGCCACTATAGAATTTGTGACAGCGAAAGTCGCTAAGATACATAAAAGTGAATCTCACCATGAGAGCGGTGGGAAACCAAGTGCAGCAGAGAGTAATTTTCAATTCAACAAGGTGAAGATTCAAGAACCTAAAACCTTCAGTGGAGCTCGTGATGCCCAAGCCCTTGAGAACTTCATCTTCGACATTGAACAATACTTTCGAGCTACAAGTACAACAACAGAAGAAGCTAATATCACTTTGGCAACCATGCATCTAATTGAATATGCAAAGTTATGGTGCAAGTATAAGTATATAGACATCCAAGAAGGTTGATGCACCATGAATACATGAGACGATTTGAAGAAGCCACTCGAATTGCAGTTTTTTCCCGAGAATGTTGAAATTTCAGTGAGACGTAAACTATGAGTGTTGGGGCATACTAGGTATATTAGGGACTATGTGAAACAGTTTGTTGGACTGATGTTAGACATACAGGACATGTTGGAGAAAGACAAAGTCTTATACTTTGTGGAAGGCTTGAAGCCATGAGTCAAATCCAAGTTATACGAACAAGGAGTTCAAGATCTCAACACTCTTTATGCCACGATCGAACATTTGTTTGACCTTAATAATGATCAACCTCAGAACCAGAGAAGAAACTAACCATCTCCGAATGGTGGAAATAAGCCCGCTAGATTAGGCTGCCCCAAAAGTAAGGGAGAAGAAAGGAACAGAAGAGGGGACCGTAGACCCTACCGGAGTGGTGAGAATAGTTGGCAAGGGTCGAACCAATAGAATAACTTCAACTGAGCGCCCCTCGTGTGTTTCTTGTTCAATGGGGCTTATCGTGTAGGCAAATGCCCACATTAAGTAGCCCTCATCGAGCAGCCCTCAAGACCCTTTAAGCGACAATAGACAATGGCCCCAAGGTCGAAGCAGAAGTCGTCGAGGTAGAGGCACCGACTGAAAGGCCTAATGAGAATCCCCACATGGGGGCACTGAAATTCCTTTTGGCCCTCCTAAAGAAAGTAGAGGGGGCGAAAGAACTGCTAGAGAAAGGGCTTATGTATGTTGAAGTCTTGGTCAACAGTAAAGCTGCTAAGAGTACCACGGTGGACTTAGGGCCACCTACAACTTCATGACTGAAACCAAATCCTACCATTTGAATCTGCAGTGGGACAAAGATCTAGGAAGGATGAAAGCAGTCAACTCTAAGACCCTTCCCATCATGGGAATCACCAAAAGAGTCCAACTTAAAGTAGGGACATGAAGTGGAAAAGTAGATTTCACGATAGTTTGGATGGATGACTTCGACGTTACACTAGGAATGAAATCCCTCCTAGAGCATAAAGTTATCCCCATGTCCCTAGAAAAGTGTTTAGTAGGTAGCAAGTCCAATGTTATTGTGATTCCAATTAGTATCAAATAACGAAGTGGGGTCAAAATGATATCAAATATGTAGCTGAAGAGGGGCCTTGCCCACTAAGAACCGATATTTATGGTCATCCCAATGATTGAGGAAGAGAGCAGTAAGGAAGCAGCCCCTAGTGAGATCTAGCTATGCCTGACAATCTACTTGTCTAAGGCATGTTGCTCGTGGCTGCATGCCTATGACAACCTCATTCCACATACTTTCTTCCCTTGTATTTGGTTTTCATGCTTATGTACTTTTATACGTAATTTTGGTGATGTGTGACTCCTCACAACTTTTGACGTTCATGCTTGCCACAGGGAAAATGCTCCAAAATGTACTATAGGGGGACACCTAGTCACCTTCCTAAAAAGAGTTGTATTCTCGTCCTGTCGCTATTTATTCTCTTGCGTTCAAGTTATACAACAAGCTTTCCAAAATACTTTCAAACATTTTCCAAACCCTTTTTCTCCAACCTCATTTTCCAAAGCCATTTTCTCGAAAATAGTGGTGGAGGTTGTGACATATGGCTGTTGTGCCATCGACTATCCGATTTTGAGTTGATTAACTTGCTTGTGGACAGAATCAAGTGCCGCACGATTCTTTTGCAAGTCTTGAGAAAGTGCAATTGTGACTCGCGGCTAGGGCATTGAGGCAGGCGTGTTGGGCGTGCGATAGGGATGATGCGTGTAAGCTTGCAAGCATGCAGACGCGTGACATGGGCTCTAGGGGTTGTAGCTATGCGTTGGCTTGTGAGGTGATGGGATCGAATCCCCAACAGAAGCAGTTGATTGCTTGTGTTTCGACTCGGTTTAGAAATAACACATTATCGATTTTTAACACATAATCGATTCTATTCTAAAATAGAGGTTAAGCCTCTCGGGAGGAAGAAAACTTACATTTGAAGGCCGTTGGCAAATCTTCTTCCTCGAACCAGTATTTTGATTCGGCACGAACAAACTAACACGATCGCACGAACGAACACCACCACAAAGCAACCTTGCTATGTCCCTAGGATTAAGAACCCGAATTGTGGGATCTTGATTCTTGGAGAAGGAAAAACCAGGAATTGAGATCGTGAAATAAAAAGGTTATCTTTTTGTGTTCTCTACAAATCTTGCTATGTCCAAAGCCATTTTCTCGAAAATAGTGGTGGAGGTTGTGACATATGGCTGTTGTGCCATCGACTATCCGATTTTGAGTTGATTAACTTGCTTGTGGACAGAATCAAGTGCCGCACGATTCTTTTGCAAGTCTTGAGAAAGTGCAATTGTGACTCGCGGCTAGGGCATTGAGGCAGGCGTGTTGGGCGTGCGATAGGGATGATGCGTGTAAGCTTGCAAGCATGCAGACGCGTGACATGGGCTCTGGGGGTTGTAGCTATGTGTTGGCTTGTGAGGTGATGGGATCGAATCCCCAACAGAAGCAGTTGATTGCTTGTGCTTCGACTCGGTTTAGAAATAACACATTACCGATTTTTAACACATAATCGATTCTATTCTAAAATAGAGGTTAAGCCTCTCGGGAGGAAGAAAACTTACATTTGAAGGCCGTTGGCAAATCTTCTTCCTCGAACCAGTATTTTGATTCGGCACGAAGAAACTAACACGATCGCACGAACGAACACCACCACAAAGCAACCTTGCTATGTCCCTAGGATTAAGAACCCGAATTGTGGGATCTTGATTCTTGGAAAAGGAAAAACCAGGAATTGAGATCGTGAAATAAAAAGGTTATCTTTTTGTGTTCTCTACAAATCTTGCCAAGGAAAAACAACCCAAAAAAATAACAACACAGTAATCCCGTGTTTTTAATCAAAGAGGGAGGGGGAGGGAATAACCTCTCACTCCCCACCTCACCACTTCCCAATTAAAAGATTGGGAGGCTTGGATGCATTGAGTTTGATTAATTAATTTAATTTAATATAATATATATTTAAATAATTAATTAAATCTTATTTAATAATTAATTAAGTAAATATAATTTTATTAAATCATATTTTATTAAATCTATTAATATTTTAATCATATTCAAATATACATTTCCCTCATAACCTATTATTTAATATGAATCTAATTCATATTAAATTTTAACCTATAATTTTAATATGAATCCAATCCACATTATTCTCTCATACTATATAGTTCTATAATGCATCATCATAAATTATATTAAAATGTGTCCTACACAATTAACTCAAATTCCCTTTAATTAAATTTGAACAATTCAAATTTCTTCCAAGACTTAATGTTCTTAATTACCCTCGAGCTAGCAAGGGGACCTAATGGACCTATAGATCAAAAGCTCTAACGTTACAAGGTTAATTGGTTAACCTCATTAACCACCTTAAATAACATACGTTAACTACGAGTTACTCAACTAAAAACCCGCAGCTGCATTCTTCTCACTATAGAATATGTTTGTGTCCATAGATATCGACCATCAACAGCAAGTCAATCCTTCACGAGTGTTTGTAACCACATATGGGTCAAATTACCGTTTTACCCCTATGTTACATCTTGTACCTTAAGTACCATTGATCCTCTCATGAACAACCTAGTGATGATCCGACCAATAACCGGAAGTCCCTCTCGTGCCAATGAGAAGGTTAGACCCCTTGTTCAAGTCCCGGAGTCAGCACAAGGGAACACTCATCTACACCCCTAAAGTCGAGGAGGAGTGAATTCCATTTTGTAAAGTTATGTTCCCAGCTCCCCACTCAGTCTCGTCTCCAAAATGATAGGAATGTTGAGTTGGCGACTCGGGCCACTCTCACTTATACAAATCAAAGAACGAGCTCTCACAGGCAGGAGTCCATAACTCACTCAGGATTGAGAATGAGTTGTCTGGTCATCCTATGAAATAGCAATCTATTAGTCAACGACGTTACATCTAAAGATTGACTATTTTGCGGTCCGGTATTATACAAACTCATTATAGGATACCTCTACTCGCATGTCTCTGCATGAACGACCTGGATTGGGTCGTTTGTAACATTTACAAAGTGGGTCGTATCCACAGTGTTGCCAAGATAAGGTACCAAGCGTTATATCCATATACTATAGACTCTTTAGGTTATTCCCGGGACATTATCAATTTTTATATCGAGGGTATATCAAATATATACTTAGTATATATACTGTTCCGGTTACATGATAATAACCTTGGATGTTTAGTTTATTGGATTTGGACAATACATATGATGTAAATTCTAAAACAAATTGATTGAAGAAAAAAAAAACAAAACTTTATTGAATATAAATTTATTTTTACATAATTACAAACTACGAGTTTAGGACAACATACCCAACATTAGCAGCAGGTGTCTGGCATTAGAGGCATGCGCGGGGTCGTGCAATGGCGCCGGCGTGCGCGTGGCGTGCCTTTGCTAGGTTGGCACTTAGCCTTGGTTCTTCCTCAATCTCCTCTTCTTCTTGACCCTTCAAAATCGGCAAAATTTAATGATGTGACTAATGTAGCTTCATTTTTTTAGGGGGTCTTTCCTCTTTATCCTTCTCCTTGTTGATGTAGGTTTAATTCTTGGAGTTTTTGGCCAAATATTATCATCACAGATAGAACACTAAGCAGCTTGTGGCACCAGATTTGAATCAGCAACCTTTACTACTTTTCCAAATATTGAAAACGATTTTGAATTAAAATATGGATCAATCCACTTCATATTTTTCGTGGATGTATAGGTGAAGACCCTCATAAACACCTCAAGGAATTTAATATTGTATGCTCTAGAATAAAATCACATGGAGTGACTGAGTAGCAAATCAACCTTAGAAAAGTTATCTTTTCTTTAATGGATAAAGCAAACGATTGACTCTATTATCTACCTTCCGGACCAATCACAACATGGAGCAAGATGAAAAAACTATTACTAGATAAATTCTTTCTTGCATCACTATTACTTTGTTCAATCTGTTCAGGATGAATTATCTTAATATATCGAAATCATTTGAAACAATGTTTCATAATGCTAAGAAGCCATGGTACCCCAGATGTGGAAAGTTTACAAAAGTATCAGCTATTGTAAGGTTATATAATTTGAAGGTGAGATTTGGGTGGAGTAACTCGAGTTTTTCTGAACTTTTGTCCATAATAAGTGATATATTACTAGACCCTAATGAAATGTCGAATTCTATATATGAAGTAAAGAAAACATTACATGCCCTTAGGTTGAGTTATGAAAAAATTGATGCATGCCCAAACAATTTTTGCTTGTATAAAAAGGAGTACACATATATGACTAAATGTCCTATGTGTAATTCGTCAAGATGGAAAACACATAAGAATTCATCGAAGGAGAAAGAAGGAGAGTTTCTACTAAACAAGTGTGATACTTTCCAATTATTCCAAGGTTTGTAAGGATAACCAGGAACTCAAGTAATGCAAAGAATCTAGTTTGGCATGCGACAGATAGGAAAATGGATGAGATTGTGTGACATCCAGCAGACTCTCCATCATGGAGGTTAATTGATCATATTTGGCCAAATTTTGGTTCGGAACCAAGGAATTTTCTCTTAGATTAATCAACTGATGGGGTGAATCCATATGGTGAAAGGAATAGTACATACAGTTGTTCACCAGTAATAACCATCAAATATAACCTTCCACCATGGCTATTACTGCGAAGTGAATCAATGCTATAGCTCTACTTCGCTCCAACATTTATCTGCTCTGACTCGAAATTCCTGCCCACTCTTCTCTGCGTTTTTGCACTTCCTTTATGCTTAGTCTTTTGTTTCCAAACCTGTGCATTTACACCAAAAATAAGAGCATTTAGTGTAATATTTAGCTACAACACTCAAGACTTGGGGATTTTAGCTCGAATTCCATTTTTTACTCTTTTCTATGCTAATTGCGCACCAAAACCGTCACACTTTGACAATTCCTTGTATAAAACTACCCAAATGAAGACTAGAATAACTATCTTTTGGAGAGTTATCACACCCCTAAACTTAAAATCTTGCTTGTCCCCAAGCAAGAACATACACTTTTTCTTTTTCACCAATGAAGAGTGTTAGAAACTCGCACTTCAAGCAACCTGACATATGCCTGTTGGGATTTTCTCTATCTTTAAAAAGATCAGAGACTCGTGCAAGCGCACATGGTCACAAATAATACTCGGAAGTAATCCAAGGTCGAATCCCCAGGGACTTGTTGCTTTTCAAAATCAAGTAATGCAGTGAAATGGTTCAAATATGCAATGGTGATTTAGGAAGGAAAATGCGATGAAATGTTGTCGTTTGGGGTTTTAACTAACAAGCAATTTAATGAAACTCAACCTCCTTGTCTCCTACCTTAGTTTTGATGCAAAACATGGCACAATGTTGGGAAAATGCACCAGGCGCAATTCCTGACTTTTCTTGGGATTTGAGTTCTGCTCTTTCACTACTGCTTTTGGTTGCTGCAGAGGCTAGGGTAACCTACAATCATATTCCTATGTGTGATTACAATCCTAGAGAATATCTACCATCTCATTTGCATTATGGGTCAGAGGGCCTATGCCTAGGACCATGTTTTATGCGTTTATTCCTAAGTCACATCCCATATTGCTTTCCTATTATTTTACCTAACTCACCTTTCCCAAGGTTGGGCTTTGGTGTATAAATCAAGTTCCCACTGGCCAAATGGAAAAAAGACGTAAAGAGAAATTTTTAGAAACCAACCCAAAAAAGTGTCAGGCACAATCTGGCCAAAATCTCGAGCGTGTTGAAAATTAAATGATTTCACTAAGGCATTCCACAAGGAGGTTGATAACTGATTTAGAACATAATTAAATGAAAGTAAATGCACGAGAACATAAAGAAAGTATTTTTCATTGAATTTAAATGAATAAATAAGCCGTACACGGAGTTCTAGCTTGACCCTCTTCTCTCTCGAGCGTGAGGGTAGTTGAAACTCGCTAAAAAACTTTAAAAGAACATAATGAACAAAGAACGGAAGTAAGAAACTGAATTAAAAGCACTACTATAGGTAAAAGCGTGAAAAACAAATAAATGAACAACTAGAACATGAACATAAAACCTAAAAACGTGTTCTATAACTAGAGAGCATCTAAAAGAAGATGAAATGAAGCTTGGAAGGGATGATTTGCTGAGGGATGGATGGTTTTCTTTTATAGCACCATGAGTTGGTTGAAACTCCCCTCCATTTTAGGTGGAAAATGGTTGAAATTCACCTAACCACCTCAATGGGACTTGGACTCACGGTTTTAAACATGTGAAAATGTTCTCATTGCCATTCATTAATCAAAACGTGCGTTTTGACAAATTGTCCTCCAAAAAATGCGCCAGGCGTAATTCTGCAAAAAACAGAATTCTGTTATTTTCTTCCAACTTTGACCGCATTTATCTCATATTTTTCCTAAAGTACCATAGTTTGACTTTTATGCATAAATAATCTATGTATGTTCTACTTTAAGAATATGTGGTCTTTTTTGGCAACTAATAATGGGAAATGGGTCAAAAACGTGGTCAAACAGGGCTACCGACACATGTTTCTACAGTAAAAAGTCAACCCTAACACACCCCCAAACTTAGCCATTTGCTTGTCCTCAAGCAAAAACAACAACAACAAATCTAAAACAATCAACACGCTAGAAATATAAATGATCAACAATCCAAATGTTCTAAGTAAATGAATCATATAAGTCTCAGGAAAGGCTCCACAAACTAAACGTCCTAACTTTACTCTCAAGCCAACAAACCATAAACCGTCCTTTGTTTTGGAAATAAAAACGATTCGAAATCCTCTTCTTTTCTAAAACACAAAACTCTTTTACAAAACCATGGAATATGCACACTTCCGTTTTGATTCAAAAATTTTAACATCAAGTGGACCGGCTACTAGCCTCTGAGGTTTTCAACACACTAACATCGGTTTCAAACCACAGCCACTCATAGAAACTTGTTAGGTAGCAACCCGGCATAAAATGATGTCGACAGTGGTTTTCACGAAGTCGCCTTAATATGTAGGCTACCACCCTTCAAGATGCTAACGCCACCGATTTAAAGAAAATGAATGTCTATAGTGGGACTCGTGAAAATAAGTGCGTTTTCTTTCCTCTCATGTTTCTTACCACTCTTTTCTTACTCTCACTTTTGTTTTTCTTTCTCCTCACTCTTATTTTCTCTCAAGACTCTTGCTTTGACTTGCTTTTCTTCTTTTGTACTCTTTTTCATACTCTGTCTTTCGAAAAAAATTTCTTGCATATGACTCTTTTATTGCTTGCATTTTCTTTCTTGACTCTTTTTCCAAAACATAAAATGCATTTTCTTTCTTAAAAAAAAAAAAAAAGAAACACACACACACACACTGTCCCCCCAAACTTAAGGGAAATAGTGTCCTCACTGTGAAAAGAAATTTTGAGAGATGCAAAATTTTGGCACAAAATGGACAAGGACTTCCAAAGCAATGAAAAAGTTAAGGTTTCAAAACAAAAAAGAAGCAGAACACAGTTTTATAACCAAAACAAAAAGAATGGAAAATAACTCATGACTTGATCATAAAACTAGGAAATATAACCTATTCATGCCCTTAGGAATCCTCATCGACATGATACAAAAACAAAGAACAAAGGAAAGCATTTCATTAAAAAGATGAACATGTTGATAGCTTTAGAAAAGATGCATCGAAGAAGTTAAAGACAAGCTAGTAGCTAGAACAAGAAAGCATGCAAGTTTGAACTTTAAATATATGCAAAAACACAACATATATACCTTCCTAACAGCACAACATCCCAACAACTAACCTAAAACTAAAATTAAGCTTAAACAATCTATCATGCAAACTAAAAGAACAAAAACAACCTACACAACCTAATATGCAAACTAATCTAAAAAACCTAAACTAAACAACCTAACATACAAAATCAAGATCCAAATATCAAAACAAAGAGAGGGAGATACTTCCCTACTCATCATCGGAAGACTCATCGTTGGTGGAATCGGTAGGAAAATGGGAAGAAGATGGTAAGTCGACCACAAGTTCATCGGGGAATGAAGGTGCTTCATCATCGTATATCTTCTTAAGGAAAGCACATGTGGCACGTTGAGTAACCAAAAGAAGCTCATACTTGTGCCTAAGCTCATCATACTGCTCCCTAGTTACCACCCCTCGGGTCTAGGGATCCGCTTCGGTAATGGGAGAATCTTCCTCTCGAACAATGGAATACCCCCGAACTATTCTTAGGGATGTGAACGGCTTCTTGGGCACCACAACATTGGCATCATCAGCCGCCACTCCCGTCTGCAAGCATAACTCAGTTATTAGTCTAGGAAAACAAGATGACCTACCATTTTCTCGGAGCAACTCCGTATCTCGTTTCTTATGAGTTCGCTAAAGTTGAACTCAACGCCCTTCATGAGAATGTACACCATCATCGCCCTATTACGCTTAATGGAGGAATCGTGAGAAGTGAGGATCAACAAATTCTTCACCACATACATCCAAACCGTCGCTTGCTCATTAATGTCAAGGGTCATTAAGGAAAGCTTCCCCGTGGTTGAGACGATCCATGTCTTATATGGTCTACAAATAAGCCTACGTGCCTCCTCCACTTGCTCGTCCGATGGATGCACCAAAATTTCATTACCTATGCCATTAAGAACATCTAACAAACCATAGTGAGTATTAATAATGGAAGGCGAGAATTTTACCACTTTACCCCGTACTCTCACTACATCCCCTCGGTTTGGGTTGATGGCAGTGTAAAACTCTTTCACCAAGGCCTCTGATACACGTGTAGTTGGGGCAAACAACGCCTCCCAACCATTCTCCACAAGCCTCCTCCTAACATATTCTAGCACCGACTCTTGGGTCTCATCAAAACCTCTTTCAAGGAGGATATCACTTGTTGTGAAGTAGGTCTCCTCACCTCCAATCTTACCCTTTTTACTCTTGATGGTGTTTGTTCGGTAGAATCGGGCTCCTCTTCGTTGGCCTCCTCAAGTGGCTCTTCTACCCCTCTTTGTACCCTAGCCCTCTTGGGTTTTTTAGATGGACCAACCTCGGGTTCTTTTTGGGCCGCCAAACGTGCTACAGCGGCGCGGGTCCTGGGCCACTTTTTTCTTCTTTTGTGTTTTCTTTACCACTTTGGTCAAACTCACCTCCTCATCTGAAGTCTCTGCAGTAGCAACAAAGTTTGGGTCAGAAACATTCAAACTCGACAAAGAAGGGGTTTTACCTTGTGAAGAAAAGGAAAATGATTCCTCTATGGCCTTACTAGAGACATCCACAGGACCGGATGTTCCTTCTTGCTCTTTTGCAGGGGGCTCCTCATCAACTTGCTGAGATTCGTGCACTGGAGTTCGTACTCTCACTTCACATTGAGAGATATCGTCATTGTCTTCTTCGTCCTCAAACTCATCTCCATGCACTTCTTGGGGTAATTCTCCAAGATCTTCATCATCTCCATCAACATTCAATTGTCCTTGTACTGCCCCACTGTTTCCATCATCCTCTAAAGGATCTTCTCCCCTTGCTTCATTCAACACTACCAAAATTTCGACAATTTTCGAAGTTGTCCTTTCCTGTTCTGAATCAACAAAAACTAGGGGCTTTTTAGTCAAGATAGGATCTGGAAAAGATGGAGACAAAATACCTTGTAGAGTGGCCGGTGGAGTTTCATCCATAATTGCGCCAGGCGCAATTTGGCGTTGAATTTCGACCGTGGCCGAATCTGAATGCTCCAAGGGCTCCGTGTCGTGTTCTGGGTCCCCACTAACCTGTTCTTAACCTTCAACATGCATAGCAACAGTAGTGGAAAGAGGGGGAGGGATAGACAGTTCTAAAGACTCGGAAACGGGGTTATCTTAAGAAAAATTCATCCTACGACGTATACTCATGCTATTTAACTCAAGTTGAATGTCCTCACTCACTTTCTTTGAATTTTCCATGAATTCTCGCCATTTCATGTTTAATTCCTCAATTTTCGCATAAACCCTCTCATTCTCTTTATCCCTAATTTCGTTATTTTTACTGAACATCTCCGCTCTCTCTTGAAGTCTAGCTATTTCCTCATCTAAAACAGCACCTTTTTCCTCTAGAGATTGATTTTTTCGATGATAAACTTTATTAACACCTCCTAATTTCTTTTCACTAGAACCTTCTTTATTAACCCTAGCATCATGAGATTCCATATTGATTTTTTCAAAATTTGTAACACCTATGGATAGATTTCTCTTAGGGTTCATTCTTATAGCTTCCTCATATTTTCTTCTTTGTTCCCTAGAATCAAAAATTAATTTTTCATGAGAAATCCTAGGAGGTTCAAGAGGAATCATACCCGGTTTGGTTGATGGATGCAACAACACTATCTTCTTTTCCTTCTCATTGTCGTGTGGCTTGGAGGAAGATGAACCTTCCATGGTTCTTGAGTTTGCTTCACGATCAACAACGAAAATCCCTACAATAAACCCTAAAAGTGCCGAAAAAGAGAGAGATGAAAGAGACTTTGAGATTCTTTGAGATTTCTTGAGAAAAGATTTGAAAACAAGTGAGAAAATTTTGGTAAAATTCGTGAATGGGGTGTTTTCAAATCCTAGGGCTTTTTGTTTTATGTTTTAAAACCTATTAAAGACATAATTGGGTTTAAAATTGGGCCTCTTTTTGATTTTAAAACAACCCAAAGCACATTTAAACATAACCCACATAAAACCCACGAAAGCCATAACCATAACTAAAAAAAAATCTATTTTGTCTCTTAAATTGCGCCTGACGCAATTTTGACGAGGGTCGGATCTTGATCCTGCAAAATTCAAATGCAAAAACAAAAATTACATTTGGAATCCACACAAAAAAGCCTTAAAGAAAATGTAAAAATTTCGCAAAAAGAAGACAAAAAATATTTTACATAAAAACGCCCCCCAAACTGTCCGAGGGACTGTTTCCACTGTTTTCTTATGGGTCTTTCAGTATTACAGAGGTTTTACCTCTGTCAATATACTCGTCATAATATTTCTTGACCCGATGCCCATTTACCTTAAAGATATTACCTTTAGAACCCTTTAAATCCATCGCTCCATGTTGATAAACATGTTCAACTACGAATGGGCCCGACCATCTAGACTTAAGCTTACTTGGAAACAACTTTAATCTAGAGTTAAAAAGCAAAACTAAGTTTCCAGGTTCTAAATTCTTATCCATTATCTTTTTATCATGCCACTTCTTAGTTTATTCTTTGTACATCTCGGCATTCTCATAAGAAAACTGACGAAATTCATCCAACTCATGTAACTGGAGCAATCTCGCTTCACCTGCAGCAACATAATCAAAATTTAGTTTCTGCGTAGCCCAATATGCTCTATGTTCTAATTCTAACGGAAGATGACATGCTTTACCAAAAACAATGCGATATGGGGACATGCCTAATGGAGTTTTATAAGCAGTTCTATACACCCACAAAGCATCATCAAGTTTAGTAGCCCAGTCCTTCCTATTTACATTCACAGACTTCTCTAAAATTGATTTTATTGCCCTATTTGATACCTCTGCTAGTCCATTAGTTTATGGTTGATATGCAGTAGAAATCTTATGGTGAATGTTATACTTTTTAAGCAAATTACTTACTGCTCTATTCAAAAAGTGCGTACCCTCATCACTAATCAAGCATCTAGGTGTACCATATCTAGTAAAAATAAACTTTTGCAAGAAGAGAGAAACTACCTTGGCATCGTTAATAGGGGTGGCCAAAGCCTCAACCCATTTCGAGACATAATCAACAACCAAGAGAATGTAATTCTTACCGAATGAAAATGGGAACAGACCCATGAAGTCGATGCCCCAAACATCGAAAAGTTCTACTTCCAATATTGGGTTTAAGGGCATCTCATGCTTTCTTGTCAAGTTACCTGATCTTTGACAGCGGTCACATCCTTGAGTGAATATATGAGCATCTCGAAATAGAGACGGCCAAAAGAAACCACTTTGAAGGACCTTTGCTGCAGTCTTACGTCCAGCAAAATGCCCACCATATGGTATTTGTGGCATACCTCTAGAATCTCTTTCTGTTCGTGCTCAGCAACACAGCTACGAAGAATATTGTCAGGTCCTACTTTAAACAAGAAAGGTTCATCCCATCTATAAAACCTAACATCATGAAAGAACTTCTTTATTTGGTGCTTACTCAAATCATTAGGAGTTATTTTGCTTACCAGATAGTTCGCATAGTCAGCATACCAAAGGACTTCAGAAATAGCTAAAAGATACTCATCCACAAAATGCTCTTTAATCTCACAACTATCATGCTGCAAAGAAGACTCTAGCCTAGACAGATGATCTGCTACTTGGTTTTCTGTTCCTTTTCTATCTTTTATCTCTAAGTCAAACTCTTGTGACAATAAGATCCATCTAATCAACCTAGGCTTAGCTTCTTTTTTAGCAAACAAGTATTTCAGTGCAAAATGATCAGTAAACACTATCACTTTAGTCCCAATCAAATATGAACGAAACTTGTCAAATGCAAAAACAACAGCCAAAAGTTCTTTCTCAGTCATAGTATAGTTCAATTGACCACTATTCAAAGTTTTACTTGCATAATAAACAAGATGAAGAATTTTACCTTTTCGTTGACCCAACGTCACACCTACAGCAAAATCACTTGCATCACACATTAGTTCAAATGGCAAGTTCCAATCCGGTTCAATTATGATAGGTGCTGAGGTAAGTGCATTCTTAAGTTTCTCAAAAGCTTGCAAATAATGTTCATAAAAAACAAAGGGTCGATCCACTTCCAACAACTGACACAAAGGTTTAGAAATTTTCGCAAAATCTTTTATAAAACGGCGGTAGAAACCCGCGCGTCCTAAGAAACTTCTAACACCTTTTACAATTGTATGAGGGGGTAGTTTAGCAATCATATCTATTTTAGCCCTATCGACCTTAATTCCTTTTTCTGAAATTCTGTGACCTAAGACTATACTTTCACGTACCATAAAATGGCACTTCTCCCAATTAAGCACAAGGTTAGTCTCTTCACACATTTTTAAAACATTCTCTAAGTTCTCTAAACAAACATTAAACGACTCACCAAACACAGAAAAATCATCCATGAAAATCTCTACCGTGCTTTCTATCATGTTCGAAAAAATAGCGGTCATGCATCTCTGGAAGGTAGCGGGAGCATTACAAAGACCGAACGACATTCTCCAGAACGCAAATGTCCCATAGGAACACGTGAACGTGGTCTTTTCTTAGTCCTCCGGAGCTATAGTAATCTGGTTGTAACCAGAATACCCATCAAGGAAACAATAACATTCTTTCCCTGCAAGACGATCAAGCATTTGGTGAATAAAGGGTAACGGAAAATGGTCTTTTTGAGTTACCTTGTTTAACCGACGGTAGTCCATACACACTCTCCAACCAGTCACCGTTCTAGTTGGGATCAACTCGTTGTCGTCATTGGTAATCACCGTCATACCACCCTTCTTGGGAACGCATTGAACCGGGCTAACCCAGCTGTTATCCGAGATGGGGTAGATTACTCCAGCATCGAACCATTTTAGGATTTCCTTTTTGACCACCTCTTTCATTTTCGGGTTAAGCCTCCTTTGGCACTCGATAGAATTGGTGGCTCCTTCCTCCAGGATGATTTTGTGCATGCAAAATGTAATGCCCCGCGTTACTTAGGTCCGGCCCTACGTTACTCAGGTCAGGTTACCCTCGAGTCCTGGGGTTTCTTCTCAGAGATAATTTTAAATCTATCTAATTGCTCTGTGTCAGTTCTTTTGAACTACAGTAGTAATTGTTGTGAGTTATTGGTTTTATGTATGTATTTAATGGTTGTTGACTGTGAGTGTGTTGTCGTGGCACTTGTTTGGGTCGTTGGGACGATTGCTTAATTATATTAGTAGAACTAATTAAGTATAGGGAGGTGAGGTCTGCATTCGTAATCTTTTGGAGTCCATGGGTCTTGTTTTCTTTCATTCAATTTTTAGTTAAATGGGATTTATTAGAAGCCTAAAACTTATCCAAAGAAGGGGTCCTGTGTGGTTTTGTCAAATGCCCAAAACCCTAGCTATTTGGAAATTAAAACAAAGAGTTATAAAGAAAAAAAAAAGAAAAACTTTAGCCTTTTTCCCCCACCTTCACGTTTAGCCTTTCCCTCCACTAGGGCTGCCACACGACCTTCGCCGGCGAGCCTCCCTCGGACGACCACAACTGGCAACGGCACGACGACCCAGTCCATGGTGGCAGGCGCGACGACGGCTCCATTTCACGGCAACGGGAGCGGCGGTGTGTTCGAGAACAGCGGGCGACGTGCGGCGTTGGCCCAGCGGTGTGTTCAGATAGCGGGGTGTACAGCGGCGGCGTCCGTTCGTGGCAGCGGCGGGCAGCGACTCCGTTCGTGCTAGCATCGTACGGCGATGTGTTCGAGAACAGCGGGCGACGTGCGGAGTTGGCGCGGCGGCGTGTTCGGACAGCGGGGTGTACAGCGGCGGCGTCCGTTCGTGGCAGCGGCGGGCGGCGACTCCGTTTGTGCTAGAAGCGTGCGGCGGTGATGATCGAGTGTTGCCATCCGTGACAGCGGGGGTAGTAGATGCGGCAGTGACAGCGGGGAATTTCAAACAGCGGGGTTTTATAGTGTTTGGCGACTACCCACACCTGATAACAGCCTAATCTACGCAACCACGCCCCGTCGACTAGGTTTGGAGCTACCCGCACCTGAACGAAATCGTTTCTGGCGGTAACGAAGCATTTATAGCACCTTAGAACTAGTTCGATGGCTGAAACTTCTATTTTAATTGCTTTTTTTTCCCTTGGTGTTTAGGTGTTGAATTGACGCGTGCTTTGGAAGCCTAGCAGTGTGTAAGTAATACCGGGGGGGGGGGGGGCGTGTGTGAGTGAATGTGTGCTAAATTCCTTGGATAAGTCTTTTGTGTTATTGTTCGCGTTAATCTAGATTTGAATGTCTGTTACTATTGATTCTGGCTGTCTTTTGTTCGTTGAGATAATTCTGGAAGAATGGATTCTATTATAATTGTCGACGTTAGATTTTGTTATGACTGAATATTGCCCGTTGTTGCTGAACTTGTAGTTGTGCTGGCTAAAATGTTGTGAAGCATCTATGGAAGTCTATGTTTCTGAGTATGACTGTTGTATCGGTGTTTCTGAGTATGTTGGACAGTTTCATGAGGTCATCCCTAGTTGAGTGATTTGTACAGGTTGCTTGGTTTCGTTTAGAATAAACCATGTAATTAGGGCGTGCATTATACTTGTTTGTTGTTGTTGATGGCCTTGTTGCATCTGACGTATGGTAAAACGTTGGTGTGATGTGCTAGACGTGTGAGTAGGATCCCGAACATTTTGAGAAGTCTGGTTGTGGTTACTAAGGCCTAGTCGTAGGAATATTGGGTCTACCATAATGTGTAGGTTACTGTGTCAAGCAGGATGGGTCATTGTGAATTGGAACCCTTGTGGGAAGCGAGAGGTGGGTTCGTCGGTGTTGTATGGTTCAGGTATGATGTTGAATGAGGGTTAAGCCCCGTGAGTAAAGAGTCGGGGTCTGATACGCCTCTATGGGTGTCGAGGCTCTGGGTACAAAAGGTCGGGGGTCAATACACCATTTTTGGTTGAGATGAGTGTCGAGGCTCCGGGTACAAAGGGTTAAGGGTCGGCACGATGAGTCTAATTGAGACTAGCCTTGATTTTATACGGGGTGGACGCCAAGAACCAATACGTTGATCAGATGTCGGTACCTTGGGAATAAATGTCAAAGACCGGTGTATAACCCAAGACCTTGGGAATAAATAGCAAGGTCGAACGCCAAGCTTCTATGGAGGGTTATCGGTACCTTGGGGATAAATGTCAAGGACCGATGCGCCTCGAAGGGCTAGCCTTGGAGTACTAACTCAGGGTTTGGTACAAGTTGTATGTTGAAAGGGTTAGGAGTTAGCGGGTTGTGCAAATCAAAGCCACGATAATTCCGAAGTTGGTTGGAGTGTCGAGAGGTCACTTTACTGTTATTAGTTCTTGATGTTTATTACTTTGATTGTTGTGCATGATACCGATGTGATTGTGAGTATGCTGTTTGGTGTCTGTTTGGTAAGGGCTACTTACGGAGTATATTATCTACTCACCCCCCCTCTATGTTGTGGTTTCAGGTGTGAACAAGACCCTCGGCCATGGTGATGACGTGGAGAAGGCTTGACCGAGGAGGGACCACTAGTTATGTTTTGTTAAGATAGTTGGACCGGGATTTCCTTGCCCTTTGCGTTAGAAACTTAGTGCCAACGTTGTCAGAGTTTGTTGACTCACGGGGCGTTTCTTTCTTTTGTTTTATGTTTTTGTTCTTTTCTTTTCATTTCATACTTGTTCTTTACCGAGCTGTCAGCTGCCCGGATTCATTATTGTTGTTTAGAACCAGGTTGAGTTGTTGAATTGTGGAAGCAAATAATTGTAACTTTCTTTAATTGGTTTTAGCCACTGAGGCAAATTGCAAGTTTTCTAGGATCCGGTCTTTTTCTTAGTTGGGTTGCAAGCCATTGAGGACAATCTGAGTTTCCAGGTGTCCTTTTGTTGTGACTGAAACCCCCCAGGTTTTTCCTCCGTCTCATGTTCCATTAATGAAAAGAAAAAAATAAGTGATTAGTTATGGCAACAATACACCATACCCCCAATTACACAAAATGTAGGGTTAATTTCTCTTATGTCCACTATAGTCCATCCAATAGCCCTCTTGTACTTTGATAAAACCTGCAAAAGCAAAGATTCATGTTTATTAGACAAATATGAAGAAATGATAACGGGCAAAGTATCGTTTAAACCCAAATAAGCATATTTTAAATGAGAAGGTAGGGGTTTCTTTTCCAATTCTGGAGGTTAATCCGCTATTGTTAGCTGCAAAAACTCAAAACACTCAAATTGGGACAAAATTGTGCCAGGCGTAATTTTGGATTCTTTTTTAGCGGCCTCTAAATCTGCTTCTAAGTCTTCCACCATCATTTGCTGGAGTTCCTCCCTGATTGCTCCTATTGTAGAGCACTCCTCGACTTCATCCTGGAGACGCATCGCATCGAGGACATTGAAGGTTACCTGCTCATCATTGACCTTCATCGTGATCTTTCCTTTCCTAACATTGAAAACCGTATCTCCAATTCCTAAGAATGGCGTCCCAAGAATGATCGGCACCTCAAGATCTGCTTCACAGTCCAAAATTATGAAATCAGCGAGAAAAATAAACTTATCAACTTTAACAAGCACATCTTCTATTTTTCCTTCGGTTTATTTATGGATCTATCAGCTAGTTGTAAAGTGACAATAGTGGGGCGAGCTTCTCCTATATTTAACTCTTTAAAGACAGAAAGAGGCATAAGATTAATGCTTGCTCCTAAGTCACACAATGCTCTTCCTAGGTTTTTACCTCCTATTGAGCAAGAGATGGTAAAACTACCTGGGTCCTTACATTTAACAAGCAATTGATTCCCTAGAGCATCACTACTACACTTTGTCAAGGCTACCGTCTCATGCTCACCTAACTTCTTACGCCTAGATATGATGTCTTTTAAAAACTTAGTGTAGTTAGGCATTTGTTCTAAAGCATCTATGAGAGGTATATTGATATGCAACTGTTTTAGAATCTCAAAGAACTTCTTAAAATGACTATCCTGATTCTTTTTAACTAGCCTTTAGGGAAAAGGTGGAGGAATCTTAATATTACCTACCTGTGGAGTAGTGTTGGGCACTACTTGCTTACCCTTATCCGCCTTCTTACCTTTTTCTTCTAAACTTACAGGTTCTGCTTTCTCTTCTTGTTGTGGATTGGAGGTGGATGCAAGAACGGGTGTAACTACATCAGTTCCTTCGTCTGGAAGTGAGGGTCCTTCATAACTTAATCCGCTTCTCGTGATAACCGCCTTACAGTGCTCCTTTCCCTCACGATCTCGCTTCAGGTTTTCTGTGTATCCAGGCAATGTAGCTTGGGGTCTACATTTCTGGTCATTTGCAATCTGCCCCACTTGCATCTCCAAGCTTCTTATCGTAGCATCAGTTCTTGTCATGAACTCTTTCATCATGGCCTCCAAACTTGCATTGCTACCACTTTGCTGAATAGTATTTTGACCTCTTTGTTGATTGTATTGTTGAGGCTGCGACGCTGGTTGAGTTGGCAAGCCAGGAGGAGTGTAGTTTTGCTTGTATTGTTGAGTGGGTGCTTGTGCACTGTTACTAGCTACTCCTTGGTTACTCTAGGAAAAGTTTGGATGGTGCCTCCATCCAAGGTTGTAAGTGTTTGAATACGGGTTGAGATTATGTTGGGCACCTTGACCTACATAGAAAATAGACTCTGGATTAGCTGGACAGTTCTCATACAAGTGGTTATCACCACAATAGACACAAGATATATCTGAAATTTGTAAAACAGGGGAGGGTTCAGGTATTGCTGAAATTGTGGTTTTGGTTTCCTTCTGCATTGTCAACTGCTTTAACATTTGGTTCATAGTCGCCATTGGGGCTTGCATTGAAGCTACTGTGTCTAATTCAAAGATTCCAGCTGATACTTGCTTCTTTGGTAATGACCTTCCTATTTCGCCTTGGTCATTAATGTCTATCATTTTATTCAAGATATCAACGATCTCATTTATCGACTTCTCTAACAAAGAGCCATTGGCTGCAGTGTTCAACATCATCCGTGATGAACGATCCAATCCTCTATAGAATTGTTCAATCTGCACACATGCGGGCAATCCATGGCTCTGGCATCTTCTAAGTAACTCTTTAAAACGCTCCCAAGCTTCTTGAACAGCTTCGTTCTCCTTCTGTCTAAAAGACACAATATCCTCTCGAAGGTCTGCGCTCCTGGTCAAAGTGTGGTACTTTGCCAAAAATTTCTCCATCAGTTCCACCCATGTGTTGATAGAATTTAGTTCTAACGCGTTTAGCCAAGTCCTTGCACCATCCCTGAGAGAAAAAGGAAACATTTTTAATCTTAGTGCATCCTCAGAGACACCAGGAAGTTGAAATGCATTAGCTATTTCAATAAAGGATTTGAGATGGGAGTAAGGATCTTCGTTAGTTAATCCTCCGAACTGGCCCATCGTTTGTAACATCTGGAACATGACTGGCTTGAGCTCGAACTGTGCGGCTTGGGGTAAAGGATTATTTATCCCTGAATTTAGGTTGTGGAACGCATCAGTGACATAATTACGCATGGCTACATCTCGATTATCTGCTAGAAGGATAGGATTAGGAATTTCTCCTGCTCGGTTTGCTGCTCCTTCACCTGCCATATCTCCCTTCATTCACAGGTGGATTTTGTGGCGGTGGAGGATCTTGTGCATTTCTATTCATCTCGATGGTCTCTTCTTCTACAACTTCTTTCTTTTTTTACTTTCTTTTTCTTTTCTCAACCTCTGCTCACGCCTTCTCCTCTTAAGGGTTCTTTCAATCTCTGAATCAAAGGTCAACCAACCAGACCCTGTGCTCATACACAACCCCCTTAAAGGTTAGATATAACAATTAAGTCCAATTACAGAGCTATGCAACAATCACACATGAAAAAATTCACTTGAAAAGAATATGATTTTAAAACTTAAGTCCCCGGTGTCACAATCGCACCTTTTTAAAGCAGCTCGAGCGATTGTGCGGCACTTGCTCTAGCTCAAACGAGCAAGTCAGCCGGGAAAAACTGTAAGTTGCGGACAACCTCGGTCGTGGGTCTAGCCTCCGCTCACGTTTTAGGAGAAAATTGGTTTTAGAAAACGTGAGAGAGAAAAACAGTTGAAAACATCTTTAAAACAAGCATTGTAGACATTGGATGCAAGAAAGCTTTGATTGCAAGAAAGTATACAACACTTGGTTGGGGGGAGGTTTGATGACTACTTGGTCCCCCCTAAGGTACATTATAAGGCATTTTTGGTGTGGCAGGTGTAGACGTCCTAAGTTGCGAGGAGTCACTCGGTGGCCTACAGGGCCCGTGTGAACTCCGATTGGCTTGAAATTTGGCGTGCTTATATATCTTACTAATACACACCTAGTTCCAAAGCCGCTCGGCCAAATTCCACCTACAACCCCAAAAACCCGATACAAGAAAATTACACTAGAAAGCTTTAAAGACATGAAAGGAAAGCGAGTGGTGAGGATGGTTTGGACATGCGGCCATGGGTAACACACCCTGGACAAGCATGCCCACAACATTCTCCCCCACTTAAACGGTTGACGTCCCTGTCAACTGCTGCAGCTGGAAGTCCTCGATCTTCGTCTTCCAGGCTTCAAGGTCTTCTTCTCGTTTCCAGCTGGTCTCTGCATCAGGTAGGTTCTTCCATTTGACGAGAAATTCTCGAACTTTTCGAACGGGTCTCCCCACCTTTCTGGTTCTCTCTGCAAGGATCTCTTCTGCTTCTTTGTCTTCCTTCCGTTTGAAGTCGATGGCGGGCCGCACAACAGTATTGCGTTCGTCATCCTCAAGGTCGGGGTGGTAAGGTTTTAAATTGCTCACATGGATCACCGGGTGAATCTTCATCCAAGCTGGTAACACCACCTTATACGAGACACTCCCCACCTTCTTAACGACTTCCACGGGTCCCTCGTACTTTCTCACTAGTCTCTGGTCTTTGCGTCCTCGGAAACGAATCTGTTCTGGCCTCAGCTTAATAAGAACTTTGTCACCTACTCGAAATTCGAGAGGGCGTCTCTTGCGGTCGGCCCATTTCTTCATATGCTTGGAAGCTTTCTCCAAATATGCTCGAGCAATTTCTGTCATCTGCTTCCATTCCTTTGTGAAGTTGTGGGCTTAAGGACTTTTCCCCGCATACGGGTGGTCAAGAATATGTGGCATAGACGGCTGTCTTCCGCACATAATCTCAAAGGGGCTCTTTCCTGTTGAAGAACTTGTCTGGCCGTTAAAACATAATTGAGCCACATCTAACAGCTGGACCCAGTTCTTTTGTCTGGCATCGATGAAGTGACGTAGGTATTCCTCAAGCATGCTGTTGAATCTCTCTGTCTGACCATCAGTCTGTGGGTGGTAACTCGAGGAAATGTTCAAGCTTGAACCCAGAATAGAAAAAAGTTCTGTCCAGAAGGTTCCTGTAAATCGACCATCCCTGTCGCTAACGATGCTCGTCGGAACTCCCCATAGCTTTACTATATGTTTAAAGAACAGCTGCGCCGTCAGCTCGGCGGAACACGTCTTGGGAGTCGGAATGAAAGTTGCATATTTGGAAAATCGATCGATAACGACAAGAATGGCTTCATGTTCTCCTACCTTGGACAAGTGAGAGATGAAGTCGAGCGACACACTCTCCCATGGTCTCGTAGGAGTTGGTAGGGGTTCAAGCAACCCTGCTATTTTAGTCCTTTCTACCTTATCTTGCTGACAGATAAGACAGGTCTTCGTGTATTGCATCACATCTTCCCGCATATTTGGCCAAAAGTACCCCTTTTTCAGCAAGGCGCAAGTCCGTTGCCACCCCGGGTGACCAGCCCATAGAGTATCGTGACACTCATGTAGGAGCTTCTTTCTCAGGTCTCCCATTCTTGGCACATACAGTCTGTTTCCTCTTGTAAATAATAGGTCCCCTTCAACCCAGAACTGGCGGGTCTTCCCGGTCTTAGCCAGCTCGACCACAGTTCGGGCGGAGGGGTCACTTTGAAGATATTCTCTAATGAGGTCACGGATCGACCCGTCCACTTTGCTGGCGTGAATGTGGGCTAACATGCACAGGGCCGCATGTTCTCCTTTACGGCTAAGAGCGTCGGCAGCTTGGTTGGACTTTCCTGCCTTGTGTTCAAACTTAAAATCAAACTCGGCTAACAATTCCTGCCACCTGGCCTGTTTGGATGTTAGCTTAGGCTGATTGAAGAAGTGGTAAATTGCACTGTTGTCCATCTTTACCAAAAAATATGAGCCCAACAAGTACTGCCTCCAAGACCTAAGGCAGTGAACGACTGCTAGCATTTCTTTCTCTGATACGGTATAACGTCGTTCCGCATTATTCAGCTTGCGACTTTCGTAAGCGATCGGGTGACCGTCTTGGAGAAGGACACCACCTAAAGCGTAGTCTGAAGCATCCGTTTCTACTTCAAACGGCTTCGTCACGTCGGCTAGCCCAAGTACTGGGCCTTTCATCATGGCCGCCTTTAGATCTTCGAAGGCGTCCTGACTTTCCTTCGACCACATTCAGGTCATTTCTTTCTACAGTAACTCTGTCATTGGGGTGGCTCTCCTTGAGAATCCTTCGATAAATCGTCGGTAGTAGTTGGCCAACCCTAAAAAGGAGCGCAACTCGGTCACAGAGGTAGGGACTCTCCATTCTTGGATCGTCTTTACCTTATCTGTGTCCATACTGATTTGCCCTTGTTCGATCACGTGGCCAAGGAACGTGATCCGCTTTTGTGCGAATGCACACTTTTCCTTCTTTACGTATAGCTGATTCTGCCTTAGTTTGTCGAAGACCAACCTGAGATGGATCTGGTGTTCTTTCAGCGTCGGACTGTATACCACTATATCGTCTAGATAGACTACCACAAACTGATCGAGATATTCGTGAAAGACCTGATTCATCATAGTACAGAACGTGGCAGGGGCATTCGTTAATCCAAAAGGCATCACGAGGAATTCAAAAGCCCCATACCTCGTCACACAAGTAGTTTTAGGCTCGTCACCTTCTGCAATACGCACTTGGTAGTAGCCCGACCTGAGATCCAATTTCGTGAAGTATTTAGCTCCATGTAATTGATCAAACAGGTCGGTTATGATTGGGAGGGGATACTTGTTGCGAACCGTGACTTTGTTGAGGGCTCTATAGTCAATGCACAGACGCAACGTCCCATCCTTCTTTTTCTGAAACAGCACAGAGGCTCCGAAGGGAGCTTTAGCTGGGCGGATGAACCCAGTGTTGAACAACTCATCTAGCTGCTTTCGGAGTTCGGCTAACTTCGGTGGAGCCATCCGGTAAGCATTCTTTGCTGGAGGTTTAGCGCCTGGAATGAGCTCGATTTCGTGGTCAATCCCTCGTCGAGGAGGTAAGGTCTTCGGTAAACTATCTGGCATTATGTCAACATACTCTCTCATGACAACTTGAATTTCAGGCGGGACATCTCTTGTCTCCACCGGCTGCATAAAGGTAGGTTCCTCCCGGTTGAGGCCTTTCTTCAACTGTAACGCGGATATCATCCTTATGCCACCAGGTTGTTTGATGCTAGCTGTGACCACAGTGGGACTATTACTAGTGACAATCATACACTTGGCCAGAGGCATCGGTATGACTTTATGTTCGATGAGGAACTCCATCCCCAGTACAACGTCGAAGTCGTCCATGCGAACTACTACGAAATCGATACTGCCTGTCCACGTCCCTAATTTCAACGTCACTCTTTTAGAAACTCCCACAATGGGTAAAGCTTCGGAGTTGACGGCCTTCATCTTACCCGTATCCTTCTCAATAGTCAATTTCAGTCGGCGGGCTTCCTGTTCTGATATGAAGTTGTGGGTTGCACCCGAATCCACCATGGTGCTCTTTGCAGGGTTACAATTGATCGTAGCATCTACGAACATAAGCCCCTTTTCGGACGTTCCTTTGGGTCCATTGACCCTCTTTTGAATGGCAGATAGGAATTTTAACGCCCCCATTCTAGGTGTTTCTTCGTCTTCTTCCTTCTCACAATCTGTTCCAACTTCAGGTTCATTGCACGACTGAACAGATGCTTGAAGGGCAGTAAGGGCAGCTCGGTGTGGGCATTCAGCTACCTGGTGGGGACCTCTGCACAAGAAGCATGATTTCGGCCTTTGAGCGTTTTGACTTTGTGGATAGGGTCCTCGGGAAGGACCGGGATTCGGGCCTAGAGGTCTCTTGTCAGCTCCCCCAATCTTTGGGGTAAAGGGTTTGAACGTCTTGTTTCCCCCAGTGGGGTTTGTAGCATTCTTTTTTGGGTGGGATGGTTCACTGCTATAGTCTAGCAATCTTTCGGCAGAGGCCATGGCGGTGGCAAGGTCTTGTACCCTTTGTTCATACAGCTTGGTTCGGGCCCACAGTTTCAGTCCTTCGATAAAGACGAACACCTTGTCTTTCTCTGACATGTCGCGAATATCCAGCATCACGGCAGAGAATTGTTTCACGTAGTCCCGGATTGTTCCAGTGTGTCGGAGTTCGCGTAGCTTCCTTCTAGCCATGAACTCGACATTGTCGAGGAAGAACTGACCCCTCAATTCTTTCTTCAGATCATCCCAGCTATTGATCGTGCATCGACCATTCTGAATGTCGTTGACTTTAGATCTCCACCACAGCTTTGCATCATCAGTAAGATGCATGGTGGCCAAAGTCACTTTCATCTCTTCTGACATTGTCCCCGTAACCTTGAAGTACTGTTCTACGTCGAACATGAAGTTCTCGAGATCTTTTGCTTCTCTATTGCCATTGAATGGTTTGGGCTCTGGGACCTTCAACTTGTTGAACCCCATGTTCACTTGGTTGGGAGCCTGATTTCCCACGGCTCGCATTGTTAGGTTCACTCTAGTGCTTATTTCAGTCATCTCAGCTCGGAGGGTGTCGATGGTTACTTTGAAGTCTTCTGTCATTTCGTTAAACAATTGCATCATTGTCGAATGCGAGTTGTTTAACTCTCCCATACGTACTTCTATCTGTGTGTTTGGGTTCGTGGAACTATCTCCACGTTCGAAGCTACCAGGACGCGTAGCTTTGCTTTCTACGGTCTCAACCCTCATGGCTATATCTTGTATTGGCAACCCGTCTACACGGGCATTCACTGCGTCTATTTCTCCAAACTTCTCGGAGAATTCATCAACTCGCGCCTCCAGCAGACGGAGGGAATCCGGGACTTCTCTTAGGTAGAGAAGTTGTTCTTCTATCTCTACCAGTCGGTCGACGTGCGACTTGCTCAGTTGTTTTGTCGCCGACATGGTTCCGGACTTTTTCGGGTCGAGGAGCTAACCTGGCTCTGATAAAACTTGTCACAATCGCACCTTTTTAAAGCAGCTCGAGCGATTGTGCGACACTTGCTCCAGCTCAAACGAGCAAGTCAGCCGGGAAAAACTGTAAGTTGCGGACAATCTCGGTCGTGGGTCTAGCCTCCGCTCACGTTTTAGGAGAAAATTGGTTTTAGAAAACGTGAGAGAGAAAACCAGTTGAAAACATCTTTAAAACAAGCATTGTAGACATTAGATGCAAGAAAATTTTGATTGCAAGAAAGTATACAACACTTGGTCGGGGGGAGGTTTGATGACTACTTGGTCCCCCCTAAGGTACATTATAAGGCATTTTTGGTGTGGCAGGTGTAGACGTCCTAAGTGGCGAGGAGTCACTCGGTGGCCTACAGGGCCCGTGTGAACTCCGATTGGCTTAAAATTTGGCGTGCTTACATATCTTACTAATACACACCTAGTTCCAAAGCCGCTCGGCCAAATTCCACCTACAACCCCAAAAACCCGATACAAGAAAATTACACTAGAAAGCTTTAAAAACATGGAAGGAAAGCGAGTGGTGAGGATGGTTTGGACATGCGGCCATGGGTAACACACCCTGGACAAGCATGCCCACAACATCCGGCAACAGCGCCAAAAACTTGTTGGGATTTTCTTTACCTTTAAAATGATCAGACACTCATGCAAGCGCACACGGTCACAAGTAATACTCGAAAGTAATCCAAGGTCGAATCCTCAGGGACTTGTTGCTTTTCAAAATCAAGTAATGCAGTGAAATGGTTCAAATATGCAATTGTGATTTAGGAAGGAAAATGTGATGAAATGTTGTCGTTTGGGGTTTTAACTAACAAGCAATTTAATGAAACTCAACTTCCTTGTCTTCTACCTTAATTTTGATGCAAAACATGGAAAACACACTATGTTGGGAAAATGCACCAGGCGCAATTCCTGACTTTTCTTGGGATTTGAGTTCTACTCTTTCACTACCGCTTTTGGTTGCTGCAGAGGCTAGGGTAACCTACAATCATATTCCTATGTGTGATTACAATCCTTGAGAATATCTACCATCTCATTTGCATTATGGGTCAGAGGGCCTATGCCTCGAACCATGTTTTATGCGCTTATTCCTAAGTCACATTCCATATTGCTTTCCTATTATTTTACCTAACTCACCTTTCCCAAGGTTGGGCTTTGGTGTATAAATCAAGTTCCCACTGGCCAAATGGAAAAAAGACGTAAAGAGAAGTTTTTAAAAACCAACCCAAAAAAGTGCCAGGTGCAATCTGGCCAAAATCCCGAGCGTGTTTAAGATCAAATCATTTCACTAAGGCATTCCACAAGGAGGTTGATAACTAATTTAGAACATAATTAAATGAAATTAAATGCACGAGAACATAAAAAAAAGTATTTTTTATAGAATTTAAATGAATAAATAAGTCGTACACAAAGTTCTAGCTTGACCCTCTTCTCTCTCGAGCGTGAGGGGAGTTGAAACTCGCTAAAGAACTTTAAAGAATATAATGAACAAAGAACGGAAGTAAGAAACTGAATTAAAAGCACTACGATAGGTAAAAGCGTGAAAAACAAAGAAATGAACAACTAGAACATGAACATAAACCCTAAAAATGTGTTCTACAACTAGAGAACATCTAAAAGAAGATGAAATGAAGCTTAGTAGGGATGATTTTCTGAGGGATGGATGGCTTCCTTTTATAGCACCATAAGTTGGTTGAAACTCCCCTCCATTTTAGGTGGAAAAGGGTTGAGATTCACCTAACCACCTCACTTGGACTTGGACTCACGGTTTTAAACATGTGGGAAATGTCCTCATTGCCATTCATTAATCAAAATGTGCGTTTTGACAAATTGCCCTCTAAAAAATGCGTCAGGCGCAATTCTGCAAAAAACAGAATTCTGTTATTTTCTTCCAACTTTGACCGCATTTATCTCATATTTTTCCTAAAGTACCATAATTTGACTTTTATGCATAAATAATCTATGTATGTTCTACTTTAAGAATATGTGGTCCTTTTTGGCAAATAATAATGGGAAATGGGTCAAAAATGTGGTCAAACAGAGCTATCGACACATGTTTCTACAGTAAAAAGTCAACCTTAACAATGCCTCAGCCCTTCATTTTAAATCAAGAATGCATAGAACTTAAATAATCTGCTACGTGCTTCAGCTGGAGCAAAGAGATGAAAGAAGCTCAAGTTTGTTGACACTCTAGAAGACGCTATTTTTTGCCCAACTCTAGCTTCCTTCTATTTCCCAATCTCAAGCTTAACTTCTCCTAGAGATTCCTTTCTCAAGCCTCTTTTACTAGTCTAACCGTTTAAACTTTGCACTACCAACTTGGGCTTCTTAACCATGGGCTACTAGCCCTTCCTAATCCTGCACCCTCTTTATGCTTTGGATGCGGGCTGCTAGCCTCTCCCTTTATTGATGATTTTTTTTTAAGGGCTGAATTACAGGATTAGAAAGATTCATGGTTCTGTACAATTTCTGATAGAGATGTAGGAACTAAAGGTTCACTCCCCCAAACTTAAGCGATCGCATTGTCCTCAATGCGACGAAGGACATCTAGAATGTAAAGCTCTAGCATACCCCCAAACTTAAAACGAAAGTACAATGATAACTACAAGGATGGTCGCTATCAAGGTATAGACATGAGTGCGCAGGGTTAGTGCTATTATCTAAGGGGATCTAAAAGAAGAGGCTCAGGCTAGCTATACAAATATAAGGGTTGGCTTTGGATAGAGAGCCATTGAAATTCCCGCCTAGGGTAAGCGCTACCTGGGTCCAGTACTACGAGAGGGATGATAGGGCATGGGCAGGCAAACATAAACCAGAAAATGAACAAAAGAGAGCTAACGACATGAAAATTCTCCAGCATCAACAGGGAAAACTGCGTGCACAGCAGGCTCTAGCATCAAGACTATCTATACGGGGCAGGGCAAAAGACAGACGTTGAGAACACAAGAATGCTAACAACCACTCCATTGATTTCAACAAAATAGGGGGATCACATACTGATTAAAAAAAATAAAAACTACTTTGAGGAAAACTTAAAAAACATAATTGAAATGCAGAAAGCAATAAATTGCAGAATTTAAATGTTGACTAAAAACATAAAAAAAAAACACTGGGGAAGGGTTGATTTTTAAAGTAAAAGGAAGGACACTTCCTTTTTACAAGTCAAGCTTAGCACTCTTCTAAGCTCTTGTCTTCCTCTGAAGAGTCGCTTGTGGGCTGATCTTCCTCTTCAGAACTGCTGGATTACTCCAGCAACTTCAATCCAGCAGGGGGGTAGTAGATGTCAAAGGGGCCGTCGTTTTCAATCACTCCAGCGCTTCCATGATTCTCGCATCTCGTTTCTTTGCCTGAATAACAAAGGTTGACTGTACCTCCTCCATGCGCGTAAGCTGCTTCTGGAGTTTTCCGAGTTGAGCAATCATTTCATTGATGGTTGTAGCAGGCACTACTCCACGACGCGTAGGGTCTTGTAGCATTAGACGCTCCAGCGTATGCTTGTCAATCACCAATTTGTCTTTAATGGGCTCCTCGTCATCAAGGACGGGGACATCTCTGCGGAGGCAGAGCTTGGTGATGAGGCTTGGGAAAAATAAACGACCAGATCTCTTTGTTGCAAAATGGACAATCTCCCGATGAATGAAGTTGGGCAACGTCAATAGAGCGTCTCTCCATAATGCAAGCCAACAGAAGGACCATGTCCTTTGTAACAGACGAATCATGCGTTGTTGGCATGATTCGGCTCTTAACAAAGTAGAGCCAAACGTTTGCTTCAGTAGTGAGCTGACCAGATTTTAAGGAGCGGACGCCTTTTTCTGTGATCTGCCATGACACGTCTTCTATCCCTACTAATTGCAGGGCATGGTCAAGCTCTCTAATGGAGGGCTGCTGGATAAGCTAATTAAAGTCGGTCCGCGAGTTCGGGAGCTTGAGGACCTTGTTGATTCACTCAGGCGTCCAATCTACTTCGACCCCTCACACCACTGTGCGTCCCACTCTGTCTGCATCGTAGTTGGTGTAAAACTCCTGCACCAGCTTCAGTAGCACCGGCGTAGGGGGAGCACAAAAATGCTCCAACTTCTGCTTTGCTGCTCCGTCTTTGACAATCTGGGGCATATTGGCCGCTACAAAGCCCTTCTCATGGTAGAGATCTCTGCTCTTAATGGCTTTATAGCTAGCCTTGGCTACGCGGTCCACGAACCTTTGGAAAGACACCTGGCCAGCAGTATGACGTTGATACGCTTTGCTGAACTCGGTGTTTATGGTACCTGCAAAACAAAGGAGCCGCTAATGCACCTGTAACGCCCCGAGTCCCTCAGGTTAGTTAGTCTCGAATTACGAGATTTTCATTTAATTTTAAATTAAACTTTAATTAAATTTATGTATATCGGATTTCGCGTGATTGGTTTTATCTTAGGTTGGGATGGGTTTTTTTTTTCTTTTGGGCTTATTTATGTTGGGCTTTTAGTTGGGTTGGTTTGGTTTTAAAACAAAGGAAAAAGAAATAAATAAAAAGAAAACCTAAGTTTATCTTCTCCCTCTCCCTCTTTCTCGTGTTGCTCCAGTAGCCCAGCCCCCATTTTCCGATAACCTCCACGTCGGCGACGCTTCCTCAGATCGGTGGCGACGACACCTGCAACACGCTCACGAATCCGACCACACCTCCACTAGCAGTGACGCTCCTCGAACCCAGACGGCGGCGTTTATTCAAACTCCAGTGGCAGCGCGGCGTTTTCCGGTGGATTTAACGGCGGGCCGACGTACCTCATCATTTTCTGCAGCGAACCCGCACAAACCCGATCCAGTGACCCGTGCCCAGACCCGCGGCGTCCCTCCCTCGATCTGTGGCGTTTTGTGGCGCGATTCGTCTCTTACACCGCCACCCACCATTGTTTCCCATTCTCCGGCGACGGCACCTCACGGCGGCGTTTCCTTGAACTTCTGCGACGGCGCGATTTTCCGTTGGCAACGGCGGCGCGGGGAGTTCTGCAGCAGCACGATCTTCCTCGATGTTTTCTTTGGTATTTTTCGGCGTAGGTGTTTTGGCGGCGTCTTGGCGTTTCGGTTGATAACCCCGACCCGTGGAAGCGTAGTTTGGGTGACCCAGACGTTTGCTTTTTAGCGTTCAACAGCGTCGAAAGAGGATTTGGAGCATTTCCCCTGCTGTAAAAACGCAAACTGCAGTGTTTGTGGTGTTTGGCGATTACCCACATCCATTCGAAGCCCGATTTAGGCTACCCACACCTTTGCGAGCTAGATCTAAGTTACCCACACCTACACGAAGTCGATTTTGTGGTAATGAGCCATTTGAACCCTCTTAGAATTGATTTCGAAGGCTGAATCGTATATATAACTTGCTATTTTTTTTCTGTTTTTAGTGCCTAGGTGTGAGATCGACGCAAAACTTAGAGGCGTGGCTGTGAGTAAGTAGACAAGGGGCGTGTGCGTGCGTTAATGTGTGTTAGTTGGTTTCCATTGTGCTGTTTTGTGATGTTTAATATTGATTTTGATACGCTATTGTGCTAGGTAACTCTCGTTTGTGTTAATCTGTATGCTTGGTGTAGTGTTGAATATTCGTCGGTGATAATGGTGGAATTTTGCCTTGCTAAATTGCTGAGAATTTTTGTGAAATGATGTGTGTTTACAAAGGATGCTCGTTAAAATGGAATTATTGTGATTATGCTTTCTTATGATGTGGGCGTGCTAGTACAGTTTATATAAATGTTTCTTTATGATGTGAGTGTGCTGGTTAAGCATATATAAACGTTTCTTTATGATGCGAGCGTGCTGGGTCCGAGTCATATTATTTTCTTATGAGATGTGGGTGTAATAGAAGCATGTTTTCGGACCCTGTTCGCAGGATAGGGGTTGTTGTGGAGTTGGTTATGATAAGGAACGTTGGATTCTTGTGGAAAGTGAATGGGTGGGTGTCAGGGCCTTGGGTATAAACGGTCGGGGGCTGATACGTCACTAATTGGGTATCGAGGCCTCGGGTAAAAACGATCGAGGGTCGATACACCAATATTGGATAAAGATGAGTGTCGAGGTCTCGGGTATAAATGGTCGAGGGTCGATGCGAGGAGTCTTTTGAAAGGAAAACTATTGGGGCCTTGAGTAAAAATGGTCAAGGGCCATTAGATTGTAAAGTCATCGAGGCCTTAGGTAAAAATGGTCGAGGGTCGATGCAGCAATGTCGGGGCGCTGGGTAAAAATGGTCAGGGGCCGACACTACTCGAAATAGTTAGCTTTGGAAAGCTAGGATAGCTGTGATGAGCGTAGAGGTGCTTGAGATGTTAGGGAGCCTCGAGGTTGGTAGTTGAATCGTTCATGGTTGTGGTTATCGCCGGATCTTATATAGCATGTCTATGTTTGATTGCATAATGTGATGAAGAGCATGACTATGAATGTTTCATGATTTTTTTTAGCATGATGTTTGTGTGTTGTTGGTGAGGGCTACTTACGGAGTATATTTTATATACTCACCCCCCCTCTGCAATTATTGTTTCAGGCGGAGAATTCGTTGCCGACCATGGTGATGAAGAGGAGGAGACATGACGAGCGAGGACCATAGGCTGCGTAGTTACTTTTGCTTAGCTTAGGTTTAGATGGTTTAAACTTTATTGCTTGGACAACAAACTACTCGTTCCTATCTGATTAATTGGGAGGTTCCCACTTGTTGCCTACTTTAATTCGGAATAAGTGTTTATTTTAGTTTCTTCCATTCATTGAGTTTGCCTAGTTGGAATAATGAAATTGCTTCATGGAGTTGTCCACGGATGATGATTGATTGATAATCTATAGGATTGATTCTTTGGTAAATTGATGGGAGTTGAAGCTTTATTTTATATAATTATTTCACAGGGAGTTAGTTATCTCGTGTTTAGAGATAAGGTTAGACAGGTGGGTAGTTAACGTGACCTAGAAGCGTGTAGAACGTTCTGGGGTGTTACAGCACCGTTTCCCCTCAGATGAGGAAACGGTCTTTACCAATTTCGATTTAGATGGTGGGGGTAGTTTCAGGGCTTTTGGCTTTTTTACCGGGCTAGGATTGGGCAATGAAGGGGACGGATGTTTTGTCTTTCGAGTTCTGGAGGCGGGACCGTCAATGGGTGTAGGCTTTAGGAGCAACGGAGGGTGAATTTCCTCAACTACTATCATGGTATGGAAGGCAGTGATGGGTGTAGGGTTGGTTATCTAGAGGTTGGAGGATAGGCGATTGGGTGGGCGGTTGGGTGTTGGTTGGTGACAGGGTGCTGGCCGTTAAGTGGGATGCCATGGGAGCGACGAGGCTGAGGGGTGGGTTCTTTGCAGTAGGGGAAGAGGGTTGTGATTCAGGCGGGGCGAACGGGAGGGAAACAGCAAGGCTTCGGATACTCACTTGAAGACTGGAGACAGGCAGATGCGTTGGCAGGAGCTCTGACCCTTCTTGGGTTATTTCTGAACTTTCTGGCGTCTGTTGGGCTGGGCTTCTTTCCGTTGAAGCGTCTGGCGACGGAATCGCTGTTATAGCTTCGTGGAACTCACCGCTCGACTCTTCACTGGCCGAGACCTCGAGTGCAGCAGCTTTCTTTTGATTAGCTCTATGCTTAATGCGAGGCATGGCTGCTGCTAGGGTTTCTAGGTTTTCTGAGAAAGGGTGGAGGAGGTTTTGGGATGTTTATGAGGGATAGAAAAGGCAGTTTTGGGTGGAGTGAAGGAAGGTGGTGGGGAATCGTGGACTTTAAAAGGACTAAAAGAAACGGCATTTGAATTCACCCAAAAAAAAATCCAATTCAAAATTTCCCTCCCAAATCAAAAGAGATTTTCTCAAGTCGTCATAATTAATTCCCCTTCCCCATATATTGGAAACAACAAACCTCTCTCTTATAATGGTGTAGCCGTTTTTTTTTCTTTAATTAGCTCCTCTGCACGCCTGCCACACTGCCGCGTTGCCACCTGCTTTCTCCCTATACGTTCGACAGCTCCTCATACTGTTGCCATCGTCCTTTAATTACTGACTGCTCATATTGACTTTAACCTTATCCCTAAACCTGAAAAAAAAAATTAACTTATGAATATGAAATGAGAAAAACTTAAACTATGCGGAGCGGAATTAAAATTGTGGGAGCATGACGAGGATTTAGCATTGACTTCTGCTCCTTTATTCCTCTATTGAATCTCTTTAGTCTGTCGCGAAATGGTGGGCTACAGCATCGCGTACTTCCTCCATAAAAATGCTTCAGCCTTTGGCCGTTTACCGTAAATGCCCTCATTGAGTTTATCTCTTACACTCTGATGGCTCCATGAGGGTACACATGTGAAACTAAAAACGGTCAAGACCATCTCGATTTGAGCTTCCCTGGGAAAAGTTTTAGTCGGGAGTTGTATAGCAAACTTGTTGTCCTTCTTCGAATTATCACGGCTGGATTTTGTGCATCGTGCCATCTCTTTGTTTTCTCCTTATATATTTTGGCATTTTCATACGCATCTCTCCGAAACTCTTCAAACTCTAGTAATTGCAAACGCCTCACTTCTCCTATTGTGGTATAATCCATATTCAGTTTCTTTATGGCCTAAAATGCCTTATGCTCCAGCTCTAACGGCAGGTGACATGGTTTTCCAAAAACCAATTTGTACGGAGATGTTCCCAAGGGTGTTTTGAATGCAGTGCGATAGGCCCATAAGGCATCATCCAACTTCACTGACCAATCTTTTCTATTTGTGCTCACAACCTTCTCTAAGATGCTTTTGATTTCCCTGTTGGATACTTCAGCTTGCCCATTTGATTGGAGATAGTAAGCTGTAGACACTTTATGTCTGATATTGTACTTAGCAAGGAGAGAGGCTATAGCTTTGTTGATGAAATGGGAGCCTTCGTCACTAATCACAGCTCTAAAGGTGTCGAACCTTGTAAATATATGCTTGTTCAAAAATTTGGCGACCACTTTGGCGTCATTGCTGGTACACGCCACTGCTTCGACCCATTTGGATACATTTTCGACTGCTAACAGAATGAACAAGTGTCCATTTGATGGAGGGAAGGGTCCCATGAAATTCATGCCCTATACATCGAAGAGCTCCACCTGTAAGATGTATGTGAGAGGCATTTCCTGTAACTCCCCGCATTACTTAGGTCAGGTTACCCTTGAGTCTCGGGGGTTTTTTCTTAGAAATTATTTTAAATTAATTTAATTGTTCTATGTTAGTTATTTTGAACTACTGCGGTAATTTTTGTGAGTTATTGGTTTTTATGTATATATTTAATTGTTGTTGACAAAGAGTTTGTTTTTCGTGGCACTTATCCTGAGTCGTTGGGCCGATTGCTTATTTCTATTAGTGAAACTAATTAAGTATAGTGAGGTGAGAACTAAAATTTTAATCCTTTGGGTCCATGGGTCTTGTTTTCTTTCAACAAAATTAATAGTTAAGTGGGCCTTCCTAAAAGCCCAAATTTTATCCAAGGATAGGGTCATGTGTTGGATTAAACAAATCTCTAAATCCCTTAACTCTTTGGAAACTAAAACAAAAAGAGAAAAAGGGAAAATACCCTAGCCTCCCCCACCTTCACGTGTTGTCTTTCAAGGAAAACAAGACTTCATCACCTTTGTGCTGCCTCACGACCACCGTCGGCGGCCCTCTAGCGAACCCACTCTCTGACGATCTCACCCAGCCCACGGTAGTAGGTGCAGCGGTTATGTTCGGGGCAGCAGCGTGCAGTAGGGCGGCTCTCCTTTTGTGACAACGGCATGCGGCGGTGACCCCAACCACTGCAGCAGGTGCGGCGGTCTGTTCGGGACAGCGGCGTGCGGTAGCTTCATTTGTGACAGCGGCGTGCAGCAGGTGTGGCGGCTCCATTCGTGACAGCGGCGTGCGGCGGTGACAGTAGGAAATTTCAAACAGCAGTTTTTTTTGTCTGGCGACTACCCACGTCGGTTAACAGCCCGATCTACTCAACCCACGCCCCATCGAGTTAGATTTAAGCTATCCGCACCTGAACGGAATCATTTTTTACGGTAACGAACATTCCAAACACCTTAGATTTAGTTTTGATGGCTGAAAATTTATGTTTTAATTGTTGTTTTTGTCTCTAGGTGTTGAATCGACGCGTATTTTGGAAGCCTAGCAGTGTGTAAGTAGTACCAAGGGTGTGTGTGTGAGTGATTGTGTGCTGATTACATTGAATAAGTCCTTGCGTTGTTGTCTGTGTTACTCTAGATTCAAATGTCTGTTTTCATTAGTTCTGGCCGGCTTTATGTTGTTGAGTTAACTCTGGAAAAATGGATACTATTATATTTGTCAACGTTAGACTTGGTTATGCTTAAATGTTGTCTGCTGTTGCTGAACTTTGTTAGTTGGGGTTGGCTAGAATGTTGTGAAGTATCTGTTGAATTTTATGTTCCTGAGTGTGACTGCTATGTCGATGTTCCTGAATATGTTGGATGGTCTCTTAAGGTCATCCCTAGTTGAGTAATATGTACAGGTTGCTGTGGATTCGTTTGAAATGAACTATGTACATAAGGCATACATTATACTTGTTGATTGTAATGTGATGGTCTTGTTGCATCTGTTGTATGGTAGAAAGTGACGTGTTGTGCTAAACGTGTGAGTAGAATGCCTGATATTATGAGAAGACTGATTGCGGTTACTATTGTCTAGTTATAAGCATGTTGGATTTTCTCTTATTGTGACTAGCAGGATGTGACATCGTGAGCTGGAATCCCTGTTGAAAACCAGTAGTGGGAACGTCAGTGTTGGTTTGTTACGGATAAGATGTTGGATGGGTGTTAGGGCCGTGAGTAAAAGGTCGAGGTCTGATACGTCTATATGGGGTATCGATGCTCCGGGTACAAAAGGTCGAGGGTCGATACACCAGTTTTGGTAGAGAGGAGTGTCGAAGCTCTGGGTACAAAGGGTCGGGGGTCGGCATGATGAGTCTAATTGAGGCTAAGTATTGGGTCTATACGTGGTGGTGGTCAAGGACCAATACGTTGAGTAGTCGTCGGGGACCTTAGGGATAAATGTCAAAGACCGATGCACAATTCAAGTACCTTAGGGATAAATGGCAAGGTCGAACACTAAGTTTCCATAGAGGAGTGTCGGGGTCTTGGGGATAAATGTCAAGAGCCGATACGACTCGAGGAGTTAGACTTGGAAGACTAATATGGGGTGGTGGTTATGAGCAACAGTTCAAGATCTTGGGTATAAATGGCAAGGTCGAACACCAAGCGTCATAGAGAAATGTCGGTACCTTGGGGATAAATGTCAAAGACCGATACGCCTCGAAGAGCTAGACTTAGAGCACTAACTCAAGGTTTAGTACGAGTGGTATATTGAGGGGGTTAGAGACTAGTGGGTCGTGCAAATCAAAGTCACGAGAGTCCTGAAGTTTGTTGTCGTGTTGAAATGTCAATTTGCTGTTAATAGATTTTTTATGTTTGTTTCTTTAATTATTGAGTATAATGTCGCCGTGATTCTGAGCATGTTGTTTGCTGATTGTTTGGTGAGGGCTACTTACAGAGTATTTTATATACTCACCCCCCCCCCCTCTACGTTGATTATTTCAGGTGTAAACAGGACCGTCGACCGTGGTGATGACGTGGGGGAGGTTTGACCGATGAGGGACCACTAGCTGCGTTTTGTCTAGGATAGCTGGGTTGTGGTTTAATTATTAGTAGCGTTAGAGACTTATTGCTAGTGGTGTACTAGGTTTTGGTTGACTCATGAGACGCTCTCCCTTATTTCATACTTTTTGGACGAGTTGTTATTTGTGCTGGTTATTTTTAGCATTTGAACCTATGGTGTATTTTGGATTGCAAAAACGAATAACTATGCTTTTCTTTATTTGTATTATTAGTCATTGAAGCAAATATGCATTTCTAGGATTCGGTTGCTTTTCTACATTTGGATTATTGGCCACTGAGGCAAATATGTGTTTCTAGGATTCGGTTGCTTTCTTTATTTGGATTATTAGTCACTAAGGCAAATATGCGTTTCTAGGATTCGGTTGTGACAGAAACCCCACAGGTTTTCCGCTTTATGTTTCTTTAATGGAAAAAGGGTGAATAGTTATTATGGCAACGGTACCCCATTCTGCGTAGTGAAATTGGGGGCGTTACATTTCCGATCTCTTGGAGATTTTTCTAACCCTCTGGCATTCGTTATAATGCTACACCAATACGTAGGCATCCTTGAAAATAGTCGGCCAGAAGTACCCACTCTGGACAACTTTTGTCGTTGTCCTCTGCCCTCCAAAGTGCCCCTCATATGGTCCAGAATGGCATTTGGTTAGCACCTGCTGTGCTTCAGCATTGACGACGCATTTTCTGATCATTTTGTCTTGACATACTTTATAGAGAAATGGGTCGTCCCATAGATAAAATTTGCTCTTATGCAGGAACTTCTTGAGCTATTGCTTATTCATGTCGGCTGGCAATACTCCACTGGCTATGTAGTTAGCTAGATCGGAAAATCATGGCTCTTCTTCCCCATTTAGGGCTTCAATCGCCAATACTTGCTCATCTGGAAATGTTTCTCTAATCTCTGATTCGTCCCTTGAGGTTCCTAGGCCCGTCAATCTGGATAAGTGGTCCGCAACTAAATTTTTCGTTCCTTTCTTGTCCTTGATTCTATATCGAACTCTTGTAACCAGTGAATTAACCTCGGCTTAGCATCCTTCTTGGTGAGCAGATATTATAAACAGTCACCTTGGATCCCACTAGATATGCTTTGAACTTCTAAAGGCGAACACCACTGCTAATAGCTTTTTTTGCACCTTTATCAAAGTTTTGCTGGCATAATATATTGGATGCAGTAGCTTTTCTTTTCGTTGAGCAAGGACTGCTCCCATAGCATAGTCGCTGGCATCGCACATGAGTTCAAAGGGCTTTGTCCAATCTGGTACTGTTATTATTAGAGCGTGGGTGAGAGCATGTTTAAGTGTTTCGAACGCCTGCAAATAGTCAGATGTGAAGTTAAATTCCTTGTCATTTTCAAGTAAAGAGCAGAGAGGTTTAGGGATTTTCCAAAAATCCTTTATAAATCTGCGATAAAAACCGGCATGTTCCAAGAAGCTTCAAATGCCCTTGACATTCACAAGTGGGGGCAGTTTCTTTATTGCCTCTATCTTCGCCTTGTCTACTTCTATGCCCTTGCTGGAGACTCTGTGCCCTAGCACAATTCCCTCCTGCACCATGAAGTGACATTTCTCCCCATTCAATACTAGGTTAGTGTCCTCGCATCTTTGCAGCACCTTCTTCAGATTATCCAGGCACTCGACAAATGACTTTCCAAAGACTGAAAAGTCATCCATGAACACCTCAACCACTGATTCTACCAAGTCATAAAAGCTGGCCATCATGCACATTTGAAACGTTGCTGGGGCATTGCAGAGCCCAAAGGGCATTCCTCTGAAAGCGAACGTTCTGTAAGGACAGGTGAATGTCGTCTTTTGCTAACCTTGTAGGGCTATCGTAATCTGATTATATCCGCTGTACCCATCTAGAAAGCAATAGTATTCCTGGCCTGCAAGTCTGTCTAGCATTTGGTCGATGAAGGGAAGAGGAAATGATCTTTCTTGGTGGCTTTATTTAGTTTACGGTAGTCCATACATATACGCCATCCTATCACTGTCCTTGTGGATCAACTCATTATTCGCATTCTCCACCACAGTCATGCCCCCTTTCTTAGGTACACATTGCACTGTGCTTACCCATTCGCTGTCTAAAATGGGGTATATGATACCTACATCCAGCCATTTAATAATCTCCTTCTTTACTACTTCCTTCATTGCTGGATTAAGCCTACGTTACGGCTCTATGGAGTTCTTGCACGCTTCTTCCAACACGATCTTGTGCATACAAAAACTAGGACTTATTCCCCTAATGTTAGCAATAGTCCATCCAATGGCCTTCTGATGGGCTTTTAACACGCTAAGCAACATCTGCTCCTTCTCTATGGATAAGTCTGCTACTATTATTATTAGCAGAGTTTCTGATGAACCCAAGTAAGCATACTTAAGGTGCTGGGGCAATGCTTTAAGCTCGAGCACCGGTGGTTCATCTACGGACGGCTTCAGCAATTTATACTCACGATTGAGGTCCAGAGATTCGCGTTATGCTCTTGGCTGATTTTTCGCTGCTATCTAAGTAAATGATCTCTGGGTCTTCCTCTATGTTGTACAGGTAGCTTCCAGAGTCAACCACTTCCAGATGCTCTAGCATGACTTCTACTTCCATTTCTTCCATTAATGCCTCATCCAAGATCTTTATCACAGAATACTCTTCTGATTCAGCTGGGAATTTCATAGAGTCGTATACATAAAATTTCACTTCTTAATCTTGAACTCGCATCGTCAGCTCTCCTTTGTGAACGTCTACCAGCACTCTCCCTATCGCAAGAAATTGCCTCCCAAGGATGATAGGGACCTCCTTATCTGCATCATAATCCAAGATAATAAAGTCAGCAGGAAAAATAAATTTATCAACTTATACCAAGACGTCTTCAATTTTTCCTTCCGGATGCGTGATAGACCGGTCCGCAAGCTGCAATGTCACCGTCGTAGGCCTCGCTTCTCCTATACCCAACTTGTTATAGATAGATAAAGGCATGAGGTTGATGCTGGCACCCAGATCACACAATGCAAACCCTATTTGCTGTCCTTCAATGGAAACGGGTATCGTGAAACTTCTAGGGTCCTTCATCTTCGCTGGAATTTTGCTCATAAGGATATTGCTGCAAGCCTTAGTCATCGTCACAGTCTCATACTCTCCCAGCTTTCTCTTTTTAGTGAGAATCTCCTTTAGGAATCTTACGTAATTTGGCATTTGTTCTAGAGCTTCCACCAAAGGTATGTTAACATGCAATTGCTTCAGCACATCTAGGAACTTTTTAAACTGAATGTTCTGCTCTTTCTTCTGCAATCGCTTAGGATATGGCGGCGCCGGCCTGTATTCTGCTGAAACATCTGCATGCTCTGTCTACTTTCTTTTTTCAGGCATTCTAATCTGTGTTAATTCTGCCCAGGAAGTGTTGATTCTTACTGGGGTGCCCTCAGCTTTAGTGATGTCTTTAACTTTCCTAGGTTCCTCCATGATCTGCACTGGGGAAGTGGGTACAGTTGTCTCTGCTGGCTCATTATTCTTTGCTAGTTGAGATTCTCCTGATTCTTTCGGAGTGGGCTTGCTCATTGCCTTTAAAACATTCAGATGTGTTGGAGGTAATGCCTTACCACTTCGTAGTGTAAGGGCTTTACATTGCTCTTTACCATCCCTCTTCAATACTTCAGTATTGCTCGGTAATGCTCCATAGCTCTTCAAATCGGTTGCTAACTGTCCTACTTGCAATTCTAGATTTCTTAGTGATGCGGCTTGACTTTTCAACGTAGCATCGTTATTGGTCATATATTGCTTCATCAACTTTTCCAATGACGCAATTGTTCCTTCTGCGGGCTCCTGTGCTGCCACCAAACCTTGACTCGTAAATCCTGGGGGATAATTCCCTTTCGGCTGGTACGCTGAGCCATTGGAGGTGCCAACATTATTTCCTCCCTGATTACCACTCCAACTGAAATTGGGGTGATTTCTCCAGCCAGGGTTATACGTGATGGAATATGGGTTGTTTTTGCTGTTCTGCGGGTTCTCCAGACAGTAAACCGACTCTGGATTGTTAGGGCAATTGTTATAATGATGATCACCCTCGTAGAATGAGCAAGAAATCCCCTGGATATGTCTAACGTTTGCCTTACCAGTCGATGCTCCCACTGTGCTCTGCTGTGTCATGCTTCTCATCACTAAATCTATCAGATTTTCAATTTTCGAGTTCAAAGCAGAGTATGATTCAGATTCATTAAGTCCCTTACCTCCTCTGCTTTGAATGGCTCTAGGGTCTGAGCATGAATGATTGTTCGACGATATTCTCTCCAAGATATTGAATGCTTCAGCATAAGGTTTTGCTAACAATGCACCATTTGCTGAGGCATCAATGACCAGACGTGTAGCGTCATCCAATCCATTGTAGTACGCTTCAATATGGATACACCTTGGAATTCCATGATGAAGGCATTTCTGAAGCAATCGCTTGAAACGCTCCCATGACTCACTTACTGACTCCCCCGTAAATTGCTGAAAGTTATTAATATCGCTTCTGTACTTAGCTTTCTTGCTGGACAAGAAGTACTTCATCAAGAATTTCTCGGCTAGGTCCTCCCAACTTGTAATGGATTCTGACGGCAACGACTCTAGCCAAGTCCTGGCTTTGTCTCTAAGTGAATAGGGTTACAACTTGAGCGGCAACACTTCTTTGCTGCATCCTTCATCCTTAAACGAATTGCATACCACTATAAAAAACTTCAGGTGTGAATGCGGATCTTCAGTAGGATGATCGTGGAACTGACCCATTGTCTGGAGCATCTGAAACATTACGGGTTTTAGTTCAAACTTTGGGGCAGCAATTTCTGGCTCCGTGATTACTGGGTTGAAATTATAGAAGGCTGGAGCCGCGTACGCCCTGATTTCTCTGTCGATGCCATCTACTACTAATACAGCATTGAGAGGGGGCACTACTACCTCAGAGTTAGCAGCAACAGGAACCCCATCTACTATTTCCTTAATCCTCACATTCGGCGGAATAGGTTGTCGTATATTCGGGTTGGGTGGATTCATATGTTCTTCAGCTTGGGCTCTTCTTTGTTCTCGTCGATTTCTGTGGAAAGTTCGTTATTTCTCGTGATCGATAATGTATTCCAAGCTCTCAAAGTAGTTCATGCACCTACAACCACACGAAAATGTGAGAAAAAGAAAACTTGATCAAGCACTGTATCTACAAACACTATTGTTTAGAATGAAATCACTAAAGTCCCCGGCTACAGCGCCAAAAACTTGTTGCGTCTACACAATTGTGTTGATAACCCGTGCAAGTATACACGAAATGTCGATTGCAGCACGTAACAAGGTCGAATCCACAAGGACTTTGGATAGTATTTCAAAAAGCGTTCACATATACCAAAAGCATAAAATAAAGACGTATAGAAGGTTTTTCGTGGCTTGAACAAACAAACATAAAATAAACAAAGCAGTAAACAAAACACAACAGCAGACACACTTTGTAAAGCTGATAACAAGCAGAAGAATTAGCACAGAGTACGAAAACAGAGAGAATACAGATATGGGAAAGTGGGGGAGTTTCACATGCATTCACAGCCTATCAACCTACCCTCTAACTAACAAATGCTTGTTAATGCCCAACTCGACATGATTCCCTTCCGAGACACCCGAACATGAAAACCCATAACTCCCGTTGCTAAGTTCCCAAATAGTAAAACAAGCTTTAGGCAAAATTAGGGGATCTCATTCCTGAAAATCCACAATTACTATAAAAAAGTACTAATCCCAAATGAAGCAAGTCAGCATCCATAAGCCCTTTCACGTCAATAAAAACGCCAAAAAACACGACATGGCAGCCAACAATGTCACGCAAGATTGAAGAAATATAAACAACTTCATTTAAAAACAAGTAAAGTAGTGAGAGGTTCAGTTTACAACAGTTACAACATGAGAGACTCCCCTGAAATGGGGTTTAGCTCATAAATGAAGAAGAAGTTAAAACGGGTAGAAGAATGGAACAACCTCATCTTAGGGAGACAGTAGAAAACCAAGAAGAAGTTATCAGCTGGAAATTGCAGCAGAATATCTCTTTTCTGTTGTCAGCTTGCTCTCCCAAAAATGGAGATAATCTTCCTTTTGTCTTTTCAGCTCTCAAAATCGTGCTCCTCTTGGGATCTGTGTGTGGCGGCTAGGGTGACACGCCCCTTTTATATCGGGCTTCAAAATTAGGGCACCCAGTTGAAAGTTGTACAGACACTGTAAATCCCGTGTCTAGGCTGTTACTGCGTAGTGAATCAATGCTCTAGCTCTGCTTTGATCCAGCATTTATTTGCTCTGCCTCGAAATTCTTGCCCACTCTTCTATGGGTTTTTGCACTTCATTTATGCTTAGTCTTTTGTTTCCAAACCTATGCATTTACACCAGAAATAAGAGCATTTAGTGCAATATTTAGCTACAACACTCAAGACTTGGGGCTTTTAGCTCAGATTCCATTTTTTACTCTTTTCTATGCTAATTGCACACCAAAACCATCACACTTTGACAATTCCTTGTATAAAACTACCCAAATGAAGACTAGAATAACTCTTTTTTGGAGAGTTATCATGTGTACGACTTTATCTAAAATTAAAGTACCGGAAATGTATTCTTCAAATATCAGTAGCCTTGTATCAGTAGAGGATATAGAACACATTGTGCTATGCTGCTAAAGGATATAGAACAAGTGTTCGGTTCTTTTGTTATTGTAACCTATTCTGTTATGTTTGGAACTTTGTTTGGTAATTTTGTTGGTTATCATATCATATTATTGTGTAAGTTCACAAGAGTTTTATGAATACTTAATTGATACTTTCGTTACGGGATGATTGTACTAATATTTTGTGCTATGTAATTTAAGAATGTAGAAAAAGTGTAGGCATGTCGTTTATTTTAATCGCGCTTCTTCTGTTTGGTCGTTATGTTGGTTGTTTTATTAGATTATCGAGTAAGTTGATAAGGAAGACTATAAATGTTGATGATTTGTAGTGTTGTAGAAGATTAATGTACGTTTTCAATCATTGTGATACTTTTTAAAATTTTTAAATATTATGTGATGTTACTAAAGGCTGTAGAAGAAGTGTACATAGGTTGGCTTTTGTTTAATCAATTCTGTGACGTTTTGATAGGCTTCTAGTGTGTTTATTAAAGAATGTTATTTGCAAATATCACAATCCTTTGCAATTTTTAATAGATAGATACGTTTTTTAGAAAGTGACTTTCTTACCTTATCTATCTTTCGTTATTCATTTATCTAACTTAGGTATTGTTTTTTCATTAGGTCTTTCACGATCCCAAAGACATTGACAATTAGGAATGCAACTAAATGATGGAGGAGCTTCGTTGTTGGGGTTGGTGTGTAGGGAACATGTTTAATTTTGCAATTCTGTAATTTGTGTTTGAGAATACTAGTATATTCTAGTTTAATATATTAGCTTCTTTGTTCATGTTTAATATATTTCAACTTTGTTATCTAAATTAATATATTTGTGTGTTCAATCGACAATTTGACTATATTATGCGGCATCTGAAATCAAAATTAAATACATTTTCTGTGACTCTTTTTTTATTGTCACAAAATGAAATCATTAATGACATTTAAAAAACGTCAAAAAAATTGTTTTAAGGACGTTTTTTGACCGTCACGGAAAATCTTTTTCGTGACGTTAAAAAAATGTCATGGAAGAATGTCACGTGACCTTTCCTTCCTAATCAAGGTCTTTCCGTGACGTTGTATCACCGTCACGAAATCATTTTTCATGACGTTTTATAAACGCCGTGGAAGTCCATGTATCTCATGACAGTAATTAAACGTCACGTCTGCTAATTTTTGTGACGTTTTTTAAACGTCTCGTATACCTTTCGTGATGGGCGTATACGTGAAGGCGTTAAAAACGTCACGAAAGATTTTTGTGATGTTAAAAAAACGTCACAATAAACCGAATTTCTACTAGTGGCTAGTTTGCCTCACCATCAAATTTCAAATCAACGCCTCATCCAATATTTATACGAAGGACCATTGCCAATGGATATGAGTATGATTTATGCAACCAATGAAGGAGATTTGGTAGGCAAGACACCTGAAGCAACCAAGCAACTTATTTCAAACATGGTTGAAAACTTTCAACAATTTAGATGTAAAAGAGGATGAGCTTTAAATACGTCAACAAGGTAATTGAACTTAAAGATTAAATTTCTATTCTAACTACCTTGGTCTGTCAAATAACTATAGGGCAATTGCAAACACAACGAGCAAGTGGAATGTACTTACTGCAATGACATCCTACATGTTCATATTCCCAGCTTTATATGCAGATTTTTCTGGTCCACCTCAACGAAAGTATGACCACGACTCCAATTATCACAACCCTAGATGGAAATATCACTCAAACCTTAGCTATGGAAATCAGGGAAGACTACAAAGATCGCCCCTTCAAAACTTGAATAGACCTCCTCCACCTCCTACACAAAATGCAGGTATGTCTCTAGAAGATATCACGCAAGTATGTCTCTAAAAAATATTGTTAAGAATCTTGCTAACAGTACTATCCAATTTCAACAAAAAAGCAAGGGCCGACATGCATAATTTGGACAATCAAATTACTCAAATGGCTACATCAGTTAGTAAATTGGAAGCTCAAAATTCTGGAAGATTACCCTCACAATCATAAGTGAATCCAAGGGAGAAGGTTAACTTGATCGAGGAGTGCCCTCGTAAGGAGAGTGAGTCAAGTGAAATGAGATAATTTATCAAATGGAAACAACGATAAAATAATTTGATTTAATTAATTAATCAATCCTAAAAAGAAACAAAACAGTATGATTTTATTTGATTGATTAGTTGGTTTAAACTTTTTAGATTTTCCCCCAAAAAAAAATTAATTAAGAATATCTCAAATAAAAGGAATATTGTTTATTTATCCACTTTGACAAATTTACTGCAACTCAAAGTCCATGAAAAACAAAAGCAAAAATAAAAACGAAATGAATAAAAAATACCATAAAATTTAAGGATTTACCGTTTAAAAATCAAAAAATATAAAATAATTTTAATTACAATATGAATTAGTAATTAAATTTAATAGTTGAAAGTTGAATTTTTGGAAAAAATAATGATAAAATTATTAAAAAAACAAGTTAGAAATAGAAAATTAATTTTCTTTTTATATATAATGGTGGTCGAATCTGACTAATCGAGGTTGGTTTGTCGATGCATATCAAAGTAAAAACAGCCTGATCGATATGAACGCTAAATCAATACTGACCAAATGATGATCACTCCTACTTAATAAGCCGTTAGATCCTGGCACATTGAAAGCTAGCTTATGGTATGAGAATCTCACGCAAATAATATGATCTTCAACATCCAATATGAATATGAGTATCTCACACAAATAATACCACCTTGACTATCCAAATATTATGAGCGTGTCAAAATAATGACATGAATGGTACCTGCAATCTAATATAAAATATTAATTAAATATTTCTTATTTTCTTACTATATTTGTTATATTCCATATTTATTATTACTCTAAATAAATATGATTCGAGAACATGGAAAATATATGGTTAAATTGCAAGTTTATTCTTGGAACTTTCGATTAGAAAAGTGTCTAATAAATCTATAAATTTTCCATTTTGTATTTAGTAGGTTCTTAAACTTTTAAAGTGTCTAATAAATCATTGAACTTTCAATTTATGTTTGATAGAATCTTGACCCAGGATGTGTTTGAGAGGTCAAAATCACTCAATTTTTTATTGATCATGTTTGGCAAATTAAAAAATTGATTTTAGGAAAGCTTAAAATTACTTAAAATTGATTTTTAAAGTATCACTTAGATGATGATTTTGGAAAATCAATCATACTTTGATCTCTTTTTTCAAAATCACTCATTCTATCATCACTCTCAAACACACCCCTAATCTGTTCTTTTTAAAATTAACGAATCTATTAAACATAAAATTAAATTTTGTGTATAATAAGACTATAACCTTTCATGTTTGTATCTAATAGATCTGTGAAGTTTAAAAATGTTGAATAGATCAAAGACCGATTAGACATAAAATTGAAAGTTCATATACCTATCAGACACTCTTAAAGTACAAAGACTCATAGGCAGAACGAGACATAGAACATATAGGCATATTAGGTACTTTCTAAATCTGAGTCTAGCTCAATTGATTAAAGCACTTATGTCTAATGATTAGAAAGTTGTGAATTCGAACCTTACTGTTGCTAAAGTTTATAAATATTAAAAAATTTAGGGACTAGACTTGTAATTTAATCGGAATATTTCTAAATTGGGGTTGGTCATGCGAAAAGCTCGGTATAAAAGCGGGGGAGGAATGAAAAAATTGAACACTTTTTTTTTGAGGTCGAAGACAGAAAAAACCACGCAGCCGAATTCCACAGAGAGAACTCAAAAACTGGAGTGGGGGCTTATTTAACTTCCCTTCTTCCCCCCAAAAATTTTCGCTTTTCCCGCGGCACTTTCCCTCTCCTCTCTCTTCTCTCTCTCTCTCCCACTGCCCATGGAATTTTCAACTCTCGGTAAGTCCCTCGTTTCTCTCTTCCTGCTTCTGGGTTCAGTTCTAGGGTTTTCCTCTCATTTCCTCATATTTTTCCCCAAGTAAATCCCTCTTCTTCTTGCTTCATTTGTTTATTCTCTTGTTTTTCTGTATTCTCTTCTCATTTGGGACTTCTGTTTGTTAATTTTTTTTAAATATCTTTGCTTGTGTTTATGCCCGCTCTGCTCTTGGGTTGCCGACTCGCGGGGTTTTTCGTGTTTCTTCATGCTAATTTCATAAATTTGTTGTGCCTTTTAGTTGTTTTCGTCACTGTAAGAAGTTGAGCTTTTGATGGTGTTTTGTTCACTGCTGAATTCTGATGTTATTTTGGTTAATGGGGGAGTAGAATAATGCTGTAGAAAATATTACTGTATCAGCTGTTGAAGGTTTATTTGGTCTCGGATCAGTCCTGCTTCCTTTTTGTCTCACGTTACCATGAGTTGCGGCTCTGTTTTCTACTGTAAAATGAAAGGCGGAAATGAAGTATATGATTACTTCAGTTGCTATGGTTCTGTATTGCCTGCCAACCAAATCTAGGATCTCGTGAAGAAATAATATCTGTTCATTGTGTGTGTGACTCTCTCTCTCTCTCACACACACACAGATTAGTTATAATTGCCAATGTTACTGTTTTTTGTCAGTCCTTTTTCTCTTTCATTTCTTATTGGAAAGCGAGAAAGTATACATTAATACTAGGATGGTTATCATCTTGCAAAACTGATCTAGTTTGGGATTTCCTTTATGGTCAATAAAGGAAGCCATTAGTTTGTATGCTGGTAACTGCGGGGAAAACAAAATGTAAAAGAGAGCTCTAGAAAAATTATGACTACTAAAAGAAAAAAATTGATGTTATGATGAACTTTTATACTAATGCTTACATCATGCTGATGGAAGGTTGATTTGGATTTCAACGGGTAATTAGGGTTGAAATTTAATGGTTGGTGGGTCTTTTATGAAGTGATTTGCTATTAGTTGAGGTGATGTGGTGAGAGTTTAAAATACAAATTTTCTCTTTGCTTTCCATTGTTTTAAGAACCTCTAAAAAGTATGTGCCCAAGCGCACCTTGCAGATAGGTGCAACATGCTTAGGCAGTGGCAACTAGGGTTAAAAAAAAAAAAGAAGGAAATCATAAACAAAGAGTTATTCGTTTGTCTCCTTGACTCCATTCGACTTTCTCACTTGAAGCACTTTTTTCAATAGATGTATATGAACATGAAAATGAGACTAAGGAGGAAGATGTAGAGGGCTATAGGTCTAATGATGGAGAACATGGGAATGATGGTGATGATAATTTCAAATTTTAGGTATTTGCTATAATTTTGGACTCTCTATTGTTGAAAGAAGACACTATAAAGCCTCGTATCCTGTTCAAAAAAGATAGATACATTAATGCATAATAGCCCTCTGAGATCTATTTACAAACCCCTTTGAATAAGAGGTTTTGGTCACTGTAAGAGTTAAGCTCTTTAGCTTTTTTGGTTTTAATGGGCAGAACTGAGATGTCATTGTGAATGATGAGTGTAGAGACATGTGTCTCGAATATGCGTGGGGGCTGTGCATTGTGGTGTGGGGTAGACTGTATATCTACATGGTTCTCACCAATTTGATAGATTTTTAAACAGTAATCTTCTAATAGAAATATAATCTTCTCAAGGAGCGAGACTCAGTTTAGAAACTTGTGCCCATGGTCTGCTGAGGAGCATCTTTAATCCAATTAGATATTGGCTGTGAATATTCTTCGGCAAGTTAATTTTGAATTTATAGAAATGAGGGGATGAAAAGAAGAAACTTACATTCTTAAGGAATAAGTAAAGAACCAATATGAAAAAGATAATGCTTGTGATTGTTTTGGACTTCCAAATTTTATTTTGGCGTTTATTTATTTTTTTGCCCATTTATTTTCCACTCACCTGTTGGTTCTGATTGTTTGTATTTGGACTTATTATTGCAGATATGGAATTGACGCATTTAGATTCTTTGCTCTCATGGACGTTGTAGCTCCAACCCCTTTGATTAAGATGCTAGCACGCCATTAACACTCCATTTGCTTATTCAACTGATTCACTTCGCTATGCTGGTGAGATTCTTTTTCCAATCAAAACTTGATTTATGTCTTCACATCAAATGATGAACTGCTCTCAAAAGGCTTTGGGGAATGTTATTTTAAGTTTACTATCTTACATTAATGCAGGTTGAAACTATCTTCATTTGATATTGATGGACTGTCAGCAGCATGAGTAGAAAAATATGTTATTACAGCTTGTTCTGTGTTTGAAAATTTAAATGGTTAATACTTGAACGTGGTAGTAATGGAGTGCAACAAGGAAGAGGCCGTCAAGGCTATGCAAATTGCTGAGAAGAAGCTGGAAAACAGTGATTATATTGGGGCGAGGAAGATGGCTCAGACAGCACATAGACTCTTTCCTACCCTTGAAAACATTACTCAATTGCTAACAGTATGTGAGATTCACTGTTCAGCACAGAATAGAATATATGGATCTGAAAATGACTGGTATGGGATTCTTCAGATTGAACAATCAGCAGATGAAACAACTATAAAAAAGCAATACAGGAAGCTTGCATTGTTACTGCACCCAGATAAGAACAAGTTTGCTGGTGCAGAAGCAGCTTTCAAACTAGTTGGTGAAGCCAATAGATTGCTTTCTGATAAGTCAAAACGAAGGTTATATGACATGAAGTATGGAGTTGCAAGAAGAAATATTGCACCTTCCAAGCCATCTCATGATCAGCCAAATGGATATGCAACTGTCAACAAGCAAGCCAGTGCAACTGCGAATGGTTTCTCGAATGTTCCTTACTCAAATTTCCCTGGGAGTAATTCTTTTAAACCACCACAAATGCAGGCTTTCTGGACTTGCTGCCCATTTTGTAATGTGAGGTATCAGTATCTAAAATGTTATCTAAACAAGATGTTGCGTTGCCAGAATTGTGGTAGAGGCTTCATCTCTCATGATCTGAATAACCCAACTGGGCCTCCAACATTCCACCAAGGTCATGTCCCTCAGAAGAAAGTAGCTCCTGAGTCAGGACCTTCAAAATCTGCTGCACAAAGCAAACGTTGTTCTGATAAGAAATCCCAGGATAGTTCTGCCAGAGTTGATCGAGTGCCAAGCGCAAGTAACACTGCTGGGAATGATTTGAAAGCTAAATCTGGAAAAAAACAGAAGGCAGATGGGGATGTGAAATATGGACAAAGCAATGGTGTTAAGCCTAAATCAGATGCAGAGATGAATGGGAAAGAAAATTCCAGGTCTGATGCAGCAACGGGCATGAAAAAAGGAGTGCCTAAGAGTGAAAATAAGAAGAGACAACGTAAGTCAGCCAACAACTCTGAAAATTCCATAGAAGATGAAGATGACAGTATATCTGAGGAGCCCAGCCTGAGCAGAAACAATTGTCAAAGGAGATCTTCAAGGAACAAGAAGCATGTTTCCTACATGAAATATTTAAGTGATGATGATGATAATTTACAGAGTCCAAAGAAGTCTAGGGGCGGTGTGTCATCCACTGACTTGAAAGAGAAAATGAAAGATGCTACTTCAGATGCTGCAGCATCCAAAGTTGGCAACTCTTCGGTTCTTCATGATACTGTTGATGGTCATAAAAAGGACATCAAGTTAGAAGTACCTGCTCCCCATTCGGAAGTGTTGCCTAACACAAATCCTAAATATGAGAAATTGAAGGTAATGAGAGAAGGAACAAACATATCAGATAAAAATGACAAAAAATCTGAAGTTGAGGATGTTGATGCGGAGAGAAGCAATGTGAAAGAAGTACATGTTTTGGTGTGTGATGATCCTGAATTTAGTGATTTTGATCAGTATAAGGGGGAAAATTGTTTTGCTGTTAATCAGGTATGGGCTATATATGATTCCACATGTGGCATGCCAAGATTTTATGCCCGCATTAAAAAAGTGTTCTCCCCTGAATTCAAGCTCCAGATTACTTGGTTTGAACCAGATCCCGATGACAAAGATGAAATTGATTGGTGCGATGCAGAATTGCCAGTTGCATGTGGCAAGTATACACTAGGAGGCACCGAGGAAACTGTTGATCTTCCCATGTTCTCTCATTTGATACATTGCCCGAAACGTGGACCGAGGCGTGCTTATTTGATGTATCCAAGAAAAGGAGAAACTTGGGCTCTTTTTAAGAACTGGGATATTAGATGGAGCTCTGACCCAGAAAACCATGCAAGTTTTGAATATGAATTTGTTGAAATCTTGTCAGATTTTGTCGAGGATGCTGGCATCTCGGTTGCTTACATGGACAAGGTCCAAGGGTTTGTCTGCTTGTTTCAGACTACTGAGGAGCATAAGCTCAGCTCCTTTCAGATTCCACCTAAACATTTGTACAGATTTTCTCATCAAATTCCTTCATTTAGAATGACTGGGAAGGAAAGAAAAGGTGTTCCAAAAGGATCATTCGAATTAGATCCTTCCGCTCTACCAGCCAATATTAATGACCATGATGATCTTAATAATGTCAATGGAGAGACTGATGATCGTAAATCCAATGAAACGGAAGTAGAAGTGACAAGCTTTGAAAATAATCCGGCTGCAAATGTTCAGAAGAAGAGTAACCCAAAGAAGAGTATTCCAAGAAGTGAGGATTTGATTCTACGAAGATCTCCAAGAAAGTCACACCCGTCCGAAAATGGCGCTCAGGTAAACACAGTGCCTGAAGATGATGGAAGTAAAGATGCAAGTCAAAAGGGCCTATCGACACAGAAGGATGGAAGTAAAGATGCAAGTCAGAAGGGCCTATCGACACAGAAGGAAGGCAGCACGATTCATACAGATGAAGGAATAAACACTCCGAAGAAACATGGCAAGAACGGCATTGAGAGAGAAACAATGATACTTAGAAAATCACCTAGAGATTTGAACAAGAAAAATGCAGGTTAGTGTATGAAAGAGGTGGAGCAGGCAATCTGATTCCTCCAAAGTTTAAAACAAATTTCTCTTCTCTAGAGAATGGGAAGTATTCATTTCCATGTAAAATGAGAGCCGCCAGCTGCTTCCTATTTCCTTTTTATTTTCATTTCCTTTGTTGTAGAGAACTCTTGAGCACTGTTCCATGCTCGTTTCCAGGAAAGCGTCTGTCGATGTGTTTCTGAGTTTCGAAGATTCTTGCTGAAGAAGACATTGACTGTGCTCATGCCTCTTACAGTGGAAGGTCGAGAGGCTCAGGCTGTTTGGTGGGGCTTCATTTCTAATTTCTTGGTTCTGATTTGAAAATTGATCTGCAAAAAGCAGGATTTGTAAAGTTGATTCTCCAACATTTTAGTGTTAGGAGTAGGGTTATGTTATAGAGAGAGGGCTTCATCTGCCATGTTTGCTCTTTGAGAGGATTATCATGTTAAATGGATTTTGGGATGAAAATGTTGATGGATGGAGAGGGAAAAGCCTTTTGATATGTAACCACTAAATTTGATCTGAGTTCTGATCTTCTTTATTGATTATCATACATCGACTTGATTGTTGGAGTTATTTCGATAAGCGCTACGATTATATTTGTTCATTGTGCACGGTTATATAGTTTTCTTTTTCAATCGTGAAGGTAGAAGTTGACGAAAGATTTTTAATAATACAAGTGGAATTTAGTTGGCTAGAAATTAGCTAACTCCTCAATAAGATTGAGAGTGACCTGACAAAGATGGACTTAATAATTGAAGAGGTGCTTTATCTTGCAAACGATCTCGAAGTGGAAAAGCTCTATCAGGAGTTTTCTTTTTTAAACTCACAACGATATCGCTAAATTATGCTCCTGACCTACCATGAGACAATTTAGTTTCACTCTATTGAATTTATTGAAGTATACAAACAAAATCAAAATTTTAATATTGTATTTATTAAAATTATTTTAGAATCAGAATAATCTAATTTATTTGGTCATACATTTAATTAATGCTAAATTTACCAATTTATATTAAATAATTAAAATTTTTGTAAAAATTAAATTAAATAAATGTAAAATTATTGGGAAATTAGAGTTTTTGACCTTATTTTATAATTGATTCGGATTTGTGACCCCTTTTTAAAAAAACCTTTATTTGTGACCCTTTAATTTTAATTTTTGACTCATTTTCATTTTTTGCTATCGTGAAATTACAAAAATATCCTTCCATCAAGACCTCAAAAAATCTCTAACATTCTTCAAATGGAAGACACAATACAGCCAACGAAAAATTCTCCCATAACTAACAAAATCCTCACTAAACCAAATCCAACATAGGGAAAGATCTTGCACCCTAAATTTAGTTTACCAAATGCGATTTTGACGTTTCTTGGTAGGGAAGAACTAAAAAAAAGTAAAATTTCAGGAGTAGGCCCGGGATGGCAGAATCCCGGACCAGGATTATTCAAACTTGATATATACACACCAACCGGTCAGCGTGGGATCACCGTGGATGGATACGACCCAGTATGTCCCATTCCACCGCAGTTGGACGATAAGTTCCAGAGATGGATGGATGACCCGAAGACGGACGAGAGATTGCGGTCCACTGCAACTGGTTTCCAAAAGAAGGAATGGTATCGCGATCTATTGGACCCTAGTGTTCAATTGAAGGACGAAGTAAGTACATGTTACTATATTCGTAGTACTATATTCGTCAATATGTTTGATTACATCAATGTGGATTGGTTAAATGTAACAGGTACTTGATGGTCTCGTCCTGTTTACAGCGAAAAAGTTGGAGAAGTGTCTCCATCTATGTCGCAACAAGTTTGTGATAGGCGACGTACTTCTTTCGATAATTACTTTTTACTTCTTCCGGTTCGAACTAATAAATGTTGTTTTGAACAATTCTTTAACTAATGAATTACTTTTTAACTGCTATACAGACTCTGCTGAATCGGACAGACGGTCCATATGCGGCCATGAAGCCGGGTGTATTGTCCACTAGGATCAACTACCCCTAGCACGAGGAGAATACAATCTGGCGATATGTACACGGTAGGCAGTCGGACCACAACGTGCCCTGGAGTGATGCAGACATCGTGTACACCCCATGAACGTAGGCGGGAACCACTGGGTGATGCTCGGCATCGACCTTGTACAGGGCGACATAACCGTATGGGATTCACTCCAAACGGTCACTCCACTTGATGAACTTGAGAAGGAGTTGAAGCCCATGTGTACAATCCTACCTGCGCTGCTGCATCATTGCGGGATATTTTCAGTTTGACCCGACTTGCCAGTGGTGCCGTGGAGGGTGCGTCGGGTTCGCATACCACAGCAGAGTAGCGCGACTGATTGCGGGATTTTCTGTGTCTGGTATTTCGAGTACGATGCCACCGGGTCAAATATGGACATTTTAACCCAAGATAATATTGTATATTTTAGGCGTCAGTACGCTGTACAGATGTGGGCGCGTCGTCCCATTTTTTGAATAGTATGCATTTTCGATATTGTTTCTATGTCATAGTTCATTATTCTAGCATCATACATGAATGACACATTCAAATACAATCTCCCCATTAATAATGATAATAATAATATAACACATAGGGTTACCAATGCATGCATGCATGGTTGGTTGCTTGGGGTACAAGTTACCATACAAATTTACGAAAAAACAAGTTACCTATACATCATATATTCACGCTGTGTTAAGGGGTTCATTACATGTTTTGCGATTGTGCCCCGATGTACCACACCGACCGCACTTACGTGTTTGGCGCACCTCGCCCGTGGAAGGAATCCTAACTGTCCGCCTCCTGCCAACTCTAGGAACCATATCTAGTGCTTCTACCGGTGTATCGACAAAATCTGGAGAACTGTTCCACGTTGAGACGTGGCCAATTGGAAATATTGGTTCTGCATAAGTCATTACCCAGGAGTTCGTCGTGTATGCCTCGTCACACAGAGTGTACGGATTTATGTTTCGCATCATCGCCCCGGCAATAGCATGAGAGCATGGAATTTTAAAATAATCAAACTCCCGACAACTACATGTCCTAGAGTTGAAATTAACAATCCCGTCAAGATTACCATCACGTACCTGGACATGAAACTGGTCAATGTTCACTACAACGTGTCTCCTGGCATTGTCCGAGTATTCAGCAAGCTTATTTTCTGCGTAGTCGGACAATGTGGTTGATCGGGAAGAGGCAAGCGTCCGTCGATCGTAGAACCAAGTCTGTAACAGACCTATGATATGGTCCAATAACGCAGTTACTGGCAACCTACGCGCGTGTCTAAAGAGGGCATTCACGGACTCCGCATTATTACTGGTCATCTGTGTGTACCTCAATTCTATTTGGAAACAACGAGCCCAACGCTCCTTTCCAATGTCATCCAAATACTCCTTCACACTAGGGTACGCACCAAGTTGAGCCCAGATTGAGTTGAAATAAGACTCTCGATATGCTTTCGCAGCTTTTAGAAATAGTTTCTCGAGTGCCTTTGCATCGACTTTAAATTTTGCTAACAAGTTCATCTTAATATGTTGTATACAAAAGCAATGAAATGCAATGGGAAATACCTTGTCAATTGCCTTACAAATGGTGTGATGTCTATCGGAAACGAAAACCAAATTGTTCACTACGCCGAACGCACCTTTTAATTGAGTCATAAACCATACCCATGATGCTACAGTCTCACCGTCGACAATAGCAAATGCAACAGGGTAAATCTGGTTATTCGCATCCGCACCAGAAGCTGTTAACAATACCCCTCTGAACTTCCCTTTTAGGTGGGCCCCGTCGACAACCAACACTAGTCAAATACAAGCCAGAAACCCTCTAATCGATTGACCCAAAGCCATAAAGACATATTTGAAATATTTTCCATCTTTGAGTTCTAATTCGAAAATAGTACCTGGGTTCATGATTTTTAATGCTTCACAATAAGCTGGTAGTAGACCGTATGACGATGTTGGATCCCCTCTAATAAGTCGAAGTGCTTCTTCACTGGACCGTCAAGCTTTGTCATAACTTAAATTCACACCATACTCCTTCCTCATGTCTTGTATTATGTCCTTCGGTCTATAGTGCAGGAGACATCTGTAAACTTTGCTTGGACAAGATGTCCGACCACCCAACTCTTGGCTTGCCTATGATCCTGTTTCAAAACTCCACCGTTGCATGTATGGATGCTATAGTATTTTTTTATCTTGAACAGATTGCAGTCCCTCAGCTTTGTAGCTCGAAGTCTCCAGGTGCAACTAGTATCAACGCAGCGTAGTATATATAGTTCCGGTGTCGACTTTTTTACTTTAAACTGAAAATTCAGCCGCATTGCAACTAAATGCATTCTCAAACTCAACTCCTTCTTCGTATCAAATACTTCGCCCTCCTTAACATCATTTGTTTCAGAAGACTGTACTATGAGTTGCAACTTCTCATCATTAGGCTGTCCAGTGAGACCATCACACCCCATTTGTTGGACCGCTGCTTCATCCCTACGAATCTCAGCATGTACCTGTTTCACATCGGGCTCAGACTTTTCATCAAGTGCATCGTCATAGTCATCATTCACAAATTCTACTTCATAGTCTTCTTTTGACTCTCCTAACGGGTCATATGATTCATCACTTTCATCTTGATTATCATTCCATAATCCCAGCACATTCCAATCACATACCCTGTCATCTCCTAGGTTACATGGAACAACATCTGATTCCAATGGTGTTAAACCCGCTATATCATGACCTAAATGCCCGTAAAAGGGGTGTGGTTGTTGGGAAGAATAGAGGTTCGATGATGAGGAAGGAAATGAATGTATCGAATCTGTGGGTCTCTGGAATGGGGGAATACAAGCTGTGGGCATACAATTCGATGACACTTTTTGGCCTACATGATATGGGAAAGAAGGCATGTACGTTTCATTCTCATGTACCTGCTTTAGCGTAGTAGATATGTATATAGGCAATTCAGAAACATCTTCACCAGTTAAAAAAAAATTCAGGTCATCGTCATCAGTTATCTCCATTACACAAACTTTAGTTTTAAAATGATATACACGTCTAATTATAATATCGAACTGAAGGGGGTTTATATTACTCAATCTATACACGTGACCTAGAAATTCTCTGTACATGGTTGTACTATCCACTGTCAATCCTCTCGTGCGACCACCAACGTAATCTTTTTCACTATCGTTCCATTCTCCACCAAATGTTATGAAAACACGAGGCATCCTGCAAATAGATAAAATCAAGTGAGATAAGAATATCGTCCAAAATAAAGTGGTAAAAAAATAACAAAATACATGTCATCTCGGACCGTCCCGGACCAGTCTTGGTCCGAGACATATCCTGGACCGGTCCGAGACATATTCCGGACTAGTCTTGGTCCGAGACATATCCCGGACCACACTGCTTCGAGATTGGTCCGGGATGTATCCCGATTCACTCCCGAACCATCTTTCGATATGGGATTGAACATGATTTGTCCGGGATTGAACATTCAATCCCGGATCTCGAAGCTTCAATCTCGGAACAATACTTGGTCCGAGATACCGACTGCATTTCTTTTCTTTTTCCAAGAAGCCAAGTGAAAATGTATTAATGGAAAATATTTCAAATCATTTCAGAAATTTTTATGTTAACGTACCTCTAACTCTTCAAATGTGAAAATGTGGGGACAACGATTTTAGATAGTGTGGGGACAATGATCAAACACGTGGCAATGTTTCTTTCCCGGATTTTAAAAAACGTGATCTGTGAGGAGTTTGGATGGTGTGAAAATTTTAGATTGTTTCAAACTTAAAACATAAGTAAAACACGAGGTTAAAAGTTTGGTGAAATGGTTGGGTGGAAGTTAATGGGAAAGTTAATGTATCATAAATAAGGGTATATTTGTCTTTTCACTAAAGGTGGGTTCAAAATTAAGTAGAGGTGGGATCAAAAATTAGGTTTTTTTAAAAGAGGTTCATTTATCCAATTTGAACTATTGGTGGGGTCAAAAACCCCAATTTCCCTTTTTTCAAGGGGGCATAAATCCGAAATCATTTATTGATGATGTCATATATCCCAATTTCCCAAAGTTATTGTATTAAATTGAGTAAAAACAATTATTAAGAATGAAAGCATTTGGCTCATGATTAAAAAATGTGTTTTGGGAAATAAAGAATTTGTTTATGCTAAATTATGATCTGACTCGAGGAGTGTTAAAATCGAGTATGATCGAGCTTTAAGAGGGAGGTTGGTGAGGATGACCTGCACAAAAAAGGCAAACACATCTAAAAAGAAGGAACTTGATAGTGAAGAGGAAGACAAGGAAGCTGGAAAAGGAAGCTAGAATGCTTTTATACAGTGGCTATTTCAAAATACTCAAACTATTTCTTCTCCTTTCTTTCTTGTGTTTAACTTAATGGGCTGGAACCTCTATTTCTTCTCCTTTGATTTTAAAATGAATAGGAGTAAACCCATTTGTTGGGTTATGAGCTTTTACTTGTAAACACCGATTTCTACTGATTTTTAAGTGTCCGTTTGATAATTCTTTCGTTTTCTGTTTTCTGTTTTTGAATTTTAGTTTTTTAAAAAACAAAGGCGTTGGATAACAAATTCAATTTTATGTTTTTTGTTTTCCAAAAACTATTTCAAAATTTTATGTAAATTAAAAAATAATAATTTTTAGAAACAGATTTCTATTTGTCAAAATCTTATTTTTTCTTCTAATACTCAACTCCTCTTTTGATTGAAATATTTATCTCTAACAAATTTTTTTCGGACTCTAAATTTTTAATATTTTAAATATTTTAAATATCTATCATTATTTCTATCTCTCTTCAACTTTTTCATCTCTTTTATTTTTATTTATTTTTATTTTTTTCTAAAATATCACTCTCATTTCTCACCCTAAAAATTTAATATTTTCTAGAAATTTTCTCTCTAAAATTTTGTTTTTTATACCTTTCTGTTCTCTTTCTCATCTATTTTTCCTCAAAAAACTATATATTCTTTCTCGTTCAATTTTCTTTCACTATAACTTTTATTTCTCTTTGTATTTATTTATTTTTTCTAACAAGTATATTTCGAATCTTGTTTTTATCTTTAAATTTTTTTTCATACTATAATTTTTCATTTTTCTTTATAATTTTTTTAACGTATCTTTTCCTGTCAACTTTACTCTTCCTCTAAAAAATTTCTCTTTTTTTTTTCATAATTATTTTTTTCTAAATCTTTTTCTTTATCACTCTTAAATTTCACATATTTAATTAAAACTATATATTTGAATCATATTCAAGTATATCTCTCTTGTATAACCTATAGTTTTAATGCGCATCTTATGCACATTTATTTTAACATAGAGTTTTAATATGAATCCAATTCATATTAATTATTATTTGAATCTTATTCAAATATTTCTCTCATAACATATAGTTAATTTTTGAATCTTTATTCAAAATAAACTATATATATAATATAATGTTTCATTATATCCATTCCCTTATATACAATTTGAACATTTCAAATTCTCGATCCTCGTTTTACTCGTTGTGAGCTAGCAAGGGGACATAATGACCTTACAGATTAGAAGCTCTAATATATACAAGATTAATTGATTAAACTCATTAACCATATTAATTAACATTCGTTAACTATTGGTCACTTCATTAAAGATCCACAATTGCACTCTTCTCACTGTAGAATATTTCGTGTCCACGGATTTTAACCATTAACAATAAGTCAATCCTTCCCGAGTGTTTGTAACTACAGTTGGGTCAAATTACTGGTTTACCATTGACTCTTTCACCTTAAGTACCACCAATCCTCTAATGAATAACTTGTTTATAGTCCAACAATTAAACGGAAGATTCCGGGCCAGTGAGAGGGTGGGGCCCCTTGTTCAAGTGTCGAAGTTAGCACTTAAGAGAACACTCATCTAATTACCCTAAGATTGGGAATGATTTAATTCTATCTTGTGTAGTTATGTTTCCAACTCCCTGCTCGGTCTCGTCCCCAAAATGGTAGGAATGTTGACTCGGCAATCCGGGCAACTCTCACCCATACAAATCAAAGGATGATCCCTTATAGGCAGTAGTCCATAACTCACTCAGGATTGAGATTGAGTTACCTGGTTTTCCTATGAAATAATAATCTATTAGTTAACGGTGTTACATCTAAAGATTAATTATTTCACAGTCCGGTCTTATACAAACTCATTGCATAGGATACTCTCACTCGCATGTCTCCACATGAACGATTTGGATTAAGTTGTTTGTTACTCTTATAAAGTGAGTCGTATCCATAGTGTTACCAGGATAAGTTATCCAACCTTAGCCATATACTATAGACCCTTTAGGTTATTACTAGAACATGATCCACTTGTATATCAAATATAACCTGTATATTAATTATATACTGTATATCAAATATATATTGTATATCAGTTATATACTGTTCCAGTTACATGACATAACATCAGATGTTAGTTTATTGGATTTGGGTTAATGCACTTCTAAAAGGAACTTCAATGACAACTTTATTGAATAAATATTTGTTTTACATTTACAAACCATGAGTTTAGAACATAAAACCCAACATATTTGGCTAGTAGCCTTAGCAACCCATTTTGGTACTATTTTAGCTTACTATTTTGGATGCATTTTATATTTAATTTGTTAGTGAATCACAAGATATATTTGTTTTATTACCCATTTCTTAAGTAAAAGTTGGAGCATTTTATTTACTAAATCTTTGTGGATACTATCTTTTTGTTATTTGCTACACGATTGGTGTATACTTGCACAAGAGTTATTAAAATTGTTAATATAGAACTAAAGAGAAGAAGGTCAATATTTAGGAATCACTACATCGACCCTTAAGAAAGGTAGTAAGTGGAGTTAGTTGCTCAACTTTATATAACTCAGGGTAGTCCAACAACATGCTACAACATTCGAACAAATACCTGGAAATTAGAGATTCGTATAGTTTCTTATTATGCTATTTATTGTTTATGTTTTGTCCATACTTTTAGATTAGTTACTAAATATTTTCTCTTTTGAGTAGTTATTAATTTAGTTCTAAAACACCACCAAAATATTTCATCCAACCTCTTTTCTTTTGCGACATAATAAAAAAAAAGTTTGTTTGAATGGTTAGAGAATCTATGTTGAGACGATTTCTTGGAATACTCTCATTTATTACATTATACAACCGTGTGTGCTTGCACATAGATTCGACCCAATCATCATACTTTAATCTTCAAAGTCTTCAAGTCTTTATATCTTTGATCTTCAGAGTGTTTGGTCTTCAAAGTTTTGAGTCTTTGGTCTTCAAAGTCTTTAAGTGTTTGAAGTGAAGTCTTATGAGTCTTTGGTCTTCAAAGTCTTCAAGTTTTCGAAGTCTTTAGTCTTCAGGGAGTTTTTAATTGGTCGGAAGTCTCCTCTGAATTCTTGGGATTTTTGACTCTTGAAATGAAGGGTGGATTCTTTACTTGTAGAGTTTTCCATGAGATTTAGTGGATTTGAGCTTTAATGATTTTAGGCCCAATCTTTGGACTTGGGCCTCATTTGAGTCATAGGCCCGATCCTCTTTAATGAATTTAGACTTATCCAAATTGAGTCTAAAGTCCATTATTAATCAATTGTAATGGTTAGGGGTGTTCACGGTTCGGTTTGGTTCGGTTTTAGAGCCAAACCAAAACCGAAACCGAATACTGAAAAGAAGAAAATTTCAAACCGCACCGAACCGCATGCATCGCATAAACCGCACCGAAAATTCGGTTTGGTTCGGTTCGGTTTAGTCGGTTTCTGGGCTAGAAAAGCAGCGTATATTTCAAGTGCACTCTTTTTTTTGTTTTCACCGAAGTTTGACTTGTGCATCAAAGGGGTCGGAGTTGGTGGCTGGCAACGGCGGAGTTGGTAGATGACAGAGACGAGGTCGGAGTTGATGGTCGCAGCGGCGGAGCTGGCAAATGGCAGCGGCGAGGTTGGATCGGTGGTTGGTGGCAACCGTGGTGGTCGCAGCACAGTAATGAAGGTAATCGGGGAGAAGTTAGAACTTAGAAGGAAGAAAGGAAAGGGAGGGAAATGGGAGAAGGAAGAAACAAAAAGGGGAGGGAAATGGAAGAAAAGAAGAATGAAAAAGGTTGAAGAAAGTGAATAAAAAAATTAAAAAAAAAATTTAATGAAAAGCTGCCAGCTAGTAGCCATTAAATCAAAGGCTGCCTGCAAGCTCGCAGCTGTCTTGACTCTCGAGGGACTCGAGGTGGCATTGGCACTTGTGTCATGCCTTTAAATGTTGTATAATATAAATAATAATAATAATATCAATATATAAATAAAAGTAAATTTTAATATATATATATATCTAATTATATATTCGGTTCGGTTTTAATATCGGTTTTCGACTCTTGAAACCGAAACCGAACCGAAATTTCGATTTGACTATTTTATTAAACCGAACAGAACCGCAAACCTGTAAAAACCGAAAATTCGGTTCGGTTTCGGTTCGATTTTTCGGTTTCATCGGTTTTATCGGTTTGGTTGTGCACCCCTAGTAATGATCTTGGGTTAATTTGCACTTTAGGCCAAATTACCATTCATTGAGTTTTGAACTTATTTGATTCTAAATCCAATTTTCATATGATCCAATCAGGCTGACTTATGTCATAAACTTGGTATAAATGGGACAGATGACACGTTGTGATTGGCCGAAATTTATCACTCAACACTAATTATTCAACAAATCCAGTAAGTATACTAAAAGTTGACATATATAGTCATAGTTTCTACTAAATAAGCATATAAAGAACTATATATTTAGATTATAATTTCTACTAAATAAACTAATGGTTTGTTATAGTTTAATAATCAATATTACCTTATTTTAACATCACGAATAAAAAGAAATATATTTAACTAATACGGATGAATTTAAGATTATATTTATATGAATCGCGCCCCTCTAACAAGAAGTTGTAGATTTGGAATTTGGAGTATGAGAAATTGAGGAACAATCGTGTAGATATAGTCAAAATGAAGATGACACCAAATAATTCTTTCACATATTGTTTTATGTGTTCAACAAATAAAAATTTAAAGGTAAATTATATACAATTATATCATTGAACTATAAGATTGGTTTCCATTTATACGCTTATCATTTCAAAACTTTCACTTTAACGGTTAAGTTTTAATTAATTAAGTTATCTAAAAGAAATAATTATATATTCCTGTGTTGAAATCAAAATAAAAAATTTAACTTGAAACCTAGGCTATAGTTTAGATGTTTAAGATTGGAGAGGAAAAAAAAGAGTGCTACGAAGCTATTAATATTCTATACTTTCCATCCCTCTATATAGGATCAATTCGACAAAAAATTGGGGCTCTCTCCCACAATAAACAAACAAAAATGTAAAGAAATAATAGCAATTAACTTTTCTTTTCAAGGACTTTGTGGCACCGTTTTCTACATAATTACAAAGTGTTGTATGTCCAGACAACTCCATTCCATCTATTAAATCCTTGCCGTAGGTCTATGGTTGGTTGAAAAAATAAGTTTGGGTTTAAGTACCATTTTCATCTCTTAATTTTCATGTATATCTCTATTTTAGTCTTTAAATTTTAAAGGTTTATTTTAGTTTCTAAACTATATAAAAAATAATAAGTTTTTGTCTTTGTCATTATTTTTCTAAAAATTATTTAACATAAGGATAATATTACTTTGAACATATAAAATAATAATTTGAGAGTGAAACAATAATGTAAAATAACCAAATGATGATGGCTCAAAATAAATTATTTCATGTATTGTTTTATAAATCCATCAAATAAAATTAAAAGCTAAATTATATAAAATATCCTCTAACTCTAGGGTTGATTTTATTTATGTCCTTGTTATTTCAAAAGTTTCATCTTAACCCTTAATCTTTTAGTTAAGTTGTTCAAAGAAGAAAGTAAAAAGAAATAGTATTGGTAGCAATTATTTTTCAATACTTTCGATCCCATCTCTCTTACAATTAACATGAAAAAAATTGTGGTTAGTGTTTAAAAATGTCAAAGAAATAGAAGTAACTCGATCAATCCGTGTATCATGAAAGAGAGGATAACATTCCTATACTATTATAGACAAATAGTGATGTTGGTGACGTCATGGATTATCATGAACAAATGAATTTTGTTTCTTGAAAAATAACTTGATAGCTTAGGAGTTAAAATGATAAACGCATATATAATTGAAACCAAACTTATAATATATAGGCATTTTAGGGAAATTTAATCTAAAGTTAATGAACATAGGTGTCTCAAAAGTTTTTATATGGTTCAACAAAAGGCACTTTTTTTAGACCATGATGGCCACCCATCTAAGATTTAATATCCTAATGGTCAGTCTCATAATTGGGCTAGAAGCCCAAAAGCCAGCCCAAGTCCAGTCGAACGCGATCCAAGTCCGATCGAAGTTCAACGTTTGATCAGCTCGACCCAGTCCAGCCCAACCATAAATTTGATTAGATATGGATCTTTGGTTTTTAAATTGAGTTGGCCCATAGGCCGACTCATTTAGGTTGTATCTGGATTGGCCCGTTGGATCAGTCCAAAGGCTCGATCCAATATAGTTCAATAATATATATATAGATACATACGTACGTACGTACATATGTATATCTATATATGTATACATATATGTTTGTGTATCTATATATGTATGTATATATGTATTATTAATTTAAAATTAACTACTATTTAAAGTTATTATTTGTTGTCATTCTAATTCCTCTAAATTTTTTTTATATTAATATAGTAATACAATTTATTTATTTAAAATAAGATAAATAGGTCCGAAGAATATGATATAACAATTGATAATTTAAAAAAAATGTAAAAAACATAAAATATAAACATGAATTCTAAAACTCAAGAACTTTGTTTGGAAAAATAATTTTTGATAATTAAAAAATATGATTATATGAGCTAATTCAAGCTCGATCAGGGTCAATTCAAGCCCGATCAGGGAATGGGGTTTTTTTTATTAATATAGTTGTAAATAAAACTTATTTTTAAAATATTGTAATTTGATTAAAAATATTTATAATATGGTAGGTTTTGAAACATTTTTTAAAAAATATTGTTGTTTTAAAAAATTGAAGGATGGTCGTCTCTTAAAAAGACGACCATGCAACGTGGCGCCACGTAAAATTTTTTTAAATTTTGAAGATGGAAGAGACGACCATCTCTTTGTTTCTTTTTGTATTAACCGTGGCCGTCTCTTGAAGAAACAACCACATTAATTTCTTGATTATATTTTATTAAATTTTTTTATTTTTTTATTAATTTATCAAAATTTATTAATTTTCATTTTATTTTAACAAAATTTTTTGTTTAAACTGTATTCTATTCCTAGGCTGTATAAACAAAAAATTATATTTTATTTTTTCTTATAGAATCATGAAGTTATCCATGGTAGTTCAAAATTGGAAATTAATATTATAAATTAGATAACAATGTTTGAAGTCTGTCAATTTACAGTCTATCGATCTAATCTATTCCACAACGGGGACGTCGCCGGTTATGATGTGGCTGACGACGAACTAGTGGTGCCACTGGCGTCTCCTGACTCTCTGTAGGGTTTCGATCCTCCGTAGGATTGAAGTATTGTCCATGCTTTCCACGTCCACGTCCATGGCCCCCTTCATAGCCATATTGTGGCGGCAAAGATGGTGTGTGATACTGACTAGAACTAGGAGTCGGTATCATGACCATAGGCGTGGACGGACCAGCATCATCCTGCGTCTATGTAAACGGTGGACTGTCTTCAACCCTATTATAGATAACTTCAGGTACGGGATCGTCAAGCCCTACTGGAGCATCTAGGTCTACTTGACGTCGTCCTCTACGCCTAAGGCCACGAGTAGGAGTAGGTACGTTGTACATTTGATGAAGGCTCTGAAGATGCCTCCCGCCAACGTTGCACAACGTATTAATTTCGTCTAATGACGAGAGAATACTGATTTGCTTGAAACACGCAGCCTACATGGGAAAAATTTAATAAATATGTATTGATTAATTTGAATAATTATTATAACGAAATAAAAGATTTTACAGTAACACCAAATGCTGCTTCTTCTCGAGTTATATATCGTGGTGATTAACGTATACCAGCTCATGTATCCTGGATCGCAAGCACCGTCGTCGTCGATTGGAGGATTGATAATAAGAAAATCTCTACGTATGTTCCACCTCGCCACAAAATGTGCAATCTGATCCTGCCAGGTGCTATCCCGAATGTCGATGTCATGTATCCTCTTATCCCAGTATGACACCTCTGGAATTGCTTGTTTCATACCAAATTTTCTTGTAACTCTATCAGGATGATGCCACTCCACAATATGAAAGCATATGAATGGACTCACAGTGCACCAGACGTTATGTCCATTGACACAAAAGTCGGGTAGGTTGGCAAATTCCTTATCATATGGCTTCCAGTTCATCTGAAATTGTAATAAAAAATCGTGTAATTAATTATAAATCAATATATATCTTTATATTCTAACACTTAAAAAACGTACCGAGCCTGGTGACAAGAGGTCCAACATGTATCTGTACTGGATCAAAACATGTGTAGATACTTCTGTTACACAAAATTGATCTTTCCACCTACAATAATATTATAGATTAGTACAACAATTGAATGCGTAAAAAAATTTTAAGAGAAAAATAGTACAATATTTATATCGACGTACCAGGCAGCTAATGGTCGACCCACGAGCTCGTGATCTGAGATGTGACGACGCTATGGAGCCATCGTGGGGAATCGATCCCAAGCCCATACTTGAAGAATTATAATTGGACTGGCAATGTCAGGTAAGTCAGAGCGACACGCTTTGCACAAATTTCGATACAACCATGCCAAACATACTCCACCCCAACTGAAACGTCCAGCTACCTCGAAATTTGCTAATAATAGGAGGAACATTTGCACCAAGTTGTTAGACTTATCGGCTAATAGACTACCACCGATAAGCTGCATAATATAGGCACGAGCGTATCTAGCAATGGTTTCCTCATCAGCATCGTCGGCTAGATTACGAAATTAAGAAGCTAGCTAAGGTAGACTCAGCTTAGAGCCTCTGATTTGCACAGCACTTGGAGTCACCCCAAGTAATGCATGACAGGTGCCTCTCCAATCATAATCAACGCGACCAATAACAGGCTCGCCATCTATTGGTAACCCAAGCTGCACCGCTACATCTTGTAGAGTGATAATACACTCCCCATCAGGAATGTATGAGTCTCTGGTCTCTACCGTTCTACAAGCGCAGTAATGAAATGCCAGTCTAATTGGATGAATCCCAATCTGGCGAATCCGTAAAATCCAGAAGCGCGTAATGCAGATTCAATTAAAGGATGCAATGGGATGGTACAATCAAATACTGCCTCTCTACGTCGGCAGTGCAACTCCACGTTACACTGACCTTACCATACTAGCTCTGATCGGTGTCGAGCTTGGTCATACAATACAGATCGATCGATAGGACCTGGGTTTAATTCCATAATCTAATACGATAGATAATCATTAGTTGGAAACTTAAATTTAAATTTTAAAACAATAGTCACAACACAGAGTATCAATTAAACTAAAGGTACAATCACATAGAGTTTTCAATTACATCGACAATTATACCAACACATAGTACAATCACATCGACAATTAAACTAACATAAATAATTCAGACTAAAGTTTCCTAATTACATCAACATCTATGAAGATGCTTCCTGTCGTCTCGAGGGACAACTTCTTTGATTGTGACCAAGTTGATTACAAAGCCCGCATCTTTGTTGAACACTTGGTTCTCTCCAATCCATCTCGTTATGAATACGCGAGCTCCTTGGTCTTCCAAGCAATCTCAATAATGTTGGATTAGGGTGCAATATAGGTAAGTTTGGGTGAGCGATCCAATAATTTTCATGTGGGATTGGCTGAAATTAAGGAGCGTAAGACTCAGCATACCTCGAAAGCTTGTAAGGATCGTCAATGTAGTCCTCGAAGTTAATGTTTAAGTAAGAACAAACTGCCATTAAATGAGAATATTGCATGTCATACGTTTGCCACTTGTTGCACGTACATGAACGTTCTTCGACAGTAATTCTCACTATTTGTGTGTTCCCTCCTTTCGAATTGTAATAGTGTGAAGCGTTGTTTTCACATGAAACACACCTACAACTAGATCATAACTGACTACAGTCTGTTTGGTGGATCTCGCCGTCCATCTAACAAGCTTATCGTAAGCATACCTGTTAAGCTTGATAATGTAAGTTAACAACATTGACATAATGCAAGGACAGTAAACAACAGATTAAAAGATACCTGGTGTATTTTTCGTTTCTACTTAAAGCATCTCTTGTCTCCTCCCTCCGCTTCTCAAAATATTTTACGCACCGGTAGAATGTAAGTTCTACCAACGTAGTGATGGGTAACATCCGAGCTCCTTTCAGCACCCCATTAATGCATTTGGAAAGATTGGTTGTCGCCCACCCATATCTATATCCACCATCATGTGATAGGGTCCACTTCTCAATCCCAATGTTGCGGAAGAAATTCATAGAAGAGCTATTCAGTAATTTAATATTTTCCATCTCCTTGTTATACTTCCAAATTTGGAATTGAGCACCGGCACGATATACCGAATCTTTCAATTCGGTACACTTGTATTTATGGTTGAAGTTGCTAGAAACATGTCGTAGACAGAATCTGTGATGCGATTTAGGTCCGATCCAACCATTATCTGGATTATTAACCGCAGAGATAATACCACCATGTTGATCTGAAATTAAACATATTTCTTCATGCGTAACAACTTTTCTTAGGTTTTTTAAAAACCATCCCCAGGTCTGACGACTCTCTTTGTCTACAATGGCAAAAGTAAGAGGTAACAAATGTCCATTTGAATCGACTGATGTTGCAATCAATAGCTTTCCCTTATACTTTCCGTAAAGGTGAGTACCATCTATTTGAAGCACGGGGCGAAACTTTTGAAAGGCTGCAATGTAAGGACCGAATGACCAAAATACAGAATGAAGAATGTCATGACCTGGTTGTCCATAGTTCCTAATTTTCCATTCAACGATTGTTCCTGGATTAATGTGTTTCAGCATGTACATCAACTTTCGCAAAAGTTGATATGACTCATCCTAGTTACCAAAAATACAAGCCAAAGCTTTTGTTTTTCCTTCCCAGACCCTCCCATAAGGAGCATGATATCCAAATTTTTCCTTGATCAGATCTTGAAGTGTTGCAATACTCGTAGAAGGATTAGCTCTCACTGCATCACAAAATTCTCTACTTATCATATTTGAATCCAATTGACAATGACTTTGATTAAATTTGGAATATATACAAGAATGTTGGTCTACATACTTTGTAATCTCCCATAGGTTAATACCTTTCTTAAGAATCGCACGAAGTCGCCAATTGCATCCATCGTGCCACTTCTTACATCTAACTGCCCATATAGATGGTGTCGACTCTACAACTTCGTAAGGTGGTGACTCTTTACAGCAAAACATTTGACGATATGTTGCATAGTTTTTTTTATCATTACACATGAACCCCTTGTACAACATATCATTTTCAACTATCTCTAGTCGTAACATAGACTCGTGTTCTGCAATACTGTTAACACTGTCCATGTCAAATGTTTGAGAAGGGATCTCATGTTCACCCTCAAATTCCAATTCATCAAACTCATCATCTGTCACTGTCCTGAGTTCTATAAACCTATTATCAGCAGTTAAGTCTTTATCTTCATCTAAATTAGTCGTTGGAGGTAGAACTGACTCAGGTTCGGGATCAAGACATTGACTATGGTCAAGACATTGGCTGGGTTCCTCGAGGTCCAATGATTGAAAAGGGATATCATGTTCACCATCGAGGTCAAATGGGACATTCGTCATATTTCTAACATTCACATATAATTCCACTAATTGTGGACATGACGGTGCAATAGAGAACATTAAATCCAATGCATTCTGGTTTTCTAATGGAATAGGAATGTATTTAATGGAACCCGATGGTGTTTGATTAGAGTGTCTATAAACAAGTTCTAATTTACTCCTCCCCATATCTAACTTCAGTGACACTCCAACCATTTGAACAAAATGTTCAAACTCAATACCACTGTACACAGTAAAACCTCCACTTGACGGTCCATCGTAATCAATTTCATTTACACCATCAACATTACCTCCATTCATATATAGTACAATCGCCAAACATTTAGCTGTCATTTCAATCCTAAATTGGAAAAGGATATCTTTAATTAAGTTCCTAATTAAATTTAACTACACCAATCAAATAAATAACCTAAATTTATTTGTAATAAAAATGGTGTAATTTTATAATTATGCACATGTGTTAAATAAAAAAGCAAATCAATACATATAAACTAATTAAACATTTCAAAAAGATAGTAATTAAGAATTATAATACAAAAATATGTATTATAATTACCTACGATTATTTAATAAAATAGATAAATTAATAAATATATAATATTTAAACAAATAAATAATATATTAATTAACAATTAAATCTAACTAAATAAACTAAGTTTCATTCTAACACAAAATAAATATATGATTTTATAATTGCCTAAATTCATCCAGTAAAGAAACGAATTAAAAATATATGTACGAATTAAACAAATAAATTAGATACATTCACCAATTAAATATAGCATAGAATACAAATAAATAAATAAAATTGAATAATAATAATAAAAGAAAACAAAGAAAAAATACCTTTATCCTTTGTAATTCCAAAAAGAAAGGAATGAAGTGGTCCCAAATCTAACAAAACATAATAAATAAAATTAGATTACAGAAACAAACCAAAAAACAAACAAAGAAAAAACCGAAAAAAAAAAGAAAAGAGGGAGAAGTAGTCCCTTGTAATTCCAAAAAGAAAGGAATGAAGTGGTCACAAATATAAGAAAACATAATAAATAAAATTAGATTCCAGAAACAAACAAAAAAACAAACAAACAAAAAACCGAAAAAAAAAGAGGGAGAAAGGCAGTCGCTCACCGGAGGAGGCGGCACGTCGCCGGCGAGGCAGCGGGAGGACGTGGTGGGGCAGAGGGAGGCGGTGGCGGGGCAGCGAAGCGACAGCGGCGACGGAATAAAAAATTGGTAGGGTTTGGTGGTGGGGTAGGTGGTTTAAAAAAGGGTTAGATGGTCGTCAAGAGATGACCATCCAACACGTGTCCAGTTTTGAGACGTGGTTGTCTCTTGAAGAGACGACCACGTGGGTTTTTGAATATTTTTAATTAAATTACAATATTTTTAAAATAAGCTTAATTTATAATAATATTAAAAAAAAACCCCTCAGGGAATGACGTTGGCTGCTCTGTGTCTCAATGACGTTGCGACAACTTGGCGACTCCACTGGGGACCTTTAGAGAGTCAAGATATTATTGTTGTCATTCGTTGTCCTATATTATATTGCTTTTTGATTCGCTTTATTTTTTTTAGTTGTATTATTTTAATTATTATATTATAATGATTAATTCTATTTTTGCATCATCATGCATTTCACACACATCCACAAGCCTCCTACCTGGATTTTATCTCTTAGGATTAGATCGGAGATTGGGTAGTGTGATCTTCGTGGAATTTTGGTTCTCGTGCAGGCGCATGAAATTCTCCACTCAAGTCGACCATACTGCCAAAGCATATGGAAGATTTGTGGGCGATTATCCTCTAGGAGGCCTTAGTACATATCTTCACACTCATATTCATATTATATTTTATTTTTGTTGTGTTGTTATGTCATATTGTTTATTTTTTAAAAAATAAAAAAAAATAGGGTCAATTTGGCTGAGTTTTAACCAGAAGGTTTTAAATGAACCACTTTTTTTTAATAAAAAAAAAGAAAAATATCATTTACCTTATTTCTTCCTAGCTATTTTTTTAAAGTTTGGATAGAAGCGTTGCATTTCAAAGGGGTTATAAATGTCCACGTTGTAGGCACATAAAAACTTTCAAACTTATTCACTTATTTAGGAGTTTGTCCTTATTACCCTAAGGTTTCATTTCATGAGCATATTCATGATCTTCTCTCCTGGGATGATTTATAGTCTAGCATTACATTTACATGCATTTAGATTGCATATTATATCACTTTGGGGTAATTGGTAGAACATTTTTTTTTCCTTAAAGAAAATAATTTATAAAAACTATCTTTCTCATGCATCATTCTTTCATGTCCATAGCATAAATTAAAAAAATATCTGTCTTTTGCGTGCATCATTTTACATGTCTATTTCATAAATTAAAAGGTTATCCTACGTTCTAATGCATCATTTATCTTAATAATGAACCCTAAAAATAATTTACGTAAGGAAGAATGATTCTTGCCGTTGTTGCGTTTTTCCTCTCTACCGTAAAGAATAGAATGACTAGCTTAGCTAAAAGACAATAATAATATAAAGTCATGAAAATACTCTTAAAGGTAGTGCGGGGCATTATAGACCAACTACAACATATCGAAGGTGTCTCATCCAGATTATGGGTTGTACGAGGTCGAGAAGTTTTTTGTGCCTTTTGAGGAGGCAGCTGTGCATATTTTCGATCTTCTTTAAACTAGAAAGAGATCCTCAACTTGACAGAAAATCGTAAAGCAACACCCTATTCATATGCAATATGGTGATAAGCAACAAAAAGATACTAACAACTCTTTGGGAGATTTCCCTTTTTTTAGTAGATGACATTGATAACTCCATGCAACTTGGAATAACTTCATCATGACACCAGTCTTTGATAGGAAGTCCCCCTAATCTCCACATATCCCATAAAGATATGGATAACTTTCCAGATGAAGTATGAAGAGTATTGGTGGAAGGACACCTTGCTTCGCAAAACGCTTGAATTATATCGTTGTTATGATCATAGATGTACAAAGAAGCCAACACAACATCTAACAAGCGATTAGACTGTAGTATATCCTTATTTCGGGCAAATGTGACTTCTAACCATTCACAATAATAAGAAATATAAAAGAATTCTTCATGGAGCTTTAATGTAGAGTCCCAATGAGCTGAGCCTTCAAGGATCCTACGGTTTAGTGTTGATAAGGGATTTGAATTTTGTTCCTTGTTATGAAGAGGAGAGTCTAAAAACCATGCTTTTTAGGAAGAATCATGAGTCAATGCTCTCTCTTTGAACCATTTAGATAAATAGCTAAAGTCTTTTAAGTGAGGCCAGCCCATCAGATTTTGTATTGGCTCCTCTACTTGGAGGATAAGTCAATTTTTTAGTGATTGGTCCTTGTCCTGTAAAATAACTAGACACCGCTTCTTTAGATCACGATGTTCCGCAAAATATACCATGATACTGCAAAAAAAAAAAAAGGAAAAAAGGAAAAATGTTATGGTTGTAGAATATATGTATATATATTTTACAAAAGAAAAGAAGAAGTGATATCACTACATGACAGATAAAAGTGACCACTATTGGTATAGGAACACCTCAACCGATCAAAAAGATGTTAACCTATCAAACAAAGATGTCACTGCAAGACAAATAGCAATGACTATTGCTGGTATATGAACACCTCAACCTATCAAAAAGATGTGAACCTATCTAACAAAGATGTCACTGCAAGACAAATAACAATGACTATTGCTGGTACATGAACACCTTAACCAATCGAAAAACTTTCAATCTAAGACGGATAAAAGTGACCACTGTTGGTATAGGAACACATCAACCGATCGAAAAGGTGTTAACCTATCCAGCAAAGATGTCACTGCAAGAAAGATAACAATGACTACTGCTGGTATAAAAACACCTTAACTGATCGAAAAGGTGTTGACCTACTCAGTAAAGATGTCACAGATGAAGGTGAACGCTACTGGTATAGTAACACCTTAACTGATCGAAAAAGTGTTAACCTACTTAGCAAAGATGTCACTGCGAGGCAGATGGAACTGAGACTGCTGGTATAGGTACACCTTAACTGATTGAAGATAATCCATCTAGCAAAGCTGTCACTCTAAGGTAGAGGAGTGTGACCACTGCTGGTATAAGAACACCTTAAATGATCGAAAAGGTGTTAACCTATTTAGCAAAGATGTCGCTGTAAGGTAGAGGGGCGTGACCACTACTGGTATAGGAACACCTTAACTGATCGAAAAGGTGTTAACCGCAATGATGTCGCTGCAAGGCAGATAGATGTGAATACTGCTTGTATAGGAACACCTTAACTGATTGAAAAAGTGCTAACCTACTCAACAAAAATGTCACAAATGGAGGTGAGGATTGCTAGTATAGGTACACATTAACTGATCGAAGAGGTGTTAATCTACTCAACAATGACATCACTTAAAGACAAATAAAGGTGACCACCGCCACTAGGATACCAATATCACAAATAAATAAGTGATCGACCGAAGCAGGAGTGATGCCACAGTAAATGGAAAGATGATTGTAAAACTCAACTACTAAATTTTAGATTGGTCTATGTAAAGATTGTAAGACTCAATCGTAAAATCTAAGTGTTGGGTATTTACAAAGAGCAGCTTAATCAAATGGGGGCATCATATTTGAAAGTAATATATATATATATATATTAAAAAAATCGTTGGTGTTTAATGAAGATTTATTTAAAAAAAAAAAATTATGTAGCAGAAATAGTAAAGGGAGATTTCTTACTATTTGTTAATGCAAATGAAACGGGCGAATAGAAGATGATAACCTCACACAAAGAAAAAAAGAGGAAAAACATTTGAAGCCGAGAGATACTTAACATTTTCCATGGGTTCTTATCTACTTCTACTAATGCATCTGAAGACTTAATCTGTGGGCAAGGAGTGAGGGTTCAAACCAGAAAAATAATCAAAATCTCAATTCGAATAGGATTCTTAATTCAAATTCGAGTCGGAAATTTGATTGGATTCCTAAATTAAATTTGAGCCAAATCAAATCGCAATTCGAATATGATTCTTATTCAAATTCGAAATTGAAATTTGATTGGATTTCAACTCAAATCAATTAAAATCCAAATAGGATAAAGACTACCGTTTAAATCCAAATGAAATAAGGATTGAAGTTCAAATTTGATTATCTCGGTAGAATTTTTAATTTCGGTATATTTCAAATTTTAGAATTTTATCAAATTTGAATATCAATTTGGCCGTATTTCAAATCAAGATTGAAGTAAAAAATTCAAATTCAAACTTTACTCCTATTCAATTCAAATTCGAAATCTTGGTAGGATTTTAAACTTCGGCATATTCAAAATCTTACCAAATTTGAATATCAATTTCATCATATCCAAATCGAGATTGGGATAAAAATTCAAATTCAAACTTTATAAATTAAAATTGGTAGAATTTTAAATTTGGGCATATTCCAAATTTTACAACTTTACCAAATTCAAATCTCAATTTGGCCATATTCCAAATCGAGATTCGAATAAAAATTCAAATTCAAGTTTTATCCCATTCAAGTTAAAATTGGTAGTTAAATTTGGGCATATTTCAAAATTTACAACTTTACCAAATTCGAATCTCAATTTGATCATATTCCAAATCGAGATTGAGACAAAAATTCAAATTCAAGCTTTATCCCATTCAACTTAAAATTTGTAGAATTTTTTATTTGGGCATATTCCAAATTTTACAATTTTAATCTCAATTTGACCATATTCCAAATCGAGATTTGGGTCAAAATTAAATACTAAAATATTTTCGAAATTCATCCACAAATATGTTTGGCATAAATTCCAAAAACGGTGCATTTGTAGTATAACGAATTTTGGGCTAATAATAAACGACCACGTTACTATCTATTTTATTTAGGGATCAATTATAAATTAACCATAAATTAAAATTAAAGACATATTGACAATTTGAAATATGTCACATGTCTTTCATTGGGCCACTAGATTGAATTTAATTGGTTTAATTGGATTATATGAGAATTGAGCCTAGAATCAATTTGTTTTAGAAATCAATTAGATTGAATTTTTACCCAAAACCCAAATTACCATAAGACCAGGTGAATTGATATTTAAATAAGTTTAAATACAATTAAAGAATTGAGTTAGGTCCAAATCACCCAAGCCCAAATCTTTTGAAATTAAATTGGGCTCATAACCCAAATAGAGCCCAATCTATGGGTTGTGTCCAAAATCACTCAAGCCCAAAAGCTCACTAAACCCTTGGAAACCGATATAAATAGAGGGATTTTCCTTGATTTTCAATGGTTCAGAATTGAGAGAATTCACACAAAATTGAAGATTCTCTGAAGACTTGAAGATTAGAAAACCAACTTGAAGACTTTGAGAATTTGAATACTCTCGAAGAAAATAAAACTTCAATCGAAGTTTAAAAACAAATATCTCAATCTTCACATCAAGTTTGGGAGAAAACATCAGAGGATGAAGACTATAGACTGAATCCACTATACAACACATACAATATAAAAATTCAACTCCACGAAATATAATTTATTCGGAAATCTCGTGTGAACAACCATGTGAGAGTAAGGAGTATAATGCTCTTTACTTTTAATGAGCAAAGTTTATTTCTTATATCATATGACAACGTTTTGGATTTTTTGAAAAACTGAAGGGATTTTCAAAATAAATTGAAAAAAACGGGTGAGTTTAGAAATATTTGGGATTATAGGGTGTTGCGTCTTTCAAAGAGATGCATTTGATTGTTGTTATTCGAATGCATCTCTTCAAGAGACGCATTCAGTGCACCATAACAAGCGGATGGACACGGATGAGACTTAACGGATGAAGTTAAGTCTTAATGGACCAAGTTAAGTCAGTCCGTCACGGGACTAGAGATGCAAGAGACGCATCTATATTGGAAAAGCAAGGAATCTCTGCACGGTAGGGAATCCCCTTTCGGCGGGGTGCGGTTCCTTGCAGGCGAACCTCTGCACCACGATTGCCCTTCTTTTTTTTTTAATTTTTTTATTTCACCTCAAATCTCATTGGTTAAATATCCCATTTTTTCACCCAGTTTTCATTTTTGTTTTATTAAACCCTCTCATTTTTCCATTCTGTCTCTCATTCTCCCAAATCTTTCTCTCATTCTATCTTCACCATCACTCTCATTTTATTTTTGTTTCCTTCCCTTCTTCCCGTTCTATTTTATCTTCACCATCATTCTTTTCAGGTAATTGTTAAATATTTTATTGTTTATTGTTTATTTTTTTAATTTTTAGTTTTATTATTATTTTTCTTTTGTTGTAGGAACCGTTCAAATTGAATAGAAATAGCAAACTTGGAGATATTATTCGAGATTTTGTCTACAACACAGGTATCTTTAATTATTTTATTATATATATTTAAAATATTGCATATATGATTGTTGAGATTTAGAAAGATTTTTTAATATATCATCCGTAATTTCATGAATTTTATTTGAGGCATGTTTCTGCATATTTTTGTTTTAGTAATTGAAGTTCAAAAGTGCATGTGTATTTCATTTTTCTTATTGTCGTACCTTTTTTATATCTAGTATTTTAATATGTGTCTTGCACGTGGTATCTTAATTTTATTTTATTATATACTTATGTAAACTTTAATTAAAAAAATAGTTGAAAATCTATCCAATATTATAGTTATTTATATTTATAAAAGTAAATTTGTAAGTGATTTTTTAATAATCATTTATTATTTCTAAAGTTTATTAATAATTATTAAAATCAATAGTCCACCCACAAACTTAGCTTAAAATTTGTAATTAGTTTTTATTTAAGTCTTTTAGAAACAGTACTTATATTTTTGTTGAAATTAATATATCTTTAGCTAATATTATAAGCTACCGCTAAGTTAATGTATGCATAAACAAAAATAAAAATTGTATTGAAAAAGAGAAAACTGAATCTGAAAGAAAAAAGAAAAAAAAAATAATGAGAACTAACGTGGATGATGAAATTGCTTTTTTTTTTTGGTTTGTGAGTTTTGATAAATGAAAAGGGAAAAAAGGAATAAAAATAGTGAAACGTGCCACACTTTTTTTTTTTTTAATAATCAAATTCCTAATTAATCAACCATCACACCACTCTCACCCCTTTTCCATTCCTCTCAAACAGTTTTTTATTTAATTGTGATGAATTAACATGATTTTGATAATTAATTCATTTTTATTTATGTTTTAAAAACATTTATAAAATTTAAGCAAAATATTGAAAACTAAAAAAAAGTATTTTTACTTTGGAGCATGTATGTGTTAAAAAACAAAAAAATAAATTCATATTGTTACAAAAAATTTTTACAGATTTTTTTGAAAGATATTAAATATATTTGAAATATTATGTTTGGTTTTAAATATTTTAGAAGTTTCGGAAATTTGTAAAAGACATTATATTATACTTTAGTTTCAAAATATCTCTTAAAGAATTAATGGTTTTAAAGTGTATTTTATTTTTACTTTGGAGCATGTGCTAATCAGTTAAATACTATTTTTGAAAGATATTATATATTTGAAATATTATGTTTGGTTTTTTAATGAGTATATTGTAGTATTGATTTTTTATCCTAAAAAACTCTAAATCCCAACAAACCCTAAACCTAAACCCTAATCACGACAACCCTAAACCCTAATACAAATTACTAAATTCTAAATCCTAAAACCCTAACCCCAAACAAATCCCTAAACACTAACCCTTAAACCCTAAAACCAAAACAAACAGCTAAAACTCTAATACAAATCAAATTCTAAACTCCAACACCCTAAGCCCTAAACCCTAAACCCTAATACAAATCAAATCCTAAACTCTAACATCCTAAGCCCTAAACCCTAAAGCTTAACGAACACCTAAAACTCTAATACAAATCAAACCCCAAACCCCAAATCAAACCCTAAACCCTAACGAATCCCTAAAACTCTAATACAAATCAAACCCTAAACTCTAAAACCCTAAACCATAAACCCTAAAGCAAACACTAAACCCTAAACCCTAAATCCTAAACCCTAACGAACCCCTAAAAATCTAATACAAATCAAACCACTAACCTTAAATCAAACTCTAAACCCTAAATCCTAACGAACCCCCAAAACTCTAATACAAATCAAACCCTAAACTCTAAAACCCTAAACCCTAAAACCAAACTCTAAAGCCCTAAACCCTAAAACCATAAAATACAAAAACCTAAATCCTAAAACACTAAATCACTAAACCCTTATACAAGTCCTTTAAGTCCTAAAATCATAAACCTCTAAAACCCTAAATCTCAACATTAAAATCCTACACACTAAATCCCTAAATCCCAATAAAACAAATCAAACCCTAAAGTTTAAAATCCTAAACCCTAATTCAAATCACTAAACCATAAACCCTAAATCCCTAAACCCTAATACAAATCACTAAAACCCTAAATACTAACATTAAAACTCAAAACCCTAAACATTAAAACTAAATATATAGTTTATCATTATTTTCTAATATAATTTTTTTAATTTCAAATATCAGATTTAGTTACATAACCATCATGGGAGACATGGGTGTGGGATTTAGGTGTTACATGAACGTGCATATTGTCAATGGACCGAGTGGTATTGAGTACACATTGTCCCCATGTCTTTAAATAAATGTTGTTCGTGACATCCAATTCGACACATTTAAAAACTATTTACGTCAAGCATTATATATAAACGGAGATATGAGATTAGAGGTCATATTCAGATACGGGAGTATTGATATGACATGATCAACTTTGCACGTTCCTATCCCACTACGAGGCGAGCATGAGTTTAGGTTTATGATGACCATTGCTCCATCCCTACCTAGACATTTTCATTACTCAACCTTGCATTGATAATTCCTCTCCAATTAGAGAAGTAGATAATTCTCCTCAAATTGTGCATTGCAATGGAGAAGTAGATGGTGAAGAACAAATGTTAGAGTTGCCCAGCGATAATCTTGATGATCAAACTATCACCACAAATGATGAAGAAGTAGAATATGTAGGACAAACGTCAGAGTTGCCCCACAATGATCTTGATGACCAACCTATCGCCACAAATGCTGAGGATATTTCAACTGATAAGGATTAAGATTGTCTAGAGCAGTCAGGTGACGTGCATCGTGAATATGAAGTTCCTGACATGTACACTGATTTAGATATGAATGCTATGAGTTTTATGCTTGAGGTAGATTTGGTGGAGGAAATTCGAGATTCTGACAACTTGCATGTAGGAATGGTTTTTAAATCATAAGTCTGATGTAAAAATGTTGTCAAAAGCTATTCTGTTCTTCATCATCAACGTTTTGATGTTGTTGAGTCTAACACCAAAACTTGGATGGTTAAATGCAAAAGATACACCAATGGTTGAATGTGGCAGCTACATTCGAACTACCTGAAAAGGCATAAGAGGTTTCAAATCATGCAATATATTGGCCCACACACTTGTGCTATGCAAGATTGAGTCAAGATCATAAACAATTGGACTCTAATCTTATTGCAGCAGAGGTCCATAGTGTTGTGAAATCTAACCCAGCCATCAAGGTTGCAATGCTACAAGAAATATTAAAGAAAAAATATGGCTATTCCGTGGGGTATTCAAGAGTATGGGATGGAAAAAGAAAAGCCATTATAAACGTATTTGGTAATTGGGAAGAATCGTACCAGATGTTACCTAAGTGGATGAATGTACTACAGATAACTAATCTTGGTACTGTAGTTGACTGGTTGTTGATGAGGGTAGAATGTACTGGTGAAGCTGTATTTCAACGCGTTTTCTGGGCCTTCAAGCCATTGCAGACCCTTGCTTCAAATCGATGGAACACATTTATATGGGAAGTATAAGGGGAAATTGTTAATGACGACATCCGTCGATGCTAATAGTCACATTTATCCTGTTGCATATGCCATTGTACCAGAAGAAAGTGCTGATATGTGGGGATGGTTTCTATCTAACATAAGGCGTAAGGTGGTAGAGAATAGGAAAGATATATACTTGATTTCTGATAGACACTAAGGCATTATATCTGCCTTAAGGAACCCTGCAAATGGATGGACAGATGCACATCACAGGTTTTGTTTGCGACATCTCGTAAGTAATTTTAATGAGCGATATAAAGATAACACATTGAAAAGTTTAGTATATCGTGCGAGATCACAGTTTAAAGTCCCAAAATTCAAAGAATGTATGGATCAGCTTGAAATAGCAAATAAAAAATGCATGAGATTCTTCAGTTCATTAAATCCAAAACAATGGACATGGGCATACGATGGTGGACACCGATATGGGTGGTGTACCACAAATATTTCTGAATGTATTAATAATGTACTAAAAAGTGCTCGAAAGTTACCTATAACTACATTGGTCCAGGTAACATTCTATCGAATGTAAATTATTTTGATAAGCGAAGAGTTGAGATACAAGCTGCCATTGCAAATGGGGAACGCTTCACAAGGTGAATTTTTATTATTACATTTCATATGAATGATAATGATATGATCATTTAATAATTTTTAATATAATTGTTACGTGTGCCATTGGAATATTAACTCTTTGGGAAGCACGTGCCACTGCACACAGTGTGTGTAGGTTTGATATGAATAGTGGAACATTTGATGTTATCACTGCAATTAATCCACGGACGTTTAGAGGTGGAGCCACACATCGCATGAATTGTAGGGAGCAATCATGGCAATGTAATAAATGGCAATGCTACGGGATTCCTTGTTCCGATTCCATTGCAACTTCTACAAACGTCGACACAGCTTATTTGTTGTACATAGACAAGCATTATAATCTGGAGACATATATGTCTTGTTATTCACCCCTATTTGAACCTATTCCGGATAAAAGAAGTTGGCCCACCTCTAACTTCATCAAAATTCATCCTAATAAAAATTTAGTGAGAGATGTCGACAGACCATCTACATCTCGCAAGTATAATGAGATGGATTGGAAGGAGCCAGCAATAAAAATACATTATGGAATTTGTAGGCAAGAAGGGCATAATGACGAAATTGCCCTAGTCGAAGTCATAATCTCACTTCCTGATGTTTGATGTAACATTTTCTGTGTAATTTTTATTGTCCTAGCATTTTCAATTTTACATTTTTCATTGTGGCATTTTTCATGTAATTGTACTGGAATTATTGATGAATGTAATGTTTTACTTTAATTTTTAACTTAATTCACAGTGCAAACAAATAAATTTTATTTTAAACTAATGAATATATGGTTTATTAATCTACTAGACTATCATAATAAGGAGGATAATAATAGCACAGGACCGTATGATTCATCTGTTTTACATCTTCAAGCTAGCCATCGATCTGAGTTGGTCTGGCAAACTGGATACACCGACCCCTTACATTGCAGACATCGAGAGGCTACTATTAGTAGGGTGACACGTTCAGATCCTCGTATAGATCCATATCTACGATAAGTAGGATTTTATGGTATGTCACGTTTGAATTTTATACAGTTAAACTGGCATTTGATCAAAGCTTTGGTGGAGCGTTGGCGACAAGGGACGCACACATTTCACTTACTCCATGGAGAGTGTACTATCACATTAAAGGATGTCGCCATCCAATTTGGACTACCTATAGACGGGAAAGCTCTTGTTGGATCATTTCAGCACACTTGGTGGGATGTGTGTACTGAATTACTAGGAGTTACACTAGGAGAAAGAGATTTAGTTGGTGGTCGTCTTAGCTTACCATGGTTGGCAAACCAGTTTGATGATTTTGCCCATCTACCAGATGATGTTGATGATGACGCTCTGCAACGTTACGCTAGGGCATACATTATTACCCTTATTGGAGGTATTGTATTTTCAGATAATTCGAACAGTAGAGTCCACTTGATGTACCTACCTCTACTAGTAGATTTTGTTAAAACTGGACAATACAGTTGGGGTGCGAGTTGCCTTGCCTGACTTTATAAACAGTTACGCAAAGCAGTAGCTATAGATACATAAAATATAACAGGAACAGTTATATTACTACAAATTTGGGCATGGGACCGCTTCCTTCTACTAGCACCCCGTAGACTCCATATACACGAGAATAACTTAGGAGATAGACCATTGGCAGTACGGTATGTAATTTTATTTTTTAGTTCAAGTAATTCACACGTATGTTTCTTCAATAAAAACTAACATTCAACTTCTCGTAAATGTAGATGGAACGATTATTTTAGAGTTATTGAATCCTCGACTCAAGTACTTATCCAATACCGATTCATGTTGGATAAACTCATGCCGGATCAAGTGTTATTAATTTTATTTATGTATGATTGTTTATTAACGTTGGATTTATTTTTTGGACTTATCTTACAAAATTAATGTCGATCATTTGGGAGCCATATAGGCACTTAATCGGGCGCTTACCCAAGTATTGCCTTATTGGTCAGCATATATGGACAACTAAGAGTCCTCTCATATGTTTTTATGTGGTAGAGTGGCAATTTCCAAACCGTGTTATGTGTCAATTTGGGTGGGTGCAATATATTTTTGTACCTTGCAAACATAGATATACGTCTTCACACATATGACCTATGCGGGCATCATAAACAAAATTGGGAACGAACTTTGGCTCCCCAGATTCAGGAGTGGGAAAACCACCAAAATAATACTATTAATGGTCACCCTATAAATGAGGGTGCAGACGTTGATCATAATTATAATACTTGGTTCAATCGCATTAGTAGAAGATTTTTCACCAAGGCAACAACATCATATAATTATTTGGTAATTAACATCATAACTAAATTTTTATATCACCTTATTTATCAGTATTAAACTTGTTTTCATCTTTTTTCCACAAAGTCATGTCTAATATGACTGATAGCGATCGAATACATGTATCTAATATTACCAAAATATATCGATCGATGCAATTTGAAGGAGCCATACCAGATCGTAGGAGAAGACGACAACAAAGAGGAGCTAATATCCTTGATGATGATCCAATGACCAAGAATAGGAATTAGGTTAAGTCTTAATTTTTTTCTAAGAATTTTGAGGTTTGTCTAATTGTAATTAATGAAATTTCAAGACATATAATTTCAATTTTAACTATGTATTTATTTTTATGAATTTTGATGTTCGTATTTATGAAGTATATTTAATCGAAAATTTAAAAATTTAGATAAGTTATGAAGTTTGAGTTTAGATTTTATTATAAAAAAAATTTAATTATTAAGTTAATAAAATACGAGATGAGGAGCAATTTTCGGTGGCAGAGAGTGACAAATCGGTAGCGTTGAGCTTCGATTTGGTGGTAGGGAGCGAATATATGGCGGCGATGACAATATCGAAGGTTGCTTTCTTCATTCTCTTTTCTTCCCTCATATTTGCTCGTTTTCATCTTCTTCTAGTTTGATCAGTAATTTTCTTCTAGTTTAAGTTTGGGTTATTTATCGATTTGGCTCTTTTCATCTCTGTTACACGAATGAGTTTGAGTTTGTGCTTTAAGTTTGAGTTTTTGAATGGGTAATTGAGTTTGTTATTACAGATTCAGGTCTATTCTCAACCTTATGTCTTGTCACGTTTTTAGAATTTTCTTCAAGTTGTTTCATGATGCCTTCCAAGTTGGAATGAGATACTTTCTTGTCAATGATACCTTGTCCAATTGTTCAACTCCATGTTATTGGGATTGATAAATAACTGAGGTAAGGTGGGTGAAAACATGTTTTGTAACCCTGTAATTGTAGGACTCATTTGCTTTTTATGAATAAATTTGCAATTAGCACAAAACTTTTTCAATTGAAACCATTGTTTTATTAAAGTCCTGAAGATAGGGAACTTCTATTTTCTTTAAGGTCTCTTATTAAGCTTATTATAGAATCATAATAGGTTAACCTCTTGGAATCATAATAGGTTAACTTTAGATTTTTAATTAGGATAAACTTTTAATAAATACTGTGTTAAGTTTATATAATTTTAAAGTTTAAATGTGGTTTTGGTTCTCAAAATTTTATCAATCTTTTTTAGTCCTTGAACTTTAGAAAGTATGATTTTTGTTCTTAAACTTATATACGTTTTGCTATTTTGGTTTTTGAACATTTAAAATCTCAATTTTAGTTCTCAATAACAAATGAGGTTATGTCACATTTGATAGGGATATGGTAGGGGCTAAATGTGTAATTTAATGAGAGCAAGTAGATTAAAATTCAGATTTTGAAAGTTAAAAGGATAAAAAAGGAAAGCGGGTAATAAATTAAGGATTATAATCAAATTCCAAAAGTTCAGGCTCAAAATTGAAAATTTGTAAAAGTTGAGGGACGTACTTGGTATCACTATGTACACTTCTCTACTATCAATTATTTCCTTGTGATGCCATATTATAAGGAAATTGATGACAAGGCATGCACTTGTAATACTATAAACACAATTTTATTGTGTAGAGTATTAGAAGGTGACATGACACATGACTTACACAGGCTCCAGTAATGCACTCATATGGTTATGGATGTGATTTAAATATGTGAACTCCCACATGTGTTATGTGTTTGTTAGTGGCAGGCTATGGTGGGAAGCTTGTTTTTTGGCTATTTAGTGTTGGTAGGAATAGCAGAGGTTTTAGGGGGATTAAGAGGCCTTGAGGGAGTTCATGATGTTGTTAGGGTTAACTCTTCCATGTGGGTGTCAGTTTTGAAGGATTTTTGTAATTCAGTTAGACATTATTCTTTTGGATTGTAGCCCTTTATAGGTTGGTCGGGTTTTGTTGGTCTCGTGTTTTTTGTATGCCCTTTGTATATTCTTTCATGTTCGATTTCTCATTTTAAAAAACTAAAAAAGTAGTGGTTGGCTGAGTAAAACCTTTTTTTTAACCATCTCAATGAAGCCTTGTACAATGATTTTGCTTTTTGATAAGAGCTTCCTAATCATTCTGTTGGCTTTTTATAAGGGAATCATAAATACATAAGTGTCTTGAACTCTTATAGTTGAAATTTTTATAATTATGTTATTCTAATGTTTCAAATTATTTAGATCATTGAAAATGTGGCAAGCCAAACATTCTACTCAACAATCTCGCAGTACTACAATTTGGAAACCTATGAAGGTAAATTTGCATAACTCATAATAATGTCGCAGTAAATTCTTTATATAACTCATAATTATGTTATTTTTCAAATTTTCTATACGTAGTGTCATCGGCAATCAGGTTCTATCGAGTGTGGGTACTATTTGCAAAAGTATATACGATAAATAGTGCGGAACCATGATACTCCTATAACTGAACTTGTACGTATTATCATATACCTTTATGTGTTTTATATATGATTTGTCCTTATATTAGTATTATCTTTTTTTTTTTTGTAGTTTAATACAAAAAGTGCCTATCAACAAGAAGAAATCGACGAAGTTCGAATAAAATGAGCATCTTTTGTTGGACGATTTGTGTAGTACCTATGGATTCATTAGTTTTGTTTATTTGATGTAAGTATTTGGTTCATACTACTTTCTGTCTAGTACTTGGTAGATTAGAAATACTTTGTCTTGTTTATAATATATAGAAGTTTGAATTGTGTATATATGGTACTGCATAACAGATTAGTTTTGGATTATTATATAAGTATTTGACTGATGCTGAATGTGTTGGATTGTTTTATTTATAATATATAGAAGTCCAGATTCTTATGCTGAATGTAGTTTAGTTGGAGGGACGGGTGATCCCATTTGTTCTTGTGTGGAAGGGTGTTAATATAGAAGTGTTTGATTGTTGCTGAATATAGTATATTATTACTTTCCAAGTTATTGTTGAGTTATTCTAAAGTAGAGAGGTCATGTTGGAATTTGTACTTGTTTGATATACTCTTAAATAATTGTGATGTGAGTTTAAGGTTAGTTATTGAGTTAAGTTTTAGAAGATCATGATGTTGAAATTAGTTTTACTTGCATATTAGTTTTTGAGTTTCAATAATATTGAGAATTATTTTGCGTGAATAGGTTGGAAGGAGATATATTGGTTGGTTAGTTTTGAGTTATATTCTAAAGTGGAAAGGGTCATGATGAAATTTGTACTTACTCTTGATTATTTTTGTTTTTTGTTAAGTTTTTTTTAGAATAGGTTGGAAGGGAGATATATTGTTGGCTAGTTTTGAGTTTTACTAAAAGTGGAGAGGTTATGTTGAAATTTGTACTTTTGATTATTTGTGTTTTGAGTTTAAGGTTAGTTTTTGAGTTAAGTTTTAGAATAGAAATTGTTTTATAATGGATGAATGTGTTAAAAGTTTTAGTTGCATATTGAGAAATTATCATAGGTTTGAAAGAAATATATATAGTTGGTTAGCCACGTATGGGCAACCAACTATTTTTTAATTAATTTATTCACAAAATAATGACGGTCAATGCCTGTCACGAAATATAGTCATTCCAGGACTTACAAATAATGTCACACAAAAGATGACAAACATACAATGACTTATAAACAATGACGCATATACAATGACGGACATAAACCGCCATAAAAAATTAACGAAACAAGGACACTCGTAAAGATGTCGGTTGTTGCCCGTCACGGTTATCCTTTCATGATGGGCATGTCCGTCATGGTAAAGGAATTTTCATGACGAAAAATGCCTGACCTTAAAACTGTCCGTCATGAAAGGGAAACATATATACTTATTATCAAATATAAATCTTGCATTTGCAAACTACTTGCTCGGATAATTAAGTTACGAGCACAGTTTCTTGATTATACAATTAAGAGCATTCGTCTTGATTAGGTGGTGAGTTTACATTATCATTTGTTGGAAAATCAATGGCCCTGAATAATTTCTCATTCCACAGGAATATCCAAACACAGACCACAATATGCAAATAAGGAAGAAACTGTAAAATACAATAATACGACACAACAAAATTATACTAGTTCACAAACTAAGAGCTACGTCTAATCTTCCACTGAGATGTGGGTAATTTATTAATAATGTCAAGAATTAGATTACAATAAACTCTCATAAAAAATATCCCTAGGGATCCCAACAAAAGTCCCCTAGCTTCTAAGTTTTTAACCTCAATAATACTTACGTACATAAATGAAAACTCACAATAGAATCAAGATACAATACCCTGAATACAGTGATCATGATGTGCCCCTCTGCTGCCAACAATCTTGAGCCATCGCCTTTGAAATCTGCCACAAAACTCTCAAATCGACTGTTGAAGAATATCCACAGTTGCCCCCTTTGATTTGGAACAAAACACATGGCTTCTAACTTTGATTCACGGCCGCCAAACAAAATATAATAGCCGCATCTATATATGTGTGTTAAGACAAAATAGGGCAACTAAAGTTGGGCCTTTTCATGAACCAATAGCTTTCATACTTTTTATTTTATTTTATTTTGTATCCAAAACCCAACAATCTCCCACTTGGAGATAAAATAACAATTTTGCCTCCCACTGCAACAACAGTGTCCCCTCATCTTGACAACTCTGCCAAGGCTCAATTCTGACTGTATCATCAACGAAATGATCCATTTGGCTCTGCCATTCCCAAGCTTGTCTGATTCTGCCCCGAGACTGGGTAGCTTTACATGGTATTGTCCCCTAGACTTGGAGACATAGTCACTTACTCCCATTTGATTTAAGTGGTTCCCATTGCTTCTTTCTTCGATCGAACCCATTGACATCTGAAAGAAGATTTTCTCTCTGCATTAGACATGACACTCTTACCCAAGCATGTCGCCACATTAGAAACAGAGCTCGAACCCTTCAATGCACTAATTCGCCCATGCCACTTCACCGGCTCGCCTAAACATCTGACAACTAAGGTATGAACTGGATGGCCTATCAAATTCCCATTTCTCTTTTATGTACTTCCCAACTATTTAATTTGAGCTGATAGCAGATTCTTTTGATCTTTTATGGCCATCAATGCTGCTGGTCCTCTAAGGTCTCGCCTTGAACCATCTGCAGCTACTTTGTGCATTATCTGTCTCAGTGAACCCTTGGCAACTCCAAACTCTACATGATACATAAATGGAAGATCTCTTGTGACCTATCGCCACAAACTTGGATTCCCTCTTGGGCTTCTAGCAACCCCCAACAAACTCATTGTTGTAGCCATTATCGTGTAGCTTCCCTATGGATAACAAATTCAATCTAAAGCTAGGAATATACCTGACGTCTCACAATACCAACTCGACCCCTTCACCTGTCTTCAAACAAACATCTCCAATTATTCTCACCTTGGAGACACTCTCATTCCCCATCCTCAATGAGCCATAATCACCTACAGCAAAAGATGAGAACCAACGTCTGTCTGAAGTAACATGCACTAATGCTACAGTGTCCATTACCCACTCTGATGAACGGTCTATAGATGTGTTCCTTTCAACGCAAGTTAGAATTTTTTCAATTCGTTCTTCTTCTATTAAAACATTTGTAGTGTTGTTCTTTTTCTCAAACTCTTCTTTGAACTTCCTGCAAAACTTTTTAATGTGTCCTTTCTTGAGGTAGTAATAACACTCTATTTCCCCGCTAAAACTCCCACTAGCCCTGTTATTTCTCTCCTGCTGCTTCCCTATGTAATTCATCTAGGCATTCTTCTTGCTATGAACTACCAAAGTTTATTCAACCCCATTTTCTACCCCTGAATTAGATGCAGACATTTTCCCCAATTTCTTTTAAGTTTACTCAGATAAGGCAACATCACAAATAGTTGCAAATTTCAGACTATTATCCCCAACGAATTCGACACCGTGGTCTTCATTGTCTCCCAACTGTCAAGTAAATATGTCAGCAGCCTCATAGCCTTCACCTCCTCATCGACCTTGATACCCATCCCTTCCGGTTTGTTAAATATGTTAGTGAGCTCATTAATATGAGAATTCACCAAGGTTCCCTCCTCCATGTGGATATTAAAATACTTTGTCCAGAGAAGTATTTTGGTGTTGGCAGAAGGTTTCTCATACCTGTCTTGCAAGACCTTCATCAATTATATTGTTGTTGTTTCGTTCACCACGACGTTAGATACACCAATCGATAAGGACATCCTGATGTTTTCAACGACCTACTCATCCATCTTATTACAATCCTTGTCAATCATCCCCGCTGGTCTTTCCCTTAAAGTCTTATGTATCTTCTCGCATGTAAGAAGATCTTTTACTTGCATCTTCAAAAAACTGAAATTCTCTCTAGTGAACTTCAAAACTCCTTCGTAGTAATGGTGTGTATGATATTTGTCTCCCATGATTCTGCAACCTACGCTCTGATACTACTTGTTGGGAAATTAATGTTCCTGACTAATTTATTATTCCATAGGAATGTCCAAACACACACCACTATATGCAAATAAGGAAGAAACTGTAAAACACAATAATATGACATATCAAAATTATACTGGTTCACCAACTAATAGCTACATCCAATATTTCACTCAGATATGGGTAATTCACTAATATTGTCAAGAATTGGATTACAATAAAGTCTCCCAAAAATACCCCACAGAGGTCCCAACAAAAGTCTCCTAGCTTCTAAGTCTTTAACCCCAATAATACTTAGGCACATGAATGAAAATTCACAATAGAATCAAGATACAATACTCCGAATACAGTGATCTTGATGCTCCCCTCTATTGCGAACAATCCCGCTCGCCTCTGAAATCTTTCACAAAAACTCCCAAATCGATTACTGAAGAATACCACAGCTGCCCCTTTAATTTGGAATTAAAACCCACGGCTTCTCACTTTGATTCACAGCCGCCACACAAAATATAATAGCCACATATATATATGTGTTAAGACAAAAATATGGCAACTAAAGTTGGGCCCTTTTCATGTCCCAATAGCTTTCATTCTTTTTCATTTTTTTTCCTTTTTTTTATTTTTAATTTTACATCCAAAACCCAACATCATTTAATAATTATTGTATGACAATTAGAATAAGTGTTGAACATCGTATACCTCATGTTTATACAAAAAATGGTTTATCTGAATCATTTATAAATTGACTGTAGTTAATTACTAGACCATTATTTTATCTGAGCTAAGCTTTTTCTACATCTGTATGGGGACATGCTATTTCACATGCACCATTGCACGCATTAGGCCAACAAACTATCATAAGTATTCTCCATTACAATTAGCTTATGGCCGATAGCCGAATATTTCCAATCTGCAAATTTTTGGATGTGCAGTATATGTTCCCATTGCTCCACTACAACGTACTAAGATGGGCCCTCAAAGGCGGTTGGGAATATATGTTGGTTTTGATTCTCCATCAATCATTAAATATCTTGAGCCCCTGACAGGTGATGTATTTACTACACGATTTACTGATTGTCATTTTAATAAGACAAATTTTCCAACATTAGGGGGAGGAATTAAGAAGTTGGAAAAAGAAACTTCATCGAATGCATCTTTATTGTCTCATTTAGATCCCCGTACAGATCAAAGTGAACTTGAAATTCATAAGATAATTCATTTCAATAATGCAAATAAATTACCAGATGCGTTCATAGATGCTAAGAAAGTGACAACGTCATATATTCCAGCTGCAAATGCTCCATCAAAAATTGATATCCCAATATAGCAGGTTGTCATTAATGAGTTTGCAACACGTCAGAAGCGTGGGAGACTAATGAGTTCCAATGATAAAAATTCTCGAAAAAGAAAAGTAGTCAATAGTCAAAATGTCTCAATTGAGAATGTGGATATTCCAGAAGAAAACATAAACATGACAACTCATAAAAATGCCGAAGAATGTCAAGTTCCCAAAGATAATAATGAGATTTCAATAAATTACGTTATGACAGGAAAAAGAAGGAACCGAACTAATGTAGTTATTGACAAAATTTTTGCATCTAATGTAGCTTTTGACATTATATCCGAAAGTGAGGATTCTGAAGCAAAATCTATCAAGGAATGTCAACTAAGAAATGATCGGCTTAAGTGGAAAGAAGCAATCCAGACAGAATTAAACTCACTTTCAAAATGTCAAGTCCTTGGACCAATAGCCCAAACACTAGAAGATGTTAAGTCTGTGAGATATAAATGGGTATTTGTAAGAAAAAGAAATGAAAACAATGAGATCAAAAGATATAAGGCAAGACTGATTGCACAAGGTTTTTCACAAAGACCAGGTATTGATTATGAGGATACATATTCTCCGATGGTGAATGCGATTTCACTGAGATATTAATTGGTTTGACTGTATATGAAAGTTCGAACATGCATCTTATGGATGTAGTTACTGCATATTTATATAGATCTCTTGATACTTGTATTTATATGAAAATCCCTAAAGAATTTAAGATACCGGAAACATATAATTCAAGTTCTTGGGAATTGTCTTCAATAAAGTTACAACGATCATTATATGGATTAAAACAATTAGGGCGAATGTGGCATCATCACCTAAGTGGATATCTGCTTAAAAGGATATAAAATAATCCAATTTGTCTTCATGTTTTTATAAAGAAATCACAGTCAGGATTTGCTATTATAACTGTGTATGTTGATGACTTGAATATAATTGGAATTTCTGAAGAGCTTTCAAAGTCAATAAAGTATCTTAAGAAAGAATTTGAAATGAAGGATCTCAGAAAAAAAAAAAAAATTTGTCTTGGCTTACAAATTGAGCATTTAGAATATGAGATATTTGTGCATTAGTCAACTTACACATGAAAAATTTTAAAAAATATTTTATATGGACAAAACACGTCCATTCAACATTCCAATGAAAGTTCGTTCATTTGATGTGAAGAAAGATATATTTCAACTTTGAGAAGATAATAAAGAACTTCTTGGTTCTTAAGTACCATATCTTAGTGCAATTGGTGCACTTATGTATTTGGCTAATAATACAAGACCAAATATAACATTTTCAGTTAATTTATTAGCTAGATATAGTTCTTCTCCAACAAAAAGAAATTGAAATGAAGTTAAGCGTATATTCTGTTATCTTCAAGGAACGACTGATATGGGCTTGTTTTATTCAAACAAATCAAAATTTGATCTAGTTGGTTATGTATATGATAGATATTTATTCGATCCACAAAAAACTAGATCTCAAATAGGTTATTTGTTCACATGTGGAGAAACTGTTGTATTATGGCGATTAGTGAAATAGACCAAAACAACTACCTCCTCAAATGTTGCTGAAATTCTTGCAATTCATAAGGCTAGTTAAGAATGTGTATGACTAAGATTAATGACTCAATACATTTGTGGAATATTTGGCTGGTCTTCTAATAATCTTCCAATGATATTATAAGAAGATAACACAACATGTATAGCACAAATCAAAATATGATATATTAAACGGGATAAAACAAAACATATCTCACCTAAGCTCTTCTACACTCATGATCTTGAAGAAAATGACAACATCACTATTAAACAAATTTGTTTGAAGGATAATTCTGATGATTTATTTACAAAGGCATTACCTACTACAACTTTTGAAAGATTGGTACGAGATATTGGAATACAGCAGCTTAGAAATCTCAAGTGATGTTTCCATGAGGCGGAGCATAATATATTGTATCTTTGGGTTTATTAGATTATATATATATATATATATATATAAATATGTACTATTTTTCCTTCACTAGAATTTTTTCCCATTGGGTTTTTTTTCTAGTAACGTTTTAACGAGACATATTCCATATATACAATGAGCATCTAAGGGGGACTATTATAAACATGATCAAATAATAGATGTCCAATCTTAGGTGTCAAAAAGAAAGATGCCTTTATAAGCCCTAACCCCATGTGTCAAAATATTTCATTGGTTTAATGTCTCCAAGTGTCAAATTGACCCATGCCCAAGTGCTTAATTTTCAATGTCCCATGTGTTTTATTTCTACCTATTATTAGTATCCAATTATAACACCTCGTGGTTATACAAATTGCATAAAAATAGTGGCAATTCATAGTCCATTTGATTGGGGAAAAATTTGGTGGAAAATCCATGTTGAATTTCTAAGAGAAATTATATTTTATATATTCAATTTTATATTTTATATTTTGTCCAAATCTCGCATTCTCCCATTGTTCGTGTAATCGTAGTGTCTCATTTCGCTCCATAATTTTACAAGAGATTCCAATTATACAACTTATTCATTCACTTTCATTATGCGGTGCCAAAAAAATAAAATTTGATATTTACAATTTATTATTTCAAAATTACAAAAGAAAAAAATTGAACTAAAATTCATTAATAAAATGTCCCAAACTCTAAACTAAATTCACCATTTACTATTGAGTTGTTATCAAAATGAAGAAACTTCTCGAAAAAGGTTAGGTTCTATTGGCCCTCTTATCCCTGGTGCTTCTGATTTCATTTCCTTTCCCTCAAGTTTCAACCGTAACCTGCATCGAAAAGAAGCGAGAAGCTGTACTTCAATTCAAGAAAAGTTTTGATGATCCTTCTCATCGATTGGATTCATGTTGTATGAAGCGTGAGTTGCGATTTCGTAGCATACCTTGATTATGAGCATGATTTTAAAAGTCGAACGACATAGCGAAATGTCGTTTGACATGTCGCTAAGTCGACAAGGATGACATAACAACCATACTGGAACATCGTTTTTCCAATAGGTCGAAATTCCCGAAATGTTGGAAATTGCCGGAAATGTCAACTTCGTCAGCAAAATGTCGAGAAAACTGAGCAAAATATTTCACTATCTAATTGTGAAGCCCAATTGTGAAGCCCAATATGGAATAAGTTAGAAAAAGGTAGAGGAATCTACTTATACCGGTAAAATCACATTCTCAATCAACCTAGTCGATGTGGGAATCCCTTCCATCTTTAAAATTTTCTTTTGACTAATCTGCAAGCGTCATATTTTTTTCTTTATTTCACACCCTTTCCTTTTTTCCTCTCCATATTTTCATCCAAGCAACAAAATAATTTATTTATTTTATTAGAAATGAATGATATATATTATATGATTCTTTTTCAGATAACAAAGAAATAGGCTAAAAAAATAAAAGAACAAACTACTCAACAACTACAATGATATATGAATCTATATGTATAATTAGATTATAAAAATAAAATTAAAATTTAGCCTAGGATTAAAACCAATAGTCAAATATAAAATAAGTCCAAATTATAGGAATTAATCGAATAATTCAAAGCAATATTGAATTTTAATTTACCAACTCAAATAATTTTCAATAATTTTTATTATCTTAGCTTGTTTCGATATTTCCATCAACGTTGATATTTATATGAGTAAGTTACTCAGTTTTTACCTATAATAGTTAAAAGTGATCCATTATAGCCTAATTAAGCTACAATTAAACTTTAATTTACTAATTTAAACAATTTCCATCAATTTTCATAATTTCTGTAATTTTTTTCCAAAATATTTGTCGACATCGACATGTCCGTAAAATTGGGATTTCGACATTTTCATCGACATCAACATTTATAGAGCGGGAAAACCTAAGGTCTTAACATATCTTTTCTTTTTATCTTATTCATTGGATCTTGGGATTTTAAGTATGCTTGGATAATGGAAGCAAAATAAGAATTTGGTGTCCTACGAAGAAAATGATTTTCAACAATACTACAAATTCCGACTAGAAACAAAATATTGCTCTCTTATAATGATTATGATATTGGACTTATAATGATTAGTATATTGCTTTCTTACAAGGATTAGGATATTGCTTCTTTATAGATTTTTTTTTTGTTGAAGTTTCATTTGCACATAATGTAGAAGAAATTATCACAAAAGGAAAAAGATAATGGCTTAAAAAAAAACTTTTCTTAGGATAGTATGAATATGGACACTGTTTGAGAGAATACTCTCTCACATTTCACTAGTTTTCTTCACTTTCTTCACTCAACCTATTTATACGAGAAGGATCCTTGGAGCTCAAGCAAAAAGTTGATCTTTCTAGATTTCTCTTAAATCTTACATATTCTAGATACTTCTTTATCTATTCTTTTCATAAATATTTATCTAGAATTCCTTGGAGCCTAAGGGGGCATCTTTTGTATATATATATATATATATATATATATATACAATCTACACAATCAAAAAAAAAAAAACTTGGAAAACTAATATATTTAAGAGAGATTGTGGAGACTCCAAGATAATTATTGCTGTATTTTAACATTTCCTCTCAACACTAACTATATAGCTCTTTCAACCATCTCGAGTTGTTGTCAAAACTCTGCATGCTTGGATGTAGTTAATAATTTCGTAAACATGTCTATAATTTGATTTTCTATCTTGTCGTAAATATGTCGTAAATATGGCTTCATATCAATTTCTTGTTGAAGTACATTCTCTCTGATGAAGTGAAAATGTACCTACATATGCTTGGTTCTTGCATGGAAAGCTGGATTCTCGACCAAATGAAATGCAAATTGGTTTCACAGCCAGTGTTAAAAAAGTTGAGCGACACATCGACATGTCGACGTGTCAGCATCCTCGACATCGACACGGGGTGAAAAGTCGATGATTTTTTGAGAAAACAAAACAAAAGTGCAAAGAAGAAAAATACATGGGAAACTTACGTTTGAAGAACTTTTCTTCAACGATTTCCACCCGAACACCACCACCGAATCTTCCTTGATATCCTCTTGGGTCTCGAGATCGTGCTTGTGGAGCACCATTTGGAATCTTAGGGAGAATGTGAGAGAGCGAGCTTTTCTTGAGAGAAAATCCTTAGGTATTCAGTTTGTGTTTTTCCTCGACTATTTTTGCAGAACACTTTTGCAATTAACTAAAAACACAGTGACGTGGGAGTTACCCCATATCACTCAACTCCCCACTCCCCACTCCCCTGCATTTTTGCAGGGGAGTTAAGAATTAATTAATATTAATATAAATAATATATTAAATAATTATTAATCAAATTAATAATTAATTAATATTAATTAATTAAATATAATATTAAATAATTAACAATTAATTATTTAACATTTAATTAAATATTTCATATTTAATTAAACCATATTTTCTCTTGTACATCTTATGTGCATTAATTTTTTAACCTAAAGTTTTAATATGAATCTTATTCATATTAATTTTATTTGAATCTCATTCAAATAATTTATCTCATAATATATAGTTTTAATTTAAAATTAACTATATATTATAATGTATCAATATAGATATAATCCATTAAATAATTTGAACTGGGCAGAATAGAAGAGCAAGTACAAGTATTAGTAAAATAGCAAAAATGTGTTCCTCGTCATTAATATGTTTGCTCGCGGTAATTGTGACCTCTCGGGAGAATCGATGACTGCGTCAAAGATGCACTTGCTAAAAATTAATTATATATTATAATGTATCAATATATATATAATCCATTAAGTAATTTGAACCGTTAAAATTCTTCCAAAAACTTGATCCTCGTTTTACCCGTTATGAGCTAGCAAGGGGACCTAATGGACCTATAGATCAGAAGCTCCAACGATACGAAATTAATCGATCAAACTCATTGACCGAGTTGATCAACATTCGTTAACTACGGGTTACTCCATTAAAGACCCGCAGTTGCACTCTTCTCACTGCAGAATGTTTTCGTGTCCATGGATATACGACTATTAATGACAAGTCAATCCTTCACGAGTGCTCGTAACTCAAGTTGGGTCAAATTACCGTTTTACCCTTGAGTGACATCTTACTCCTTAAATACCACTGCTTCTCTAATGAACAACCCGGTTATGGTCCGACCAATAACTGGAAGTCCCTCTCGGGCCAATGAGAGGGTGCGGCCCCTTGTTTAAGTCTTGGAGTCAGCATTTAGGAGAACACTCATCTGCTCCCCTAAGTCGGGGAAAAGTGAATTCCATCTTGTGAAGTTATGTTCCCAGCTCCCCACTCGGTCTCGTCCCCAAAATGGTAGGAATATTGAGTTTACAACTCGGGCCACTCTCACCCATACAGATCAAAGGACGAGCCCTCACGGGCAGGAGTCTATAACTCACTCAAGATTAAGAATGAGTTGTTTGGTTATCCTATGAAATAGCAATCTGTTAGTAAACGACGTTACATCTAAAGATTGACTATTTCGCAGACCGGTCTTATACAAACTCATTGTATAAGATACCCCCACTCGCATGTCTCCCCACGAACAACCTGGGTCGAGTCGTCTGTAACATTTACAAAGTGAGCCGTATCCATAGTGTTGTCAGGATAAGGTACCTAACCTTATCCATATACTATAGACCCTTCAGATTATTCACGATATCAAATATATACCTCGTATATCAGGGGTATATCAAATATATACCCAGTATATATACTGTCCCGTTTACATTAAAATAACCTTGGATATTTAGTTTATTGGATTTTGGACAATGTAATGCTATGAATCCAACAACAAATTTATTGAATAAAACTTTATTGAATATACATTTATTTTTACATAAATACAAAACTATGAGTTTAGGGCAACACACCCAACAGCCAGACCTACTTAATGACCCCAACCCAGCCCATTGTCCGCGCGTAGATAAGCTCGAGCTGTGTGGAAATGAGAGAGGGAGGGGAGGAGTATTTATAGAGGTGGCTCCCCTCCCTCTATGTCCCCGAGCGATGTTGGGCAACTTGTTTTCTTTTTCTGCCGTTTGACTTTTTTTTTCTTTTTCTTTGTTTGGCTTTTTCTTTATAATTCTATTTAATTTTATTTATTTAAAAATTTCAAATTGTAATTTGTTATTATTTTCTCTTTCTCTCCTTTTTATTCATTATTTTTCTTCCCCACAAATTTAAATTATTCTCTGAAACTCTCCTATTTTTTTTACAAAATTCCTTCTTTCTAAATAAAATGGATATTATCAAAATGTTTTTTTCTAATATTTATTTTATTTTATATTTATTTTAGTTATATTAAGTAATTATTTTATCCTCATCCTCTTTTATTTCTCTTATATGTATATTGTTATCAAAATCATGAAAGTTTATTTTAAATTTTATTATGATCTTATTTGACATAAAAATATCATAGTATCGATATTTCATATTATGTTAAATTATGTAATTAAAGATTATATTGGATTAGAAACTATGAACAAAACAAAATCAAGCAACAATGAACTTTAATTTACTAATTCAAATATTGTCCATGTTTGTGTATAGGATTTTGTTCACGACATTTTAATTGCAACGATATTTTCATAAGTATATTACTTATATATTTAGATATGATGGTTAAAAGTGATCAATTATAAGCTAATTAAGCTACAATTGAAGTCTTAATTACTAATTCAAAAAATTTGCATCAATATCTAAAATTTTCGTGATTTTTCCCGAAATATCCATCAACATCGACATGTCTGTAAAATCGGGACCTCGACATTTCCATCGACATCGACATTTCAAACCTTGTCACAACATAATGTCACTACTTGATTTACTTCTTTTGTAAATCCTTCATTAGTTGTTTTGTCCACATATTCTCCTATGCAGCTATTGTTGCGTCTCGCAATATTATGCTTCTGTGGTAGATAATGCAACTTTTGGTTGTCTCTTTGCTGCACCCAAAAATTGCTCCATAACCAAGCTTGAACAAGTAGCCAATAGTTGACCGTCACGTATCATGATCTCCAGCATAATCAGCATCACAAAAGCCTTCTAACTTGCAGTCATCTCCTTTCTTATATAAAAGACCATATTCAATCGTTCTTTTTAGATATCTTAAATTCTTCGAACTGCTTAAATATGAGGTTTTTTTTTTGTTTCTACATGCAGCGACACATAACACCAACAAAATATGAGATATCAGGTCTTGTTAGGGTACAATAAGATTAAACTACCTACCAATGGATGATACATCATTGGGTCATCAAGATCTTTTAATTTCCATCATAAAATATATAACTATTTGTTAACCTTCATTGGTGTGGATATTGACTTGCAATCGTTCATTATGTATTACTACAGAAGATCCTTCACATACTTCTATTGTCTAAGAAAAAACTCTTTTTTTTTTCGTTTTATCTCTTGTCTGAGGAGATGCTTTAATTCTTAGAGTTCTTTCATTTCAAAACGAATCGACAAATTTTGCTTTATTTGTTGAATCTCTTTTGTATGGTCTCCTAATATTATTAGATCATCTACATAGACCAATATGATTGTAGCCTTTGAGTCTTGAGTTTTCACGAATAAGCTAGAATTTGTCGGAGCCACTGTATAGCCACTCTAAACTAGGAATTCAGTAATTTTTATATACCAGGCTCTTATTAATTGTTCTAAACCATATAAAGCCTTCCTCAGCTTGCAAACGTTGTCCTGATGAGCTCCACACTCAAATTCTCTTTTGACTGCTCCATGTATATGTCTCGATTAAGCTCTCCGTTTAAGAATGCATTTTCAACATTCATTTGTCACAGCTTTTCCAATCCTTATTGGCTGCAAGTGTTAGTATGACTCGAACAGTGGTAAGATTTGCTATTGGACTAAACGTCTCATCATAGTCAAAACCATATTGTTAGAGAAACCACGAGCCACTAATTGAGCTTTGTATCTCTGGAGTTTTATTTTGTAAACTCATTTACACGATATGGGTTTACCATCTTCAGGTTTTCGCACCAAGCCCTATGTTCGATCTTCTTCCCTATGGCCTCTCTCCCTAGGATGTTATGAGATGCTTCTTCATATATTGTTGGCTCTTTATATGTTGCTAATGCTGCATTAATGTATCTGAAATTACATTTTCTTTGTCTTATTGATCTCCGCAATTGTGACTCTTGATCATGTACTCCACTTTGCCATAAACACTATGTCCTTAACTGTTCTTCTTCCTCTTCGTTGTTTTCCTATGGAAAATCTTCTTCTTGAGCTTTGTTGCACATGACTAGTCTTCCCTTTTGATCCTTCTTTGAATGAGCTTAAGTCTCCAGATGCCTTTTCTAATTCTAGTGGCCACTATGATGATGCTTCATCAAGTATAATATTGGTTGTGACATCGTCTAGTGATAGAATCAATGCACCTCCACCCTTTTCTTTGGTTGTCATAGCCAAAGAATATGCATCTAATTACTTTCTTGTCAATCTTGCTTCTCAAATGATCTTAAACACGTACGTAGCATATGCAACCAAATACTCGAAAATGTTTGACTGTTCGCTTGATGTTGAGCAGCTTGACATAAGGTGACTTAAATTCAAGTTTTTGTTGGGGGAAGTCTAATCACATAGGCTACTATTCTCATAGGCTCAGCCCAAAATCTTCCTGGAACATTATTTGCATGTAACATGTTACGACATACTTCTGCGAGATGTTTATTCTTTCTTTCGGCCGCTCCATTTTATTATGGCGTATTTGAACACGTTAATTGATGACGTATCATAAATTGTCGTAGATATTGAGAAAATTCATTTGATAGACATTCTCCCCCATTATCTATACATAAGCAAGGGATATCTTGGGTGGCTTGAGGCCTCAAGGAATATCCTTAAGGTATTGGGTTAAAGTCAAATGGAATGCAACTCCACCAAGTGATGACTCCTTGAGTATGTACGAGTATGCTTGACAAGACCAAATACGTCAATGTGCACCAACCCACATAACAATTACAACAACTCATCCTACTTTTTTTTATACTTTGGATGACCTTTTCTTTGACCACTAAGAGTGCTTCTTCATTATTGCTCTTTTGTGTTATCCGTAACATTTGCTTGGCTAATTATTCTTGATAAACAAGCATATTTTCGTGGTCTACAAGGAAGGTTGGACTAACCAACCTTGAATAGCAATAATGAAGCTTCTATATTCAGATTTAAGGCCATGTATAATAATTCTCCTCATTATTGACTCTGAAATAGTGGCAGTAGGATCTAATTTAGAGATTTCACGACATAGAGTTTTTACCTTATTGAAGTATTGATTGATTTTCATCTCCCTTTGAGGAACTTAAAGAAACTCGTTCTCTAGAAGCTACAATCTTGTATCATTTTTCTTTGAAAAGAGTCAGACAAATGTGTCCTATGCCACTTTAAGGGTCTCTGCATTCCAAATGTGCTCCAACATTTTCTTCATAAATAGTAGTTTTGATAGCAAATATGACCTTCCTTGTCTTAATTTCCCATTTCTTCAGGGCTATAGCATCCTCTGGTGCATGACATCACTGCGTCCAACGACTTCCCATAAGTCTTGCTCTTGAAGATATGACACCATGCAAGTGGACCATGTTTTGTAATTTTCGAGGTTGAACTTCTTGATTCCTCCAACAATTTGAAGGTCTCCTCCCATCATCTTGTAATGATTTATGCACTCCACGAAAAAAAGTTGTGTCCTAGACAACAAACTTCACAGTCCCAAATTGTCCCTGATCTCTAGAAGCTCCACCAAAGTAAGCTATGGTAACCTGGCTCTGATACCACTTGTAGAAGAAATTAGCATAAAATGAAAGAGACAATTACTTGAATAAAGAAACTTTTATAAGGAAAGTGCAAATATGGACACTATTTGAGAGATGACTCTCTCACACTTCACTAAATTTATCCTCACTTTCTTCATTCACTTCATTTGATTAACTCACCTATGAGGACATCTTTCCTATTTGTAGGAGAAGAATCTTTGGAGTTCAAGCAAAAGGATTTTTTTTAGACTCCTCTTAAATCTTACATATTCTAAATATTCTCTTTATCTATTCTTGTCCAAAGAATTTTTCTAGAATCCCTTGAAGCTTAAGGGAAAAGCATAAGACATTTGTACAACATTATATATATATATATATATATATATATCTATTTACAATCTCCAAAAATAATCTAGAAAGACTAATATATTTAAGAGCTTTTTGAGCTCCAAGAAGCTTGTACATAAATAGTCTTGTATTTTAACAAATAATCCAAAAAAGAGAATTGAGTGGTTGTGGGAACAGTGTAAATAAAGGAATCTATATCATGTTGATTTAGCAAGGATGTTTTTAATTGTATAATCCTAAGAAGTTATTGTTGGTACTTAGAAGCAAGATAGTCAATGTAGGTGATATCTTGAGTAAGATCTCCATTGTAATCTTCACAACTATAGTAGAACGTGCTTTTTCAGAAGACTAGATGCAGTCCTAAGATTGGAAGAAGTGTTAAATAGATCAATGATTTGAACTCAAAATTTTCCTGCTCTCCCCTATGTCATAGATTGAAAGATTAGACTTTTGTTTTGTGGAATTTGTTAAGAGATGTGCCTAAACTAGCTTTGGATTGACACTAACACATATTCATACATCATGCACATAAATATATTTTGCCTTCATGTTGTCCAACTAATGAAATATTGGAAAATAGGATTGAGTTGCCAATGCATCATGTAATATAAATTTTTTGAAACGCTTATAGTAGTATATACTTGGAACTTGTCAACCAGGTCACACTTGTTTGTTAGGTCATCTTTGTTTTGGGATCTTTTGACATAAATTATAATGAAATTCATCTAAGTTTTACACTTTTACACTATTGGGACTGAAAACACTATAGAAGCAAAATTAATCTTTTTTTTCCCTCAACTGGCTGGAGATAAGAAAACACATTCAAGAGATTGATAAGCTCCACAATCTTTGGAATTTTACAAAGGTTAGTTCCATTGATATTTCTTCTTTGTTTCCATCTTTATCTAGTAAGATGACCGTATGGACTTTTATTTTGTAGAAAGAGAGGCCACATATATCTTTACCCTTGGCAGTAGGGGAGCTTAGTAATTTTTTTTTTAAAAGTGGACCTTAGTAAATTACCGAGTCACAGTAGTTGGCGATGAAATGAAGAGGTCCATGGCTATGGCACCATCAAACAAATGTACTTTCTACTTGAATTTTAAATAGTACGGAGCAACACATGTATTAATTTAATGTGTTTTTGCTATTTAATTAAATCGAGATAAGTGATCTAATTATGTGTAGTTTTGGTTTAATTGAGTAATTATAAAATGACTATGGACAAAATGTATAGATACCATGAAATAATTCCCAATTTAATCAGGGGTCAAATTGGAAATATCAAAACATTGTAACCGACTAGTGGTTTTCGGAAGGTTACATAGAGGTTATGGTCTCAAGTCACATAACCTTCACGTCAGTATAATTATTCATCTCAACTTGGAAGATCAAACCCGTCAATCGGCATTCAATTAGGGATGATTCTTGAGAATTTATATTGAAATTTGTTCAAAATTAGGGTTTTTTTGATCTTCTATGTTAAATGTTCTATTTCTGTTCAAGCCAAATTCGGTTTCAATTAAAATTGGCATCTTTCAATTTTTATTTTAGTATCATTCAGTATTTTAATTTGATGCCAAAATTGTTGAATTGCCTCTGAAAATTTTTGTTGTTGAATCGATTGTTTGATTTTGTTTTTGAGATTCTTAACCGGAACAAAACAGACGTTACTATTGTCTTTGAGATTTCTTTTTCCCCTTGACAACTTGATTTTGATAAATTGTGTTTGTTTAAAAGAAATAAATAAACAAATCAGAACCGCCAACTTAAGTCTATTTTGTTAATTTTGGCTTCTGATGGTGACCCCTCAATCCACTCCTTACATAAATTTTGCCAATTATGTTATATATTTTTCTGAGTACTGGGCATGATTTTATCCAAATTTGGAAATTTTAAATTTCGATTTAATATGCATACAGTAAGGCAACTCTTCATACTTTGAATGATTTTGTTTCTACCGTATTATTAGAATATATACACAGTGTGCATAATTATGTTCTATATATATTTGTTTTAATATGAATTTAGATATTGATATAAAATTGAATATTGCAGTTAGTTTTGCTCTCTCTACCTACACAATTTGATCAGGTTAAAGTCAATTATTATTGCCAAAAGGGTTAATGGACTCCTAATGAGCTCATTTGTTACTGTGTGGAAGAGGAAGAAAAATTACTATTGCTAAAGATAAACAGTGCTCATTTGGTAAGCATCACCAAGGACAAAGGAAACAAAATTCTGCAGCTTTTAAAGGTTGAATTTCTAAACTTATATGGATATGTAAATAAGATTTGTACATGCTTTATGCCTAGTACATCTATTATTTGGCCTATTCTATAATAAATCCAACTTCAGTACCTTGAAACAAATGATGGTGAGATTTTAGTGCAACTATTCATAAGTGTTTCTGTGTAGGACTGCCTAAGTTACCGAAAGCCAACTAATGCTGAAATAAACATTTTTTTGTGGGTGGTGACAAGTTGTTAGCAATAGCGGCCATAGGCATTATATTTCCGACTGTTCTTAAGTACCTATTTTTTATTTGAATTTTTCAAGACACCTTTGTTGTACTATCTGAAACAAACTTTGGTTTGTGTTTTCTATATTTGTAAATATTGTTATTAAGTATTTTGGTAACAGTTTTTTGTTTAGTCTTTGAATTCAAATATTGTGGGCATTGTTTTCTTGATGCTTTTGCAACTAGAATAGACCAAAATAAAGTGTTTAGCAACCTAAACGGTATAACTTCTTATGATCCCACACTTAAGCATTTTTTAAGCCCTACACCATTTTTCGGATGTTGAGTTTGGGGGGAGAAATAAGGGTAAAAACATTGTCATGTGTAAGGACGAATTAATATATATTCCTATTGTTGCTTTTTTATAGTGTGCAAGCTTCTATATTTGTCACTGAAGATTAAGCATATCAGGATTTTGAACTAAACAATGTTGAACAATTCTCACTACGGATGTGGTAGATAGTCCTTATGAGCAAACTCAACAACCTCCAAAATTAATGTCCTTTGAGATGGTCCATTACAGAAAGAAAAATGTCAATTTTTTGGATAATTTCATAAACTTTCTTTAGGAACAATGAGAATAATATGTGATACTATATAAATGTCATTAAGTTATTATCTCATTAGGTTTTGAGATAAAAATTGTTGATAGTTGTGCGTATCACAAGATCAGTGGGAGTAAGTATAAAGGAGACTAAAATAATTTGTTGACATCCTTGTCACTAAGAAAGCAAATTTAATCTCAGTTAATGCACGAAAACAATCTTTAAGTTGAGAAAATAGAAAAAGATTACTTGTTCATCTACAATAAGGAATCCAATGTAAGCTCAGGTATGTGTACATGTCCGATATTGTGTACATTGTTGGGATCTTAGGCAGATACTTAAGTAACCCTGATAAAGTTATTTTAAGCAGCGAAATGGGGTTGTAAGGTATTTGTAAGGAACAAAAGATTATATGCTCACATATAAGAGATTGGATTAATTTGAGATCATTGGTATTCCAACTCTTATTTGTTGGATACTAGAATAGTGGTAGATCCACCTCAAGCTATACTAAACGGTATCCAATTATGGAATCTAGCTATAAGTTTTTTGTCACATGGCTGCAAATTTTAGAGGGTGTTGAAAGACCACTCAAATTTACTGTGACAGTAAATAAGCTATATTTGATTAACATTAGTAATTTGTAAATTCCTAATTGTGAAGGAAAGAGTGCATAGTAGACACAAATCTATAGAGCACATTGGGACAAGCTTCGTAGTATCAGATTTGTTTGAAAAAACATTACACACAAGGTCTTTCATCTTTCATGAACATATGGCTCATATGGGTGTTATTGGATACGAGGAAATTATATTTCAGTGGGAGTTTGTATTGCTCTAATTTGAACATATGTATTATATATTTTGGATTATGATTAGGAATATGGAAATTAAGTTCATTACATCAAGGTACGCTTCCACTTCTTTAGTATTAATTCTCTTGAATAGTATTAATTCTCTTGAATTGAATGGGAACTCGATCTATAGATTTTAAGTTTTGAGTTTTAATTTTACCCCAACATTTTCACCACTAAAATTCAGTGGCATTGAATAATGTAAGATTATTGGTAAAAAAACGTATAAAATATATAAATTTCTAGATGAATAAAAGGATCATGATCAATTTGCATGAGTATTATATTGCTTTCTTGTGTATCCATGAAATTATTTCTAGTTATTTGGGTCTTTCGAAACCTCGTTAACATACCAAGAAAGTAAAGCAGGTTTCCTTTATGTTCTGCAGAGGTTTTTCCTTTTATTGTCTTCAATGACATTTATTTGTGAGGCTTTGTTTCTATGAATTTGAGGTTGTTCATTCTTGGGCACCATTGACGTAAAAGAGCTCTGGAATCGTTTTAGGAAATGGAGGGAACAGTGGGAGATTGCAAGTACATAATATTCTCCAAAGTGTGTATTGCTTTGTTTTTCGCTGTGGCACAACACCAATAAATGTGCATTTGATGCACATATGTTCGATATCCAATATATGAATTAATTTTACCCAGTACATTAGTTTAAGTTTTTTGGGTTAAGTGGTGGTTTATTCATCCTTAACATGGTATTAGAGTCGGAGGTCCTGTGTTTGAATCCATGCGTTGTTCAGCTTAAGATTTTGGTTTAAGTGGTGGTTTAAAGTAGTTGCCCCTCTATTTCCTCCCGAATTCCTCTTCATAGGAGAAAATGAAATCCGTAGAAAAATTTTACCAACATCTATTGGCTTCCTAGCTAATAGTGCATATAGCTAGAGATTTTCCACTTTACTTTTGGTACAACTAGCTACATGTTTAAGCTCCTTATTCCGATGACTCTCACCTCATTTTTCATACTTATTATTTTTTTAAAATTAGAGTCCCTTCTATAGTTAGCTTTCGAACTCCATTTGTGAGCTGTCTTTTTGTTTGCTCCTCGTTTTGAGGCTTCTTTGTCCTTTGTATTTGTCCTCTTTCATCTTATCTCAATGAAAGCCTCTTTTATTATAAAAAAAATTATGACTACCAAATCATTTTAGAAGGTTGTAAGGGGGAATGACACCCACCTTTCCCACATATAAGCATTGTGATAGGGCCACCAGGGTAGATTCAAAACGATGACCACCCTCTACCATTGCATGTATTTTTGAACATTTTCAGCTCTAGGTCTTAATTGAGGCAATAACTTCATTTGGATCATACTCCCATGTTCTCTCTGAGTTTTCTTTGAACTTATTTGTGAAAGGATTTTCCTTTTGTTTTTGGAAATTGAGGCCTCTATGACTCGCAATTTTGTCCTCACCTTTGTAGAGCGAGAAAAAAACTAAAAACAGAAAAAACAAAAGGAAGAAGGAAATGTTTCATTTATATCCATGTACTTCAATTTTCTAGTCAATTTCGTATTCAGTAATATCATTGAAATAGTATCTTATATAAGTCGATACTTTTTAATTTTCTAATCAATTTTGTACTCAATAATATCATTGAAACAGTATCTTTAAGTCGATACTTTTTTGAATGTTAAAGCATCTATCTCACCTTATTCAATTAGGAAATCAATTTATCTGATTAGGATACATGCATATTTAATATTAGAAAATAATGTAAACATTTAGTTGGTATTTGTTTATGCAAGGATATGCACAACAGTGTATTTCAGATTGCAGCTCGAACTCGGCCTCCGGACCGATCTGAACACTGGGACGGACCTGCACAAAAAGGTGAGCACTCCGACGATCAAGTCAGTATAGGTCGGACTCCCAGCTTAGTTCGAGGTCAGAAATCATCGTACCTGATCGTGGAGTAAGGTCCTCTACTTATGGGTGGTAGTCTCGCTAATCTCGCGACGGTTACACCCGGTAATCTCGGGACCGACGGTTACACCCGATAATCACGCCGCTGACAGTAGCTCACATCGGGGTTCACCTCGGCCCTCATACTTAGCATCTGTCAACGCTAGTGGTGGTGATCTCGGCGGTCCGAGCTGGGCATGACTCATGAGTCATCTTGGAGCACCAATAGGGGTCCTCCACGTGTCCAGGGTATTCTCTTCCCCAAACATTGGCCCCCTCTCTGTCGGGTCCGATCTCGACCTGGCAGAGAAGTTCATTCGACTTGCTTTGGACACGTGGCGACTTCCTACTCGTGGGAAAATATAACCGTTGCGGTAGATTTATCGTCGGAATATTCAAATATTCCGACGCTTCGGATCTTAGGGAGGATCCTAGCCGCTCGTTGATTACACGTGTACGGTGGGGAAATTTCTCCGACGAGCTATAAATACCCCCAATCCTTCAGGTCGTACCTTACGTTCCCTGAATTCTTGGAGTTCGATCTGAAGGTAGCTCGAACCCTTGGTAGGTCGGTCTCTTCCCTCACTTTCTCTTTCGAACGTAGTAGCCATGTCGTCCTCTTTTAGCAGCAACTTAGGATCCGATGAGGATTTAGCTCGTAGGTTAGAGTCCGAGCTCGAAAAGATAGAAAACTTTAGGTTCTCCGATGACGGGGAGGATAGTGATGCCTCCACCTCGGGTCAGGGTTTGGAATACCCTTCTAGGATACCTGAGCACTACCTCGGATCCCTTCGTAGGGGGTTCGCTATCCCTGAGAACATTCTCCTTAGGATTCCGGAGGAGGGGGAGAGAGCTGACAATCCTCCAGAGGGATGGGTCACTCTCTACTTCAAAATGTTTGAGTACGGCCTCAGACTTCCCCTTCACCCTTTCGTCCAAGAGTTTCTTTTCCGAACTGGGCTGGCTCCGGCTCAAGTGGCCCCCAATGGGTGGGGCGTCATTTTCGCTTTGGCCATCCTTTTTTGGCTACGAGCTCGGGATAGTGAAGAGGCCGAGCTGTTGGACGTAGACCAGCTCCTCGCGTGCTTCGAAGCGAAAAGGATAGCTAAGAAGCCTGGTCGGTTCTATATGTGCGCAAGGAAAGGCGCAGGCGGTATAGTTAAGGGGCCGACCTCCATCAAGGGATGGGTGAGGAAGTGGTTCTACACTTCTGGGGAATGGCTTGCAAAGGACGAGTCAGGTCGTTCCTTCTTTGACGTTCCCACTAGGTTTGGGAACCTAGGTACGGAGTAGTTCTTACTTCTTGTGATAACTTTTTTTCTTGTTATCCAGGTCTGACTCAAATTTTGTCTTTGTGCAATTTCAATCCGACCAGTCCCCGAGCTTACGCAAGCCTCCTTTGACACGCTGAAATATTACAAGGAGCGTTTTCCGAGGGGTAGGAAGGTCGGAACCTTGGTGACCGACAAGCTGCTGCTTAAGTCCGGACTGCTAGATTACAACCCCGCAGTTCGTCCCATTGAATCCTCAAGGCCGAACTCCGAACTTGGTACGCCGAGCTTGCTTCCCTCCTTTTTTCTCTAACCTTGTGTTGACACCTGTTTTTATTTTACAGCCATGGTTTGCGAATTTGCAAGCAACGTGAAGCGCAAGTCCAAGGGTCGAGCCCATGCTCTCGAAGCCGCCCAGAGTTTGAAACCTGCCACCCCTGCTGTGGTAGGGCCAGCCTCGGAAGATCCAGCCCCAGTGATCGAGCTGGAGTCTTCTGGGGGTCCTTCGAGGGAGAAGCGCCCCAGGGATCAGACCGAGGCGGTGGACGTCTCGCCCTTGGGCGAGGAGGTGAGGGAGGAAGTCTCTCTGAAGCGAAGGAGGAAGAAGAAGAAGACCACCTCCCCCTTGGAGGTCGGAGCTTGTAGGGTCTTGCCTACGAGCTTCGCAGATCGGGTGGACGATCCTGAGGCCAGGATAGGCGGGACGTCCGATGTGACGGCACGGTTCAGAGTTCAGCCGTCAAGTTCTGGGGTGAGGGACCAGGTGTCCCGCATCTCGGCCGCAAGTTTGGACCGCTGCCTAAGGAGGGCGTCCAAATTTGTAAGTGACCCAGGGTCCGTTCTGCAGAGGACCATCGACTACGCCGCTGAGGTAAGATTGGTGTTTTTGCTCAATTTACCTAACATGTAGCTCGGTCTAACTTCTTATTTGTACCTTTTCTCAGGCGTTCGTTGCTTCCATTCAATCGGCTCTGGCCGTGAAGGCCGAGCTGGATGGGAGGGAAGTTCTGGCAGCGAGGGAGAAAGATGAGTTCTCTGCTGCCTTGGAGGCTACTTCCTCCACCATGAAGGATGAGCTGCTGAAGGCTCACTCCGAGGTGGAAATTTTGAAGGCCGAGGTGGAGACCAAGGCCGAGCTGCTAAAGAAGGAAGAAGACAAACGCAAGGTCCAACTCCGAGCTGCCCACGCTATCACCAAGGGCTTCGAGAAGGAGAAGTTCCAACTCCTCAAGGAGAAGGACGACATGCTCCAGGCGCTTGAAGCGAAGGAGGAGGAGCTGAAGCATGCGACTGCCGAGTTGGAGACGGTGAAGGAGCGTCTCAGCAATGGAGCCCTATTGGAGGAATCGTTTAGGCAACATCCTGACTTCGATGGATTTGCCAAAGACTTCTCTGACGCGGGCTTCAAGTTTCTCATGAAGGGCATTGCTTCCGACATGCCTGACCTTCAGATCGATCTCGGTGGTCTGAAGAAGAGGTACGCTGAGCAGTGGGCGTCTGGGCCTAGCGGCACCCCTGGCCCCCAAGCGTTGGTGGACAAGTACGTCAGAGATCTGGACTCTGACTACTCCGACCTCGAAGAGGATCAGGTCGGCACCACTCAAGAGGGCGCTCCTCAAACAGGCTCTTAGGCGACCACCCTTCAAGAGGCTTTTCGCTGTCTTTCTTCTCTTCTCTTTTGTTTTTTGTTTGTAAGTGTTAGGGCAGAGCTGCAAGGTCTATAAGCCTTGGCTCTGCTCTCCATTCAATAAAGAAGCTCCCATTTGTTTTTACTTTGTTGTTGGCAACATCTTTCCTTTCTTTGCTTTTTCTTTGAACTGTAGCCAATGTTACCTCGCACCTCTTACTTTTGAGGTCGCGCCTTCAATTAAAATAATTTGAAAGTTTGTACTTGAATCTCTGTCTAGCATTCAATGCATTGCACCAACTCTGGATTTTTTAACATCGCACCCTTAACTTAAAACGTTAAAAGGCTAAAATCCTAAGTCCGTAGTTGTTCTTCATATCGTAGATCGTACCCTCAGGTTCAGAGGCTTGATCATTTTGAACTTTTCACATCGCCCCTTTACCTTGAAGGTTTGAATTTTAAGTTCATCAGTGGTTTTGGCATCGCACCTCGTACCCTTAGGTTTTGGAGTATTGAATTTTAACCGACTGCTGGAATGTGATTGCGTGGGAGTCCGTGGCCCCCATTTAATTTCTGGTCGAACTCGGAATCATGAAATTAAATCATCACGTTTATTCCGATCATAATTCTTTTGAAACACTTTTTTACAGATCCATTGAAAACCCTTTTGGCATTTCAAGGATAATAACGCTTCAGGTGCTCCGCGTTCCACGGGTGCGCGAGGACGTCTCCTTTCAGATCGGCCAATACGTACGTCCTAGGTCCGACTATGCCCTTGACCTCAAACGGGCCCTCCCAGGTCGGATCAAGGGCACCCACATGGGTTTGGACCCTCCTTAAGACCAGATGTTCGACCTGAAAGGTCCGAGGTCGAACGCGGGCGTTGTAATGCCTGGCCATTCTGCCCTGATATTCCGCCAGGCGTAGCTGGGCCATTGCTCTTCTTTCTTCCAACAAGTCGAGGTTGAGGAGCAGCTCTTCCTCATTTGTCGTAGGCTCGTAATGCTCTACTCTGTCGGATGGCATGTCGATCTCAACCGGGACTACAGCTTCGGAGCCGAAGGCCAGGGAGAACGGGGTCTCACCCGTCGATTCTCTTTGGGTGGTCCGGTACGACCATAGAACCTCTGGTAGCTCCTCGGCCCACCTGCCTTTCTTGGAGTCCAGTCTAAGTTTGATGCCTCGCTTGATGATCTTGTTGACTGCCTCCACCTGCCCATTTGCTTGCGGATGTGCGGGGGACAAGCTAAGGTGACTTATGCCAAGCTTGCTGCAAAAGTCTTTGAACTTGGCATTGTCAAACTGCTTCCCATTGTCTGTCACAATGGCCTGCGGTATGCCAAAGCGACATATGATATTTGTCCATACGAAGGACGTGACTCTGGATTCCGTTATGTGGGAGAGCGCCTCGGCCTCGGCCCACTTTGTGAAGTAATCCACAGCAACCACAGCGAACTTGGTCTGGCCCTTGCCCAAAGGGAAAGGACCAATGATATCTACCCCCCACTGCGCGAATGGCCACGGGGCCGAGATGGGGGTGTGCAGCTTGGGAGGTTGGTGGATGATGGTTCCGTAGCGTTGGCAATTGTCGCAAGTTCTTACGAACTTCTTGGCGTCCCGGCTGAGGGTCGGCCAATAGTATCCTTGTCGGATCACTTTGGCTGATAGCAACCGGGCGCCTGAGTGATTGCCGCACACTCCTTCGTGGATTTCTCTGAGGACGTACAGGCACTCTTCAGGGGTTAGGCATCTCAATAGAGGTAGGGAAAAGCCGCGTCGGTACAATGCTCCACCTCGGACCACGAACCGAGCTGCTCGCCTTGCCAACTTTCTGCGCTCCTTGGGGTCTTGTGGTGAGTTGCCCCTAATGAAGTCCACAATCGGGTCCATCCATGAGGACTCTGGAGCGCCGATCTCCATCAGATCTGGCTCTGAGATCGAAGGATTATCTAAGATCTCGACGGGGACCGACCTGGCCAGGTCGGTCTCGTACGCCGATGCTAACTTGGCCAAGGCGTCAGCATTAGAATTTTCTGCTCGGGGAACCCGGCTTACTTCGTAAGTTCGAAACTGGGCGAGATACGATCTGACCTTGCTCAAATACTTCTCCATTCAGGAGTCTTTGGCTTGGTACTCTTCCTTGATCTGGCTCACAACCAGCTGGGAGTTGCTGAAGACCTTAACACAAGAGGCCCCCAATGCTCTAGCGATTCGCAGGCCGGCAATAAATGCTTCATACTCAGCCTCGTTGTTAGAAGTCCGGAAGCCGAACCGCAAGGCATACTCAAATTGCTCGCCTTCTGGTCGGAGCAAGAGGACCCCGGCCCCGCACCTCTTCTCATTGGAGGATCCGTCGACATAGATTGTCCACGGTAGGTCGGACTCGCTCAGCTCGGAAGGTGGTGTGAGCTCGGCTATGAAATCTGCCGCTGCTTGTCCTTTCAACGCAGTTCTGGGTTCGAACTGGATGTCATACTCACTTAGCTCCATTGCCCACTTCATCAGGCGTCCAGAAGCTTCTAGCTTATGGAAGATGTTTTTTAGGGGCAAGTTAGTGAGCACCACCACAGTATGGGCTTGGAAGTATGGTATAAGCCGTCGAGCCGAGGTGACTAAAGCAAGAGCCAACTTTTCCATTTGAGGGTATCTGGTCTCGGCTTCGGTCATAGCCTTGCTTGTGTAGTAGACCGGGTTTTGCCGCGCTTCCTCTTGCCTGATTAGGGCCGAGCTGACGGCGCTGTCAGACACTGCCAAGTACAATTGGAGCTTGTCCCCCGGCATGGGCTTGGCGAGCAAAGGTGCCGAACAGAGGTAGCTTTTCAACTGCTGAAATGCTTGCTCGCACTCCACTGTCAATTCAAACGGCCCCTTCCTCCGTAGGACTTTGAAGAAAAGAAGGCACTTATCTGTCGATCTTGAAACAAACCGGTTCAGGGCCGCAATCCTGCCATTGAGGCACTGAAGCTGCTTCAGCGTCTTAGGTGCCTCCATCTCGAGCACGGCTTTAATCTTTTCGGGGTTGGCCTCGATTCCCCGGTTGTTCACCATGAAGCCAAGGAATTTTCCCGAAGAGACTCCAAAGGCACATTTAGCTGGGTTGAGCTTCATTTGATATGTCCTCAGAACCTCGAAGGCTTCGGTCAGATCGGAGAGATGCGACTTAGACTGCTTGCTCTTGACAAGCATGTCGTCCACATACACTTCCATATTCCGGCCGATCTGCTTGGCGGACATTTTGTTCACCATTCTCTGGTAGGTCGCTCCTGCGTTCTTTAACCCAAAGGGCATGACCTTGTAACAGTACAGACCCTGGTCTGTTATAAATGCTGTATGACCTTGATCTGGGACATGCATCTTGATTTAGTTGTATCCAGAGTAGGCGTCCATGAAGGTGAGCAGTTCGTGCCCGGCTGTGGCGTCCACGAGCTGATCAATCCTTGGCAGTGGGAAGTAATCTTTCGGGCATGCCTTATTTAAGTTCGTAAAATCTACGCATATTCTCCACTTTCCGTTAGATTTTTTAACTAATACAACATTGGAGTGCCACTCGGGATACGAAATTTCTCTTAAGCTTTCAAAAGTTTGCTAACTTCCTCAACAATTACATCACTCCGCTCCTTGTTTATAGGTCTTCTTTTTTGCTCTACAGGTCGGAATGACGGATCTATGCTGAGGCGATGCGTCATAATTTTCGGGTCAATGCCAGGCATGTCCTCATGGGACCACGCAAAGACATCTGAGTTGGATATGAGGAAGTGGATTAGCTCCTCTCTGTCGGTGGCCCCCAGCTTGGTTCCTATGCTTACTTGCTTCTCGGGACTAAGCAGAGGAACAAGCTCGAGCTCCTCAGTGGGTGCGGCAAACTCCCTCCTCGGCTGGCGAGAGTTTCAAGGGCGCAGACCGATGAGCCTTTGAGTGCGGAGGCATAGCACTCCCTTGAAGCGATCTGTTCTCCTCGGACCGTGCCCACGCCATTGGGGGTGGAATACTTCAAAACTTGATGAAGTGTCGAGGGGATGGCCCGAAATGAGTGGATGATGGGTCTCCCAAAGATGGTGTTATAGGCCGACCTACCGTCAAACACCACGAACTCGGTCATTTGGGTGACCCGAGTTTGGTCCTGCCCAAGCGTGACCGGCAAGTCGATGAAACCCTCTGGGATGACCGATTCTTCAGAGAACCCAACCAGCGGTGTCGGGCTTTTCTTCAATTGCGACCTCGTCCATCCCAGGGCGAGGTAGGTCGGTAAGGACAGGATGTTAGCAGATGCGCCTCCGTCTACCAGCACCCTCCTGACCACCACATGATCAATCAAGGGAGCGATCACAAGTGCATCATTGTGGGGCAGGTGGACCTCCTTCAAGTTTGCACTGTCGAAGGTGATTGAGCAGGTCGGCCTCTGCTCCCTGATGACGCACACCTCGCGCCTGGCTGCACGAGCTAACTCCTTTCTTTTATGTCCGGACTGACCCCCGCTTGGCCCTCCGAAAATGGTATTGATGACCGCAGGTCGGTCAGTGCGCCGGGGCGGCGTCCTCGAATGCTTCCGCTCTTCCTTTTTCTCTGCCGAGTCATCGGAGCAGTGTGCGACCTTCAACTGCTCCTCTTGGAATCTGGTGACATATTCTCGCAGCGTCTCACCCTCATTCTGTCTGATGGTGGCGAGATGGGTCGTTGTCTTTTTGTCATAACGCCGAGAAGAGAACTGGGCGAGGAACTCCTTTCTCAGCTGAGAGTAGGTCGAGATCGACCTGGCTGGCAGTCTTCGATACCACAATCGCGCGCTGCCAATATGCGCGATCTGAAAGGCGCGGCATTTGATTGCATCTGATGCCGCTTGGAAATCCATGAGGCCTTCAAAGACCTCAACATAATCCTTGGGGTCTTTCGACCCATCATAAGGTTTCAGGGTAAGAGCTTTGAACTTCGGAGGGATCGGTGCTTCCAACACGTCCGAGGTGAAGGACGATTCTCCCAAGTCGCCATTGTTCAGTGGACCTTCTTTCTGCTCACATTTGGCCTTTAAGGCCTCCACCTGAGCGTCGAGCTGGCCCCTCAGCTGGTCGAACTCCTCCCTTGTAATCACTCCTGCAGGAGTTACTGGGTTGCGAGAGGATTCAGCCTGCTGGTTGGAGCTCCTGTGTGAGCGGGATGGTGACTGTTCTTTTCGGAGAGATGAGCCTCTCTTTCTGTTGAGGTGTTCACGGAGGTCTCCTCTCTGGCGAGTGTGTCCCTCGCTCTCGTTGTCTTCGGGATGTTCCTCCTCGACTGGGCCGAGGTGGGAACCCCTTTGCTCGCGTATGTCAATGCGCGTCATTCGATTTTTAGATCGGGACCCTGCGCCTGCAGCTATTATCATATCGTTATACATTTCCTCCATGGACAGCATTTGTGTGCGCATTGCCTCCATTTCTCTCTGGAGTGCGTCAAAGTTCTCACTTGGTGGAGCCGGGGCTGGACCCTGGGCGCCCTTCTTAGAGATCCCACCTCGGCCACGGGTGGCCTTGGATGTCCTTGGGTGCGTAGGTGGTAGGACAGACGCGGTGATTCGTGCCGACCTGCGGAGGGGTTCTGTTGCTAGGCCGTCGTGACCTTGCCCCTCTACCACTGCTGCTCCGACCTCCCTCTGGTGGGCATCGTTGGCAGCTAGAGTCCTTCGATCTGCCGTATTGGTCGAGTTTGCTGGTTGAACCATTTTCGCTCGCGTATTGGTTTAAAAGGATTGGGGTGACTTAGATTGTCGCTTCCCACAGACGGCGCCAAATGTTTATGCAAGGATATGAACAACAGTGTATTTCAGATTGCAGCTCGAACTCGGCCTCCGGACCGATCTGAATACTGGGCGGACCTGCACAAAAAGGTGAGCACTCCGACGATCAAGTCAGTATAGGTCGGACTCCCAGCTTAGTTCGAGGTCAGAAATCATCGTACCTGATCGTGGAGTGAGGTCTTCTGCTTATGGGTGGTAGTCCCGCTAATCTCGCGACGGTTACACCCGGTAATCTCGGGACCGACGGTTACACCCGATAATCACGCCGCTGACAGTAGCTCACATCGGCCCCTACCGAGCTTCCCGGTAGGTCGGACCTCGGCCAGGTTCACCTCGGCTCTCATACTTAGCATCTGTCAACGCTAGTGGTGGTGATCTCGGCAGTCCGAGCTGGGCATGACTCATGAGTGATCTTGGAGCACCAATAGGGGTCCTACACGTGTCTAGGGTATTCTTTTCCCCAAACAGTATTTATGCAACTTGTCCCTTTCTTGCATCCCAATTCAAATCACTGCACTAGATCCGTTCTAGTAATTTTCATTTTCTTATCAAAACTAAAAAAAAAAAGTAAAAAAAAAGTGTGAGACTAAGTTGAGGTTTCTACATGGAGTTCAATTACTGACCTCAATGTTAGATTCAATAAAGCGTTAATCAAAATTCAGAAATTGCAATTAGAAGTTAGAAAGAGTCCCAACATTCTGATCAAAGTTCAAACCAACATGAATTAGCATTGGGAGATAGTTTTATTAACGTTGAGGTAAGAACCAGCATTTTCCTGTCTTTTCAAAGGAGTGTAGTTTTCTCCATACAAAGTTCTAATATATATAAATATATACATACATACAAGTTAGATTAAGCAGGTCTAATCAAAAGGTTAGATTCGTGGGTCGTGTTCACTTACCATTGTCATACTCGTGCAAAGACATGTAGGGCACATAACCTGCAAAATGAAAGTTGGAGTTAAAACGCTAGCTTGGCTCCTTTCCCTTATTTGTGAAGCTCGGTTCATCGTTCTAAATAAAAGGGTGAAAATGCCAAATCTTCGTGTAGCTTTTGGATCAAAAAACAATAAATTTCCTGTGACTACAAGATCTTAGAGATACATATAGAATTTTATGAAAAGCCATATTCGATAACAATCGTGTGTACGGCTTGAAGGGAGATAGTCTCGTTATACTTTAAAAATGTTTCCATGGATGCATTTTTAGAGAACAATAACAACCACCAACGGATGCATTTTCTATTGAAATAGAGATTTGATTCTTATTAATTGGTTTAAATTTCTACCTATATTTCATTTTAGTCTTTTAATCTTTTCAATATTCTATTAGTCTTTGAAATTTATTAAAAAAGAAAAAACTATTTTAGTTCTTCCCACTATTGGGGTTTTCTAAATTATTTAACAGAATCTAACATAGACACCTGTTTTATTCCTGTTGATAGATTAATAAATCTCAACATAAACAGATATTTAAACCCACATTATTCGGTTAAATTTTTTATTTTCAAATGTATTTAGACTACCGCAAGGACTAAAATTTTTTTATGCAAACTTATGAATTAAAACAAAGACCAAAATAGAATAAATACAGAATAACAATATAAAACTTGCCTTTTAGGATCCTGACTGCTGAACACTTAAGTTACTTGTGAATAAACTCAAAACATGGTAAAAAAAATCAGCTCTAGTTGAAGAAATCGTACACTGAATAATTTTATGTTGGGTTTTGGATACAAAAGAAAAAAAATAAAGAAAAAAAGGGAGTGAAAACAAATTAATGGGCCACTATTTTTTAACATATATAGGTGCTGTGGCAGTAAAAACAAAGCAGTTGTGAACTAAAAAAAAGGTGTGCATCCATGAGAGTTTCTTTTGGTAGCCAAGTTTTGGGAGATTTGTGTGGAAAAATCAAAGGCGGTCGCTCGAGATTGTTGATAGTAAAGGGGCACATCAAGATCATCGTATTCAGGGTATTAAATCTTGTATTGTGAGTTTTCATTCCTGTACCTAAATATTATTGGATTAAATATTTAGAAGCTAGGGGATTTTGTTGGGACCTCAAGGGGATATTTTTTGGAGAGAATTTATTGTAATCAAATTCTTAACAATATTAGTAAATTACCCACATCTGAGTGAAAGACTGGACGTAGCCCCTAGTTGACGAACTAGTATAATTTTGCTGTGTTGTATTATTGTGTTTTACAATTTCATCCTTATTTGCAGATTGTGGTGTGTGTTTGGATATTCATGTGGAAGGAGAAATTATTCGGGGCAATTAATTTCCCAACAAGTCGTACCAGAGCGTAGGTTGCAGAATCATGGTAGACAAATATCATACACACCATTACTATGAAAGAGTTCTGAAGTTCACTAGACAGAATTTCAGTTTTTTGAAGATACAAGTGAAGGATCTTCTTACGTGCAATAAGAACACAAGACTTTGGGGGAGAGACTAGTGAGAATGACTAGCAAGGATTGGAAAGAGATGGATGAGCATGCCATTGCAAACATCAGGATGTCTTTATCGATGGGTGTATCTAGCCTCGTGGCGAACGAGACGACAATGAAAGAACTAATGCATGCCTTACAAGACAGGTATGAGAAACCTTCTACCAACACCAAAATACTTCTCTAGACGAAGTATTTCAATATCCACATGGAAGAGAGAACCTCGGTGAATTCCCATATTAATGAGCTCATCGATATATTGAATAAACTGGAAGGGATGTGTATCAAGATCGATGAGAAGGTGAAGGCTACGAGGCTACTGACATCTTAAACCTGACAGTTGGGAAACGATGAAGACCGCGATGACGAATTAGTCGGGGGATAATAGTCTAAAATTTGCAGCTATTTGTGATGCTGCCTTATTTAAGGAAATCTGAAGAAAGTTAAGGAAAATGTCTGCATCTATTTTAGAGGCAGAAAATGGGGTTAAATCAGCTTTGGTAGTTCAGAACAAGGGGAAGGCCAAGATGAATTACACAGCGAAGCAACAACAGAGAAATAACAAGGCTAGTGGGAGTTTCAGAGTGTGAAGTGGAGTGCTATTACTGCCACAAGAAGGGACAAATTAAATGTTTTTGCTGAAAGTTCAAAGTTTCTAGCTTGCGTTGAGAAGAACACATCTGTAGACCATTCATCAGAATGGGTAGTGGACACTACAACATCAGCTTATGTTACTTCAGATAGACGTTGGTTCTCATCTTTTACTGGAGGTGATTATGGCTCAGTGAGGATGGGAAATGGGAGTGTCTCCAAAGTGATAAGAATTGAGAATGTTTATTTGAAGATAGGTGACGGGGCCGAGTTGGTGTTGCTAGACGTTAGGTATATTCATAGCTTCAGATTGAATTTGTTATCCGCAAGGAAACTAGACGATGATAACTACAATGGTGAGTCTGTTGGGGGTTTTTGGAAGCTCAAGAGGGAATCCAGGATAGTGGCGACAGGCCACAAGAGATATTCTGTTTATGTGTCAGAGCTTGGTGTTGCCAAGGGTTCATTGAGACAAATAATGCACAGAGTAGCTGCAAATAGTTAAGGACGAAACCTTAGAGGACCAGCAGCATTGATGGCCAGAAAAGATCAGAAGAATTTGCCATCAGCTCAAGTTAAACAGCTGGGAATTAGTACAGAAAATGGAAATGAGAATTTGATAGGTCATCGAGTTCAGGCGAGCTGGTGAAGTCGCATAGGTAAATTAGTATTAGGCTAACCTCAACTACATTGGAAGATGCACACGACCAATAAAATCTTCATATAATGTGCCTCCACAGTCCCAATTTCTCGCTCTTCTTTTGAAATTCAAAATTCAAATTTTTTTATCTTTGTTGTATCCTAAAAAAATTGAAGCATTTAATGTTCGTTTGGATAACTTATTACGTGCTTCATTGAAAAACTACTCAAAAGTGTTGGAAGTGTCTCTTTCGTGTTTGTTTGGGGTCTCAATGTTTGGTGGTGGAGTCAAAAACAAGAAAAGGCCAAAATAGACCAAAGATCATTAACTAACTTGCCATCATTATTTATATATATATATGCTACTATTTTTCAAGTTGAGCTGTGGGATCAAAATTTGGTTGGGGTACAAATTGGGTAGTTGGCCGAAATTGAAAAATAAAGAATGGCAGTCGCAGTTGGTTGGCACAAAATAAAAAAAATATCAAAATCCCGGGCTGTAATGTATATCGTCTGCAACCAGTTCTCGAGTATTGGTGAGGTTTTTCATTCTTGTATTCCTAGGATTCTATTTTCGTAGTTCCTAGAAGCTAGGTGACTTTTGTTGAGACCTCTAGATTTGAAAAATTATTGTATTGCCCATTGGTTATCTCAAAATCATAGTATAACCCATTATCGCGGAAGACTGTACGTAGCACATAATTGAGGTGAACTAGTATAAATTTTTCATGTTGATCGTTTACTGCACTTTCCTTATTATCTCTTGTTATTGTGGTTGATTGTGTTTTTACTGAAGAACTTTGAAAGGGGAAAAGTTTATTGGTAAATAATTTTCCCAACATTCCATACCAAATTGTTCCTTTTCTATTCTTCAGAAAAAAAAAAAAAGTTTTGTTCCTTATCTACATCCTCTTCTACAATAGGGGACCCTAAATCATTGAGAATACCAAACATCTCATGATCGTCATTATTGGTGATATTGAATTATCTATTTAATTCATTATGCAGAGGAGTTACATGACTTGTATACGTATTTGAAGGGGTTGGTTCTTCTCAATGGAATAGTAATTGACTATAGGAACATGATATTCCATTTATGAACAAATATGTCTCTAATCCATCTAATGAATGCCATATTGCATTCATATAGTATCTACATGAAATCTTATTTTCGTTGGGAATGACAATGGAAAAATGAAAAATGTGTATTCATAAAGAAAAAATAAGTAATAATTTTTATTATTGCTTATATTTTTTAAAGCTTTAATAGAAATTATGTTTTAATTAGTTATTTATGTTGGATTTGGTGCCCTTAGCTCGTGTATTTATAGTTTATGAACAAATTATTTATTCAATAAATAGTTATTTTATTATTTCTTTGCATTACTCATATTCCAATAGACTAAGATCCAAGGTTATTTATGTAACTGTAACAGTATATATTTGATATACATTATATATTTAATATACAATGTATATATTTGATATACAATACATATTTAATATACACATTATATATTTGATATACAATATATATATAATATACAAGGTATATATTTAATATATAGTATATATTTAATATACAATGTATATTTTTGATGTACAATATATATTCGATATACAAGTGGATAATGTTCCAGTAATAACCTAAATAGTCTATAGTAGATGGATAAGGTTGGGTACCTTATTCTGATAACACTATGAATACGATCCACTTTGTAATAGTTATAAATGACTTTATCTAGGTCGTTCATGTAGAGACATCTGAGTAGGGGTATCTTATGCAATAAGTTTGTATAAGATTTGACCGCGAAATAATTAATCATTGGCTTTAACACCGTTAGTCAATAAATTGTTTTGTCATAGGATGACCAGGTAACTCGATCATAATCATGGGTGAGTTATGGACTCTTACCTATAAGAGATCGTTCTTTGATTTGTATGGGTGAGAGTGGCCTGGGTTGCCGACTGAATAATCCTACCATTTTGGGGACGAGACTGAGTGGAGAGTTGGGAAGATAATAACGCAAGATAGAATTCACTCCTTCTCGACTTTAGGGAAGTAGATGAATGTTCCCTTACATGCTGACTCCGGAACTTGAACAAAGAGCACACCATTTCACAGCACGGAAAGGACTTCCGGTTATTGGTCAGACCATAACTGGGTTGTTTATTAGAGGAGGAGTAGTATTTAAGGAGCAAGATATAACTCAGTGGTAAAATGGTAATTTGACCCAGCTAAAGTTACGAGCACTCTTGAAGGATTGACTTGCCATTAATGGTCATACATTCGTGGACACGAAAATATTATGCAGTGAGAAGAGTGTAACTGCGAGTCTTTAGTGGAGTGACCCGCAGTTAACGAATGTTGGTTAATTTGGTTAATGAGTTTAATCCATTAATCTCATATCATTAGAGCTTCTGATGTGTAGGTCCATTAGGTTTCCTTGCTAGCTCACAATGTGTAAAACGAAGATTAAGATTTTGAGAGAATTTGAAATGTTCAAATAATATACCAGGGAATGTATATAATTTATATTAAGATACATTATATATAGAGTTTATTTTTTAAGAAAGATTCAATAATTAAACTATATGTTATGAGAGAAATATTTGAATAGGATTCGAATAATTAATATGAATTGGATTCATATTAAAATTATAGGTTATACAAGAGAGATGCATTACAATATAATTCAAATATATAGTTTTAATTAAATATGTTTTATTTAATTAAAAGTTAAATAATTAATTGTTAATTATTTAATTAATATTTGGATTTAAATTAATTAATTATTAATTATATTAATAATTATTGATTTAATTAATTAATTAATTGTTAATTGATTTAATTACTTTGTTTATTATTAATTAAAAAGAAGAAGATATCATAATGGTCTTGGGATTTCCCTATATTTAGGAGAATATATCCTACATCCAAAAGGATAAGATATCCTAATTGTCTTCAGATTTTCTCTCTCTATAAATATAACAGTAAGTTGAACCCTAAAGGCATGCTAAAGGCTAAAAATCTCCCAATTCTCTTACTCTCTTAATCTCTTGTCATTGGATCCCACAATCTGGATTCTCGACCGAGAGACATAGCAAGAAAAATCAAGTGGTGTTGTCTCATTGGGATCACACGAAGAATAATCCTCAAAGGTAAAATCCAAAATTCCTCCATCTTTCATATTTTTCTATGTTTTAAATTTCATAAAAAATTCAATAATGCTGCTTTCACTCCGGCATTCACATCCCCTTCAATTTAAATATTACTAAAGTAATTATTTAATGTTTTAATTAATTAATTATGTTTTGTAACATTTTAATTAATTAATTCAGTTAAGACATTTTTTCTTACTTTCTTTTTAAACTAAATTGATTGTGGTTCTAATAGGGGAAATGAAAAACTTTTGTAAAAATTCTGAGCACGTTCTTCGATGTCATTCAACTCCACAAGTGCACGATTGAGTTCGAAGTTGTGTGAATTTTGGGAACAACTGGCAACTTATGATGCGACATGTGGTCATGCCGAAATAGTTTTCAAGGCAGTGGTTCTTTGATCTGTCAAACCGAATTGCAAGATCTTGCTGGTTTGTTCATCGATCTGTCCGAAGTCGCCGGTTGTTGGCAGATCGAAGGGTCGCTAGAGATAATGAAGGAGACATTGAGGTGGCGGTTGAGATGAGAGAGAGGAATAGAAATCGGGAAGAAGCAAGGATATGGTTTCTTTCTTAGAGACAAAGAAAGAGAGAGAAAGAATGAAGAAGGAAGGAAAAAAAAAGAGAAGATGGGTTACATGGGCGACTGAAAAGAAAGAAAGGAAAATAAATAAATGACGAGGAGAGAGGAATTTTCATATTCTATAATATCCTTTAATATATATATTTTTTCTTTCTGTGGTTCAATTGAGTTAGATTTTTCCTTTATAGTTAATAACCTTTGTTTTCTATGTTTCATAAATTTTCATTGGCATTATTGTCAGAGATGGATTATGTGCAAAGACCATAATTGTGGGGGAAGCTACCAAAAATAATTTGACACATGAAGAAAAGAAGAAGGGAAACTGAACAGGTATATGAAAGATGAAGATGATAAAAACATCATCATAAGAAGACGAGGATGAAGAAAGCGGCTGATTGGTATATGAAAGATTGTTTCAATGTTATGCAATATAATTGTGATAACGTAGTATGAGTGATAATTTTTATCATAAATTTGGCATGTATGATGTCCTCAGATCGCGATGCTGATGGAGAACCAGGAGTTCGTAGAGAATCGCGATGAGTGGTATTAGATAAGTTGATTGCTGCAAATGGAGGTAATCCGATACCAATTTCATGGACTGCAGAATCAGGCAAACTTGTTGGGTATCTAGCCAGTCTATTCAATAGCGAATTGGTCGTTTGACACGTTGGAATGTTCCTTTAGAAATACAGAAGAAAAAGAACATCTCAGACAATGTTTATAATGAAATTATTCAATATTTGTTGGTAAGATAGTAATAATAACATTATTCTATTTATCGTAAAGTTGTTTAACGTGGATGTGATATTTTCTTAATTTTATTTGTTTACATGTGTAGAATAAATTTGAGGTCGATGTCACTATTTTTCATCATGTGGATTATATCAAGTATGAGATAGGGACGCGCTTCAAAGACTATCGATGCCTTTTACATAGATACTATCGTGGATTTGAAGATCCAACAATGGCTCGACGATGCCCATATGGAAGAATTGAACAGAATGATTGGGACATGCTATGTAATAAATGGGAAATTATTGCATGAAGGTAACTAATAATTGAATATTATTATTATTCATGTATAGAATTAATGATATATCTTGTTTCTGTAGGCAAAATCAGCGAAAAATAAAGCAAGTAGAAGTAAACTCTCATTTAATCATCGGGCTGGACATAAATCATTTCTCTCGCATCGGGAAGATAAGGTATGAACTTGTGATTTGTAGTAGTATGTTATATGTTTTGCCTCTCATTATTGTTAATAATCTGATGCTATAGAAAAAAGAAGATAGGACATATTTGAGCCCCTTTGAGCTTTTTTACACGACACATTGTCATCTGACAAAGGCTTGGACCAACGAAGCTACTCAAACTTCATATGTAAGTACTAATCTGATGATATAAATTTAGTGGTAATATCTATTCAGAATTCTAGCTAATATATTTGTTTGTGTAGGAGAAAATGGTGGCCTTAGTAGAATAGGCAAAAGAAAAAGGTCGAGAATTAAGTGAAGAAGATGTTATGGAAATAGCCTTCGGGAAAAGATCATCATACACTAAAGGGATGGGATATGGTCTGAAGCCACCCAGTAAAAAAGCGTCGGTGGGATGCTCACAAGAATACGTTCTCACATTGGAGGCCAGAGTTGCAAGAAATGAAGAATTATTACGAAGCCAACGAGAGGAATTATTAGAGGCACAGCGTTTGCAGACTGAACAACAAGCAAGGTCAACACAAGACTTACTTGATATGCAACGACAGGAATATGAGAGAAGATTTAGCCAGATCGAAGAAATTCTCAATAGCTTTAAATGAGGAGGAGGAAGTTCATCGTTGAGCAAGGTCAAACAATTTGAATGAGAATTGATGTATTTGATGTTTAGTTAAAGTATGAAAGATATGGAAGTGGTTGAATGTGTTTGATGTTTTATTGTTGAAGTTTGAAAGATATGGATTATGTTTATTATTGGAGCTAAAATATGGATGTGATTTATGTTTATTGTTGGAACTTGAAACTTGTAAATATGAAGTTTGTTATATAGTTGTTGAGATGGGGGAGCTCTTGAATGAGAATTGAATTTTGTCGGAGTTTAAACTCTTGGATGTATTTGATGTTTAGTTGAAGTATGAAAGATATGGAAGTGGTTGAATGTGTTTAATGTTTTATTGTTGAAGTTTGAAAGATATGGATTATGTTTATTATTGGAGCTAAAATATGGATGTGATTTATGTTTATTGTTGGAGCTTGAAACTTGTAAATATGAAGTTTGTTATATAGTTGTTGAGATGGGGGAGCTTTTGAATGAGAATTGAATTTTGTCGGAATTTAAACTCTTGGATGTATTTGATGTTTAGTTGAAGTATGAAAGATAGGAAGTGATTTATGTTTATATTTGTTGTTGGAGCTTGAAACTTGTGAATATGAAATATAGGGGGGGGGGGGGAGTTTAAACTTTTGGATGTATGTGATGTTTTATTGTTAAAGTTTGAAAAATGTGAATGTGGCTTATGTTTATTGTTGGAGCTTGAAACTTGTGAATATAAAGTTTGTTATATAATTGTTAGAATGTTGTTAAGTTTGTTGTTGGAGCTTGAATATAGATGTGTGTTCATGGATGTGTTTATGTGTAGTTTGTTATATTATATATTATCATTTTGATTTTGGATGTATTTTTAAGGTAAAAAACATTGATCACATGAAATTATTTGTGCATGATTGAAACTTGTCAGGATTCGAAGATTCGGTAAACTTGTCGCTGTTATTATATTAGATCAATGTGAAAAAAGACTTATATTTTGACACGTGACATATGTTTTGTTTTTCAAATTTGGATATTTTGTATTTACACTATGTTCAATGTGAAAAAAGACTTATATTTTGACACATGACATATGTTTTGTTTTTCAAATTTGGATATTTTGTATTTACACTATGTTTAATTTTAAAGTTTAGTGAGATTTACTATTTCTATATTATCATTTATCGTATTTTTTATAATTGCAGGAAATATAGCAATACTAAGTAGTTAATATTGAAGTTTAGTTTTTATTTAGTGACGAAATAATGAAAACGTCGTTGTATTAAGCGACGAAATCACATAATGTCACTATAAGAAAGAAAAAACCGTACAACTAAAAAAAATATAATAAATAAATAGCGACGAAAATATAGCGTTACAATAGCATTCTAGCGACAAAAATAAATTATCTTAAAATCAGCGACGAAAATCAATTCTGTCGCTAGTGCCAGCGACAAAAATCGTTTTCGTCGCTAGTAGCAGCAACGAAACCATTTTCGTCGCTAGCGCCAGCGACGAAAAGCGTTTCATCGCTGATTTTAGCGACGAAAATAGTTTTCGTCGCTGGAACTAGCGACGCTAGCCTTTTTGTCACGTGCGTCCACTGACGACGCTTTTTACGCGACGCGCATAGTGACGATAATAGTTTCGCCGCTGTTGACCATCAGAGACGAAAATGAAAATATTTCGTCGCTGAAGTCCATTTTCCTTGTAGTTGGTGAAATAAACAAAAGATTAACCCAAAAAATAAGTTCAAATCCAAACTTATAAATCTCAACCCAACAACAAAATGAAGCTTCACAATAAAATGTCCAAATATAACTAAAAGAAACATACAACACTTCCTAACCTAGTTTGCGATGAAAACTATTTTAACTTCCATCTGATTTATTGGAGCATGGTCTCTTGACTCTCTATTGTCATTAAATATGTGCTTTTTTGTTCTCTTTCTTCTTTAAGGTTTTAAGCAAAGATGAACTTCAAGATATTCCCATCTATTATATGCAAAATAAATAATAAATGTAAAATTGAATAAAGAAATCTAACCACTATGCTGGTGTGTACACTTCAAGTTTCTAATTGTTGTAGTTATATTCTAAATGTTTTTGCAATTTAATATCCAACTGTAAAGTTGTAACAATATAATTCAATTACAAGCAGCCTCTTCCCCTGAACTTTTCAGTATTCCATGATTTGAAATTGAAGTTGGATAATATTTTAGAAGAAGAAGAAATATTTTGGAAGCAACGGGCAATGGGGAGATAAGAATACTTGCTGGTTTCATTCTAAGACAACAATGAAGAAAAGAAGAAACAAAATAAGTTGCATTTGTAATACTGATGGTGTATAGGTTACTACAGAGAAGAAGATTGAGAATACCTTTACAGATTACTTCAGCAATATAGTTTCCTCTTCATCCCCATCCCTAGATGATACGAATAAAATTATGCATCATGTATCTCCAAAAGTCGCAGAAGGTATGAATTCTATACTAATGCCTCCTTTTTGTATGGATGAAATTGTTTGATCCATCAAATAGATGCACCTTCCAAGGCCCTCGGGCCATATGGTTACCCCGCCCTTTTTATCAGAAATAAGAAATAATGGGACATTGTTGGTGAGATAGTCACGAAGATTCTTCAGGGGAGTAAATCACTTGACAGATGGAATGATACAAATATTGTGCTTATCCCAAAGAAAAAAAATCTTAAAGAGGTGTCCGATTACATAACGATTATCCTATGTGATGTCTCTTATAAAATCATTACAAAATTGTTGGCTAATCGGCTCAAATATGCTCTCGGGAGATTATATCAGACACGCAGTTGACTTTAATTCGGATCGAGCCATTTTAGACAATATTATCATAGGACATGAAGTTTTGCATCATATAAGGGGGAGGAAGACGACAAAAAAGGGGTTGCAGCACTTAAACTAGATATGAGTAAGGCATATGATAGAGTTGAATTGAGCTTTCTCGATTAGCAGATGATGCTAGTGAAGTTTTTGCCCCTTCTATATCCCTACCATATATGAGCTAGAATTCTTTTAAGAACTAATTCAGTTAGTTCGTTACAACAGTTACCTCTATACTCTCTTCCTATAAATACAAATAATTTCTCTTATGTAAGTCGCAACGTCATCGCGACGCGGAGCGACCGACGTCATCCCCTGAAGCAGGGTCTCTTTCCAGATAAGGGTTTGGAGTCGCCACCAATCATCTACGAGGTGTGATTGGTCACCTAAAAATAAACACAAGGTCTGCGAAAACAGATTGTTGGTTCGGGAGTCGACTGAGCGTAGGGAAGGTGTTAGCACCCTACAACACCCGTTCGAAAACGGTACCACATTTTGTCAAAAATTATCCTATTATGTTATTTGGTCCAAAAAAATATAATTTTTTTTATTTTAAATGTCTCATATTATATTAATTCACATTTTATTATAAGATATGAATTAATAGATATGAGTGGCACGAGAGCCATTAGAAAAATTTTGACACCTTGAGAATATTGGAAGGTTCAAATTCCCGTCATTGGAGTTTTTGAAATAATTATTTAGCAAAAAAAAATAATAATAAATAAATAAATAATATTAATTTTATGAAACATTAAGACTTGAAACTTGCGACATGAGTGTTGATACTAAAACACATCAATGTGCCACCACTTTGAGATATAAGCTATGCTAAACAGATAAAATGAAGCATTTAAAGACTGGAACTTAGGTCATGTACATTAAAAAACAAACATCTTACCACTATGCCAACATCTTAAAATGTAAACATTGTATTCTTCTATGCAAACAAAAGTTTTAATTTATTTTTTTAAACTAAAAAAAACTATGAATTTTGTTAAATTAAAACAAAAAAAAATATCTTTTTTTATTTATTTCGAAATTAACAAAATTATTTAAAAGAAAAAAAAATTTATTTAAAAACAAAGTTAAATTTACTTTAACAAAACTTATTTGCTAAAAAATTGATTTTTGTTAAAGATTTTTTCAAAACCATAACCACCAAACCATTAAAAGAATTTTAAATGAGATTTTATTCTAAAATACTCTGTTCTTATCTACTCCTTTAAAATCCTGCAGCAGATTCTTTTTTAATTAAAAAATAAAACAAAGGTAACACAAAAAATATAAACCTTGTAAAAAAAATCATTTTAAATAAAAACTACATTTTAAATAAAAAGAATCCAAATTTTTTTAAACAAGATTTATTTTATAAAACATCTATTTTTTTCAACGTATTTTAACCAAAATTTTAAAGTAAAATATTTTATTAAAATAAAATTAAGTTTATATTTATTTCATTTAAAAAACTCTTCTTTATTAGAAAAAGAAAACCTTTTATTTTAAAACAAATTTTAAAATATCAAAATCCTTATTTTATTTTCAAAAACTTATTTAAATTAATTTAGAAGATTTTTTTTCCTTACTAAAAACATTTTCTTTTTAAAAAAAAGTAAAAAAAAAAACTTTTTCTTAAAGAAACATTTTTTCCTTTAAAAAACAAAAAAAAAATATTTTGATAGAAACAAAAGAATCTTTTTCAAATTAAAAGCATGATTTCCAAAGTCTTTCCCTTTTCAACGTATTTGATACTTACTTAAAATGCACTACCGGGGAGGAGATCGTCGGAGTGCCAGCGGGCTTGGAAGAAGCTGTGAAGAAGAAGGTTGTTGCTGCTGTCGTTCGCGTCGTTCCCTTGCATCGTCTGAGGTCGTGGGTATGCGAGAGAAAAGTGGTGATGGTGGGATAAGAGATATGAAGAGAAGAAGATATGGTGATGAGGTGATGGGTTTCTAACTCTCTGCACCGTGTCCTGATTCTTGTGTGCTTCCTCCCCTTAAATACTAAAAAAAACAACAGTGATATATGCTAAAATAAGAAAGCCAGAGAAAAGGGAGGAAGGAAGGAGAGGAGGAGATGCCACGTTAGGTGAGGAAAAAATCAAAGAGGGAAAAAACCGTTAAAAATCAAAGGTTTTGTTAAAATAAAATCTTTATTTCATTAAAACAAAATCTTTTTAAAACAAATCATTTTTATTTATCTATTTTCTATTTTAATAATAAAACAAAATCTAAACAAACCATTTTTATTTTCTTATTAATAAAATTAAACATTTAAATAAATCTAACATTTTAATTTTAGTTAATTTAAACTTTATATTAAAACTAATAATAAAGTAAACTTATGTTATTATTTAATTAAAATAAAACACAATAAAGTAAAATACAATAATATAAATTAAAATTAACATTAAAAATAAGCCGGACCAAATACGGTGTCTACAATGTAAACATGATTTTTCAGAACTTAGTTACAGAGAAATTTGCAAACAGAGGGTGTCGAGTAAATATCTCTTATTGTATTGCTATTGTATCACCTTCCAGCTTATTGAATAAAATCCCCAGCTCTCCTTGCAAAGTGGACGTAGACCAAACCTTGGTCGAACCACTATAATCATTCTTGTCGTCTTCCTCTTATGTGCTGTTTTAATTTTCTGCATCAAATGGTATCAGAGCCTTTGTGATTTTGAAGAAATTTCTCTCTTTAAATTCCATAAATTCGACTCAACCCTCTGTTCTTCGAATTCAATCGAAGAAATTCAGACATTCACGGCTGCGAAATTCGAGCTTGAAAAATTCGATGGAAAGGGAGATTTTAGCTTATGGCAGAAGAAACTAAAGGCAATTCTTGTCCAACAGAAAGTGGCCAAGATTCTTCAAGAAAAATTACCAGAAACGATAACACCAGAGAAAAAATAAGAAATGGAAGAAACTGCATTTAGCACGATGATCTTGTACCTCTCAGACAACGTTCTCCGTCAAGTGAATGAGATAGAAACTGTTGTGAAATTATGGAAAAAACTGGAAGACCTCTACCTCAGTAAGTCTCTATCTAGCAAAATTCTATTGAAAGAGAAATTCTTTGGATTTCGTATGGACCCATCAAAGAATTTAGAAGAAAATTTAGACAATTTCACTCAGATTTGCCTTGATTTATCAAATATTGGTGAAAATCTGGATGATGAAAACATGACCATAATTATGTTAAATGCTTTACTTGAAAGCTACAGAGAAATAAAGTCAGCTATTAAATATGGAAGAGATTCTCTAACACTTGACCTTGTTATTGATGCACTTCGATCAAGAGAATTAGAAACAAAAAATTCCAAAAGGGAGTCAAAAGCACTTTTAGCTAGAGGAAGAATTGAGTTCAAGAACAACCATTCTAAATACAACAAAAATTCTCAAGAAAGGCATTGATTGAAGTCAAAAGAAAAAGACAAAGATAAAGAGTTTTTTTATTGCCACAAATTAGGACATCTGATCAAGGATTGCCGCAAATTACAATATAAAAATCGAAACCAAGGAAGCAAACAACCTTCGCCTTCAGCAAATGTGCATCAGGAGTACGATTCTGCAGAAGTTTTAATGATATCAGAATTAAATTCCACAGAAGAATGGATATTAGATTAAGGATGTTCATACTACATGACTTCCCACAAACACTACTTTCAAGATCTGAATGAGCAAGAAGGTGGAAGAGTGCTTATGGGAAATAATCAACAATGTTCAATCAAAGGCATAGGTGCTGTCCGATTAATTCTTCCAGATGGAATAGAGAAAATTCTACCATCAGTAAGGTATGTCCCTTACTTGAAACGCAATTTAATTTCTTTGGGGACTTTAGACAAATCTGGCTATAAATATAAATCAGAAGGGGGTACACTAAAGATCTTCAAGGGATCTTTATTAAAGATGTCAGGAACATTGAAAAATGGCTTGTACATATTGAATGGACACACTAAGAATGACTCTGCAAGTATAGCTGATGCAAACATAAATTAGGAAGCATTACTATGGCACCAAAGACTTGCTCGTGTTAGTGAACGTGGTCTGGTTGAATTGTTTAAACAAGGGTTACTAGGTAAAAATAAGCCTAATAACCTCTCTTTTTATGAGCACTGTATAGTAGGCAAGGCAACTAAAGTTCAATTCAACAGAGCAGTGCATTCCACTAAGGGGATTCTTGATTATATCCACTCAGATCTTTGGGACCAGCTAGAGTTCAAACTCTAGGTGGAGCTTGTTATTTTCTTAGTATCGTGGATGACTATTCGAGAAAATTATGGGTCTTTACTTTGAAAAACAAATATGAAGTGTTTGAGATGTTTAATCAGTGGAAGGTACTTGTTGAAAATCAAACAGGGAGGAAGATAAAAGTCATTCGGACTGATAATGGTCTTGAATTTTTAAACGAAAAATTTAATCAAATGTGCAAGAAGGGGGTATTCAAAGACACTTTACGGTACCATATACACCTCAGCAAAATGGTCTTGCTGAGAGGTTTAACAGGACAATCCTAGAACGAGTCAGGTGTATGCTATCAAATGCCTGCCTACCAAAACATTTCTAGGGGAAGCTGTAAAGACAGTTGCTTATCTGATTAACTGGAGTCCATCTTTAGCCTTAAATCTTAAAACTCCACAAGAAGTTTGGACTGGAAAACCTCCTAGCCTCACACACTTACGAGTATTTGGTTGTGTAGCCTATGTGCACATCAAACAAGATAAGCTAGACCCTAGATCTCAAAGATGCATATTTCTAGGATATCCAAAAGGAGTAAAAGGCTACAAATTATGGTTGTTACAACCTGGTGCACAGAGATGTGTAGTTAGTCGAGATGTTCGTTTTGATGAAACAAAAATGCCATGGTGTGAGAGAGAGGTATCAAATAAAAAAGAAGTAAGTAAGCAAAATCAAATATTCTATGAGATTGAATTAGAATCATGTGAAGTTAATGACTCAACTTCAAACCATCAAGTACAAGAATCAGTTTTGGAGGAAACTGATCAGTTAAACACAGAAAATCTTGAGTCATCTGGCACAAATCCTCAAACATGTGAGTCAGAATCCCAACAACCAATTGATACATAAAATAAACTCTCAGATTATCAACTAACTAGAGACAGACAAAAACGAATAGTTAAACCTCCATCCAGGTATGATGAATATGTAGATTGCAGTATTGACCAAACTGATTTTGCTGCTTATGCTTTATACAGTTATGATGAGTTAGATTTTACTGAGCCGGCATCATTCGATGAAGCAATGAAGTCCAATGAATAACATCAGTGGACAAAAGTAATGGAAGAAGAGCTTATCTCACTTGAGAAGAATAAAACCTGGGTCTTGCAAGCAAAACCAGAAGGGCACAAGTTGGTAGATTGTAAATGGATCTATAAAATAAAACCAAGCATTAATGGAGAATATCAACCTAGGTTCAAGGCAAGGCTTGTAGCAAGAAGATTTACACAAGAATTCGGAGTTGACTACAATGAAGTCTTCTCACCAATGGTAAGACGCTCTTCCATTAGGATACTTTTATCTTTGGTTGCTCATTTAAACCTAGAACTAGAACAAATGGATGTGACCACTGCTTTTTTACACGGGGATTTAGATGAAGAAATATATATGAAACGACCTCCAGATTTCATAAAGCAAGGGGAAGAAAACTTAGTCTGTAGATTATATAAGTCCCTCTACAGCTTGAAACAATCCCCAAGGCAGTGGTACAAATGTTTTGATTCGTTTATGACAAATTGTGGTTTCAGTTGAATCAAATTTGACAGTTGTGTCTACACATAAAACATATCTCACTTACTACCTCGGTATTTCTTCTATTATACGTTGATGATATGTTAATTTCATCTCAGCAAATCAATGAGGTTAATTTTTTGAAGTCACAACTGTGCAAGGAATTTGAAATTAAGGACATTGATCCTGCCAGTAAGATTACAGGAATGAAAATACAGAGAAATAGGGATGCAGCACTTTTAACTATCACACAAAATGACCACCTTGACAAATTAGTCAAGAAGTTCAACTTAGAGAAAGCAAAAACAGTCTATGTTCCCTTGGCCCAACATTTCAGATTATCAAAACTACAGTCACCAAAAACAAACAAGGAAGTGGAAGAAATGAGCAAACATACTCCAATGCAGTAGGGAGTTTGATGTATGGAATGACCTGTACGAGACCGAATATTGCACAAGCAATGAGTGTAATAAGCCCTTTTATGAGAAATCCCAACAAACCTCATTGGGAAGCCACTAAGTGGATAATCAAATTTATCAAAGGTAGCTTAAATCATGGTTTGATATACACAAAAGATGAATCAAATCAAAGTGGCTTGGTAGGCTATGTTGATTCGGATTTTGCAGCCGATTTAGATAAAAGGAGATCAACTACGGGTTATGTCTTCACTCTTCTTGGAAACACTATAAGCTGGAAATCCTCACTTCAATTAGTGGTTGCTCTTTCAACCACGGAGTCTGAATATATAGCCTTGACAGAATCTGTGAAAGAGGCTACATGGTTAAAGGGCTTAGTTACTAAAATGATAGGAGATATATCAGTTCCAACTGTCTGCTGTGATAGCCAAAGTGCTCTAGCTCTCTCAAAGAACCCTTTATACCATGATCATACTAAACACATAGATGTTAAGTACCACTATCTAAGGGAAATGGTGATTAATAAGACCATCAAGCTGGAGAAAATTCTCTCCAGCAGCAATCCAGCTGATATGTTAACAAAACCTTTATCAAGTTCGAGAATAAAATACTTATGTGACCTACTTCAGGTAGGCATTGGCTGAAATTTGAAGCATACAACAAATCTACAAGGGAGCTTGAGACAAAGTTTTGTACATTGATACATTGAGGTCAAGAGGGTGATTTGTGAAGTTTTTACCCCTTCTATATCACTGCCATATATGAGCTGGAATTCTTTTAAGAACTAATTCAGTTAGTTCGTTACATCAGTTACCTCTATACTCTTTTTCTATAAATATAAATAATTTTTGTTATGTAAAAATGATTTTTCAGAACTTAGTTACAGAGAAATTTGCAAACAGAGGGTGTCGAGTAAATACCTCTTATTGTACTGCTATTGTATCACCTTCCAACTTATTCAATAAAATCCCTAGCTTTCCTTGTAAAGTGGACGTAGACCAAACCTTGGTCGAACCACTATAATCGTTCTTGTTGTCTTCTTCTTGTGTGGTGTTTTAATTTTCTGCATCAATGCTTAAGCTGGGATTTGCTCCTGCGTAGGTTGGTCTTGTTATGGAATGCACCTCGTCTATCAGGTTCTCTATTCTGATAAATGGGGTCGCTAAAGGAAAAATTATCCTTTCTCGAGGTCTACGCCAAAGTGATCAATTGTCTCCTTACTTATTCCTAATACGTGCAGAAGGATTATCAACATCTTTATGCGAGTGAAATAGACGTAACAATCTTTCTAAGGTATATTTGAGCATAAATGGTCTGAACATTTCATATTTGTTCTTTGTGAATGACAACCTTAGTTTCTAGAAGGCACACGCCCTCGAGTGTACCCAGATGAAGAAGATTATGAAGGATTATGAGCAAGCATTTGGACAGAACATAAACTTTAACAAATCTGCCATATTTTTTACTGAATGTTTCTTCGAATTGTAAAGAATCTTTATGCTCAATTTTGGGGGTGCATGTGGTCTCCAATCTAGGGAAATATATGGGGTTATCCTCAGCTTTATCAAGATTGAAAGTTGAGCATTTACGTCATATAAAAGATCGTGTGTGGTCTTCTATTCAAGGATGGAAAAACAACCCTCTTTTCTATTGGGGGTAAAGAGATTCTTATAAAATGTGTTGTCCAAGCAATTCTCGCGTATGCCATGAGTTGCTTCAAATTGCCAAAGAGTTTTTGTAGTGAGATCACAAAGGCTTTCGCTCGGTTTTGATGGGACTCATCTGAAATCAAAAGGAAAATTCATTAGAAGACATCGGACACTTTATGCCTTCCGAAAGAACTTGAATGCCTAAATTTTAGAGACCTTGAGGGGTTCAACAAAACACTTCTTGCTAAACAAATTTGGAGAATCATTCGAAATTCGAACTCTTTTGTTTCCCGGTGCTCAAAGACAAGTATTTCCCTAAAAATTATGTCCTGAAAATCACTGAAAACTCTAATGATTCTTACTTATGGAAGAGTTTACTGTGGGTGAGAGATCTTTTTAAACCAGGACCACACTTAAAGGTAAGAGATGACAAAAATTAAACCTACCCTTGCATTGAAGGGGATTCCAAAAGGGTGGCAGAGTAAATAATTCAAGCCAAGAATGGGACTTTGCAAAACTTCGAGATTGCATAAATCGCCAAGATACCTACCAGCAAAATAGGGGTTGAGGATTCTTGAGTTTGACATTTGGAAAAGAGGGGCTGCTACTCTATTAAGAGTGGTTATAAGTTGTATATGTTATCTAAAAGAAATCTTACTACCTCAAGCCACAATTATAACACAGATTTGTGGAAGATTCTATGCACACTTAAAATCCCCTCAAAAGTAAAGATTTTTATATGGAGAGCATATAACAATTGCATCCCAACATAGAAAATCTATTAAATAAGGATGTAGAGTTGGTACCTTCTTGCCCCATTTGGTCGCTAGCAATTGAGTCTATCGATCATATCCTCTTTAATTGTAAAAGAGCTCGAAAGTTATGGAAGACGGTGCTCCCAAATCGCCAAATGTCCAGAAATTTCAAGAACAGTATATAGGATCGACTCCACTTCTTGGCAGGTCGCTTATCAGTCGAATTTATCAATGGGGTATATTATAAGCTGGACCTTATGGAATGATAGAAACCAACTTTAAAATTCCAGATCGATACCCGACATTCAATCCTGAAAAGAGTGGATCTTTAAGTATTTAGGAGAAATTGCGAGGGGGGAAAAGAAGATGAACAACGATAGAAGCTTTTCTCCTTCCTCCGAATGAGTGGATGATCCACATATCCAAAGGATTCCGCCGGGGCCAGAGTGGTATAAAATCAACATTGATGTAGCTTGACAGCCAACGGTAAGGGATTGTGTATCGGAACCTTGATGGAGCTATAGTGGCTGCTAGATCGAGGATCCTTTCCATCGCTTACCCGCCTCTTCGTGATGAATTATGGCAATCTTGGAAGGTTTATCTTTTGCTCGTCACCTCAATCTTCACCCGTTCATCATAGAGATTGATTTGCTTACCAGTCAAGCTACTGTTGGGAGAGCTTTAAGATTTTGAGGAGGATGGTACTTTGATTAAAGATACTCTTAATCTATCCTCCTAATTGGGAGTTTATCGTTTCACGCATGTCCCGAGAAGGGCGAATGTAATAGCCCACAAATTGAAATTGGCTTCTGAAGCTATCTCATCAGCTGTTAACAGGTGCGCTCGACATATTAACATGTCGCGAGTCGAGATGCTAGACTTCAACACGTGGGGGGAAAATCATTTCTCCCCCCATATCAATGATATATAAAATATCGCCAAAATGTCGAGATAATAATCGACGTTTCGACGATACATTCCGACAGATCGCTAAAAAAATTAACTAAGAAGCTGGGCCCATAGAATGAGCCCAGCCCATCCCCAATCTGGTGGATGGTTGATGTTGATGCGTAAAGAAAAGAGGGGGAGGGGGTTTTATAGGAGGCGCTCCCCTCCCCTTGTTATCTCCGATGTGGGATGGATTGAGGGCCTGCACTTTTGCTTTTTTTTATTATTATTTTTTTATTTATTTCTTTCTTATAATAATAATAATATTATTATTATTTAAATTTATGTATTTATTTTGGTGGGAAGGTCGATGACTACACGGACTCTATACCAAGTCATGAGCGATAGCCAAGCCAAGCCTTCGCTAACCTATTGATCCGTCGATTTTTTTTTTTAACCTCAGACCTCTTTTTCTTTTCAAATTTAATTACAAATTTTCAAACCTATCCTTCAATTTCTAATAACTTAATTTAATCATTATAGGCATATATGTGTATATATATATCAACATTTCATATATTGTTTAACTAAAGACTAGATTTGGTTATAAACTATTAATAAAATATAATTGAGAAACATTGAACTTTAATTTACTAATTCAAATTATTTTCATCTATCTTCGTTATCTTGTTTCGACATTTCTATCAACATCGACATTTTCATAAGTTACTCATATTTTTATATATGATGGATAAAAGTGATCTATAATAACTTAATTAAGCTACCATTAAAGTTTTATTTACTAATTAGAACAATTTTTTTATTAATTTTCACAATTTCCGTAATTTTTCTCTAAATATCCGTTGACATCAACATGTCCATAAAATCCTGATTTCCATATTTTCATCGATATCGACATTTCGAACCTTGGCACATCTGATTATTTAATAAAGTTCACGGTTTTATTTATAAAAAAAAACTAACAAAAAGTACTACAAGAATTGAATTAATAATCGAATCAATTGATACTCAAAAGGGTGCACAAACTGCAACAGTTTTTTCAACCACAATTACATTCCAAATTCATTCGGAAAAAAAAAAATTTGAATAGCAATCACAAAAAAAAACAGTGAAAAAAAGGAAGAAAAAAACTAAGCTAAAAGTACCTTCAGAATGTCGATGGCGATGACGAGACGGGATAGCAGCAGGCGAGATGACAGCAGTTGTAGAGACAACAACGACTGGCACAACCGAAATTGGAGGGTATAAAAATCGTCGCGCAGCCAAGGGGTGACGTTTTGAAAATCAGTGACGTTGATGGAAGAGCGGGACGACTGTGAGTTGCAAATGAAATCGAGAGTTGGGACGACAGTGGCGGCGACAATGAAATCAATGGGGGTTTCTGAAAATCGTAGCGACGAGGGGTTATGTTTTCAAAATAAAACAAAATGAGAGGAAGAAAGGGATGTTTCGAATTTAGGTCAACTTATTTTGACTCCCCAATTTCATCACTATAGGCTTTAAACTGCACTGTGAAAGGTTCCAAAACAGCGAATTTTGTTTTCGTCGAAATTTTGGACAGACGAAAATCACACAGTTATTTGCATTTTTTTTTACCGACGACGATTTTGTTCTGTTGGGAAAAGTACTTTTCGCGACTAAATATTATCGTCACAAGAAGTTCTTTAGGCGACTAATGTTGGGACAATGGAGCCAAAACAGATGACCCGTGTCCTACGAGGAAAAGGATTTTCAACACTACTACCAATTCCTACAAGGAGTAGGAAATTATTGTCTTATAAGGATTACAATATTGTTTTCCTATAAGGATTGAGATATTTGACCTCTTATAAATTGAACCTTTTCGTTAAGGTTTCATTTGTACAGAATCAAAATAAGAGAGACTGGTTGTGGGCAGTGTGTGAAAAAAATGAGTTTGTATCTCGTGGGTTTAGTGAAGGTATTTTCAATTGTGTAATCCTAAGTAGCCATTGTTAGGGTACTTATATTCCCAACTATAGTTGAACCTGCTTTTTCGCAGAAAATTGGACATAGTCCCAAGATAGGGGTGAACCAGTATAATCACTGTGGTGTTAAGCTTTTCTATCTCTATCTCTTATTCCTTTGTTATTGTTACTTACTTATCTACTTTTAGCCTGTAGAAGGGGAAATCAAATAGTTCCTGTTTGAAGACCTTACCGGAAGTTCGATTTATCTATATTTTTTTCCCAACAATTGGCATCAGAGCGTTTGGTTCAGAGATCATGGGATCAGCAAAGAAGTTAGGTTTTTAAGGATCATGAAATTCGATGGGGCCAATTTCGAATATTGGAAGATGCATATTAAGGATTACTTGACCTGCAAGAAGTTGAATAAAGCTTTAAAGGAACGACCAGCAGGGATGAAAGATGAAGATTGGGTAGAGACGAATGAGTAGGCAGTTGCCTTTATCAGATTGTGTTTATCGATGAATGTGGCAAGTCTCGTAGCAAACGAAACGACATCAATAGATCTTATGAAAGCACTGGAGAATAGGTACGAGAAACCCTCAGCTAATAATAAGGTATATCTCGTAAGAAGGTTCTTTAACATTCAAATGGAAGAAAATACTTCTGTCAATTCCCACATAAATGAGGTCACAAAATTAATCAATCAATTGGCATCAGTTAAGATTACTGTTAGTGACAAAGTGAATGTTATTCAATTGCTAACATCTTTACCTGAAAGTTGGGAAACGATGAAGGCAGTAGTGTCCAATTCGTTAGGAGACAAATCTTTGAAATTTTCAGAAATTTGTGATGTGTCAATTGCTGAAGAAATTCATAGAAAAGGGAGTGGAAAAGAATCTACTTCCAAACAAGGCTCAGCATTAGCTGTCGAAAAAGGTAAAAAGAAGGTTGCGTCTGATGACAGGCAGCAGAAGCATAGTAGGAGGGATTGAAAGAGAGATGCTGAATGTTTTCATTGCCACAGAAAATGCCACATCAAGAAAAAACTGTAGAATATTAAAAGAGGATCTGAAAAGGTATATGGCAGAGTCAAATGCAATTGTAGACGATGCCCTCATCTGTGTTGAAAGCAACACAAAAACAGGAAACCAGTCATTAGAATGGGTAATAGACAGCGCAACTTGAGTACACATATCTTCAAATAGAAGATTATTCACATATTTCAGAATAGGCAATCACGGCCACATGAGGATGGGGAATCGAAAACTTCCAAGACTAAAGGGATTGGAAATATACGATTGAAGACCAATAGTGGGACTGAGTTATTACTATGAGATGTCAGGTATGTACCAAGTATCAGAATGAACCTTATCTCTGCAGGTAAGTTGGACGATGATGGTTATCAAAGTGAGTTTGGTGGGAACTAGTGGAAGCTCACCAAAGGATCCAAGTTGGTGGCAATTGGCCATAGAAGATCTACAGTTTACACGTCGCAATTGAGTGTTGCCAGAGGATCATTGAAACAGTGGATGCAAGTTGCAGATGGTGTCCAAAGAGGTACGACTGAGCCAGCAACAAAGACAACCAGAACATATCAGGAGATCTGCCATCAATTCAAGAACAATAATTTGGAAGTCAAAGAACGAGAACAGGTTCTTTAGGTTGTCTGGGATTATCTTCAGTTGTCAGACGAATGGGTGAATTGATGAAGTCACATCAGCGAACAGTTGCATCAAAGAAGATGAACTCAATAGGTGCTGAGGTAAAGAATGGAGTTTCAATTCTGGCAGTAGGCTTGAATACAGTTGTCAAGTCATCAGTGAGAAATTCTTTCTTCAAGAATCAGTGTTTGAGAACGAAGAAGGAAGCTTCAGATATCGCCACTTAGTTTGAGTGGGAGCACGTGGCTGTATCTCTTGTGTTTGGGAGACAAGACCACGTAGATTGCCCGACCTCAAGGCAAAGATAGATGAGACTGATGATTTCTGATATTTTGTTTTACAAGTTTTTAAACTTGCAGGAGAAGCCTTGAAGATTTTTTCAAGAAGATCAGAAGTTGTTGCAGAAGAAGCCTTGGAGTTTTCCAAGATTATCAGAGACTGCTGTTGCAGTGGGAGGCAAGATCGATGTTTTGTCTCCAAGTGGGAGATTGTTGGGACAATGGAGCCAAAACAGATGACTCGTGTCCTATGAGGAAATTATTGTCTTATAAGGATTACAATATTGTTTTCGTATAAGGATTGAGATATTTGACCTCTTATAAATAGAACCCTTTTGTTAAGGTTTCATTTGTACAGAATCAAAATAAGAGAGACTTGAGTGGTTGTGGGCAATGTGTGAAAAAAATGAATTTGTATCTCGTGGGTTTAATGAAGGTATTTTTAATTGTGTAATCCTAGGTAGCCATTGTTAGGGTACTTAGAAGCAAGATAATAATATTTTGAGTGAGACCTCTATTGTAATATTCCCAACTATAGTTGAACCTGTTTTTTCGTAGAAGACTGGACGTAGTCCCAAGATAGGGGCGAACCAGTATAATCCGTGTGGTGTTAAGCTTTTCTATCCCTATCTCTTATTCCTTTGTTATTGTTACTTACTTATCTACTTTTAGCCTGTAAATGGGGAAAATCAAATAGTTCTTGTTTGAAGACCTTACAGGAAGTTCGATTTATCTATATTTTTTCCCAACAACTAAATTACATTTCATCCAGATAACTTGCTTCTCCATACGAAATATAATTTCATTGGTAAATCTAGCGACAAAAGTTCATTTTGTCATAATAACTTGCTTCTCCCGACGAATGTTATTTTGTCGCGAATTCGTTCGTCATGAAAACAAAACATTCTTGTAGTACTTGTCAATGCCTTCAATGTTCAGGCTTTGCCTTTTATAGGATTGTGTACGAACGAAGGTAGATCTTGCTTGATCAGGTGTTGACCTTGGCCTCTTGTCGGTTGCTTCTGGCGATTCATGGCCTTTATCGTCTATGTCTAACTCATTTTTTCCACCTTACCTTCCAGTGCGATGAACTTGTCTTTTGCCCTATCCTTCTTTGGAACAGGTCAATTGGATTAAGTCGAAGGGAGCACCTTCGGGTGTGGTACATTTTTGCTTCAGGCTACCATCTTCCTCGGAAGTTACTCGTGTTTGGATCATTCAGTTTCTAGGATGTCTTTATGATTATTTCCGCTCTTACTCATGTCAAATGTTAGTTGATGTGCAAATTTGATTCCTATATCTAGTGTTGATAGCTCTAGTGAAAACCTACAAGTACCAGCATGATACCTCGCACCCAAGGTCTCTCCTCTTATTTATAGAGGGAGTCTCCTTGGGTTGGTTAAGACGGACAGCCTCGACTGGATTTGATCAACTCTGGTCTTATCTGATTGGGTTATGATGTAATTAAATTCATAATAATATATATAATTTTGGAAAAAATAATCAATTTTTACTACCTAGTATCAATTTTCACACTAAACTTCGTCAAATTGGATCCAAAACTTGGATAAATAAGTGTTGCGATTTTTATTCCTATTCAATTTATACTATTTCACTAATAAATTTCAAGGTTAAAATACTATTTTGGTCCATCTACTTTTGGCTTGGGTTCATTTTGGTTTTTGTACTTTGAAAATGTTCAGTTTAGTCCAGTTCATTTTAGTGTTCGTAATTTCAAAATATTCATTTTGATCCCTGATTTAAAAAAAGTGACCTCTTTGGTCAACTCAATTTTATTTTTAATCTCACTTTTTCCTATAGACAATTTCAATACCACACTCTTTCAAATTTATTGAAATGTAAACATGACTTTATATTAAAGATTTTCTATTATGTGAAAACATTGTATTAAAATTTTCAAAATATGGGATAAAATAGTCACTTTTTATAAGTACAAAGAACAAAACGAACATTTTGAAAATATATCAACTAAAATTAACTAAAATTTGAAAATACAGTGACCAAAATGAATATTTTGAAAGTACATTGACCAAAATTAACTTAAGTTGAATATTTTGAAAGTATAGGAAGCAATTATTATTTTAACCTAATTTTAACCCATACCTGTATAAATATACATATCTATATATATGCATATCTATAGATACATACATACATAATAACTCAAAAAACTCACTAATGTATGAAAAATAAAGCATTGTAAAAGTTAAGGTAAATTAATCGTTAAATAACCCTTCAAAAATTTATAAATTTCAACTTACAAAAAAGATTAGCTCTAATATTGTTATTGTCTTAATCAAGACAATATCATACCAGATATGTGTTTTATAATTTGAAAAATATTTTTCAATGATTTTTCAAATGAAAACCTATTAGAAGTTAGAAATGCAAAACTTTTTAATTGATGTGAAACTTTGCTTATCTTATTTAAGTTTAAGGTACAAAATTAATGAAATTTAACGTTTAGGATAAAAATCAGTACACCTTACTAAGTTCTCGAGAAAAATTATTATTTTACCTATAGTTATTATTATTATGATTATTTATGTAGACAAAATTAAAAGTGGTAGTCCTTATCCTTGGTCCTTCCCGCGAAAGTGGGTTCACCTTGAAAATTAAAGTTAAGAATTGAGTTGCTTTGAAAGGTCTTTAGTGGTCCTCCAAAAATGACTTGACATTTTTCAACGGCTCCATCCCTGCATTTTCTTTACATAATTGTGACCTTTTTTCATCTCGTCAATGTAATCCAAGCTTTGAATAAATTATTCTATTAAAATATTTGAAATTAAATAAATAATATACCTAATAAAATGTTTGAAGACCAACCTCTCAAAAAATAAAATATAACAAATAACAAATAAAATAAAGTATCACAATTAAAAAGAGTAAGACTTTTTAAGAATAAGCGGCTGGATTTGGTAAATTTAATTTATATAAATTGAATATATATATATGTATATTCTAACAAGACTCAATCATTCAATCACCAAAATAAATTAGAAATTGAAATTATACTAGCCAATCACCCTCCCCATTACATTATTGAATTACATGGATAATATTTTTCTCATCATCAATAATTTTGCAATTCTAATAGTTTATAATTGTCAATAATTATAGGAGAGGTTGGACGTGAACCCGTGAAATACATATTAACCCAAATTATTTAGTTCACCTATTTTTATTTTAATCACATAGCTTGCCTTTTATATCATGTTGCTAGCTAGTCCAATCAGCATGCCACATTAAAGTTTAAATAATGGTGTTAACAAATAAATTTATTAAAGTTAAAAGTAGTTTAGACTTGGTAGTTTAATCCCATATTTGTTTATGTAATTTAAACCATTAGGTGGGAGATATATGTCATATAACCAGTACAACAAGAAGCTAAATTATTTTATATATATAAAAGTCATCTTTTCCACCAAATGATCTGACATGAAAAATAACACGGTTGGTTATAGTTTAGTAATAATATTACTTTGTTTAATTAATAGACATAGAAGGGAATATATTTAATATAGATGCATTTCAATTCTGGTTTATATCAATTTGTGCGCAGTTCTGAAATTAAGTCATGGAGGTTCGAAATTTTACACAAATCCTAATTCATGATTATTCTAAACTAAAAGCCATAAAATTCCAGAACAATCAACTAAGCATGGAAGAAAACCAAAATCTGTAAAGAGATTAGAATTACCTGAAACCATTAGATAGATTGACCACGATCTGCGGTTTGTGATCTTCCTCAACTATGCAACCCACACCAAATATGGACAATACTCTCTGTTTGATGGGAACAAGAGGCTCAAGAAGCATAGTATATTGGGGACCATAACCATATATTTATAGGTTAATCCTAGGGTTTTCATAATCCCCTAAGATTAATGGGCTGGTTTCTACTCAGCAAGCCACACCACTCAGAAGTCATGGGCTCATAATTAATATCACTTTGTATGCCCATTAAATAGCTCAAATATAATTACCTCTTTAATTTGTTACCCACATATGAATTAATTATTAAATTAATTCCAACAATGGATCCATCAATTCTTAGAATATAAGAATTGGAGTGATGAAGATAGGTCTAAATAAATTATTTTATTGTTTTAAAACAAATAATAGTAATAAATTCTTTCACATATCATGTGCTTTTTTTTTTTAATTCAACAAATAAAGTCAAGACTAACTAAAGCCTTAATTACCAAGAAATATTTGCTATAATATTATAGACAAGTATTGATACTGGTTGTTGGAGGCAAAAATATGACATACTACATGGCGAGATATGGCCACGAGCTCCTAAGCTCACCTATAGCTGACCTCCTTAGTTCACCTATTGCCTTGGTCGAGCTCCTAAACTCACCTATGACGGAGCTTGAGCTACTAAGTTCATCCATATCTGACCTCAATTATTACTGACCTATGGCCCGACAGCTAACCGCCTTGTCGTAACGGCCATAACGGACGTGTCGTTTCACTCTGCCTATAAAAAGATATGATCTTCATTCCTCTTACTCAGGTATACAATTCTAGTCCGAGAATGATCTATTTGAGCTCGTTCTTATACTGACTTGAGCGTCGGAGTGTTTAATTTTTTTTTGCAGGTTCTACCTTGCATGAGCTCACACCTCGTCAGCTCGACCAATTGCCATGTGGCCAACCTCGACAGCTCGGTATAATTTTGCATCAACACTTGTAACTTCATGGATGTTGAAAAAAGAGTTTTTCTTTTTTCTTTTCTTTTTCTATTTTTAAATAACTTAATAACTTATGATTTCAAAGGAAAAGGACATAATTGAAATCAATCCAATACCTCATAGACATTTTTCGGTAATTAACCTAAAGTTAAGAATATAGTTGCCTCAAACTAGAATCATGTACTCGTTTAACAAAAAGAAATTTTGGCTCACATTTTTCTCTTCGAGTACTTCATTCGCTCCATTTTCTTTACATAATTACGAAGTCTTTATGTGATATCAAACCCCATTCTCCATCAATTTAATCCCTATCTAGCTGGGTTGGTTGAAATAGTCTTAAGTTAAAATTATATTATTTGATATCTGAACATAAGTTAATAATCAATGTATATATCATTGAAAGTTCAAATCTCCATTTCTACGTATTTTTTAACTAAAAAAAGCATTAATTTTAATTCCTTGATTTAAGGTATATTCTATTTTCGTCCTTAAATTTTTTATATTTATTTTAGTCTCTAAAGTATAAGAATAAATATTTTTTGCCTTTGTCCTTATTTTCGGTCAATTATTTAATATTTGGATAATAGAATTTGAATATGTATAGTAAGGTACTGCATGCATTTATACTGAAGTCACGTAAGTTAGAAATTGGATTGGATAGAGGTTGATGACAAAATAATGATTTTAATTATTTTTTGATAGTTCAAAGTCAAGATAAAATGAATTTAAAATAAGCAACCTCATAAAATAAATGTGAAACGTCAAAAGAAAATAATAATAAAAAGAGAGAGATCTAAGCCATACTCGACTCAATCGTTCAATTATAAAAAAATTAAATTTTTTTGTCCTCTCTAAATAAATCTTAATTAGGACTGAAATCATACTGTTATAATTACACTACAACTTTTTCTCATCACCAATTAATTTTGCACGGCTAATATATTTATAATCCCCAATAATAAGATGAAGTAGGTGAACAAGTGGGGTATACATTTTAAGCCAAACTATTTGCCTCAACTATTTTTATTTTGATAAAATAATCTATTTCTTTACGCTACATGTCGTGCTAAATCATTACTTATTAGTTTAACTACCACGTCATATTAATACTTATATAGCAGTGCAATGAACATAAACTTAATTGGTTAAAATAAAAAAATTTAAGGGTATAATAAAACTTTTTCATGTTTTGAGATTAAATTTATAATTTAACGCAAAATCTAGAGTTAATTTTGTTGTTATATAGTTCAAAGTGCAATAAATTTTTTAATATATTTTTTAAATTATTCATGTCATTAAATAAAATATTATATGAATTTTATCTTTGTTTAATTATCTTATTTAGATTTAATTTAAATATATTTTAATTTTGAATTTGATTATAAATTAGACTAAAAAAATAATCGAAAACTAGTTTAGTAGAAGGAAATAGTTTATATATATGAAATTTTGTACAAAATAAGACTAACATAAAATTGATGAGAATTTTTCCTACTTTGTATATCACATAGGTCAGCTATCTAAAAAGGGAAAAACAGAGATATGGAAATCCTCATTTTTTCCCATTTTTTTACAAAACCCAAAAAATCTAATAAAATAATAAATGAATTCAAATCATTTTATTTTATACCGATAATTATTTTAAATGATCTATGTACTTTAAATAGTATTAAAAAGACAATTTCGTACTAAAAAAAAAAAACGATTTCAAACATCTAGCTTTTAACCATGTTAATAATATTATTAGTTGGCCGAGAATCAAAGTTTATTTTGATTTATTTACCAATGATAACCAAATGTTATTCTTCATTTGATTAAATTTAATAATGATATCCAAATAAATTTAGATTAATTTAAAAGATTACAATTAAAAAAAAAAAATCTTCAAACGAAGTACATGATTTAACATTGTTTAAAAAAAAATTAATAAACAGTAAAATGTCTGTCAAAGGTCTTTTCACTCTTTTCAGTTACCTTTTGTGCTTAACCTTGATTTGGGTCTATTATGGAAACGAAAGTTTTAAATGTACGGGATGCGACTCTCAAATTTTATAGAAATATCGACAAAATGTTGGTATTGATGAATATTTCCGTAAAAGTTAGAAAAATTAAAAAATCATAAAAAAATATTTAAATTAACAAGTAATCATTTTTCTATTTCTAATTAGCTCGAAATGATTAATATTAATAGTATGTATATATTAACGACACTTTGTTGATATTTTTCATATTTTGTAGATTTTTTTTATAATATGATAGAAATGTCGATTTATCCATCGTGTCAATGTCAAACCCATAAATACATAAAAATATAGATGGAAATATCGGACGAATATTTAAAACCATGTGGAAAACACATGAGTATAGCAGGAAAAATAAAATGGATCGGAATAGTGATGTAGAATAATCAAACAAAGATGACTCGAAATATATCATGAGAATTAAAATTTAAAGTTGAGTTTGTCTGAAAAGTAAGTCTTGAATGGCTCAAGGTCTTTTTGCTTACATTTTTCTCTTCAACCACTTTTCGAGTGCATTTTCTTTACGTAATTGCAAAAGTCTTTTCGTATTCTGTCATTATCAAATTCAAGACTTAACCTATGGTTGGTTGGAAGAAATAATAAGAGACTCAATCATGAAGTTATAGAAATATCAAATTATTTATGAGTTTTTTAATTAAAATAAATAGGTGAAAATTTAAACTTGAGACTTAATCAATTTGTCGCATAGGTTCCAACCCTCCTACCTCAATTTGTTATACTATATACATATATAGAATAATCAAACTTAAAATAATTTGGAATAAAGTTATAAAGCATATGTAGAACAATCAAACTTGAAATAATTTGGAATAAAGTTAAAAAAGGGAGTTCAATGAAAAGTATTTGATGTCCCATGAAAGGACTCGAAAGAATTTAAAAATAAATGAGCAAATATTAAATTAATTATTTGCCATTAGCACTCGAAAAATTAATTAATTAATTAATTCTTTGTCATTTTTAGTAAATTAGAAATTGATATTGGGGAGGCTAAATAGTTGGAAAAATTACTTACCAAAAATATTTTTCCGTTCCACGGTTCTTCAATGAAAACTAAGTCAACCACATAATAGGAGAAATATAGAGAAAGTGCAGTAAACGACACAAAGAGATTTATATTGGTTCACCTCAACTATAGGTTACATCTAGTCTTCCATGATAACGAGTCCTACTATAATTTTGAGATAAGACAATGGACAAATACAATAATTATTGTATTTGTCCCTCGAATCTATAGGTCTCCACAAAAGTCACCAAGCTTCTAGGAACTACAACATTAAAATCCTAAGAAACAGGAATGAAAAACTTCCCCAAATATCCATGAGAATTGGTTGTGACGATACTCTACAACCCCACGATCTTGCCTCTGAAACTCTGTCAAATACCACTGTCGCTACCCTCTGAAAATTTGTGCACCTACACGTTCATTCGTCACTTTGATGTGGAACAACACATAAACAAAACCTAAACAAAATGGCTCTATTTATAGGAGGCCAAACAATATTATAATCATTTTTTCATAGAACATAAGTTTTCTGTTTTCGCTCCATTATCCAAACAATCTCCCACTTAGGACAAAACAACAATCTTGCCTCCTATTGTAACAACAGTGTCCCTCATGACTCAATTCTAACTGCACCAACAACTTCTAAATTATGAATGTCTTCTTCGCACTAACCAAGGCTCAACTCCCACTTCACCAACAGTTTTTGACATTTTCTTGGCACCAGCCAAGACTCCATCTGTGATTACCCTGAGACTGAGCAATCTTACGTGGTCTTGTCTCTCAAATGTAAGAGACACAACCACGTGCTCTCGCTCGAGCTAAGTGGTCCTCGACACTTCCTTCTTCACTCGCACCCAACAACTTCTAAAGAAAGATTTTCCATCTGAGGACTTGGCAACTCCCACCCAAGTCCATTGTCACTCTTGAGAGCTCACCCTCACCAACAGTAGTCTTTCTCCTCAATGCAGTCGTTCGCCTATGAGACTTCATCAGCTCGCTAATTCGTCTGACAATGGGAGTATTATCCTGACAGTATACTGAACACCTCACTAAATTGTTCCCGTTTCCCTTTCATCTACTTCTCAGCTATTTTACTTGAACTGATGACATATTCTCATTATCTTATCCTGGCTGTCAATGCTGCTAGTTCTTTCAAGTCTCTCCCTGAAGTATCTGCATCAGTATGCATAACTTGTCTCTTTGATCCTCTGGCAATACCAAACCTCAACACATACATTGAAGCTTCTCTCTGGCCAACAACCACTACCTCCGATCCCTTCATGATTTCCACCTGTTTTCTGAAAATTCACATATGTAGCCTTCGTCATCCAGCTTTCCTGCTAATATCAAATTCATCCTGAAATTGGGTACATTACCAGACACAATGCAAAGCTAACACGGTCTCATTACAAATCCTTAGACACACCTCCTCAATTCCTCTGACCTTGAAGAATCTCTTATTACCTGTCCTCACAATATCATGAATGTCCTTAGTGGGAGATGTGAACCAACTCCTATCCGAAGATACATACACTGAAGCTGCATTGCCACTATCCATCCTGTTGACAAATCCACAAATGTTGTGTCGCTCTAAACGCATACTAACAACATGTCATCTAACGCCACATTTGGCTGGGCTTCCTTTTCTTGACCCTCTTTAACTTCTTACAGCGTTTCTTAAATTGGCTCTTCTCATAGCAGTAAAAACATTCAATCTCACTTCTCCCATTCCTCTGGCTATGTCCCTACTGTTTCCCATATCTCATATTCCCTTTGTCTTTGTTCTACACTACCAATGATGACTTCATAGAGTTCTCCATACCGAAAGTGGATGAGAAATTCTTCCCACTTCTTTCAATTGTAGCATAACATATATATGAAAATTTTAGACTCTTATCCCACAACGAATTCGACACTGCTGTCTTCATCGTTCAACTCTCAGGCAAAGAAGACAACATTTTTATAACCTTCACCTCATCTTCAATCCATCGACTCCAATTATTTCATCAGCTGAGTGACCTCATTGATGTGGGAGTTCACCGACGTGCCTTCCTCCATATGAATGTTAAATATCTCGTAATGAGATATACATTGCTATTGGCAGAAGGTTTTTCATATCTATCCGTCAGCGCCTTCATCAATCTCATTGTTGTTTTCTGACTCGCTACAAAAATTGCCACGTTCATCAACAAACACAACCTAATGATCGCTATGGCCGGTTCATCCATCTCCGCCTATTCCTTGTCTATCATCCCAGTAGCTGGTCGTTCTTTTAGGGTTTTGTGTATCTTCTTGTATGTAAGAAGATATGTCACTTGCATCTTCCAAAACCCGAAATTTTTCCCATAAAATCTCAAAACTCCTCGAAGTAGTGATGTGACTTTCCACTAGATCCCATTACGCTGAACCTTACAGCTCTTATACTACTTGTTAGGAAAATCACTTACTAAGAATATTTTCCCCTTCTACACTTCTTCAGTAAAAACTAAGTCAATCACACAATAAGAAAAATATAGGGAAAGCGTAGTAAACAACACAAGATATTTCTACTGGTTTATCCCAACTATGGGCTACGTCCAGTCTCCCGCGACAACGAGTTCTACTATAATTTTGGGATAATACAATGGCCAAATACAATAATCTTTCAAATTTAGAGGCATCGACAAAAGCCACGTAGCTTCTATGAACTACAACAATAGAATCTTAGGAAACAATAATGAAAACCTCACTAAATATGCACGAGAATAGTTGCTGACGATGCTCTACAACCCCGAGATCTCGTCTCTAAAACACTGTCAAATACCACTGCCATTGCCCTCTGAAAATACGTATACCTACACGTTCAGCTACCACTTTGATGTGCAACAACACATGAACAAGACCTAAACAAAAGAACTCTATTTATAGGAGGCCAAATATCCTAATCCTTATATGACAAATAATATTATAGTCGTTTTCTTTATACGACATGTCTGTTTTGGTTCCATTATCCCAACATAAATAAATAATTTACTGAAGTATTGTTTGACAATTATTACTTTTTTAAGTACAATAAGGAGTGGAGGATTGACCTCACAACCTCTTGGTTGGAGATATATACTAATTACTATTATTTTTGCTCGCTTTAACGACAATTATTACTTAACTAGCATATCTACGTTATAATTTAAAATCATATATCATCAAACAGTTAAAAAATTATAAATCACTGTAAAGTAGCCCTTATGTTTTAAAATCAATAAAATACGAATCACTAATTAAGAGTTTTCATTAATAGCAAAATTCATTATTTTAATTGTGATTCTGAAATAATTTTTCCAATCCATTTGATTCTTATTCATTCATTTTCATCATGTAAATGGTGTCAACAATAAATTGCTATATTTTACAATTTACAGTTTGAAGATTGCAAAATTGGAAAAAAGAAAAAATTGCACTAAAATTTATTTAAAATGAACCAAGCTCTTACTAAATTCACAATGTGTTGAGTTGTTATAAAAAATGAGGAAACTTTCGGAAAGAAGTTCATTTCATTGGCTCTTTGATCCATGGTGATACTAATCCAACTTTCTTTCTCCCAAGTTTCAATCATCACCTGCATCGAAAAAGAGCGGGAAGCTCTCCTTCGACTAAAGAAAAATTTTGATGATCATTCTCATCGATTGGCTTCATAGAAAGGAACATATTGTTGTAATTTGGATGAAGTTGGCTACAATAAAATTAATGGACACATTACTAAGATTGATCTTCGAAACAATCAGGTTTTGCTTGACTACTCTACATTTTTATCAAGTAATTCGATTGACTCTAGTTTGTTAGAGTTCAAATATTTAAATTACTTGGATTTAAGGGGGAACAACTTTAACTATAGTCAAATTCCCAATTTCTTAGGTTCAGCGTGAGAATTAAGATATCTTGATCTTTCTCTTGCATAATGGGAAAGTTCCTCCTCACTCAGGAAATCTTACTAAATGGATGTTTCTTGATTTATCATCATCATAGGATGAATATTCTCTACCGTTGCCACTTCGCTTAGTTTTATCATTAGTAATCATGATTCCGCTTTGTTTATGAAATGTACAAGGTGCATGTCGTACTATTGGCTCTCGTTGGGTCTATAATATTAATACTAAATCTGATGGATCCATTGAAAGATACAAAACTCAACTTGTTGCTAAAGGCTACTATCAGGAGTACGACATGAATTAGGAAGAAATATCTGCCCTTGTTGCGAAAATGATGGCTCTTCGCACTATAATTTCAGTGGCCTTTATTCGCTAATGGAAAATATTTTAGATGGGTATCCAGAATACCTTCTTGAATGGTGAAATTCATGAAGACATTTATATGACTGCTCCTCCCGGTGTTGTCTACCAACTCGATGAAGTTTGTAGGCTTCAGAAAGCACTTTATGGGCTCAAACCTCGTGCTTGGTTTCAGAAATTCTCTACAGTTGTCACTTCGCTTAGTTTATCACTAGTCATCATTATTCCCCGTTGTTTATAAATGTACAAGTGCAGGTCGTACTGTTGGCTCTCGCAGTTCTATAAGATTAAAACTAAATTTGATGGATGTATCGAAAGATACAAAGTTCAACTTGTTACCAAAGACTACCATCAAGAGTATGACATGGCTTAGGAAGAAACATTTGTCCCTATTACAGAAATGATGACTCTTCGCATTATAATTTCAGTGGCCTCTATTTGCTGGTGGAAATATTTCAAATGGATGTCAAGAATAGCTTATTGAATGGTGACATTCATGAAAATGTTTATATGACCCATCCTCTTAGTGTTGCCCACCAACTTGGTGAAAATGTTTCAAAGTCTCTTTTGTTCCTTTCACGTTCGCTTTAGACTTACGTGCTTACTCTGATGTTGATTGGACTGGTGATCCTACTGGATTGCAAGTCGACCACTGGATTCTGTATTTTCCTTGGTGATTCACTTATTTCATGGGAGTATAAGAAACAAGATGTTATTTCTCGATCTTCTACAAAAGTTGAATATTTTGCCATGACCTCGACTACTTGTAAAATTATTTGGTTACGTTGGCTACTTGTAGATATGGGCGTTTATCTTCATCATCTCATTCCATTAATCTTCAGTATGGTTCTATCATATTACCTTTTGTGTCTTTTTCTCTACAGATTGCTGATATATTTACCAAGGCACACTCCGCTTCATGCTTTCGTTTTTTATTTGACAAACTCCTCATGCTTATAGTTGTAGTTTCGTGAGTTTGCGTGGGATGTTAGCATAAATTATTATGATCTTTATTGTTATTAGTCCTTGAGGATATATTAGTCTTTTTTTGTTATGGTTTAGGGTTCAATCTATATAAACATCATATTATGTATTTCATTAATTAATTTTCTTTTCCATATCAATAAAGTAATTCCTTGTTTTCTCCCTAGTTTATCACTTCTTTCTCAATTTATTTTATGTCCATTCAACTCTTTAATAAGATTAAATAGTGGGTGACAAGGGCAACTGCATTGCATCAAAGACTTTCGAAGTCTTTATAGCCTGTCAACTTTATTATTCCATTTCCATAAATTTTGCATTTTCTTTACATAATCGTGAACATTTATATGTCCTATCATTATCAAATGTTGTAGGGTTGGTTGGGAAGAAAAAAAAGACCAAGTCATAAATTATAAAAATATCATAAATTATAAAAATAACTTTTATAATTCAAAATAATTTAAACGTAGTCCATTTATTGTTTTTTTTTCCCTTAATGTAGACCATTTATCGTTCGATAATTATCAAGTGATTAGTGGATTTATTTGATAATTTTAAATCATATATGTTTATCCGTGATTGTTGTGAAATTTTCTTTTAATTGGCTGCCAATTTCTAGTCGAAGTAAAATAAGCCATAATTTTTTATATCACAATGTCATAAACACATCTTTTTAATCATGACTTCTTAAATAATTTTTGCAGAACCAAAAATTAAAATTTGGTTCTAATTCTACAAATTTTTTTATCTATTTATTCTTATTCATCAATTTTCATTAAAACGAAAAAAGTCCCGATCTCTTTAAATTTTCTCTCTCAATTCTCTATTAAATGCTATCATTTAATCGCAAGAACACTTTTTTAAATGATGAGTTTGAAATTATTTTCTGAAAACAAACTATTAAAATTTTGATTCCCTACTCTCCTAGTTCCACAAATTTTCCACCTATTTGATTTTTATTCATTCATTTTCATGATGTAAATAGTGATCCCCTATAAGAATTGGACATTTACCATGTTTCCTTGTACAACTTGAGAAAAAAAAGATCAATTTTTACCTTAAACTTGACAGATCTATCAATTATTACTATAAACTTTCAATTTCATCAGGTCTATCAATTATTACTATAAACTTTCAATTTCATCAGGTTGCACTCATTTTTTCCCTTTGAATTCAACATCAAATTGCACCTTCAATTGGTTAAGTTTTGAAATCCTTATAGTAAACTTTAAAAGGTATTACAATTTTTACCTTATAGCAGGTTTTTGTTTGAAGGGTCATTTAGAAAAGTATTATTTTGGTACGAAATCAATACAATTGAGACAAAAAATACAAAAAAAAAATATTTTTTTTTTCAAATTTGTAAGTTTTAGTGAAGTTATTTAATGATGATTTTGTTCATTAATCAAACTTAATTTTGTATAAAACTTAATTTTGATTAAATTAGTATATTTATAGAGTTTTTTTTACCTAATTTTTTTGTTAAAACTAGTGGGGGATTGTACAAATTGAATAGTGGTAAAATTTTGGCACCTGTCTAAGTTTATGGTCAATTTGACGATTAAATTGAAAATTTAGGATAAAAACTGATACAAATTACAACCTACCAAATTCATGGGCAATTTTCAAATTAAGTACTTAATTTCAATTTTATTAAAAAAAATAAATTAAAAGAGCTAATTAAAATGTTTGTCTATAGCTCTACTTCTTTTCATGCGCCTTTGCATTCAAACTGATTTTGGTCATCAATCATGGAAAATAAAACAAGTAATTAGAATAATCAAAACTTGAAATGATATCAGGGATAAAGCTAAAAATGAAGTTGACTCAAAAGTCTTTCATGGCCCATTAAACGACTTCTTGCTTCTGTTTAATTAAATCTTTATTGAAGGGTTGGCTGAAAGAAACAATCCTTTTAAATTATTAGGATGAAAGAAATAAGAGATGAAATTCTAAAAATAGCGAGAGTCTTTGTCTTTTAATTTCTTTTTTTTGTTTTTGTTAAAAAAATAGTTGAAACATTACCACCATGACCTTCAAAGATAATCAGTTAATTCTTTGTCATTTTTAATAAATTGGAAATTGGTATAAGATATACTAATCAAATCAATTATTGTTTGGCAATTACTAATTAACTAGTATATTTATGCCATAATTTTAAATCATATGTTATCGGTCAACAATTAGAATATGAGTGTCAACTTAAACATAAACTCAATAAATTAAAAGACACGATCAAAAGGTTGTGAGTTCAAATCTCTCCCTCCTATATGTTGTACTAAAAAAATAATTAAAATATGAGCCACTGACCAAAAAAAATTTCCATTACAAGTAAAAGACATCCTTTTAATTGTGATTCTAAAATAATTTTTGCAAAAAGAAAAAAATTGTACTAAAATTCATATATAAAATGCACAAAGTTCTAAACTAAATTCACCCTTCAGTATTTGAGTTCTTATCAAAATGATGAAACTTCGAGAGAAAGGTTTATTTCTATTGGCCCTCTTGGTGCTTCTGATTCAATTTTCTTTTCAGCTATAACCTGCATCGAAAAGGAGCGAGAAGCTCTACTTCAACTCAAGAAAAGTTTTGATGATCCTTCTAATCGCTTGGCTTCATGGAAAGGAATAGATTGTTGTAACTGGGATGGAGTTGGCTGCAATGAAACCAATGGACACATTTCTAAGATTGATCTTCGAAACAATCAGGTTTTCCTTGACTACTCTACATCTTTTAACAAGTAATTCGATTGACTCTAGTTTGTTAGAGTTCAAATATTTAAATTACTTGGATTTAAGAGGGAACAACTTCAACTATAGTCAAATTCCAAATTTCTTAGGTTCAATGCTAGAATTAAGATACCTTGATCTTTCTCTTGCATATTTTTATGGGAAAGTTCCTCCTCACCTGGGGAATCTTACTAAATTGAACTTTCTTGATTTATCATCACCCTATGATCAATATTCTGGTGGAAGATTGAACATGCTTAATGGTGGCAATGGTGAATGGATATCTCGGCTTTCTTCTTTACAAGCCCTTAACTTGAGTGGGATGAACTTTCCAACGGCTTCAAATTTGATGCAAGTGCTTAGTTCTCTTCCTTTATTGTCATCCTTAAGATTTAGTTCTTGCAGCCTTAAAAACCACAACTTGTATTATAGTTCCTTGAATTCTTCATTTCTTACTAGACTTCAACTTTTAGATTTGTCTTATAATAACTTTACTGGGCCTATTCCTGAAGCTTTCCAGGATATGACTTCCTTGAGATTTTTATACCTTTCAAAAAATAAATTCACTACCATCAAGGGTGGACTGTCGTCCTTCATTGGAAACAATTGTCGCCTAAAAGAGTTTTATTTATCGAGGAACTATGATCTTGGTGGTGAGGTGTTTGGAAGTTATGAAAATGTATCTATGGATTGCAATAGATGCGATCTCCAAGAGCTTGACTTATCACTTACAAATGTGAGAAATAAAATTCCAAATTGGTTAGGAATGTTCAAGCAATTGCAGACCCTTCGTCTCTTTGGAAGTAACATTTATGGTCCAATTCCTGCTTCACTTGGAAATTTATCGAACATTCAATATTTAGATCTTACTCACAATAACCTAAGTGGAGCAATTCCAACCTCCATTGGAAGATTATTGAATTTGAGAGCATTGAGTCTCGGATCAAATAGATTTGAAGAGGTGGGTGCGGAATGTTTTAGCCAACTTACAAGTTTGAAGACCTTGGACATATCAGGAAACAAGCTCAAAGGCGTTATTTCAGAAGCTCATTTTGCTAATCTTTCTCAGTTGGATGGTTTAACGATGGGTTACACTGACTTATCATTTCACATAAAATCCAATTGGGTTCCTCCTTTTCAATTGAAGTTCTTTTCAGCATCGTCATGTAAATTCTTGGGAAGCAAGTTTCCTGAATGGCTTCGAACACAAACAGCACTTCCTAATTTGCAATTGTCCAACATAAGTATCTCAGGTCCTATACCAACATGGTTGAGAGGGCAAAATCTAACCCATTTGATTCTTTCCCATAATCAGATCGTTGGACCACTCCCATCCAGCATTGGTGATCAGATGCCCAATTTGAGAGAGCTGTATCTCAATGATAATCATGTCAATGATTCCTTACCACTATCGATTTGCAAATGGAAGAATCTGAGAGTTTTGGATCTTTCAAACAACAGGCTCTCTGGATGGTTCACGGTTGTTTCTTGACTTCAAACCTGTTTAGTTTGGATTTGTCTTCGAGTAACTTTTCAGGGGCCTTTCCATATTCACTGGGAAATCTTTCGAGCATTGTACAATTGTACTTGAGAAAAAATAATTTTGAAGGATCCATGCCAATTGTCTTGAAGAATTCCAAACATTTGTTGTATTTGGATCTTGAAGGAAACCATTTCTCCAGAATCATCCCCACATGGGTGGGCCATAATCTTCGAAATTTGCGAGTTCTAAAACTACGAGGTAATATGTTCAATGGCACCATTCCTTCAAGTCTATGCCTTCTCCCACACTTGCAAATTTTGGATCTGGCACATAATCAATTACAGGGAAATATCCCACCAAATCTCAGCGGTTTTAGTGTAATGACAGGCAAGGTACCGAGTGAATTTGTGTCTTGCGATATTGTTGGTTGTGTTTTTACTGCAAAAGGTGGCGAACAATATTTGAAATCGAGGGAGATGGATTACTCATTTTCACAACTAGCATTGATGGTGAATATAGACCTCTCTAATAACTCCTTGGTCGGATTCATTCCATGTGAGATAACGAGGTTGACGAAGTTAGTTGGATTGAATCTATCCCACAATAATCTATTAGGGACCATTCCTACTGAAATGGGGGCAATCTAGTCATTACAATCACTCGACTTATCTTTCAATCGATTTTCTGGGTCAATTCCCCAAAGCATGTCAAAATTAAATTCATTGGGGGTGTTGGTATTATCTCACAACAATCTCTCCGGAAACATTCCTTGAGAGGGTCATCTCTCCGCATTCAATGAGGCTTCCAGTTTTGATGGCAATCCTAAACTTTGTGGAGATCCACTCCCAGTTAAATGTGTGAATGAGAAACCATATGAGCCGCCACATGGACTTGAAAATGCAGATCAAGAGGAGGATGAAGGGGAAAAGTGGTTGCTTTATGTTATTATAATGCTTGGATTTGCTACTGGATTTTGGGCAGTTGTTGGAAGTTTAGTATTGAAGAGGAGTTTGAGATATGCTTATTTTATTTCAGGTTTGTGGATGAGACTCAATACAAGGTTCGTGCAGCAATATGGCGATGGTGGAGCAAAACTCAAAGAAATCTGCATTCACAAATGAGTAGGTAACAAAGTTTTTTTTTCCACCCTACCAAAGCTAATAGAAGTTGAGTCCATTACTGGTAAAATTATAATTGCTTGATTTCTTTAGTTAATGTGTCTTTTGAACAAGAAATTGTGTGGTTAATTACTAGTTTGCAAGTTTTACTATACTGTTTTATTGAGATTATTGAAGGGTTGGTATCTCAAAAAAATGTCTAATTCTTCAAATTACATGTATTTTATATGGTTAAATAAAAATATTTCAATATTGCAAGACTTCCATAAATCCTTAGTTTTTAAAATCATATCTTTTTTTTATATATATTTTTAGTTAGTTTAATATGTTATTTTAATAATATAATTTTGTTCCTTTGAGGATGAAATCCGACTTCAACTCCAATCACAGACGTTTTAGTATCGAATTGTGCAGTAATTATAAACTCATATATAGGCTTTCATTTTTCATGTGTAACAGACTTCCATATTCCTACTCTTATAAATACATTAACAATATTGTTACATTATGAAACCTTATGCAACACATGTGGTTTAATTTTCAACTATTCTATATAAATGTACCGTACATGTAGTAGAATTTTATTTTGGGTTGTTATGGATGGAAAAATCTCTATTTTCTACCATTCGAGTTCGCTTTATTTAAAGAATTCAAAAGGTGAAAATTAGGGGCCTTAAAATTTTCCTAGAGTTAGGAGAAGACATTCTATATTCAAAAGGTGAAGATATTCTGGTAATCCTCGGTTTTTTCTCTCTATAAATAGAAGGAACATAATCATAATTGAGGTACGCTACAAAACTCTACTCTTTGCTATGCTTCACATAAAAACTTCAATTCTGACTCAAGCATCGGAGTGTGTGTGGCTAGCACCACACTAGTGTGTAACCTTTCTATTTTGTAGGTATGTCGAATCCCTTTTTATTATTGAAGATTATTGCAAATTTGGTGAATCTAAAGGGCCAAATTTATGCAACAGTTGCCACCATATGTAGGGACGACACAACCAATATTCAAAGCATAGTGTTCAATCGATAAAGTGGTAGGAGCATTGCTCAACCAGAAAGAATACTCAAACAACAGAGAGGTAGTGTTGAAGCAACAAAAACGGTAGTAGCAGTATCAAAGTGGCGTAGTTCGACACAAACAAAATATGGGAAAAGAAAAACATGTGGCCATTAAATAAAGATTTAAAATTTTGGTGAATAATCTTCGCTAAATAAAATCTTTTACAAAATTGCTTTCTGTCTCTTCATTTAAAAAATATTTCCTTAGTGACATCACCCATCTCGTTTCTTGGAAGAAATCCTAGCCTCCATCCTTGTTCTCTCTCTTCCTCATTATGTGTTATACTGCCGACACTTCACAATCTTCTCCGATGACTCATTACAACAGCATTCTCCCTTGCGTTCAACGACCCACGATGACTGATCCAACACCCACGACAGTTCAAGGACGGTAGCAGCAGCGACGCTGCTCACGAACTCCGACAACGGCAACTCCAACGTGCATTGTTCCGAATAATTTTATTTTTGGATCATATTAACCTTCATATTTTATATGATTCTTAAATTTTCCTTTAAATTTATTCTTTTAAGAAAATAAATTATCATCCTCATCACATACCAATATAATTGAGTATAAAAGAAATATAATTTAAAAGTCTATTCTTAAAAAAAAAAAATTTAAATCTCTCATTTCTCTCTTGTGGGAAGAAAGTGCCTTGTGTACCTACATTGGGATTGGTGAAGCTAAATCGAGGAATGAACTAAAGATGAGTCGGGATGAAGTAAGGATAAAAACAGGTGAAACGGGGTGCTGCAAGCCAGAGGGACCAAGGAGGCAGAGCCACGATGCTGTCTAGATGGGCGCATGCAGACGTTTCCCGTCCGCAGCGCCATGGTGCTGTATCGACTTTATAAATACTGTAGTTCTGTGATTTTAGGGTTGTTGAGCCGTTTTAAGTCGTTTTCAAAGTAGTTTTGTGGCAGATTGTAGACAGCGGTTGAGAGCATTGGTAGCAGCTTGGGATAGATCAAGAACGTTTTATTCGGGGTAATTAGATCTAGAGGGTTTTTGTTGGGATCTCAAGAGAGTGAATATCTAGGGGAGATATTCTAGTGCTTGTATCCAATATCTTTGTCAAAGTAACCTCATAAACTATTGGGGTCAACCAATATAAACTATTGTGTCGTTTTTCTGCTTTTCTATTAATCTCTTATTGTGTTGTGTGATTGGATTTACTTACTTGGATAACAGTAGATGGAGAAATTGTTTGGAGTGCTTAATTTCTCAACAATCTAGTCATGTAATAATGGCACTAACAAATAACCTATATAAATACATATTTTGTTTAGTTCAACAACATGTGGAATAGAGATTTAAACCTCCGAACTTTTAGTCGAGAATATATACCTTAACCAACTTGTTATACTCAAATTGACACCGATAAATATATATACTACCTAAAAGTAAAAAAGGAATGAAATATAACACACATACTCTCTCTCTCCTATAGATGGTAGTTCTAATCACGAAATGGTACTTCGTTAAGACTATGTTTAATATATAAATGCATCACTATGTCTTCTGAAATTAAAGAAACCATCTCCAATATATCATTGTTGGTAAGGGTTGTCGAGACCCTCCAAAATAATTACTGATTCTACCAAATCTAATTTGTAGAAGTAGTGAGACTAGATCGAATCCCAAGGTAACCAATAAAATTAATTTCTCAAAAGTTGTAATAAAATGGGGGGTTTTGAATTTCAATTTTGAAATTTAAAAATTAAAAGTAAACGAAAGTCAATCTTACCAAACTTCCAATCCAAAAGTGTGATACTCATCCGTAATCTTGATCATATGCTTTACACAAAATTGATTTCTTAATTCAAAAACTTAATCTATTTACTAGGAACAGCAGTGGTAAGTGTTAATTCTCCTAATTTAATTAATTTAGATCAAGCATCAAAATTAAATCTTATTAATTAATGAACTGGGTACGGTAGCGTTCCATATTAATCAAAGAATAACATTAAGGTTAATGAGAATGACTAAACCAAAATCAAATAATTTAAGATATCTGCAAGTTAATTATTTTTGTCCCTTTATTTCCTTAGAGTTTATTATGCAAGCTATGTAACATGGAACCATAAATATCACACATATAAGCCAACTCCTTGCAACTTATTTAAATCATTCATGACAATTATGGATCACAAACTCATGGGTAGTAGTAGAACAATTAATATGAATTTTAAGCATCAATTTAATTAATATAAATTGTTCATCAATAATAAGATTAAGAAACAAATAATACTTGAAAAATAAGAAATCCTTATCTTACTTGAGCCTCTCAAACTTACTAATGGCGGAGGAAGATAACTTGAATTTAGGAGAAGTGAGCTTTTTGTTAGTACTAGAATAATGAATCTTCTAATAAGACTCATATATTTATGGAGATTAATTTTATCCTCTTCTAAAGAGTAATCATCTGAATAAGGAATTCCTAACTAATTAAGAAAATCTTATTTAAAAGAAAATAAATAAAATAAAATACATCTAAAAGAGAAACATTGCATGATATATAAGGGTTGTGGAGTCCCTCCTTTCTCAAGTTTTAGTAAAATTGGGGGATAAACTAAAACGAAAACAAAAGTCAATCTTAACAAATTGTTAGCTATTTTGTGTAATTTTCCGAACAAGTGGTATCAGAGCAAATGTTTAGAGTCATGGGATTCAGTGAGCAATCCAGTTTTGTAGGGATCATGAGATTCAATGGACAGAATTTTAGGTTTTGGAAGATTCAGATGAAAGATTATTTGACCGGTAAGAAGATATACAAAACCTTTAAGGGACGACAACCTGGGGTAACAAATAAGGATTGGTGATAACTCTCCGTAAGAGAGTATTTTGTGGTATAATTTGGGCAATTTTGATGTGTAAATGTGAGAGTCCTTATCGAGAGACCATAGAAAAGATAAAAAATCACTTACTTAGGTCCTTGAGCTATTAGAATTCTCAATTCCCTCATTTTGAATGAATTATGCTTAATTATTGACGTTTTGTATAGGAATGGAAGAATTTGTTGAGGGCAAGCCAAGTGCTTCCAAGGCTGTGAAATTGTTGCTCGAACATGGCAGGAAGATGCATTTATACTGGAGCCAGAAGCCGCTCAGGATGCTCTAGAGCGTGTGACTGCACAGTAATTTATTTGCACCAGTTTTACCGTGTCCGTACAGCTTCCTGGTGCAGCCCTAATTTTAAGGATCCGATATAAATAGCATAACAGTGCCCAATCGCCACAGAGAGCCCTAGAACAGAAAAAACATTTGGGCATCGAAAAAAGAGAACATTCCCTACCTTTTCTCATCGAAGAAGAAACTGAAGAACGTGGCTGATCTTGGCGTCACCGTTTTGCTGTTGAGGAAGCCTCCATTTCTCTACTGTCTTCTTCATCAATGAGCTACATTTCTTCTTTACCCATTCTTCTCTTTTCTTTTGTCATGAACTAAACCCCATCTTCGGGGGGATGAACTTGTCGTAGCTCTTGTTTATTTATGTTTTAGTAACTCATATATATTTATGGTGATTTAATAGAGGTGTTTTTATTATTTCATCTTACTGATTTTGTTTGGCCAACATTATTGATTTGCTATGCTCACTTGAGGCTTGGAAAAGTCCTTGTGTTGCGTGTTTGCCTCTATTTGCGTAAGATTTCTCTCTTTGAAGTAGAATGGTGAGTACTTAGGGATGAGACTCACCCTTTCGTGCCTACAAACTGTTCGTATTGCTTGTTTAGTCTACAACGGGAGTTGGGGTTAAACATGTTTGGGTATCTCGGGAGAGAGCCATGTCGGTTTGGGCATTCAGCATTTTGAGTTTACTAGAGCATAGCTAGACATGAGTGAGAGCATTAGAGTGATTCCCCCTCGATTTACCTTCATTTTACATTTTCTAAGGGTAGAATCGCAGAATATTTATGTTCTTGTTTATTTTTCTGTTTTTTTTTTCATTTACTGTTACAGCATCCAAATCACTCTAAACAATTATTTTTATTTTACTTTTTGGTGTTCTTATTTACTATTTCAAGTAAAACTTTAATCCCTGTGGAGACGACCTTGTTTTTATACTAAAACAGATTATTTAGTGTAAGTTGTGAGGAGACGGACAATTGGGCAGAAACTGATTAACAGGGAGTGGCAACCATCGGGTTGTGTTTATCGATGAACATTGCGAGTGAGACAATGACGATAGGTCTGATGAAGGAACAAGAAAACATATATAAAAACCTTCTGCCAACAACAAGATATATCTCGTCACGAGATATTTCAACATTCGCATGGATGAGAAAGCGACGGTGAACACTCAAATAGATGAGCTCACTAATCTAATCAACCAGTTGGATGGGCGTTTGTGAAGATCACCTTTAGTGATGAGGTAAATGTTATAGCCCTCCTTACTTATTTCTCGAATAGCTGGGGAACCATGAAGATGACGATGTCAAATTCGTTAGGGGACAATAGCTTGAAATTTTATGAGATTTGTGATGCTATGATTTCAGAAGAGATTCGCAGGAAAGAAAGTGAAAAGAATTCTGCAACCGAGTCAGGTACATAAAATTATATGGATTTAGTCTTGATAGTTTAGAGCAAATGTAAAAGAAATATGAACCATGGAAGTAGACAAGAGAGTTGTAGCCAAAAGAGTGGGAGTTGCGACGTTGAATGTTTTTACTACCACAAGAAGGGTCATTTTAAGAGAGACTTTAGGAAGCTCAAGGAGGATTAGAAAAAGAAAGACACTTTAAATTTCGTGTTAGCTAATGTGTTAGATTGTATTGAAGGTAACACAACACCGGTACACTAGTTATCTGAGTGGGTAGTGGACAGTGTAGCCACAGTACATGTATCTTAAGACATAATTCGGCTCACGTCCTTCAATACTGGCAATCATATCACGTTGAGGATGGAAAATGAGAGACTCTCCAAGATTAGAGGAATTGAGAATGTTTGTATGAGGACTGGTAGTGGGACCGAGCTAGTTTTACATGATGTCAGTTATTACCCAGTTTCAGAATGAATTCGATATCTGTAGGGAAGTTGGATGATGAAGGTTACGGAAGTGAGTTTGCAGAGAATAGGTGGAAACTCATGAAGGGATTTGAGGTAGTGGTTGTGGCTCATAGAGAAGCTTTATTATATGTGTCGAGGTTTGACATTATCAAAGGATCATAGGAATATGTTATGCACAAGGCTGCAAATGGTTCAGGGGGAGACATGATAGAACCAACAGCATTGACAGTCATGATAAATGAGAAGAATCATCAATTTAAGTTCAACTGTTGATATGTAAAGAAAAGAAAATAAAAGAATAGCTCGATGAGTTGTTTAGTAGGCTGTTGGATTTTAGCCCCAGTTTTCAAATGAAATAGCGAGCTGATGAAGTCGCATAGGCTAAAGAGTGCATCGAGGAGGAAGACTACAGTTGGCGCTGAGGTCGAGGATGAGGTCTCTAGTTTGGCAACAGACTTAAGGGTGAGTTTACCAAATCATCAGTAAAGAAGTTTTCCTTTAGGAGTCGTTGGGTGCTGCAAAGAAGGAAACATCGGGGAATGCTTAGTTTAAGTGAGAGCACATAGTTGTGTCTCTTATGTGCGGGAGACAAGACCACGAGGATTGTCTAGTCTCAGGATAGTCACGCAGATGGAACCTTGGTCATCGCCAAAAAGATGTTTACCAGTTACTGTTGGTGTAGTCAGAATTAAGCATTGGTCGTTTACCAAGATGTGGGACACTGTTGTTGCTGTGGGAGGTAAAATTGTTGTTTTATCTCTAAGTGGGAGATTGTTGGGAAAATAGTGGAACCAAAATAAGGAATATGTCATTGGGCCTAAATACACATTAAAGTCCAAACCTACCTCATTTGCGGTTTTGTTTTATAACAAAATATTGGTCTTTAGCCGTCTAACTGAATTGAAACACACCCGTGAGATATAAAAAAAAAAAAGAAGAAGAAGAAGAAAAGGTCGTGGCGGCAGTGTTCTTTTGGAAGAGGAAGGAATAAAAGAGATCTTGGTATGTAGAGCCCGTCATCAGTCTATTCTCGTGACAGTTTGAAGTGGAGCCACATAAAGGGACTCTTATTGTGAACGATTTTCTCCAGTGACTTGTCTTGGCCTAGGTTGTTCAAGATTAGTCTCGACCTCCACCCCAAGAAAAGTTGCAGAACTCAATCCAGTAGAAGCCTTGACCAACTTGGCTGCTGGACTCTTTCTCCTTGCTTGATTTGCAAAAAAAAACAACCATTAGTGCAAGGAAGAAGTAAATATCAAAACATAACCAAGTAAGAGATTAGGTCAGCTCAACATGAGCTTATCTAGATCAAAAGGCGGGGAATTTGGAGGTTGAGTTCGAAATTCGAAGAAACAAGCTTCAAATAGAAGCATGTCGTTACCAAAGTACTGATATGGCGACCTCCTTCGTGATGGTCTCTGAAGCTTTTTAGAAACTTGGTACTCTGGTCGGTCAGCTCAGGCATAGGTTTTGGGGACACTGCAACTAGAAAATGGAAATGGTTAAGTAAAGAGTCATAAAGTCACTTCCAAGTTGATAGAGACTAAACATACCTAAGTTCCCAAATATATTAGCACTTCAATGTATGGCTCTTCTACCTCGATCAGAGCGAGCAAATTATCAATGACGTAAAACCACTTCTCTTTCCATTTTTTGACAAAGGAGAGACCTTCGATAATCGTGCCCAAAATTTTTTTAGCGTCGAGGTAGTAACTATCTTCTATCCTTGGTTCCTTCTTCACCTCGAAGTAGGCAAGAAAAGTTAATCCATGTTTATAAGTACGGTGTAATCCCCTTCTTGGCGCTCTAACCACCATACTACTCTGAGCCCAAACAGGATCCCCGCCCATTGGGAGCAATTGATGCAGGAGCTAGATTGACCTTGTTTAAAAACTCTTGACCAAAGGGGTGAAGTGGCAGTCTAAAGCCGAATTCGAACATTTTCATGTAAAGAGCCACACATCCTTTAGCGGGTGTTATAGTCTATCTTACCCTCCATAAGAATACAAAGACCAATGGAATGGAGAATGTTATATCTAGCTGTGAGGGACTCCAAATGATCTTCAGGCATTTTGGAGGGACACACAGCCTCTCTCCATGAAGAAGAGGCCTCGCCATCATAAAATAGTTATGAAACATATTTGGTTTCCTGATATTTTTTCCCTTCAAAAACAGTTATCAAATACACCTGGTTCTTGTTTTTTAAAAATAAAAAACTAAAAAGCAAAAGTAGAAAACATAAATAATAATAATAAAAATAAAAATCATTATCAAATGGACGGAAAATTGTTTATCAAATAAGCTGCATTTCAAAAATCAAAAACTAAAATCTAAACACAGAAAATAAAATGATTTGTCTGAAATGCAAACCAAAATTTAAATTCATGTTTTTAGTAGAATATCCACGAGTTAAAGAGTCATTTCTAACTAATATAAATTTGATTTCTTCGTCTCATTGGTTCGATATAAGAAAAAAAATCAAAATGCACTTAAATTCACCGAATTTAAATATATTAACAAAGTAGAAAAAATAATTATTGGGACATTTCGAGAATCGAACTCGAGACCTCTCGCACCCAAAGTAAGAATTATACCACTAGACCAAATGCCCAACTAATGATAAAATTATATATCAAATTATATTTTGGTTTTGCAAATTTCTACTTATTTTTATACAATTCCTTTATCAAAATATATTTAAATTCTTAGCTAAATTAAAAAAAACTTTAAAAAAATCAAACAAGTTTTTTCTTTTTTTTTCTTTTTTAATTTGACCTAGATTTTAAAAATATTTACAAAAACCATATAACCAAATAAAGAAACACATAGATGAAAGTAATGTTTCTAAGACTAATTTTTAAAAATAGAAAACAAAAACAAAATGATCTTACTTAGAATTGAGTTTTAATTTAATGATGCGAAACTAATAGCCTAACAGTTATTTTAGGCAGTGTCATGTTGTGCTTTTATTTTTTAGATAATGTCTTGGATGAACTATTTTGAAAACTTATTCTCACGAATGTCGAATGTTTACAAATTTTACGGTCTTAGATTTCTAGATTTAAAATTTTTTTCAAATGTCGAATTTGCCCTTATTTATGTCATTTATATTTATTCTAATGAGTATTTTATTTAAATGCAAAAGATTAATGTTCCAAAATTGATTTCGTAAGCATTAAATTATTGTGGGACCTAAATCAATCATTCTCATAATCCCCTAATTTACTCATTAATATATTCTACTAAATAATGAAATTTATTATAAAATATTCAATTATTCTCATAATCCCCAAATTTACTCATTAATGTATTCTACTAAATAACAAAATTTATTACGAGAGAGAGAGAGCTACCTTTTCATTTATATGAAAATATAAACTATATCCGGCTATAAACTTAAGCAACATATCTTAATAATGGTGATATAAACTATAGTCATTATAACATACACTTATATGGAGACATGACCTATATCTGACTATAAAGTATATACGGTTATATCCCTTTACAATTAACAAACAAAGCAAATAATCTACAAACCTTCCGGTCGGCGACTAGACAATGGTCGGGATAAACGGAAGGCTCGAATGGTCGACGGGTGGCCAGCAACAAAAAAGAAACCTCGGGATAAAAGGACGGAAACAATGGATGAGCGGCCGGAGATGAAGGAGAAGCTAGATGGACTATTCTAGTGACAAAGAAGAATGGAGATGGCAGTAGGGACGAAGGAACGGACGGAAACAAAACAACAAAGGAAGAAGAAAAGTCGGAAGAATGAGGTTTTCGAATTTTTTCAATAATGGAGGATTTGGGGGATTTAGTTAGTATTTTTGGGATTTGGTATTTTTTTACTTTTGGAAAGTCTAATTAGGCAAAATTTAAGGGATTTAAAATGTAACCTTTCAAGTAACCAATTTTGAATTTTAAAAATTAATTAATATTGAGGTGTAGTTACAAAATGGTATACTAGTAAATTGGGTGATGGGTACCATCTTAAATGGGTTCTTTCACGACAAAAGTGTAAATTTTATACATTCAATCAGAAGTCTGTTGCTTGCTTTAGCCGAAATACCAAACGAACGGAAGCAGATTTTAGGATCCAGACACTTAAAATCTCGAGAGTTAATTGTCATGAAAAGTATTTAGGCCTTCCATCACCCCTGTCAAGGAAGAAAAATGCCTCGTTCTCCTCCCTAAATGATCGAATTTGGAAATACCTTCAAGACTGGAAGGAAAACTTATTCTCAGTAGGAGGCAAGGAGATTATGATAAAGGCGGTAGTGCAAGCTATGCCAACCTATGTTATGGGTTGTTTCCGTCTCTCCAAGAGCTTCATTAATTATTGTAATTGCCTGATGGCCAAGTTCTGGTGGGGTGACGAGGGAAAACGAGGAAGATTCACTAGACAAAATGTAAGTCTTTGTGTGTGTCGAAATTCAAGGGGGGTTTGGGCTTTAAGAACCTTAAGCTTTTCAACCAAGCCCTTATTGCAAAGTAAGGGTGGAGAATTCTCTCTAGGCCGAAGTCCCTCCCTGCAATGGCACTAAACGGAAGTATTTCATTGAGAGCCTTTCCACTAAAGCCTCTACTCGTAATCAATATTTTTTTATATGGAAGAGTCTTGTGTGGGAAAAAAGATCCTCCTTAAAGGCCTTCGGTGGCGAGTTGGTAATGGAAGAGAATGGATATTCTAGCTGATAAATGGATTCCTACTCCATCTTCCTTTACAACACGGTTCCCATTTAGGGGGATTGCAAACAGAAGAGTTGCCTCTCTCATCCTTCCCAATGGTGAATGGAATAGGCAAGAAATTTCAAACGTGGAAGATATGCAGCCTATCCTGAATATCCTGCTGCTGAAAAGAAGAATGGAGGACTCGTCAATTTGGAACTATAGTGAGGATGGAAATTTCCCTGTGAAAATGTGTTACTTGTTTGCTAGTGAGGATCTCATCACTAGAGGTCAGTCAAACAACCAGGAGATGCTGAGGTGGTGGACGGAGTTGTGGATAGCGAACATTTTGAGCAAAATAAAAGTTTTTGGGTGGAAAGCTAATAAAGATTTCCTTCCCACGGGAGTTTGTCTTGGCATAGGGGCACGAATGTGGATTCCATATGTCTTCGGTGTGGTCGAGTAATTGAAAGCCCCATTCACGCAATCTGGATTTGTGAAAAGATTAGAACTCTATGGGAGGCTATGCCCTTCCTTTACATGAGTTACCCACTATCTATGACTTTGGTGGCTGATCTTTTTTTTTTTTTTTTTTTGCGATTCTGTGGCTCTCTACCTAAAGAGTTGTTTGAATTTCTCTTGTAATGTGTTGGGCTGTTTGATCAACGAAATAGAGTTGTTTGAATTTCTCTTGTAATGTGTTGGGCTGTTTGATCAACGAAATAAGACTGTGATTGGAGATTCGAGTACTCTCTTTGGGATGCAATATGACTTATAGGATTGGGTTAATTCCTACGTAGCACAATATAAATCAGTATTGTCGAAGAATGGAAAGATAAATGAGGTACACATACCTGGGAATCGAGCTGCTATTCTTCAAATTTGGACCCCCCTGTTGATGACAACCTGAAGCTAAACACCGACATTGCTATAAGAGCTACCGAAAATCGTATGGGTATTGGGGCTATTATTCAAAACTTTAAGGAGAAGTTATGAGCACCACAGCGAAATTGGTTCAGGCTATGTTCGATCTAGTGGTAGCCAAAGCAATTGTCATCTGTGAGAGTTTATTTGAAGCGATTGAGCTTGGTTTCTTCAAATTGGAGATTGAAACAGATTCCCTCCTAGTTGCAAACCAGAAGTTTGAGAAAATCAGATGAATCGGATTTGAGTATGATTATGAAAGAGATTCTTGAAATTACCTAGTACATTCATTTTGTCAGCTTCTCCCACTGTTCGCAATCGTGCAATAAGGCGACGTATGAGTTAGATAGGTTGACTATCGATTTGGAGCTTTCTGGAGTGTGGATTGAAGAGATTCCACCTCTGTTGCAAGCGGTTGGTTTGGAGGAGTTCAGCGTATCTCCAGCTATTGCTTCTTAGTTTTATTGTGTCATTGTTGTTTCCAAAAAATAAAAATAAAAAAAGAAAAATAAACTCTAAAATTTCTCTCTAATTCATCACTACAAATAGACTCATTAAAAACAATATTTCCTACGTACATTCCTCAATTACTAAAATTCCTCAGTCACTCAAGTTCTCTACTATCAGAAGGATAGCCTATGAAAATTATGTCTAATTTTCAAATTTCATATTTAATTCAACTTTTCTCATTTTATTGTTCATTGTTTATTTTGTTGCCCTAATTTTTACCATGGATGATTATATCAATTTTTTTTAAATGTTGGTGCACTCCATCCTAATGTGTAAAGGAAAGAGTGTGCAATTTTGAGCCGAGCTTAACTGGTTTAGACTAAAAAAATGTGGGTCGTTGGTGGTGAAAATAAGTTTTGACACGTGTATGCTCCTGCTCGGTTCGAGTCATCAAAAGGGATAAATGAAACCATCTGTTCCTGCTGACCTGACTACCCGTCGAGCTGAGGAATCCGACCTTGAGTCCAACATCGACCTGGGACCCGAAAACCGTAACCACCGGTCGGAACGACTTAAACAGTCTTGTCTCCCCCGTCTGCCTATAAAAGAGAAACTCCACCCCACATCTCAAGTATGCAATTCTGTCCGAGAACGATCTACTACAACTTGAGCTCACTCTAATTTAGATGTAAGAGTGTGTGTTCCTTGTGCAGGTCCCACCGTCTCAAGAGGTCGCACCTCGACAATTCGCTCCGGATTAGTTCATGACCGACCTATGGAGGTCAGTGGAATCCTGCATCAAAATTTGACGCCGTTTGTGGGAATCGACGGAAACAGAGTTTTTTGTACTCTGTAATGGCCGATCCTGATGGTTCACAAACTGCAAGCAACCATGAAGACGGATATCCGAACCTACCAAATAACGGTAGAACTGAGAAAGAGGTCAACCAACCTCCACGGTCGAAAAAGCTCATAACCTGAGCTGATGCTCATAAGACTAAATTTGTACCGGTGGAAGTGCCATCATCTAAGCTACAATCACAACTCACGATGATGCAAGCACGGATGGATGCTATGACGCAAGGGCTGCTGAACTTGAGATCCAACGAGACCCCAAAAAAGAGAAGCAAAAGGCAAATGAGAATCCAAGGATATGACAAGTTCGACAGCCGATACGGAAGCTAGTACTAGGTGGCAATGACCGACCTAGACTAGATGATGATCTCTAGTTTGAACTCTCTCATCAACCTTTAAAGGTGAGAGATGAACGAAACAAGTATCAAGTTTCGAAACGGTCGGAGCTCAACAAAAATCACCCTGATGAGTCTGTGGGCAACATCAGCCTACAGATGCAGTTTGACCAGCTCAAGCATGATTCCCTTAAGAAGGTGAGCAAGCTCAGCAAGCTGACTTTAGACAATGATGAACTAGAGGAGTCATCATTCGTCCAAACTGTCATGGACGCACCGATCTCCCACAAGAGTCGGCTACCATCATGGACTTTCATGCTTACTCGGACGTGATATTGCCGAGCTTTCTCCACCACTCTGCAATGACCATAAGGAAAATGGTTTCGTATGCTCGCCCCTACTCAATCTCAACTTGGAATCAGTTAAACAGTTTCTAGCTGAGTAGATTAAGGTAGAAAATTGTACCAACTTGCTAGCTCATTCTGCCTTCTACAACGATGTAACTCATGAAAAGTTGAGTTGGTCATTGGCGAAGAAACCATAATCGACTTTGAAGGGTTACCTTGATCGAGCAACCAAGTTCATTGAGGCTGTGGACATCATGAAGTCCAAAGACAACAAGTACTTCAAGCATAACTTTCTGTCAAAGTCGAAGGGGAAGAAGGAAGAGAAGAAAGAAAACGGGTCAAATTCCTCAGACCTGACTTCAACAAACGAGATGACCAAATGTCCAACAAGCTTGTATTTTCATGTCTCTACATTAGGGATGACAAAATTTTCCATAAGGTCGGGTCCCAAAAATAGGAAATGCATCTGACTTCATCCCCGATTCTATTTTTTAAGTAATTAATATATATTTATTACAGTTTTTTTTTTAATTCTAATTAAAATAATTTAAAACAATTATAAAACCAATAATTTTTCTCGAGGACATCTCTCGGATGAAAGAACGAGGTGGAGACGAGGATTAAAAATTTTCCCGAGCACGAGAATTGGGGAGAGCATCCTCACTCGCACCCATACTACATAAAATTCCCTCTCTCTAATATGTATTTTCAATTTTCTAACTTTTTAAAAACATAAAACCAAACATGCTTTGATTTTCTATTTTTTAAAAATAGAAAACTATTGAATTAGTTAGAAGTTAAGATTATGTGGACTTAGTTAGAAGTTGTTTTAAAGTTGTTTAGATTTTGTGTTTAAATTTAGCAAATAAATCTCCTTTTTTGTTAGGGAAGTTAGGAGGTTATTCCTAGATTTTGTTTCCTCTTGTAACCTATAAATAGTGCCTCTATTCCTCATCTTTGATCAATCAATTTGAGAATTTATTTCTTCTCTCTTTTCTCGTGTATATCTCTCTGGTGTCTCTATCCTTAGTTTTTAAAAACAAAAAATACTTATCAAACTTATGGTTTTTATTTTTTAAAAGCAGAAAACAAAAAATCAAAAACATAAATGGTTATCAAACGGCCCTAAATAATTGATCATATACAAATTAGATCACCCTTGCAACTTGACAAAACAAAACTGTTAGGTAAGATTTTCACCTCATACGATTCCTCTTCCAATTCTTTCAAACTAATCCCATTAGATCTTTTTTCTCGTTCGATAATCTCATGCTGTGTGGTCGTATTTAGAGGTCAGAAGAATCAACATTATTCTCTATTATGTCAATACAAGACCCTACAGATTTTGCAGAAGACATGGCATCTGCAAGCTTAGCTCTTGCACTTTCATAGCGGCGCAATATCAGAACTGTGTTCAGAACAGCCCATCTTACCTGAGAATCTGCCTTCTTCTGTGTGAACCCCAAACCTTTAAGCAACAAATCCAGCTGCAAGCAGTGGCAAAGCATAGTCACTCTTCAGATATGGTAATAATTATTCTATTGTTTTAGCTTTTTGTTGTAGGGTGTGGAATCAAATGATTGATCTTTAGGATGATAATAAATATTTTATCTACCGAACAATGTTCTAGTTGGCCCTATTTTCAGTTTCTGATTCTAAAGAAACATTTAAAAAGTTGTACGCAAATTCAGGAGAACAAAATTAGGCGTGATTCAAATTTAGTTTTCTATTTTTAAAAATGATGTTTGCCTTATTTATTTGGTATATTTTTCACCTCTTTTTTTTATAAAAAAAAATTGAAGTCTCGTCCAAGTTTCAAGAAAAAAAAAATCAAGTTTTAAAAACTAGAATTAAGGAATTAAAAAAGAAAAAAAGAACAATTATGAAAGACATTCTAGTTTTTCTTTCCTATAAAACAAACCTTGTTAATATCAGCAAGGCCTCCCTCTGCACATCCATATAGAAGGTACTCAGTGGCCACACCAGCAAGAGCTATGCATGAGAATCTGTTCAACATCTGATAAACAAAACAAAACAATCAATCCCTACGTTCATAACCTCTCTCTTTTCAAAACCAAATATTTCGGGTTATTCTATTTCGGTCCTAAACTTTTAAACATTCTACTCCCATCAAAATAAACAGTTAGTTTTTAGTAATTTCTTTTAACAGAAACTTGACAAAGACACATTGACGAGTTATATATATCTATGTCGATAAAGAAGGACGATATTACAATAGTTTTTTGGACAAAATTTAGGGGCTAAAATAGAACCTTCAAAGTTGAAGAACTAAAACTAAAAATTTGAAAATTCAGGGCCAAAACGAAATAAGCATTTTTTAGGAACTAAACTAGGATTTAAACTTGGTGTGGGGGAGCAAGGCATGCATAGGGTACTAGGAGTTAGAAAGTATACCGTTGCAGAAACCTTTCCCGCATTAACCTATGGGATCAAAGGATGGTTAGTGCGATAATATGAAGAATATGTAGTTAGCTTTTGCTAGAATTATCGGATTTACTTCTTCGAGGAATTCAAGATCAACAAAAACAGTGCCTGCTTGAAAATTTAGAGATCCTTCCTTCCGAAACGCTTCCAAACTCGACAACGTATAGCCCTTCGGAAGAATACCGAGCAAGTAGGCGATCAAAAAATGGCCAGCTTCATGCTGTATCAAAATTGTTCTCTTAGCTTCAAATGCAGAAGAAAGAACTTTGTATGAGACTGTCTCATAGGCAAGGGAGAGGGAGAGGTCTTACTTGAATAACTCTGTTGTGGTACTTTTGACTAAAAGTGTGACCAATTTTATCAAGAACCAAACTTCCAACTCCTCCATTGAGTGCCACCTAGAAATATCATAGAACTCCATGATTTTGACAAGCTCGATTCATCGTTCAAATGTAAAGTGTGTCAAACAATTAAAGTTGAAGGCGTTTTGAACACGAAAGTTTTAGAAGTTCTTAGAAAAGAAAAAATGAAACGACAAAGAATTCCAAACCAATCCTTATTTTGAATACATGACTACAAACCACGGTGTAGGAGTTATTAAATCCCTCCTCGCAAACAACTGGCCAAAAAAAAAAATTAGAATTTTCCCCTCTAAGAGTGGAAAAATCATGCTTCATACTCGAGAATCTATAAGTGCAGGTATGATGAATATATCAAAGAGATAAAGTTGAACTTGTAGCTCGGGAGATTAGAATACATATCTACGAAGCACCATGTAATTGCAAAGTCCCTGTAAAAGTTCTCATTCGCCTATAACCAGCAAAAAAAGGAAGGACTTTTTTCTCTCTGGAACAGGAAAATCATGATCGAGATTTAACAAAAACATACAGTAGTATTGATGACGTACTTACCGAATCGAGGGTCCAAAGAAATAGGAATCCGACCGAAAAGTAAAATATCTGTTGGGGACTAAAATCAAACACATTCCATGCAGAAACACCAAGCAAAGCAGCAGCAAGTTGAAGATTTCTTTCTATGGAACCAAGGGTTGTATCCAATGGTGACAAAAGGGATGAGGTTTCAATTCCATTCAGCTTCAGCTCATCCAATGTGTAAAGTCTTTGTGGAATCTGCAAAACAACAACTTCTCTCCTTCAAAAATCATGATCATTTCAACCAACAAAAAACCATGAAAGATTTTTCATTAATGTAAAAAATTAGCCTTAGAACTCTTAGGATACTAAGATTCGATTATTTTAGTTTAAAATTTGTAATGATTTAGTCCTCGTCCCAATCAATTTCTTTAGTTTATAATTATAATGTAACCGAGTTTTAAATTATCACTTTTAACTCTTTTTTTCGAGTCCAACGGTTATAAAAAGTATGAATCATAGTTCAAGTAGTTTAGGGATTTAATTTTAGGCTAAATTGTTGAAATAACCAATACTGTGTTGCTTAATCCCAACTTTCAAAGTATAATCTCTTGTCAATTTCGTTGAATCATTTTAACAAACAGTTTAAAGGCGGTCTGATGATCAAGGTTGAAGTTGCTAACAATTCTATCAGAAATCAGTGCGAAATTTCGGAAGCAACTACAGGATTTCAATGAAGATGTTGCGATTACTGACCTGCCGAGCAGCGCCGAAGCAGCGAAGGCCGCCGGGCTTGCCCCGAGATTCCTTGAGGAGGGAGAGAGCGGCTCGGTCGTCGCCTTTGGCCAACTCTCCGTCCAGTTGTTCCAGTACTTGCCGGCGCCGGAGCCCGACCTCCGATGAACAGTTCGAGATTCCGATCGCTCCAAAACACGGCGCTGCCGGACGGCAACATAAGCCTGCATACTGCATTGAACTTTTTCTGATTCGTAGCAAGCAATCTCAGGAGGAGAAATTATCGTAAGAAACCTCAAGAGATTTTAGTTTTGTTATTGATTTGTCAAATTTCAATCGTTTTCGACCTCACAGGAACGGATAATTTTATGAATAATTGAAAATCTCAGAAACTGCATCAGAAAACGACGTCGTTTGTGCTCCGAAAATGACGATTAATTTCTTTTTCTCGGGAACCAAACAGAAAGTGGGAGAGAGGTATGTTCTTCACCGCGGCTGATTACAATTTCACAAGCAACATCGAGTTTCATCGGAGGATTCCGGCGGAACTTGGAGAAGATGGCGATGGTGCAGCGAAACGACGTCGTGCTCTGAAGCTTGTGGATCGAGCGCTCTCAAAGCGTCAATACAAAACCGCTCTCTCGTTGGTTAAGCAGTTGCAGGGGAAACCCGGTGGCCTTCGTGCTTTCGGTGCCGCTAAACAGGTCCTCTCTCTCTCTTTCTTAATTGTAAGCATTATCCATTGATGAATGCCAACATTTTTGTGAAAACTTATGGAAAATGGTGTAGATTACCAAAGGGCTTTCATCAGTGCACGAATTCGAGCTCAATGGAAACAACTTATTGTCCCTCCAGCCGTTGGTGGATTCGATTCTGGATTCAATTCAACAATGTACTCAGATTTCTTTACTTGATGAGGTACATTCACCATTCACCGCTGTTTCTTGCTTAGAAGTTTTTGGCTCTGAAGACTTTGGCTCTTACAGATCTCTGCTGAAAAGCTAGAGAGTTTGATTGCTGGAAGTGGACATTCTTCTCGTTATGAAGAAGAACACCTCATTTGTGCAGAAGTAAAGTGAGCTAACTTTGCTGGATTCTTTCAATGTCATTGAGTTTTCATTGATGAATGCAAGTTTGGGCTCCGTACAGCATGAAGCTGGGCATTTTCTTGTTGGCTACTTGCTGGGCGTTCTCCCAAGAGAATATGAAGTGCCAAGCATTCAAACTCTGAGCCAAAACAGATTTGCTGAAGGAAAAGTTTCATTTGTGGGTTTTGAATTTCTTGGAGAAGTAAGATCCATGATCCCTTCACTGTGCCTTGTTTTAGCTGTTTTCAGCCAGATTGGAACTATAAGACTTCTTTTGAATGTGTTTTCTTTATCTTCAAATACAGGTAACTAAACACATTGGTTTACATTCTATTTTAGTCTCTTTGTTTAGTATTAAGTTTCAAGTATTATGTTTTAGTCTCTATATTTTTTAATCCTTGTCATTAATTTATTTTTTTAGGTGCAGGTGTTTTGAAAAGATAAGACTTTTAAAAGTGCACGGACTAAAACAAAATAAGTGTGGAAGTTAGAAGGAGCAAAACATGATTTATATTAATGTTGAAGCAAAACTAATGCTCATTCTGATGAACTATAGAAATTCATATGGTGTTATCTCTTCATGCAGATTGATTCATTTAAGATTTTGAGTGAAAATGCTGATATGAGAAAATTTCGTAACAGGGTGAGATTTCTTCACATGTAATTCCAAGTTTGCTATATGATTGAATGGTCAGTACCGAAATAAATGGTTGTCCTGGTAATATGCTGAAGTTGATCTATCTCTCTCTCATGTTTTATTTATCTTGCATTCTCAATTAATATTAGGTTAAATTACAAATTCTATCATGTCTAATAAATCTCTGAATGTTAAAAAGTGTCAATGGTTTTTGAACTTTCAAGTTTTCTTGAATGGCTATTTTAAGACCCTGTTCTGAAGCTTTTTACTGTTGTATATCCTGCAGGCAGCAAATAATGGCAGAATTTCTTTAAAGGTGAGAGGTTCACTTCTTAGTTTTCTCCCATTAGTATAGGTATTTGAAACTAATCAATATTTTGAGAAATAAGGACATGAAAACCTTGCTGTTTGAACTTTGGAAGTTGATTTTTTGTTGTCATGGCTATTTTTAGCTAATCAAAGTTGTTCTTCCTTGGAAAATCATGTGCTTGTGAATAGGTCCATAATAACCATAGCCATTACTACATGTTGATCTAGTCACAGTTCTTTATTATATAGACCTAGTTTTCATTATAATCTCTTAATTCTATACATAAATACATCCATAGTCTAGTATCTATGACCAAAGAAATCCTAATATCAGTTTTCTTGGATTCAAATCCCTCAAATGCATTTATGCAGTAGGGCTGTTTGATAATATTCATGTTTTTCATTTCTTGTTTCTTGTTTTCTTGTTTCTTTTTTCTCAATCAAGAAAAACAAGATTGTGTTTGGTAACTGTTTCTTGTTTCTTATTGTTTTTTTTTCGCTGAAAAAGAATGGAAACATGTTTGATAACAATTTTTTGTTTCTTGTTCTCAAATTTTGAATTAAAAAAGTAAAAGCTTTATATGAAAATTAATTTTTCAAATATGTTACAGCAACGATAAAATAATACCTTATCTGTGTTTTGGGGGAAAAAACTGAAAACGAAAAACTTGATTTTGTTATTCCGCATAATCTTGGAAAAGTTTCATAAAGATGAGAAATAAAAAACAAGACAGTTACAAAACACTTACGTTTCTAAAAAGAAAATTAGAAACAAAAAAGCGAGAATATTACCAAACAAGTCCTCACAAATTCTTCGGATGACTTATGAGTTGGGAATCATTGTCTTTCCTTGCCGTTTCAGACATTGAAGCAGTTTTCATGTGTAACATTAGGAGGTTTAGTGGCTGAGCTTCTAGTTGCTGGAAACTCTGATGGACATCTAGCAGATATACTCAAGGTAAGCACACCAGGCCAGCTGTACGTTCCTCTTAACTCTCCTTTTGCATTTTCCACTACCAGTTTCTTAAGCCATTTGCATCAGCTGGAGAGTGTTCTTAGATGGCTTGGTCTTTCGAAGGCCAATGCCGATCTTCATTTGAAATGGGCTGCAACGAATACAGTGTTCGTGCTGTCCAGGCATTGTGAAACAAGATCGAGACTTGCAGAGGCAATGGCATTGGGGAAACCTATCGGAATCTGTATCGACACGATAGAAAACTGTTTGCAGGGAAGGGAGATATGAAAACCAAATTTTGTGATCTTTGGCCTGGTAAAATCTGACTTCAATGAGTTTAAAGATCATTTAGTTGAGGTAATTAAGACATTAAACTCTGTGGTCTCTTGAAATCTTGTACAGTTTTGATCTTTTTTTGTATCAGCACTCCCTGTATTACCATCTTTTGCAAGGTAGTTATTTGGTCTTTTGTTCAACACATCCACAATCTCTTTCAGTCTTTCCACCTAGGATGGTTACTTTTCAGGAAGTAACCATAACTATAAGTTGTGAAAATTTAAGATTCATTTATTAATCTATTTATTAGCATTCCAATTTCTTATTTCCGATGTTATTGAAAAGAGTAAAAATTTAACTATTTATATTTCTTATTTTTCATTATTTTTAAAACCTTTCAAAATTATTTGGAAATTTTGAAAAAAAAAAGTTCTAAAACATTTTAGCAAAATTATGTTTCTTTTTTTAATGAAAAAAAATATAAAGAATAAGAAATAATTAAATACAATACAATTATGCTTTTCTTTATTAAAAAAGAGAAAAAAAAAAACACAAATGCTAACAAACAAGCCCTAATATTTCTATTTCTTCATCTTTGTTCCTCATTTTCAATTTTTGAGAACCAAGCATTTAATAACCATTTCTATTCTTCATTTCTCTTTTGTTTTTGACATTTGCAACATTGAGTAAAAATTAGGAAAACAACAAAAATCAATTTTTTTTTGTTTCTAATTTCACATTTCCAAATTTTTTCATTACATAAATAGAAAAACAATTTTATAATTCTTAACTTATAAAATGCATAACACATTAAGAAGTAAATATAACATGAAATTTAGAATACCTAATTTAAAATACAATTTAGATATATATATAACTTTTTACATGTAAATATTTACCATGTACAGTTATGTTACCATGTACATAAATACATGGTAATTATTTACATGTAAAAAGTTATATTTATATCAAAGTTATTAAAAAAACAAAAAGATTTTTAAAAAAAAAAGCAAAAAGATATTAACTTAATTGTAAGAGTTTATTTTCTTTTCTATTATAAGAATGATGTAGTTTATATATTTGAACAAAACTTAGCAACATTGACGAAATTAAATATTTCAAGAAAATACACCATCACTTTCAATACCAAATTTTTGCCATTTGCTGAACACTGTCACTCTCCTATTAGAGGTAAAGAAATTTAGTGTATCTCAACTTAGTTACTACATTTAAATACAAAAATCATTGAAAAATCCCAGCTTCCATAATATGACAGAAATCTGTGTTGGCGTAATATCAAACTACAACAAACAATATTATGTTGGTCAAAATTGTTAGATTCTAGATCAAAATTAATAGTATCAGCCATCATCTTCATGAGAAAATGATAGAGAAATTCAAGAGGCAGGATTCAAAATTTGAAAACTTTGAACAAGAAAAAAAAACAGCCATTAAATCGACTTGTAACTGTAAAAGGGAGTTAGATTCATCATTCTTGAAACAACAACCACTAACAATCTCACAACTGATAAACTATATGCATCTAAACAAAATTAAGATGACATAAATCTGAAGAAATGCAGTACATTCAACAGATGCAAATCCTATCCATTTCATATCAGAGAATTGCCATCTCTAGTAAAAAGATACTACCAAAATCAAAACAAAAAAAAACCCTAAATCAAACTCTAGAATTCCTGCGATGCCGATCCAATATCGCCCTTATCTTTCCCCACCTTTTTAGGCAAGAGAGTTTGATGAATGTTGGGCAAAACTCCTCCATTGGCGATGGTTACAGAGCCCAGAAGCTTACTCAACTCCTCATCGTTCCTCACAGCGAGCTGAATATGCCTCGGTACAATACGATTCTTCTTGTTGTCTCTCGCCGCATTCCCCGCGAGCTCCAGAACCTAATTTCAACCAGAACAAAATACAGAAAAATAAACATCTATAAATGCTCGAGAACAGAGCAAATTCCAGTAAAATCAGCCATGCAGCAGCGGCTTACCTCGGCAGCGAGATACTCCAGAACGGCGGACAAATAGACGGGAGCTCCGGCGCCGACACGCTCGGCGTACTTTCCGGCCTTGAGGAACCTGGCGATCCTGCCGACGGGGAACTGGAGGCCGGCTTTGTGCGATCGGGAAACGGACTTGGTGGCCTTGGGCTTGCCGCGACCTCCCTTGGTGGAACCGCCGGCGGAACTCATCGTCGAATCGGAGCTGGAAGAGGAAACTGAGGAATTTGGAGTGGAAAATTTTGGAAATCAAGAACCCTAATTTGGGGGATTTTGATGATCGTATTGTGAAGTAAAGGGCGAGGGTTTTGGTTATATAGGAATGGAGAGAGAGATGTGATTGGCTGAGGGAGGGATCACGCGGATTGCCACCCTGGCACTCTCTTTTAGATTCGCGGGAAAAACGAAAATTTGGAAATTTCTTGATGGAACAAAGTGACGCAAAAAATTGTCATTTCGCGGGCTCTTTTTTCTGTTTTGTCGTTTTCTTCTCACCCTCGTTAACATGATTAATGATCAAACCACTTCGGTTTGGTTTAAGAGTTCATGAAAAAACCGACCAATTCAATTAAATTGAACAAACCAATTGAAACTGACTTGGTTTCGAGACGGTTCGATTTTTGGCATTGGCTCAAAATCAACAATATAAATTGAAATTGATTTGTCGGAGTTAGTTTCGACTTACCGAGGGGGTAAGCAGGTTGGTTCGACTCAGTTTTGAAGCAAAATCGAAGTCAAACAAAATAAACATTGCAAAATAATAAGAACCGAAATCCGAACCGGTAAAAATCTAAATTCGAACTGCACAAAGGGATAAACTGTCGGTTTATCGGTTCCGATCGACGGGTTAACCAATTAAACTAGGTTCATTTACTTCTATAGTTACTCAGAGCATAAGGGAGACCTTGTTGTGGCTGCCGCAGTGCCGGTCGGCTGGTTGGAGTAGAGGGGAGGGGTCGGAGATGGAAACTGATATGAACCAAGGAGCTACCGTTGTTATGCCTCATGGACCGATTACAAGATCGAGAGCTAGGAAACTTCAACCAGCTTTGCTACTTCATGTCCAAGCGTTCTTGAACTCGACAAGAGAAATAAAGGGAGATGTGCAAGAAGTTAGAACTATGCACTTCAATTTGGTGCAAGTTATGCATTTTTAAGTGTTTTTATGGCAAGTTAAAGTCCACTTGGTCAAGGTCAAAGTAAACTCCATCAAGACAAGTCAAAGTCAACTCATTCAATTCAAAAACTAAGTCAAACACTCACATCCCTCATTATGGACGGGATTGCAATTATTTTGGTTGGATTTCCATGTTCTTAACCTTTTCATTTCTCGTAAGTTATGTCTTTTCATTTACAAGTCTTTTCATTTCTTGTAAGTTACAAGTCTTTTCATTTGCTTAAGACTTTTCATATGGCTTGCTAGGATGGCTATATATAGCCTTGAGATGTCTTGTTGTAACACAATTTGAAGTTGAATGAAAAGTGAGTTTTCTCATTAGCTTGGTTGAGAGATTTATCTCCCATTTCTTGTGCAATTTCTTTTGTCTTTAGAATTTGCATGTTAGGATCATTCAAGCGGTGTTGATCATACCTCTTGTGGAGTGATTCGAATCACGAGTTTAGAAACAAGTTTTCTCTACTCTTGATATTGATCATCAAGGTAATCCGTTCTAAAACTTTTCCTTGGGTTGATTCCATACTTGTTTTCGGGGTTTTTGGGATTGAGTTCTATGGGTCTTGTTCGTTAGCAAGGTTCTTAGATCCAACTCTCAAGGGTTTCTTAACATTTTGGTATCAGAGCATTAGGCTCTTTGATCGGATATATGTTTCCTTGCATTTATCTCTTTGAATTCTGTGTTCCTTGCTTATGTTTTATTATATCTAAGCATATGCATTCTGTCAAAAAATTACAAAAAAAAAAAAAGTATCAATTCCATTCATCTTTTCCAATTTTCGTCTGCTGCATTATTATAGATCTGGATCTTATCTACAAATCTATCTTCTTTGAAGTCTTCTGATTCGACTTTCTTAGTGGTGAAATTCGTGCACTTTGCTGATTGATTTATAAAAAAAAAAACTGAATGTGAAAGCATTTATTGTTAGCATTATTGTGCTTTTGCTGATCCATAACTGAAAAAAAAAAGAAAGAAAGAAGAAAAAAGCATAGAAGACCCCATTTGTCATTACTTCTTTGTGTAGCCTTGCATTGAAATCTCATGCTACTTCCTTGTTGCTTAATTCCCAACCATCTTTATCTTTAACTCTACTTTCGTTTCTTTCTAGCTTCCATTATAATTCTGTCCATTATTTTTTTTTCTTAACTTGTTTCTTTGTTGTTATTCGGGTTACTCCCAAAATCACACTCTTGTTTGAGTTCTTATGTGCTGTCTAAACCACTTGAAATGCACATAGCTTTTAACTTTGCTAGACTCACTTGCCGATTTGTTTGAAGTGCATAAGAGTGTACTAAGTTGTGAGGGAGAGATTGTAAGGGAGCGATACATTATTTTGAGTGTTGAGGGTTAAACACGAGTGAACTTCACTAACGAGTGAATTAGTGAGGGAGTGCTTGTGAGGTCCATTTCTTGTCACTTTATTTTGTTTTTACAGCATGGCTAATCTTGGAGATGAAGGCAATATTTCTGATGCCCGGAGGAGAGAGGCGCTAGAAGGAACTGTTGAACGAATGATTTGTAGCATGAAAGCATTGACAGAACGGATAGGAAGGTTGGAGACTCAAAACCAAGCTCAACGGAGAGTTCCACCACCTCCACCACCACGTGTTATGGATGAGGATGAGTATGAAGGATCCGATCATTGGGAGGACGATCAGGCTACAGTTTTAGCAGCTCCAAGAGGGGGTGATAGACACGTTGGTCGTGGCTTAGATCGAGGGAGAGGCCGGGGAAGAGGCTATCATAATTTCCAAAGAGCCCCACGAGCGAATGCTCAAGTTGATCGAAACTTGGGAAACATCAAATTAAAACTTCCGAAGTTCTATGGTAAGACTGATCCGGAAGCGTACATTCAATGGGAGAAAGAAGTGGAGTTCGTGTTTGATTGCCATAATTTCAGTGAAGAAAAGAAGGTACGACTATGTCTTGCTCAATTCAAAGATTATGCAGTAACATGGTGGGACAAATTAATGCCAATTAGGAGACGAAACCTTGAGGCGCCAATCAATTCATGGTATGAGTTCAAGGAGTTGTTGAGGAGGCGATTTGTTCCTAGACATTTCCACAGGGACACAGCGCAAAAGCTTCAAGTGTTGAGACAAGGTAGTAAGTCTGTGGAGGACTATTACAAGGAGATGGATACGTTGATGAATCGGCTGGATCTTGAAGAGGACATGGAGAATCTCATGGCACAGTTTCTTAATGGCTTAAACAAGGAGATTGCGGATAAGGTTGATCTACAACCTTACTTTAACATCGAAGAGATGTTGCACCTTGCCATCAAAATTGAGAAGCAGCTCCAAAGGCGATCTCAAAGGTATTCTACTAAGCCCTTTTCCCATTCATCTTCTACATGGAAAACGGATAGTAAGAGTGCTGATTCTAAACTTAGAAATCGAGAGGCATATGAGAAACCAAAAGAAAAGTTTGAGAAAGGAGAGAGTTCCAAGAAGGGGAAAGAGAAAGTTGATGAACCTAATGTGAGAAATCGGGATATTAAATGCTGGAAATGTCAAGGAGTAGGACATTACAGTCGAGACTGCCCTAATAGAAGAACTATGATAATTAGAGAAGGAGAGTTTGTAACAGAAGATGAGAAGGAAGATGAGGTAGAAGAGGACGACAATGGTGAATGTGAGAGTGAGGAGTATAGTGAAGAGGACCCTACACATATGTCCTTAGTCACTAGGAGAGCTCTCAATACTCAAATTAAGGAGGATGGCCTAGACCAACGAGAGAACTTATTTCACACTAGGTGTCTTGTCCAAACTGTGTCTTGTAGTGTGATTATTGATAGTGGTAGTTGTACCAACGTTGTAAGTTCTATTCTGGTCAAGAGGCTTAACTTAGAGACAAAACCACATCCTAGACCATATAAACTTCAATGGTTGAGTGATTGTGGGGAGGTAAAGGTGAGTAGACAAGCTCTTGTTTCTTTTGCTATTGGAAAATATGTTGATGATGTTTTGTGTGATGTTGTACCTATGCATGCCGGAGATATATTGTTGGGTAGACCTTGGCAATTTGACCGTCGGGTAATGTATGATGGGTATGCCAATCGCTATTCTTTTACTCATCATGGAAGAAAAACTACTCTTGTACCTTTGTCACCAAAATATGTGCATGTTGATCAATGCAAACTTGAAAAGAAGAGGCAAGAGGTTGATGCAAAAGCAAAAAGTGAAAAAGAAACAAAAGAAAATGAGTTGAGAGAAAAAAAGAGTTTGAGTGAAAAGCAAGGGAGTAGCAATCAGCCTAGTGGGAAAAATGAGAGAAAAGCCAAAACGGTGAGCTTGTATGCTAGTTCAAGTGAGGTTAGGAATGTTTTAATGGTGAAACGGACTGTTCTTGTACTTTTGTACAAAGGGTCTTGTTTTCTTACTAACGAGCTTAACACCTCCTTGCCTAGTATTTTTGTTTCTCTTTTACAGGAATTTGAGGACTTGTTTCCCGAGGAGATGCCCAAGGAATTGCCACCACTTTGTGGCATCGAGCATAAGATTGACTTCATTCCAGGTGCTACCATACCTAACCGACCAGCTTATAGGACTAATCCTACTGAAGCCAAAGAAATTTAAAGGCAAGTGGATGAATTGTTAGCTCATGGGTATGTACGCGAAAGCCTTAGTCCTTGTAGTGTGCCTGTTATTTTAGTGCCTAAAAAAGATGGAACTTGGAGAATGTGTGTAGACTGTAGGGCCATTAATAAGATCACTGTTAAATATCGTCATCCTATTCCTAGGTTAGATGATATGTTAGATGAATTGCATGGCTGTAGTCTCTTTACTAAGATTGATTTGAAATCTGGGTATCATCAAATTCGTATGAATGTTGGAGATGAATGGAAAACTGCATTTAAGACCAAATATGGATTGTATGAGTGGCTTGTTATGCCTTTTGGTTTAACTAATGCTCCTAGTACTTTCATGAGGTTGATGAACCATGTATTGCGTGAATATTTGGGAAAATTTGTGGTTGTTTATTTTGATGATATACTTGTGTATTCGAAGTCTTTGGAAGATCATGTAATGCATGTGCGTGCTGTTTTGACTACACTTAGAAACGAGAAATTGTATGCTAACCTAAAGAAATGTAATTTTTGCATGGAAAGGGTTAATTTTCTTGGTTTCATTGTGTCTAGTCGAGGAGTTGAGGTGGATAGTGAGAAAGTTAAGGCTATTAACGAATGGCCAACTCCCACGAATGTTGGGGAGGTTCGAAGTTTTCATGGGCTAGCTAGCTTTTATCGGCGTTTTATTAAGGACTTTAGCACCTAGCTTCACCCCTAAATGAATTGGTAAAGAAAAATGTTCCTTTTGTTTGGGGTACATCCCAAGAGCATGCTTTTAATGTTTTAAAGGATAAGTTGTGCAATGCTCCTCTACTTGCTTTACCGAACTTTGATTTGACTTTTGAAATTGAATATGATGCAAGTGGGGTTGGAATTGGGGCTGTACTAATGCAAAACCATAAGCCACTAATGTTCTTTAGTGAAAAGTTGAGTGATGCTTCTTTGGGTACCCAACTTATGACAAAGAACTTTATGCTTTGGTACGAGCTTTGCAAACTTGGCAGCATTATCTTTGGCCAAAGGAGTTCGTCATTCATACGGATCATGAGAGCTTAAAGCACTTGAGAGGGCAAAGCAAACTGAATCGCAGACATGCCAAGTGGTTGGAGTTTATAGAGACATTTCCATATGTGATTAAGTATAAACAAGGTAAGGAGAACATTGTTGCAGATGCTTTATCACGAAGGTATGCTCTCTTTAATACTTTGAATGCTAAGATTTTAGGATTTGAACATCTCAAGTCCTTGTATCTAGATGATGTGTTCTTTGCTCCTTTTGTTGAATCGTGTGAAAAAGGACTTGTTGTTGATGATTACATGTTGTTTGAAGGATTTTTGTTTCGAAAAGGAAAACTTTGCATTCCATCTTGTTCAATTCGTGAATTGCTTGTAAAGGAAGCTCATGGGGGTGGTTTAATGGCTCATTTTGGTGTTTCTAAAACTTATGATATGCTTGCTGAACATTTTTATTGGCCTAAGATGAAGCATGATGTGCATAAAGTGTGTAAGCATTGTATTGCATGCAAACAAGCTAAGTCTAGGTTACAACCACATGGTTTATATTCACCTTTGCCTGTTCTTACTACTCCTTGGGTTGATATTTCTATGGATTTTGTCCTTGGTTTACCAAGAACTCGGAAGGGTAGGGATAGTATATTTGTAGTGGTTGATAGGTTTAGCAAGATGACGCATTTCATACCATGCCATAAAACTGATGATGCTAAATTGATTGCTGATTTGTTTTTTAGGGAAGTTGTTCGTTTGCATGGCATTCCTAGAACTATTGTTAGTGATCGCGATGTAAAATTTTTAAGTCATTTTTGGCGTGTGTTATGGGGAAAGTTGGGAACCAAACTTGTTTATTCTACTACTTGTCATCCCCAAACTGATGGACAAACTGAGGTAGTAAATAGGACAATGGTTACCATGCTTCGAGCAATCATAGATAAAAATCTTAAAACTTGGGAGGATTGTTTGCCATTAATTGAATTTGCATATAATAGGGCTGTCCATAGTACTACTAAATGCACACCGTTTGAAATTGTATATGGTTTCAATCCTATCTCCCCACTTGATTTGTTGCCTATGCCTCCTAATGAATTTGTGAGTTATGATGCTAGCACAAAGGTTGATCTTGTCCATATGCTACATAAAGAAGTTAAGGAAAGGATTGAGAAGCAAAACACTAAGGTTTCTTCCCGCATCAATAAAGGACGCAAGCTCCTTGTTTTCCAGCCAGGGGATTGGGTTTGGGTACATTTTCGAAAGGAACGGTTTCCAACTCAACGAAGGTCTAAGTTGCTACCACGAGGCGATGGTCCTTTTCAAGTCCTTGAACGGATCAATGATAATGCTTATAAGATTAATTTGCCAGGTAAGTATGGAGTGAGTGCTACCTTTAATGTTTCTGATTTGTCTCCTTTTGATGTAGTTAATGACTTCGATTCGAGGACGAATCCTTCTGAAGATGGGGAGGATGATATGAACCAAGGAGCTACCGTTGTTATGCCTCATGGACCGATTACAAGATCGAGAGCTAGGAAACTTCAACAAGCTTTGCTACTTCATGTCCAAGCGTTCTTGAACTCGACAAGAGAAATAAAGGGAGATGTGCAAGAAGTTAGAACTATGCACTTCAATTTGGTGCAAGTTATGCATTTTTAAGTGTTTTTATGGCAAGTTAAAGTCCACTTGGTCAAGGTCAAAGTCAACTCCATCAAGACAAGTCAAAGTCAACTCATTCAATTCAAAAACCAAGTCAAACACTCACATCCCTCATTATGGACGGGATTGCAATTATTTTGGTTGGATTTCCATGTTCTTAACCTTTTCATTTGCTTGTCTTTTCATTTCTCGTAAGTTATGTCTTTTCATTTACAAGTCTTTTCATTTCTTGTAAGTTACAAGTCTTTTCATTTGCTTAAGATTTTTCATATGGCTTGCTAGGATGGCTATATATAGCCTTGAGATGTCTTGTTGTAACACAATTTGAAGTTGAATGAAAAATGAGTTTTCTCATTAGCTTGGTTGAGAGATTTATCTCCCATTTCTTGTGTAATTTCTTTTGTCTTTAGAATTTGCATGTTAGGATCATTCAAGCGGTGTTGATCATACCTCTTGTGGAGTGATTCGAATCACGAGTTTAGAAACAAGTTTTCTCTACTCTTGATATTGATCATCAAGGTAATCCGTTCTAAAACTTTTCCTTGGGTTGATTTCATACTTGTTTTCGGGGTTTTTGGGATTGAGTTCTATGGGTCTTGTTCGTTAGCAAGATTCTTAGATCCAACTCTCAAAGGTTTCTTAACAGAAACTTAAAGGTGAGAGTTAGAGAAGAGGTTTTCATTGTTTTTTTTATTTTTTTCCATATTATTATTATCTCAACATCCCATCATTCACCCAAGAGAAAAAGAGAAGAGAGAAGAGAGAGAAAAAAAAAGAGAAATCATCATCACAAATGTCAGGCGGCAGTGGCAGTGGCACTCATGTGAATTGATTTGGGGTTTGGCTTGAGCTTTAAATGGTAGTGTGGGTTTTCATTTTATTTCAAAGTTTTTTTTTTTTTTTTAGATTAAAGGACTTTATTCAACTCAAACAGAAATTTGAGAAACACCAAGATCGTACAACGCTTCGTGGCGCATCCAATTCGGAAAAGCAAAGGACCAAAAAACAAAAGCCTCAGAGTGAAGCTGACGCCATCTTGTGGGCAACCCTATTTGCAAGACGTCGTACATGGATAGCTTGAGATTGGGAAAATTCATCGCCAAATTCCTAATATCCTTCGTCCAAACATTGGATTCAGTTTGTGCATCAGGTCCCCCAGCATCAGATTAGTCATTTGGAGGGAATCGATCTCAAAATGCACCAATTGAAGATTTAATCGAAGTGCCAGACGGAAACCTTCAAGCAACGCCAGTGATTCAGCTCTCAAAGGATCATGGTAAGCTTCTACCCTTCCAGAAACGGCCGCAATAAGCTGCCCTCTTTCATCTCTAGCAATAACACCAATTCCCATTCTAAACAGAGATTCCTTGCAAGCAGCATCCACATTGATCTTAACCCAGCCAGCCGAAGGTGGAAGCCAAACAACCGGGGATTCTCGAACAGCACTGTCGAGGGGCGAGGAAGCATAAGCCAAACCAAGGCAAAAGCTATTACTTTCCTTGAATTCCTTTACATAGGTTAGAATCCACTCGCATTTACTCATAACATCTGGAATAGATTTATTACATCTGATTGCATTCCAATCTTTCCATATTGCCCATGCCCCTACACCGACCAACTCAAAATCCACCACAGAAAGTTGCTCCATCAGAAACAACAACCTTCCTTGAATCGACTGATTGAACTCTCGGTAAGATACGACTTGAGGTAACAGTACACTCCACACTTCTCTCGCTCTTTTACATTCGAAAAGAACATGATCTGTTGTTTCAACCTGCTTTCCACAAACCTGACACTTCGGATTCACGTCCAGCCCTTTCTTCAGTAAGTTCCCCATAGAGGGAATACAGTCACTAAAAGTCCTCCAAATAAAGTTCTTAATTTTGGACGGGATTTTTAATTTCCAACAGAATTTCCACCATAATTCGTCCCGTTTGTTGCTTGGAGATACATTCCCAAATCTTATATTTATAGCTAACTTATACCCACTTTTAACAGAGTATAAGTCATTCCCTATAAAGTGCCACACCCACGAATCTGGTTCATTAGTCAGGCTAATCGAAATAGTTAGAATAGCCTGTAAATCTTCATTATTCACCACCTCGCTTAATTTCGTTAGGTTCCATTGCCTGGATGGAGTAATGAAATCTGAAACTAGATATTCATCTTCATCTACATGAGGACAAAGAATTTTGAACGTACTCTCACGAGGGATCTACCTATCTTTGAAGAAATCCATTGAAAGACCATTGCCAATATGGATTCTAAGGCCTTGGATAAGTAGAGCTCGACCCCAGACCAAGCCTTTCCAAAGGTACGGGGATGATGAACTAGGTCTGGCCTCTAAAATGTTGGAGTCAGGAAAGTAAGAACCTTTTAAAAACCTTAAGACCAAGAGATTCGGGCATTTGAACAAACGCCATACTTGTTTTGCCAATAACGTTTGATTAAAACTCTCAAGGTCTTGAAAGTTTAGCCCCCACTTTCCTTAGGCAAGCACATCTTCTCCCAACTCTTCCAATGAAGCTTCTGATGCTCGTCCGTTGTGCCCCACCAGAACCTTGCAAAGAGCTTAGAGATCTCTTTACAGAAGTTCTTAGGCAGCTTAAAACAACTTATAACATAGGTTGGGATTGCCTGAGTTATGCTTTTGATCAAATCCTCTTTTCCCCCAGTCGAAAACAAATTACCCATCCACCCAAAAATCATCTTCCAAACTCTTTCTTTGATTAAGCTGAAATCTTCCCCTTCCTTTCGAGAAAAGCAGGATGGGATGCCAAGATAAGTCCCAAGATCGTCTACCACCTGAACCCCCAAGATTTGTTGTAGATAGAGCCTGCAATCTTGTCAAACACAAGGGGAGAAACGCATAGTCGATTTACAGAAATTGATATTTTGCCCCGAAACAGCTTCGTAAAGGTCAAAAACTCTTCTAATCTGAGCACACTGGAAAGCATTCACTTTAAAGAAAACCAGGCTATCATCCGTAAAGAAAAGATGAGAAATACTTGGACATCTCGAGTTAACGCTTAGACTCGAAATAAGGCCTTTACTGAGAGAATCCTGTAATAAAGTAGAAAAACCTTATGAACATGAATAAATAGGGAGAAAGTAGATCACCTTGCCTGAGTCCTCTAGTTGGAATCACTTGCCCCTTTGCTTCCCCATTCATCAGAATGGAGAATTTCACTGTAGAGACACATTCCATTATAAGATCCACCCACACTGCATCGAAGCCAAGCTTAAGCATCATAGATTTTAGAAACAACCATTCCACCAAATCATAAGCTTTGCTCATGTCTAATTTCAGTGCAGCGAAACCATTTCTTCCACGTTTCAAGCTGTTAAGATAATGAATGCACTCATGACCTATCATCACATTGTCAGTAATTGCCCTCCCTGGTACAAAGGCAGATTGATTTTCGGAAATAATATCTCCTAGTACCCCTTTCAGCCGATTATCAAGAACTTTAGCCACAATCTTATATGAGACATTACAAATACTAATAGGGCGATAATCTGTGACATCTCTTGGATTTAATTTTTTCGGGATTAAAGCAATATTGGTAGCATTCCAATCAGCAACCAATTTTTGGCGATTCAAAATTTCCAGACAGTTACCAATAGTCTTGTTACCAACAATATCCTAATAATTTTGGTAAAAGAAAGCTGGAAAACCATATAGACCTGGAGCTTTAGAAGGATGCATCATCTTAATTGCCTTAATTATCTCAATTCTGCTAAATGGAGCAGTAAGAAGCAAATTCATTGCTGGGGTAACCTTTGGACTAATACATTGAAGAATAGGTTCCAACCTTTGCCATGACGGCATGGAGGACTTAAAAATTATCCTGAAAGTAATCAAGAAAAGGCGTCTGTAATGTCATCCTCCTTTGTTAACCATCTGCCATCAGATCTCAAAATCTCCTTAATCTTATTTTTCTTTCTCCTTGCTGTGGCCTTCTTGTGGAACCAACCCGTGTTCCTATCTCCCCATTTGTACCACTGCTCCCGTGCCCGCTGTAGCCAATAAGTCTCCTCCTCCTCTCCCAACAGTTTCAAGGGACTTCTCCGCCTATGGGGGCTCGTTGTATAAGTCAACTAATAATCTCTTCTGATTTCCAATCTGTAAAACCAAATTTCTGTTCACAGTCTTCCCCCAACCCTTTAACTTCTTGGAACAAAATAGTAAACTATGTTCAAGAGGCAGCTGACGACCGGAGGAAGACACCCAATGGCCCGAAGCTGCAATGATCTCTCTGCATTCTGGATAAGAGGCCCAATGTTCATCAAATTTAAACCCACGGACTCTCCTACTTGTCCTTTGCACTTGATCTTCTTTTACTAGTTCATGAACAATCGGTCTGTGATCAGATTTGGTCCAATCTAAATGGGTAATCACGATATCCTTAAACAACTCACAAAAGGCTTCATTGCCAAGAAAAAGATCAAGTCGTTCAAAGATCTGAGTCTCATTACTCCAACTCCTATATCATGTAAAAGGGTTCCCATGATAACCCAAATCCATCAACTTGCAGTCCTCCAAACACTCACGAAAATCTTCCAGCAGCCTGATGTCTCGAGAAGAACCCCCTAACTTTTCGTGATTCCAGAGAATCTCATTAAGGTCACCTCCTATCACCTAAGCAGAATCATCATGATTATACAGCTTACGAATGAGCTCCCAAGTGAGTTTCCTAGCACTTTGATCCGGACTTCCATACATACCAGTGAATCTCCAGAACTTACCTTCCCATTCGACCAAAGCATCGATGTGGCCAAGAGAAAAGGACTTGATCATAACATTCATTTCTTGCTGCCAAAGCAAGCAAATACCACCCTTGGCACCAACACTGTCAATAGGAAAACACCCCGAATAATTTAAGCTAGCTTTTTCATTTTATTTCAGAGTTAATGTCTTTTTCGTGTAGCTATTTTAGAAATTTATTTTTAAAAATGTTTAAAATCTTCCAATTTTACATTTTTAGATTTCTGCGATTAGTATTTTTTAATAATATATATTTTACCTATTTATTATTGTTATATATATTTTTTAAATCTAAAAGATTAAAATCATTATTTTGATTCTATAACCCTTTCATTATTGTGGACCCAAACCAATTATTTCCATGATCTCTTAATTCACTCATTCATATATTAATTACAAAAAGATTATCATGATTTAAAATTCAAAATTAATTAATGTGTAGATTTACCCATGATTTCAAATCGAAAATATATCAACGATTTTCTCCTAGTTTCATTACCCATGATTTTCTTATTATGCATTCAATTATGTTCTTGTTTTTTCGTTATTTCATTTTTATGTTAATGTTGTATATAAGTTATAACATATATGTTACTTGTACTTTTGAAATCAACTATTATTAGCGATGTAATTAACATTCTATATATACGTCTTTAAAGTATGATATAATTTGCATATCATGCATTATTATAAAATATTAATAATTAATTATTCATATGTATATTTTATGATATAACAAATACACTGTGAAGACTTTTGAAATCAAATATTATTATGAATAAAATGAATATAATATATATACCTATGTATCCTGTCTCTATTATTCGAACTTAGTTTAAAAACTCTCATATTTGGATTCTACGTATTAAACATGATATATTCAAATCTTTTATATTTATTCTCACTTGACCTCATCCCATTTTCTCCCCCGATTTTCTCTAATCAATCAGATTCTCTATATCCATCTAATTATAACAATTTTTTTCTATGATCTTTTTCCATCATTTACTTAATCCTAATTTCAAATTTCAAATTCATGCATAATTTTTTGGTTCGATGTCTTATTTTTAATAGTATGATAAATATATACTCGTCCACAATATTATTTCCATATTTTAATTATCTTTTTCCTCTCATTATTTTTTTAGCAATTATTTCCAAGGCATTGTTTTTTTTTAATGGTATGATATACATATACTCCTCCAACCATTAGATTATATAATATATTCCAATGACTATTTTATAATATATTTATTCATTTTAATATTCTAACGATATGCAAATGTAATCTTCTAGTCTTCTAGTTTTAAGTAAAATTTGGTAGATAGCGTAGGACTTAGTATAAATCAGAGACTCACATTGAAGATATACAAGAATTCACACAACTATTTAAACAATATAAAATATATCCGATAATTGAGTTCCTATAACTACCAAATTGGTACTTAGTTGTAGATATATATTACATCCTCATATATACAATAATTCACACCTAATTTTTTGCACGACTCAAATCATATTTGAATCTTTAAAACTTTATTGTTAAACCATACAAAAATAGAGAGTTAAACCGTACAAAAAAATAAAGGGAAACAAAAATCAGTACCAAAATAGAGGGAATATTGTTCAAAACAACACACAAAATCAAAAATAAAAAACACCCATTGAATATATATAGGTATGGAAAATATACCATTGTGAAATCAACTAATACTTATGGTTACTGTTGACGACGAATTTCGGTTAAGGGCCATGTGATCTCTAGAGGAGCGGTTCAGAGATGGATCAAAAGGACTTGAAACCAAAGAATTCGACGTTGGTGCGGTGTCCCGCCTAATATACTCCGACACTCAAGTTAGTAATCAGAGTAACACCAAACGGTTCAGTAACAGGTTTCTCACTTACTTGGTGTGGAGGATCTTATTTCCTTTTATAGCCTTGAAGGGCCGACCAAGAAGGACGACGGTTGAAAGTGGCAGAGACGTCGCGTACGGTACGGTAGGATAGAGAGGTGCGCATCCCCAACAGTGCAAAGTAGCCTCGCTACCTGCGTCACCTGAGCATGTTGCCTAGGGGTATTGGATGCCTCCATCGTACCGACAGCACATGCTGCTAGCTGTGGATACGCACGGGGCGTAACCGTTTGGGGTGTTCGTCTTGTTGTGAGCAGACACGCCTTCTATTAGGCGACATTCCCACTGAGAATCGGTTCCCCAGTGGGCCCACGTCCGCGAAAGGGCGATCACATGTCCTATTCGGAAGCTACCCATAATAGTTAGCCCTCTTTTGAGGCTAGGCCACCATGTTAGTTAGTGGGCTGGGCTCAAAAGCATTTGGGGTCGAATAGGGTACGTGGGTATTTCGTTCGTATCTCTTCGAATTAATCTGTGGGGCCCGCGAGTTATTGTGACTGTGCGGATCAGTTGTCAGTACGTACGGCTGTTGTGACTGGGGAGATGTGTCCACCGTTGTTTCACGGGCGATAGCGTCCCTGGAGTGGTTTTTGAAGCGGCGGGATCGGCGACTGCGATCTTCAAGGCTGTTGGGATCTGAAATGGCGCTCAGAGATCTTTTTAAATCCTTCCACAGGCGGGGTGACGATCGCACCCTTTCTGCGTCTGTGCTTCTTCTCCTTCTCTTTGACTATTTCCATGACTCATTGTCCATTTGTCCACCACGTTATGTCATTGGCTACTGAGCAAGACCTTTCGGATCTTCGCGGCACTTATCGCATACCCGACTCAGTCCTCATGCGTCTTTCATCTGCGGATAGAGGATAGACTCTCCTCCCCCAGGCTAGGTGAGCTTCTATCCGCAAATGTTTTGGAACGAGGTCAGACTTCCCCTCTCTCGTTTTGCTCAAGCGTTCCTGTTTTTCACTAGCGTGGCTCCAACTCAACTTGCCCCTAACATGGGGGTGCTCTAATGGCACTGGATATCCTATGGTCGGAATTGGGTGGAGGCGAGGCAATGACCGTCTCGCTGCTATCCACCATAACCTTGGTGAAGTCCATAAGAGGCTTCCCCGGGTTCTTCAACCTGAATTCCCGTTGAGGGATGCTCTTCAACGCTCCAACTTCGAACAAGAACTGAAAGGATCACTAGTTCTTTGTCGGTGACCAGTGGCTAGTTGGAGACGGTCCGGTGGTCGGATGCGTGTTCAGTTGCTTCAAAGAGCACGGTATGTTTTAAATTTCTCCGTTTTATTTTTCGACTATGATGGCTTTTTGAGTTTCCGATTTTTTGTGGTAGTATTTCTCGGTGGGACCCTTCCCGTTGCTTCTTAGACGGATAGCATCCTGAAGAAAATCCTAGCAATTCATTGAGCCTAGAGAGTCTCTACTCTCATCATAACGAATGAGAAACTAGCCGAACACTGCCTGATTGGAGATCCCAACTGCTCGACCAGAGGCAACGATGAACGTCCTACTCCCATGGCGGTTCCAATACGTAGGTTGTTGATTCTTTTTCTTTCGATGTTCGACTATCGTTGCTTACTGGTTTTTCTTATGCAAATCCTACGAAACCATCATCCGCTCGCCCACGAGACGTGAACTCGTGGTTCGCCCTCTCCTCCAGCTTGGCCAAGTTTCTCTGGGCAATATGGCTAGCGTTGGAAGTGTTGCCTCGACCAACTTTGTGACTCTCGTTTCCTCGGGCCCGTATGCCAAGACCGATGGGGGGTCCTTCCGTGGAGATAGATCCTCATCTTGAGGAGCTGGTTCCAGATGGAGAGGGGGCCTTTGATGATCATGCTTCCGAGAACCCTCGAACGATGGTCCCCTTTCCTCGCCATGAGGAGGATGTCACATTTGTTTGCTTCAATGCCCCAAATGAGGCCACCCCTCTAAATCCATAATGGCTGGTTCTTGGGCAACGTTAGAGTGTCCGTCCAGGAAATGACTCGATGCTGCTTCGATAAAAATCTAGTTCGGGGTCCTTTTCATATTGTGCAGGAGTGTCGAGATGGGGCTTTTGACACAATTGATGTGAGACATTCTTCTCTTCCTTTTGTCCGGAATATTCATGTTCCCCACCTGATACCCTTTATGGGTTATTTATGCTAGTTGGTCGGTAGCTTTCACACTCTATCCCTCGCTCTGCGGGATGAGTTGGCAGCTAAGGGGGTACGAGAGCAGAAGCATCAAGTGGAGGTGCAACGTCTCTAGGCATTGCTGAGCACGACTGATTGTTCCACTCATACTCATGCTGAAGCTGAGCGGATTCGGGAGAGAACGGCTCGTCAGTGCATCGAGTTAGACTGCATCCAACACCGAGCGGCTTCTGTTGAGACTCATGTTGGTGAGTTGGAGGGGGATATTTGGCCCCACGTGGCCGAAGTGAAAGTGGCAAAGTCTCGTGCCCGAAAGGCTGCAGAAGCGCTTAAGAAGGCTGAGGAGACCCTTGAGATGGCGCAAGCAGAACCAGGCTCTCGAGATAGTCGGATCGCAGACCTGGAGGGGCGTCTGAAGGAGAATAAGGAGAAACTGCTTAAAGCCAAAGAGGGGCAAGCATTGGTGACGGCCGACTTATCTTTGAGCAAAGAGGTCGAGGAGACTGCTCTGGATTCCTTGCATCAAGAATCCACCAAGGTTGCCAGTCTTGAGGTGGCTTTAATTGAAGCTAAAGCCATTCTAGACGTCCTCGAGCTCCTGTAGTCCCATTTTCGTGGTACGGAAGGTTTTCGTGCTTTCTAGCAGGAAGTTCAGCGCGTAGGGATCAACTTTGCTCGGGTTCGCTTACAAGGTCGGTGTCCTAAAGAAGTGAGGTGTGTTGTTGATGCCTTCGATCGTTTCTGACGGATGCATGGTAGTCGTGAGTTTGATGAGCATATTCAAGACCCGTTCTATCAGGGGTACAACTATCACGATGCTCTAAACGCGACTACTCTCCTATTTGTAGCTCCTCCTTCTACTCCACCCTCTTACAATTTCTCAATTTTTTGTACTGCTTTCTGCTTTCATGTTTCTTTTGCGTATGGAGCCCTGTATTTGTTGCCCTTATTTTGCTTTTAGCCTTTGCTTATTTGTAATGAAAGACGACATCTTTTGATGTTACTGTGTAAATATCTTCGACGGTTCTCTCCCCTAGTGACTTTCCTTTCACTTGTGAGTGGGGGGTCACTATTCTCGTTTAGAGACATGCTTGAGTCATCTGTTGTACTTTAACGAATGTATCCGAGTAGGAGTCCCGTTCGGCTGCTCCACTCGAGGAAATGCCTTAGAACGTCGGTTCTCCTAAGGCGTCCTCACTGTTGAGTGGTGCCACGCAAGCTATCCGGAGTCAGGGGCAGCCTTGAAACTTAGAGTGTTTCTGAAAAGGTAGGAATGCGTCTGAGTGGGAGCCCTGTTCGGCTGCTCCACTTGGGGAAATGCCTTAGAACATCTGTTCTTCAGAGGCTTGCTCGCAGCTGAGTAGTGCCGCATGGGCTATCCGGACTCGGGGGCAGCCTTGGAACTTAGAGTGTTCTTGAAAAGGCAAGGATGCGTCCGTGTGGAAGCCCCGTTCAGCTGCTCCACTCGGGAAAATGCCTTGGAACATCAGTTCTCAGAGGCTTACTCGCGGCCGAATGATGCCACGTGGGCCATTCGGACTCGGAGCAGCCTTGGAACTTAGAGTGTTCCTTAAAAGGCAGGAATGCGTCCGAGTGGGAGCCTTGTTCGGCTACTCCACTTGAGGAAATGCCTTGGAACATCAATTCTCCAGAACGTTGCTCGTGGTCGAGTGGTGCCACGTGGGACATTCGGACTCGGGGAAAGCCTTAGACTTTATGGGATATGTCAGGCCTACGGTGGTAAGGTACTCTACTTGGATTTCATATGTGCTTGCGTATTTATTACCATATTTGAGGACGCGAGGGATCGTCCTTGGCTCCGCAATTTCAACCGTCACTACTTTTAGACTTCTTTTGTCACTATGCCGCGTGCATTTTGAGGAGTCCCTAGTGGGTCCACCCAGCACGTCGCTTCACTTGCTCCAGAGTACAAAGCGAGGCGCCTTTTTTATCGAAGCGACACGTGGTCGTTCGATCCAACGGTTTGGGGAAAGTCTCTCCCCCTATAAATTAAAGGAACGATTCTTCTTTGACTGTCATTACTGCTTCTCCTTTCCTTCTTGTTGAGTCCACTTTCGAACGAGCGGAGATGTCAGGTTCTTCCAACAGCAACCCCATTTGGGTGGATACCTCATCGTAGGATGGCCTCGCTTTCTCGGAAGGACATCCCCTCGACGGGAATGAGGACTACCTACTTTCCTCCGACGAGGACATCTCATCGGACTAGGAGAACTACCTCCTTTCCAATGGGGTGTGTCCTTCAGGGGAGGAAGAGGAGGACGAAGCAGGAGAGGAGGAAGAGGAAGAATACGGGAGGGCTGACGACGGGCTCGGCGGAGGAGAGGAGGGTGAACCTTTGAATGCTGCAGCGGACTTCTTGGGGTCTGGGCTTCCCTCCTCCTGGGCTCCTCCAGACTTCATGCAACTGAGCAAGAATGAGCTCGTTGGCCGGGTCTGTGAACTCGAACGAGACCTCCTAAAGATGTGGGAGGAGTTCGTTGATGCTGAGAACGACCATCGCTTTGCTGTCGAGACGGTCTGAGAGGTCCTCTAAGGGATTGAGGAGACACATCAAGCTTATCAGTTCTTATTTTGCAAGGTGAGGTGCTTGCACCGGAGGATGGTGCGGAACACCCCTGTGCGCTGATCCGGCAATGCTCTGTCTTTGTTTGTCGTCTCTCTTTTTGTATGTATGGTGGCCGTGATTTCGTCTTTTATTAATGAAATCTACTTTCTTGCTTCACTTATGTGCGAAATGACGCTTTTACCCTGGATGGTCCCGCTCCTCTAGCTATAAAAAGGAGGAGGGGGTGTAAGAAGGTGTTTTCAACCTTCTTCACCCCTCTCTTTTTCGAATTTCCTCTTTTTTTCTCTCTTTTTTTTTGCCATAGAAGTTTTCCCAGGCCAACTTGACCTTAAGAAGCGCGTCTGGCGTCCTCTCTTGATTTGGTCTCACTTTCACGATCACAAGTTTCCAGATTCCGAGCGTGTGTGAGCGATGACCAACAAACGAGCCCGTGCAGTGCGGCATCGCTTCAAGAGAATGAAGTCGTAGGGTTTTTGTCCTTGATAGAAGGACTGGCTTTTCGTAGATCTGGGATTTTGAAAGTTTATGCGCCTTACTTTCGCCTTGCTTCTCTCTATGCATCTTTGAATGTAACTTGTAATGTCGATTAGATGAATAAAGCTGAAACTTTCGACATGTTCTTTCTCCTTGTGGTTTTTTTTTTTGCAACTTTCCCTTCCCTGTTTCTTCTTACTTTGACCCCCATGTGTCAGCTGGGCACTCACACGTGCCTGGTTCGTCCGTTCTGGGGGTTACGTGCCTCCAATAGGTATATCGCTTGGGGTTCCTTCATGCGCGGCAGGTGGGCGTTCCCCCGAAGGAGCACGTGGCTCGAGGATATGAATCGACTCGTGCTGTGCTTCATCGTCGGGACATTAATTCACCCGTACGACATTTCTCTTCCCAAGTCTGTGCCTCATCAATGCTATTTTAATTAGTGTCTTTAATGTAGCTCACCACCTTCATTCTCAGATAGGTGGTTAAGGTCTTATAAAACCAACAGCTTCCCTTTCGTCCTCTCACCTTTGGTAATGGGGCGAAAACGTAAGTTTTTTTCCCGTGAGAATGTTTCTTGTAGAAGTGATGGCTTTCCACTTGGCAAAGAAGAGTTAGCCTTCGAAGTCGTAAGGCTGTGTCACGCATTAGCCGATATAGAGAGTTTTGCCCATGGCCAGGCGGACCAGGCCAACTTTTTCTACAAGGCCAACTCTGTTTTTAATATGGAGAAGGTAGATTTGGAGGCGGAGATCGAGGTCGTTCATACTAAAAACCAGACTTTTCGTGATCGTGTAGCTACTTTGGGACATGCTCTATCTATCGGCCCTAGCGATTGCTCGAGGAATAAATGCTACCATTGGTCTGGGCGAAGGGCTCGCAAGGCACTTCCCTGTTCGAAACCTCCCTCGACTGAAACAGTCGTTCAAGGGATGGTTTTTCTGTGTGGCGGCTGTTCAGGCTCTACCGAAGAGTAGCGTTTTAAATTTCTGGTTTTTCTTACTTCTTGTTTTTCTAAGGTGATGCTATTTTTCTTCACCCTTTGCTTTTGTTTTCCTTTCGCTTGGCGCAATTTCCATGGAGCGTTGTTACGCCTCTGCTTAATAGCAAGAGGGACGAGTGCAAGTGCACACTGTCACAAGTAATAATCTGGAAATATTCCAAGTTCGTCTCCACAGGGACTAGTTTTCTTTTAAAATTGATTTTGCAAATTGTTGGAATGAGCAATCGAGTTTGGGAATAAAAATAATTAATTGGTTGAAATGCACGTTTTATAATCTAATAAAATAGAATTTTGAAACCAACCCTCATACTACTGACTAATTTGAAGAGGAATGAATTACACCTATCAGAATCTCACACTAAATTTACTCTCTAATTGCAAACTGGTTCAACTCCTATTCCATACCGCTTTTGGTTTGTTTAGAAGATTAGGCCAGTATTTAAAACATGTCTGTAAAATACTAGAAGAATCCTAAGTAATTTAAACTCCAACTTACGTTTAATGGGTAAGAGAGCCTATGTCTAAGATCTTGTTTAAGTTCTTATGTCTAAGTAACTTCCCATTTTATCTTGATGAACTCCGTTGACTCTAACCTTTTCAGAATTAAACTCAACTGTTGTGATTTAAACAAGTGGCCAGCAAGTAAAATCAACTAGATTAATTAACTCAATCAAGATAAGCAATTTGAGCGTAAACGTCGTGCTATCTGATAGATGTAATTAAAATGATGGGAACCAAGTCATTCGTAAGAGGGTTGGAAAAGCAAATTAGCTACTCATAAAAACATGAAAAATAGAAATAATAAGAAGTGGATTGAAATAAAATATCATATTAAATTTAAGAAGTAATTACAATAGCTAAATTAAAATCGAGAACCAAAATCTAAAGAAAATGATAACAACAAAAAGAAATTGCAGTAAAAATAATTCAAGGAATGTTGAGCAAAATTAAAGACAAAACAAATTCTAGAAACGTAAATTCTAGAGAGGAAACAAGCTGGAATTTTAAATGTCAAGTGAGCTCCCCTTTGAAGCTTGATGGAACTTGGTATTTATAAGCTAAACCTTGCAAGTTGGTGGAGAAAATCTTGGGAATTTGAGAGGAGGAGCTACGATGGGGCTTAACAGCATTTGGTTGCACGGATCAAGGGATGGATTGAGAATTCTTCTAACTGCCCGGTCAACAAAAGCCCTTATTTGTAGGTGGAGAATGCGCCAGACGCATTGCTGAAGTTTTTGGAGTGTTGGCGATGCGCCAGACGCATCGCTGCTAACTTTAAGATAGCCTCTGTGTCATATGCAGCAGGTGCATTGCTGCTTTTTCTTTCCTTTTTCCCATATAAAACATATATATTTCCTCATAATTTCATCTATTTATCCAAAACCAAGTGTACAAGTCTTTCTTAATAAATAGTCCCATTTATACCGGATTCAATGCATGAAACATATGTATTTAATTTCAGAAGACACTAAACATGCACAATTTGTAAACACTTTCAAGTATCTCTATTACACAAACTTTGGTTTTAAAATAATATACAAGTCTAATTATAATATCAAACTCCCTCGATTTATACTACTCATTCTATACTATACACATGACCTAAAAAATTTTCATGCGTGGTTGAAGTATCCACTGTTGGTAAGAGTTGTCGAGGCCATCCAAAATAATTACTGATTTTACTAAATTTAACTTGTAGAAGTAACAAGACCAGGTCAAATCCCAAGGGAACTAGTGAAATTAATTTCTCAAAGTTAAAAAATGGGGGGTTTTGTAATTTAAAAAGATAAACTAAAATGAAAACGAAAGTCAATCTTACCAAACTTCCAATCCAAAGGTGTGATTTTCATCCAATTGTAATCTTGATCATAGGCTTTACACAAAATTGGTATCTTAATTCAAGAACTTAGTCTACTTACTCGGAACAGCCGTGGTAAGTTTTAATTCTCCTAATTTAATTAATTTAGACCAAGCATCAAAATTAAATCTTATTAATTAATCAATTGGGCACGATAGCGTTCCATATTAATCAAAGAATAGCATTAAGGATAATGAGAATGACTAAACCAAAATTAATTAATTTGAGATAGCGGCAAGTTAATTAATTTTGTCCATTTTTTTCCCTAGAGTCTATTATGTCAGCTATGTAAACATGGAAAAGCCATAATACACACACATAAGCCAACCCCTTGCTACTTATTTCAATCATTCATGACAATTACGGATCACAAACTCATGGATAGCAGTAGAACAATTAATATGAATTAAGGCGTCAATTTAATTAATATAAACTGTTCATAAATAATAAAAACAAGAAACAAATAATACTTGAAAAAAAGAAGAAATCTCTATCTAACTTGAGCCTCCCAAGCTTACAATCGGACTTGAATCACCCTTGTGTTGGAAGAATTAAAGCCTAGCCACTCATGGTAGAGGGAGAGAACTGAATTTTGGAGAAGAGAGCTTTTCGTTGGAACTTTGATCATGGATCTCCCAATAAGGCTTCTCTATATAGAAATTAACTTTATCCTTTTTTAAAGAGGAATTATCTGAATTCCTAACTAATTGAGAAATATTCTTTTTAAAAGAAAACAAATTAAATAAAAGAGTTCCTAATCAATTGAGGATTATGTTTCCTACTTTGATTATATCTCTTTATTTACAAAATATTCTAAAAATTCATAATTCTCAAATTGGAGCTTCCCGCCATAATAATTGTGTCTGTATTTATCCGTTGAATTCTTCCCAATTTGGTGAAGTCTGCATTATCCTCTAAAATTGTGTTTTTAAATTATTATTCTTGAATATCTTCAATCTGCCACAAAATGATAAATTATAATTAAATTCCAATATTTAAATATAATAAATTAATAAAATGTAAAATAAATATATAAAATATGGGTATATTTTTCATCTTATGAACTGTCATTCCTCTTGTAGGGTCACTAACATAATACTTTTGAGTATCCTTCCATTCTCTATCGAAGGTTATAAAAACACGAGACATCGTGCAAAAAAATATAAAACTAAGTAAGGTATGTGATACACTATAAAAGAAACCCAAATAATTTTGATCCGAGATTTCCATGTTTGTCCCGATCCAAGATTGGCAATTTTGGTCAGAAATTGCCATTCTTGTCCCTTTCCAGGATAGGCGATATCAAAGTATTCAATCCCGGTCCAAGAATCGCATGAATCCTGGATCGGGATTAAAGAATCATAAATCTCGATTGAAGATTCATATGAATCCTGGACCAGGTATGCATTCCTATCTAGGATTCAATCTATCTATCTAAGTTTCTTTCAAATGCGCTCATCGATCCTGCTCGTGATGAAGTTGCATTCAATAAGTATATCATTATGGTGAGAATTCTTCACGACCAGTCAAGATGGGACCTGAGAGAGGAGATAGTGATAGCACATTACATGAGCTACATTTCATGAGATTTTATATTAGAATTATTTGTTAGTTTTCGGTTATTTATATTAGATTTATGCACATAAGATATATTTTACAGGAATGAATAATCGAGAGGAAATGAGACATAAATGGATCAAATTGAGATGGAAAATCGTAGCTTGAGCGAATAAACAAGACATTACAACACTTATTGGAGCCCAAATATACTTGAGAGAACAACGTCATGACACTTAGAAATGCACCACGATACCTACAATACAAAATAGTCGAAAACTAGAAATTTGGCTTGAGTGGCCAGTGTCTAGGCACCGACCACAGTACCGACGCACGACACTATGGCACCGCGGCACTCCAAAGTTTGGTGTCCACCGATTTTTTTTGTCCAGCGCCATGGTGCTATCGCACCTGTTTCTTTATAAATTTAGATCTTACAGCCATCTTTTGAAAACCTTTGAACCACTCTTAGGAGAGAGATATGAGATAACTCGAAAATGGATGGAAAATCAGCATCAAGTAGCTTAGAGAAGAGAAGAGATTTTCAAGACTCAGGATCATGGAGATTGAGTCGTGCACGATCAATAAATACAACAGATTTAGTTTATTTTTTTTCCCTTGATTTTTGTAGTTGGTCATGGAACCTTCTTTTAGACTGTATTGTTTTACATTGAATATGTATAGCTAAATTTCTTTGTCTTAGATTGATGTAGCACAAGGTTCGAAATGTCGATGTCGATAGAAATGTCGAGGTTCTGATTTTAGGGATATATCGATGGATATGTCGATGTCGATGGGTATTTGGAGAAAAATCACGGAAATTGTGAAAATTAATAAAAATTGTTTTAATTAGTAAATAAAATTTTAATTGTAGCTTAATTAAGCTATAATTGACTACTTCTAACCATTATATGTCAAAGTATGGGTATGAAAATGTATGTCAATAGAAATGTCGGGGTAAGATAATGAAGATTGATGGAAATAATTTGAATTAGTAAATTGAAGTTCAATATTGTTTAATTATATTTTATTGAGAATTGATAATTTATAACCAAATCTAGTGTTTAGTTACATAATTGAATAAGATCTGATATATTGATATATGTACCACTACAAACACATGTACAATTTACAAACACATGTACAATTATTAAAAATAGAAAGATAGATTTAAAAATTTTGTAATTAAATTTGAAAAAGAATTAAAAAAAATTCAACTGCAATAAAAATAGTTCAATATTTAAAATTGAAATAAATAAATAAATTTAAATAATAATAATAATATATTATTATTATTATTAGAATAAGAAAAATGAAAAAAATAAAGAAATAAAAGGGGAAAAAAAACAACAGAGGCGCATCCCATCCCAATCCCAACAACCCCACATCGAAAGGGATTGAGGGGATTGAGGGGAGGGAGGGGAACACGTCCTATGAAAGGCGCTCCCCTCCCCCTTCCTACTTTGCTCATCCATCGGCACTTGTGTTGGGCCTGTTATTTGGGCCAGGCCATCAAATATAATTTTTTTAAACGATATTTCTTAAATTCCATCAAAATATCGTTATTTGTACGATATTTTGATGATATTTAGTAGCCTGATGTAGTCATCGAATTTTATGGATTGATTATTTAATTCTTTTGATTGAATGATTATGAATGTTCTATTTATGTATCTCTATGCTTGATGCCTTTAATCTACCGGTCAGATTGATTGATATTAGAGTTTTGACCTACAGAATTAATAGCCCACTCATTCTTGGGTATTAGTAATTGCTTTACAGATTCAATAGGTGATATCAATTCCCTAGGACCTTTCTCCCCATTAATTTTATTTTTATTTTAGTACATGTTTATTTGCTTTTGTTCTATCATCCCACTTGATTTTGGTTCTCTAAATAAAATTGAGCGATTGTACCGGTGTTACTTGAGTGAACTAGAAACCCAATCCAAAGGACGATATCAGCATTCACTTACCAACTATATTAAAAGTTGACCCGTAGAGTCGTAGTAACCCGTACACTTGCAGTAAACAATTTCTGCTATAGAGGAGAATTTTTGGTATGAAAAAAATGGTGATTCAAAGAAACATATATTCTAAAGATGATTCCTGAAACATTGTAGGGCCTACGTTGTGAGGATGTGGATCACTGTTGGACTGAAAACTTGAAGGGGACAAGTGATGAAAACCTGAGTGTTTTTTTTTTTTTAGTTTTCAAACACAATAAAAACATGGGTATTGAGATTTTGTGAAGTTAGTGAAAAGTTGTTATGCATATTGTTGACAATTTACTATCCTTATTTATTATCTCATAAGGGCAAAGATGTATTTTCACAAATGCCAAAATGGAAAAGGGGTAAAAAAACATGTTGAGGAGTCACAACTACAAGTTTTTTAAAAATGGATCAAAGATCCAAACTCATAATCTTTGAAGGTTAGAAATACCAATTACCCTTCTTTCTTAGGGTTTTAGGACTCGTATCATATTCTATTTATAAGAGATAGATTAGGGTAAAATGGTGGTAAATGGGTTGGGTAAGAGAAATTGAACTTAAGAAGCCTTTAGACGTCTATTTGGGCTCTAAATAACACAAGACCCAAACCATGTTAAAGATTCAAAAACATAAGAATAACATAAATTGTCTCCCATATAGCAGACTTTATTTCACAAATGGCTTAGTGTTTTAAAAATTTACATATTTGGATTCCAAGATTTGAAATTTTCTAAGTAACGGTAAAATTGTACGAGTCAAAAGTGCTTAGAGAAAAGAGGGAAAGAAGAACGTGAAGAAAAAACCACATAACAAGAAAACAAAACAAACTTAAAATCAAATATTAATAAAAAGAAAATCCTTTTTAAATTAAAAGAAATCTTTTTTAACAAATTCTAATCTTTATTTATTTAATTTTTATTTTAATTATAAATTAAATTCTTTTAAAACAAAAAACTATTTTTAAACTTTAATTTAAGTAAAACTTTAACTTAAAACTAATTTACTTTTTTAACCCAAACAATTACATTAAAACCTTATGTTATTTTTAACCAAATAATTAAATAAACCTTAATAAAATAAATAATAATATTTTTTTTCACAAAAGAGAGATGGACCAAATACGGTGTTTACAGGTTGCCATTCTTTGTGTATCCTTGCAGAACTAAAAGGGTACAAAGGCAAAAGACAAAGTATTGGGAAGACGAGGTTTTTATTTAAATAATGTTAGAATGAAAGACCTTGCTAGACGGGCTTGACCACGAACTTTGATCGGCTTCGATTTAACCAACAGGAAATTAAAAGGTAATGGACTTGGCTTGATACAGGCTTCAACCACGATCTTTGATCTGGTGCGATTTAACTAGCAGGAAAATAAAGGCAACGGACCTGGATTGACATAGGCTTCGACCACGATCTTTGATCGGGTTCGATTTAACCAACGATAAAATCAAAGATAAATAAATACGCTTGCTCGAGCAAAATGAAATGTCACGAAATTTTTTGCCCTAGGGCTTTTTGGAGACTTTTTCAAGAAAAATGTAGAGAATGCATGAAATATGTTTGACGCATGATGATAACAGGAAATATTATCTTGGATGTGCAAAATAGATTGAAATCACTTACTTTTGTAATAACTTGGGATTGTCCAGATAGCCCGATCACCGCATTTCGCTTTTCTTCAAAACCCTTTTAACTCGATCAAGAGTACACATACAAACTGAGACTTGACCAAACACTCCTTAAACGGGATGACGACTTTGCCCCTAATAACTTTGTAATGTCATATTTGCCGCAATGATTCTAGAGAACAAATATCTTTATCTATGGGCTTCCTGTGCCCCTAAGTTTGATTTCGAGTAACAAGTGACCTTGGAGAACGTGAATGTAAGCAAATACACTCATTCATAAATAGAAAGAGACGAATAGAGAACATAATTTATAAACGAGATTTCCAATTATGACAAATGACACATATCTCAAAGATGTTGTTCAAATTTGCAGGCTATAATAGAGAATAATACACAAAATGCCTTTCAAGTAAAATACTGAGATCAAAATGAAGTGTTCCGAGATACACGGGAAATTATACATAATACTTACGAACATGATCTGAATTGACTGAATTTAAAAACTTGCTACAAAATTTAGTTGCTCATAACGCCTTTGAACCTATTTAGCCTCTTGTAAGTTAGCTTCCACGATAACTCTCAATGATGAAATTTCTACTTCAATGAGGAGAACAGCTTCCATACCATAAACAATGAAAATGGCGTTGCCCCAATTGAAGTACGGACTGAGGTGCGACAACCATGTAAGGCAAACGAAAGCATTTCATGCCAGTCCTTGTAAGTTACAGTCATCTTTTTAACGATTCTTTTTATGTTTTTGTTGGCGGCTTCCGTTGCACCCTTCATCTTGGGTCAATAAAGGGTTGAATTGAGATGCTTGATCTTAAACTGCTCGCAGAGCTCGCTCATCAATTTATTGTTCAAATTCCTTGCATTATCAAAAATTATGGTTTTAGGAAGACCATAATGACAAATAATTTCTTTCTTGATGAATTTGACCACAATCATTTTGTCACATCTCGGTAAGAAGCTGCTTCTATCCACTTGGTAAAATAATCTATGGCTACCAAAATGAATCGGTGCCCATTTGATGCTTTAGGTTCGGTAGGACATATCACGTCCATGCCCCACATAATGCCAATGAGCTGCCAACGTATGTAAATGAGAAGCAGGAGCATGAGTCTTGTCCGAGTAAATTTGACATTTGTGATATTTAGTTAACCAGTAATAGCCGGCTCTTAAAATTTGACTAGCCATCATATGGCCATTTGTATGAGTGCCACAAACTCCTTCATGGATTTCCTCTCTAATCTTATTGGCCTCTCTTTCTTCGATGCATCTTAGGAGAACCATGTCATAGTTTCTCTTGTACAATATTTCTCCACTTAATAAAAACTTCATTGCCAACTTGCAGAGAGTGCACTTATAATTTTCGGAAGATTGGGTGGATATTCTTTACTTTTGATATACTGCTTGATGTCATGAAACCAGGGGTTGCCGTCAGATTCTTCCTCAATTCTCATACAAGAAGCTGGGATATCTCTCCTCCTAACTTTAATTGGACAAACCTCTTCATTGAGTTCCAAATTGAACATCACTGCTAATGTAGCTAATGCATAGGCTATTTGATGATTTTCTCTTGGAAAATAATCAAATGAGATTTCATCAAATTCTTGTGACAATTCTGTTACAAGTTGTTTGTAAGATAACAAGTTAGCGTCTCTTGTTTCCCATTCTACTCTTAACTGATGAATTACTAGCATAGAATCTCCCAAAACTTTGAGTTTCTTGACTTTCATATCAGTATCAACTTGGACACCCATGGAGCATGCTTCATACCAGCCATATTATGTGTGCAGTCAAAACATAACCTGGCGGTAAGGGGGTACAGATCTCTTTTATGTGATATCAATATAGCCCATATCCCATGACCTAGCTCGTTAGAGACACCATCAAACATCATGGTCTAATTTTGTGGGTCTAAACTTTCCTCACCTGTGGTTATGGTGGAGATATACTCATCTAGAAAGTCGAACTTCATCGGTTCATAGTCATTTATAGGTTGTTGAGCTAGATAGTTGGCTAGAGCACTCCCTTTAGTGGCCTTTTGAGTCACATAGATTCCAAACGAATTGCTCCCACAAGCGCGATCTCGAGACCCAAGAGGATAGCACAGAAGATCGTTTGGTGGTGTTCAGGTGGAAATCATTGAAGAAAAGTTCTTCAAATGTAATTTTCCCCTGTATTTTCTTCTCACACCTTTGTTTTTGTTTTCTCAAAAAATCATGAACGATGATCCGCTTCCGCTCCGGGATTCACATTCCATCAGTAAGATATAAAATAATGGGTCGTCCTAGAGTTGGTGGCACAAGAACTTGAGGGTCCTACAAATACTGCTTAATCTTATCAAATGCTACCTGACAATCTTCACTCCATACCCCATCATTGTTCTTGCGGAGCAACTTAAAGATGGGTTCACCGTTGGGTTTTATGCCCTAAACTCGTGGTTTGTAAACATAAAACAAATATTCATTCAATAAAGTTGTTATTGATGTTTCTCAAGTGTATTAACCCAAATCCAATAAACTAACATCCTAGATTATGTCATGTTACTGAAACAGTATATAACAGATATACAGTATGTATTTAATATACAGTGTATATATTTGATATACAGTGTATATATATAGTATATATTCGATATACAGGTGGATAATGTTCCAGTAGTAACCTAAAGGGTCTATAGTATATGGATAAGGTTGGGTACCTTATCTTGGTAACACTGTGGATACGACCTACTTTGTAATAGTTACAAATGACTTGATCCAGGTCGTTCGTGTGGAGACATGCGAGTGGAGGTATCCTATACATTGAGTTTGCATAAGACCGGACCACGAAATAATTAATCTTTAGCAGTAACACCGTTAGCTAATAGATTAATATTTCAATAGGATGACTGGGTAACTCGATCTCAATCCTGAGTGAGTTATGGACTTCTGCCTGTTAAGGCTCATCCTTTGATTTGTATGGGTGAGAGTGGCTTGAGTCGCCGACTCAATATTCCTACCATTTTGGGGACGAGACCGAGTGGAGAACTGGGAACATAACTACACAAGATGGAATTCACTCATTCCCGACTTTAGAGTAAGTAGATGAGTGTTCTCTTAAGTGCTCCCACCCTCTCACTAGCTCGAGAGGGATTTTCAGTTATTGGTTGGACTATAACCAGATTGTTCATTAGAGGATCAACGGTACTTAAGGTACAAGATGTAACACAGAGGTAAAGCGGTAATTCGACTCAGCTATGGTTGCGAACACTCGTGAAAGATTGACTTCCATTATTGGTCAAAATTCATGGACTCAAAATATTCTATAGTGAGAAGAGTGCGACTGTGGGTCTTTAGTGGAATGACTGACAGTTAATGAATGTTGATTAATATGGTTAATGAGTTCAATAAATTAATCTCGTATCGTTGGAGCTTCCAATCTATAGGTCCATTAGGTCCCCTTGCTAGCTCATAAAGGATAGTTAAGAACATTTAGTCTTGAAAAGAATTTGAATTGTTCAAATTAGTTAAAGGGAATTAAGGTTAATTATATGAGATGCAATTAATACAATATATGTTGATACATTGTAATATAAAATTAATTTTGAATTGAATTCAAAATTATGAGAGAGATGAATATTAGAATTTGATTATATTATAGTTGATTAATTTAAGTTTAATTTAATTAAATATGATTAAATTAAATTAATTAAATTAATGAGATATATTAATTTAATTAAATTAAATGAGATTTAATTAAATTAAATTAATAATTTTTTGTACTTAATTAAATTAAATTAGATTTAATTAATTATTACTTTAATTAAAATTGTTTTAATTAAAATAAAGGAAAAAAAAGAAATGAAAAAAAAAAGAAAAAAAAATGAAAGAAATGGAAGGAAAATCTCCCACTATGGTGGGGAGTGGGGAGGTTTTCCCACTTTCCACCTTTGATGGTGGGGAGTGGGAAAGTGGTGAGTGGGGAAGTCCACTCTTCCTCCCTTTATAAAAAATGAGGTTCTCTCATTTCCTTGATTCTCTCTCGATCGTTGGTTGAACGAGTTTCAGAAACTCTAGCTTGATAACCGCTCTCTCAATCTATCAATTTCCCTTTCAATTATAAGACGGTTCCCACAAACCAAGTTCTTAACTTCTAGAGGATAGCGAGGAAGACTTTGTGGTGGTGTTGGTGTATACATTGAAGAGTTGTCTTTAAAGGTATGTATCACTAACTTCCTTTTTACTCATGCTTATGTCTTTTCTTTGTTGTAATTCTAAAACAAGATCAAAGCACATGTGTTCGCGCGCTTCTGCTGCGGAATTCGATCCCTTCATTCACAAGTTGCTGTTAGGTGAGATATAAACCTTGCGATGTAATTAAGTCGTCTTAGGAACCCTCTAACTTCTTTCTACGTCTATGAAGGTGGCATCTCTAAGATTGCTTTGACTTTATCCGGGTCAACTTTAATGCCTTCTTGGCTTACTACAAATCCCAGAAATTTTCTAATGTTGCCCCAAATATTAATTTGTTGGGATTGAGTTTCAATTTGAACTTCCTTAATCGACCAAATAGCTTCCTTGAAATAGTTGTGTGCTCATCGCCCTGTTTTGACTTGGCAATCATATCATCCACGTAAACTTCAATTTCTTTATGCATCAAGTCATGAAAGAGGGTAAGCGTGGCACGCTAGTAGGTTGGCCCAATGTTTTTTAGCCCAAGCGGCATAACTTTGTAGCAAAAAGATCCCTATAGTGTAATGAATGTGGTTTTTTCGCGATCTTTAGGTGCCATCTTTATTTGATTGTATCCTAAGAACCCATCCATAAAGGAGAAGGTTGAGAATCCAGTAGTATTATCCACCAACACATCGATATGAGGAAGTGGGAAGTTATCTTTTAGGCTTGCACGATTCAAGTCTCTATAATCTACACACATTCTTACTTGTCTATATTTATTTGGTATAGGGACAATGTTCGCCACTCATTCAGGGTAATTAGATACCGTAAAGAACTCTACATCAATTTGTTTCCTTACTTCATCCTTTATCTTGATCAACATATCTGACCTCATTTTCTGTAACTTCTGCCTCACCGGCTTGAACTCTGGGTTGATTGGCAATTTGTGCACTATAATGTCTGTATCTAAACCAGACATATCTTGATAGGACCAAGCAAATACATCAGCATATTCATGAAGTAACTTTATCAACTTTTTGCGAGTCTCTAAAGACATATTAGTGTCTATTTTAACCTCTTTGGCCTCGGCTTGTGACCCCAAGTAAACTGTCTCAGTTAATTCCTCATGAAGTCCCAACATCTTTTATCCTTCTTCTAGCATTCTCAATAACTCAACTGAGGGCTCATCATTAGACTCGACGCTGTATATAGGTATATCGAGCTCCTATTTCGAATCTTATCACATTTAATCTCAATATTACTGCTTAAGACATAATAAGGGAGAAAGGAAAAGAAAAAGAAACAAATGAATAAATTGCCCCGGAGAGAAATAACAGAGCAAAGAAACAAAGTGAATGAATTTAAACTTTATTGTTATGGAAGAATTATAGACAAATAATAGGTTTGGATAGAATGTACAGGGAATAGAAAATTAATTTATTAATTAAGAAAATGGGGGGAGGGGAATGGACAATTACTTTGACTTATTATTTATAAAAGACGGTAGCTCTAATACGCTCCAATTACTAAGCTCGAAACTGTCTGGGCACGGGAAGAAAAAAGGTCCAGTTTGCTCTATTTCTTCTGTCACTGCTGCCCTTACAGAACTCTCATCGTACTCCTGATGGATTATGCCGGCACTTCTGAAAGAGTGGCTGTAAGATGGAATAGTCCTTCTTGGGTATCATGCTCCCTATTCTCAAATCTTGCTAGACGTTTTGTTTTTTTAGGGTTCTGCACTTTGGTGATGTCGCCTCTATTTGGCTTATACCCTAGCCCGAACCTCTTTGTGTTCTTAGCCATCATCAGCAGTCTGTCTAAACTCCCACTGTCTCTCTTAAAGATGGCCTCCAATAGTCGTGGCTTAGGCTTTCCAAACTTCCCATGTAAAGTTGTAGCATTTGCAATCTCGAATGATTTGAATGAAGACTCAAAAGCTTCTTCTGCTGCTTCAACGTATGACATCAAAAGCAAGCCTTGAAACAAGAATGTCTTCTTGTCTTGATACGATCACCAACTTTTGGTCAACCGTAAATTTAATTTTATGATGTAGAGTAGATGGAATTGCCCCTACCGAATGTATCCAAGGTCGCCCCAACAAAAAACTATAAGCTTATGTAATGTCCATAACCTGAAATGTTATGTCAAAGGTGCAAGGACTTATTTGGACGAGATCTCAATATCCCTAACAACAGCGCTGCGAGATCCATCTAAAACTCTTATTATCACAGTAGTAGGCCTCATATGGGACATATCAACTGTAGCGTGGATCTAGGCATTATGTTTAAATAAGATCCATTGTTAACAAGGACTTTTGCTAGTAGGAAGTTTTTACACTTAATTGAGATGTGGAGAGCTTTGGTATGTCCTATACCCTCTGGTGGTATCTCCTCATCTGTAAAAAAGATGGAGCTAGATGTTGTTATGTTCCCAACAACGTTGCTCAAATTGTCTATTGTGATGTCTTGTGAAACGAAAGCGTGCTTCAAGACCTCCAACAGTGTATTCCGATGCGCTTCAGAGGATAACAACAAAGACAATATAGAGATCTTTGCGGGTGTTTGACCTAGTTGTTCAATAACTTTGTATTCACTTTGCTTCACTAGCTTTACAAACTCTTGAGTCTCTTCCTCGAACACGGGTTCTTTAAGACATTGTTGACAATACATGCAAGTATACACGAAATTACCAATTGTAGCACGAAACGAGGTCGAATCCATAGAGAGTTTGGATAATATTATAAACTATATTTGCAGATACCAAAATGTAAAAAATAATAAAATATCGATGTTTGAATTGTAACTAAACGAAATAGAATAAACAAGCGGTAAATGATCCCGGTAGCAGACACACTTCGAAAAGTTGATAACAGGAAGAGGTTACAATACTTAACAATGAAAATGAGGGTTAATAGATATGGGAAAGTGGGGGAGATTTAATATGCTTTCACTGACTTCTCAATCTATCCTCTAGCATGACAAAATTCATTAGTGCTCAACTCGACATGGTTTCCTTCCGAGACACCCAAACATGGATACCCAAAACTCCCATTGTTAAGTTTCCAAGCAATATAAACAAGTTCAAAGCATGATTAGGGAACCCCATTCCTGAGCATCCACAAATTAGTATAGAAAAGTACTAATCACAAATAGAGCAAGTCGGTAATTGGTAAGCCCTCTCATGTCAATATAGAAACTAGCATACCGAACAGAGTGGCCAACAATGTCAGGTAAGATTAAAGAGATAAAAACAGCTCTATTTAAAAACAAATGAAATTAGTTAGAGGTTCAGTTGTTCATCAGTTACAACATGTAAATCTCCCCCGAAATGGGGTTTAGCTCATGGAGAAAGAAGACAATACAATGGGTGAAGGAAGAAGATAACTCATTTCAAGGAAATAGCAGAAAATTGAGAAAGACGATGACAGCTCGATGCAGCAGTTGAATATCTCCTCTGTTGTCAGCTTTCTCCCCCGAAAATGGAGAGATTCCTCATCCTTGTCATTTCAGCTTACAAAAGTGTATCTCCATTGGGACCTGTGTGTAGCAGCTAGGGCAAAATGTTCCTTTTATATCAGGTCCCGTTTTTAGGATGCCCAGCTGAAGATTGTACAAACATGGTAAATTCCTGTGTCTGGGCTGTTACTACGCAGTAATTCCATGCTCTCGCGTTGAGTCGCTCCAGCTATCGTCTGTTCTACCTTAAAAATGTTTCATCCACTCTTCTCTGGGCTCAGCACTCTCTTCATTGTTTATCTTCTTTTTCCAAACTTGTGAATTTAAGCCAGTTTAGCGCACTTTTTAGCTAAAGCATTCAGGACCTGGGACTTTAGCTCGAAGTTCAGTTTATAAGATTTTTCATGATGTTTAAGAGCTAAAACCGACATACTTTGACAATTATTTGTATAAAAACACCCAAAAATACACTAGAATAACTCTCTTTTGGAGAGTTATAAGACTTGCATCCTTTACAACAATTTCCTCCACCAGTTCATCATAAATATCCTCGTTGAGTTTGACCTTCCCTTTCTTATCCTCCTCCACCTTCTCCTTCTTCTTCTCACTTGCTTTCTCTTTATTCTTTTGACTAGTAGGCTCATTCACGTGCTTTAGCAGGCTTTCCGGTGTATAACATCTCCCAGTTCATGTCAAACCTCCTACCCCGGTGATATTGTCAACTGAGAGTGAAGGAGATGATAACTCTTGCCCGACAGTTACCTTGCACTCATATCTCCAAGGCACTGCTTTGGAACTTTTATACTCGAAAGGAGCTGGGACCATGATAGTGACAGTTTCCAATTGCTGCTGGGTGCATCAGGCTTTTCACGGTAAAATATGGTGAGGGTTTTTGGCTTAAGAGCGGCATTTGAGCTTTCAGTCGCGAGACATCCTCTATGACATTTACCCCTTTCTTTTGGTAAGATTTTGTAACAGTAAGAACTTTTGAGTCTAAGAACTCTTGAACTCTCTTTTTAAAATGGTTGCATTTCTCTAGAGAGTGTCATTTTGCCCCAACATGGAATAGGCACGTGAGACTTTCATCATACTCTTTATACTTGAGGTTTGGGCATCGGTACTCCACTGATACATACCCACCGCCCAAGAGGATTTCAAAAAATAAGTAAATAAAAAGAGTTGGTTTTAAAATAAAGAATTTTGTTAAAAAAGATTTGTTTTAATTTAAAAAAAAATTACTTTTATTAATATTTGATTTTAAATTTGTTTTGTTTTCTTGTCAAAACTCTGTTACGTGGCTTTTTCTCCATGTTCTTCTTCCCCTCTTTTCTCTAAGCGTTTTTGACTCGTACAATTTTACCGTTACTTTTTTGGGTATTTAATAGGGGAGGCCACACAGAGGAGGGGGCACAGAAAAAGGCAGAAGAGAAGAAAAAGTTTGTATCTCTTTTGGCAAACCCACATTTCCTTTTCTTAAACACCAATTTCTTTTTTTTTTTTTTTTGATTACGTCCTCCTTTCTTTGCTTTCTCTCTCTAAAACCCATAATTACCCCATTTTTACTTTTTTTTTTTACTTTTGCTTTTCTACTTTTCTCTCTACCCCCACCTTCATCCTTCTCCTCTTCCTTCAACTCCCACCTCTTCCACTATTCTTCTCATTTTAAGTCTCACCATCTCAAGTGGCATACATTCTCCGACAGCCGCCACCTATTCCGACGAGCATAATAGCGGGTGACCGGTGACCTCACGACAACAACACAACAAGGATCTCTGACGCCTCAGATCTGGTGCGGCACCTTCTTCACAGCGACCCGACAGCTCATATCCAACATTTCAAGTAGCGCAGCAGCAGATTCACTTTTCGAGCAGCACCCATGCTAACAGCGACGACTCCGACGACCCACAACTCCTCTGACATCCACAACAGTTACTGGTGCAACACGACCAAACTTTCGGTGACCTCCAACATTGGTAAATAGAGATGAGTTTTGAAATTTTTCAAAAAAAAAAAAAAATGGAACTTTCCTTATGTGGTTGATGTTTTTTGAAAAGGGAATGTTTTGTTATTGAAAAAAAAAAACAAAAGAGATGGGTTTTGAAGTAAAAAAAAACTTTCCTTCTGGGGTAAGAGAAAACGTTTTTTTTAATAAACCAATAATTTTTTTTATATTTTTTTTAAAAATCATTACTAAGGTTTAATTTTGTTAAATAAGTAAAAGAGGTTTTCAAAGGAAGTTTTTATTTTTTAAGTTTTAAAACAATTAAAATAAACCTAAGTTTTTTTTTAAAAAAAAAAGGAAGGAAGGTCTTGTAATTTCAAGTATTAAATAAGTTTTAGGAAAGTAAATAAAAGATTTAAAAGAAAAAAAATTTTATTTTTAAGAATGAATCTCACGTGTAAAGTCAATTAATATTTATTTTTAAAATGAAAGATTTGTCAAACAAGTTTTTGAAAACAATGAATAAGATTTCGTTTTTAAATAAGCTTGTTTTAGATAGGAATTTTTAAATAAGTTTTAAATTAGTTGGTTTTATACGAATTTCAAATCTAAAATAAAAGTTTTTTTTATAAATTTTCGTTTATATTTTATGTTTTTTTTAAACAAAGTTTAAAAATAAAAAGTTTATATTTTGAAAAGGAAACTTAATATGCATCTTTCGATGTTGGTATAGTAGTAGTGGGCTTGGTTGTTGAGATCCACAGTACAAATTCAAGCCCTTATATGCCCTTTTATTATTATTATTGATTTTTTTTTATATCATTGCTTCTAAGAATTATTTCTAAAACTCCAATGATAGAAATTAGAACTTTCCAATATTTTCGAGGTGATAAAATTTTTCTAATGCCCTTCATGCCACTCATATCTATTAATTTCTATCTTATAACAAAGTATGAATTAATATAATGTGAGACATTTCAATCAAAACACAAAATTATTTTTTTGGACCAAATAAAATAATAGGATAATTTTTTACAAAATGTGGTACCGTTTTCGAACGGGTGTCGTATGGTGCTAACACCTTCTCTACGCTCAATCAACTCCCGAACAAAAAATTCTATTTTCGTAGACCTTGTCTTTATTTATAGGTGCCCAATCACACCTCGTAGATGATTGGTGGCGACTCCAAACTCTTATCTCGAAAGAGACCCTTCACGAGGTGACGTTGGCCGCTCCGTGTCGCGATGACGTTGTGGTAGCTTGGCGACTCCACTGGGGACTGTTGAGAGTCAAGCCATATTTTTTGTCTTTTATTATCCGTTATAAATAATTTTGGTCCATTATTTTTTTTGTGCACATATTGTCATTTAATTATTTGCTTTTATAATTTCGCATTATCATGCATTTCACACAATACACAAGCCTCCTACTTGGGATTTACCTTTAAGATTAGATCGGAGAATGAGTAGTGTGACCTTCGTGGAATTTTGATTCCTGTGCCAGCGCATGAAATTCTCCACTCAAGTTGACCATATTACGAAAGCGTATAGAAGATTGAGGGTTGTTTTCCTCTTGGTTGTGTAGGCATTAATTTTACACTCATTTTAGCATCAGATTTTCGCTATTTTATTTATTTATTTGTTTATTTTGTTTGTGTTGGTGTTAATAAACTGATTCATTTAAAAGAGTCTCATGCATTTACATAAGTTTATCATTTCTCACTTCATTTATTTTTACTATTATTATTATAATAATCGTTATTTTTTACAACAATTAAAAAAAAAAGAGTTTCACAACTTTCGTTTTTCCTTTAAAATTATTTTCCACCAATTGTGCCCAAATTGACCTAAGTCTTAAATCATTAATATTGACAGTAAATTAAAGCATGAGTTCAAGTAAGACTCCTACCCAAGAATGGAAAGAGCAAGACCAAGAAATTGTCTGTCAATGGTCAGAGAACATGCAACATACTCACGGTGACGCATTATCAGAGAATGTCGTCACGTCATTTGAAAGTGTAGCGTTCCCAGAAAATTAGTTGGATACCTTGAAACGATTATGGGAAGGCTTGAGACCAGACAGAAAGACTCAGTTCATAAAATGGCCACATAGCGCAGCTCATGTACGTGCGAGTCAATTTCTCAATGTTGAGGGCATTAGTTCGACATTGAGATCCGGCCTACAGATGCTTCACTTTTAGCTCAATGGATATAACCCCACTATCGAGGAATATCATACTCTCTTGCAAATACCAGTACAAGACAAAATTGAGGTTTATTCCTATGATGATGGGTTCGTATTGAAGAGCGTAATATCGCTGCTCGTAGAGAAGATATCTGCTGGTGAAATTGAAAAACATGTGAAAAGGAAGGGAGAAAACACATGTTTGCCGATAAGTATATCCTGAGTCTTCAACAGAGGTTCGTTAATGAAAAAAGGGAGCTATCGTTGTTAGCTCTGTACCTATTCAACTTGGTTTTATTCCCCAAGGTGAGTGGGTATGTGGAAGAGCGAATGGTCAAGCTATTTGTCACGGTAGAGATGAGAGTTAATCTCGTAATACCCATCCTTGCAGAAACCTTCTGAGCACTAACTTTTTGCAGAACAAGAGGAGTAGGGAGGTGTGCTCAGCTACTATACATTTGGGTCCTCAGTCATATAAATTGCCCACCAGAGTTCAAGTGTTCTCAAGTTAAATTTTCAAGATCGTGGAGTAGATTGCAGAATCTCATCATTGAATTCAACCAAGGGGAGTGAGACAAATCCACCTAGGGAAAGATGAATAGAGAACTTTCTTCGCACGACTAAGGCCAGAAGACGTGGAGTGGAGGGCCCGCTGGATGTCAACCAAATCTATGATGTATAGGTGTGGCAAATTTCACAGTTTACCGTTATTGGATCCATGAGGATATGTATCTTATGCCCCATTAATGGTGCTGCGCCAGATATAGGTACATCAGTTTATCCAAGTCACATGATTTAAGAAACTCTGAATTTGCCTATGATGTTGGGTTTTGCAAAAACAAAGTTCAGGAGATCGTAAAGGTGTGGAAAGTGATTGTCAGAATCCAAAGTGGCAATTACCACGATAATACATTTGAATAATATGAACTGTGGCATTGGAATAGGGGAAAAACTGTGCATCTCCTACCAACCGACTAGGGCAAAAGGAAGCTAGAGTTCCCATTAAGAGAATTCTCAACGGAAGGTTCGCATGATAGAATACGAGCTGTGAGAGGGGAACCCCATATTAGCTAAAGAAAGACTATCAAAGTTTACCTTGAAGCATTGAGTTAGAATTGCAACAGGCAAGAAGGGAGGTCGGTGACCTAGGAAAAGAAAACAGACCGCTGGAAGTAGAGGTTCGAGACTCTAATAGAAGAATGTACCAAATAAGAAGGGAAGAAGAGAGCTCACAGGCAACCTTGAGGGCGCGAGACAATCAAATATCACAACAAGAAGCTAAAATTGCTTCTTTACAAACAAAAATCTTGTCCCTTCGTGAAAAAGGCCACTATGTTGGAGGAGAAAGAAGTATAGTTAGCTCAGTATGCCCAAGAAAATCAAAGATTGAGAGAAACGGTTCAGGCGCTTCGAGCCGTCTCGACAAAGCTCAAAATGCTGCTAATGGGTTAATGCAGGATTATACTTATATCAAGGAACAATATAACCAAGTGGGGTATGAATTAGACCACGTGAAGCGCGATAACACATTTTTACGTCATAATTCATAACATGTGCTTACCCAAGTCGGACGGGCAGCTCAAAGGACAAATGATTTAGCTAAGAGGCACGAGTTCTCACGTCTGCCATTGCCCATACACAGCCGAATGGCAAAAGCACACTTAAGTTCCTGGACAAATTTCGGCGAGATCTAGAGCATTGAGGACAGTTTTATTGACAATCTGCTTTTACATATTTTCAATTTCATGATTTTAGCATTATGGTTCAAATTTAGCTCAATTGTTGCTTTGTTTCATTCTTGTAATCTTCATTTATTCATTTACCCTATTTATAATAAAACCACAGACTTATTTATTTATAGTTCTCTCTCCTTCTGTCGTCTATTTTTCTAAAAACCAAAGGAATTGTTCAAGATCGCTCGCTCACTAGCACCGCATCGCACTTACCGTACCAGATGCAGGGCGAAAATAATAATGGAAGATCAAGAAGTTGAGCAGGAGAAAACAAGGAAAGATGTTGAGGAGTTACGCGAAAAGTTAGATGCCACCCTCTTCGTGTTGGATAAAGACAAGACAGTTGCGGATCCTGCTACATCTAGCAACCCCGTCCATGAGCTGCAAGAAACCCTGCCTTATCCACTGGGTATGGTCCACCTCATAGACCAGTAGCAAAGTGTTTAATGCCACATACAACGTACAACCCTCTATATGACATTCCGGTTGGTCAGTACCCACCTCCTTTTGTTAAGGGAGCTCAGCGAATCCCAACCAACATCATTTTCTGAAAGCCCGAGCAAATGATGCCACCCCCTAAAGTCTTTAATGTTGGTGGTCTCCCAGTTAAGACAGACCCAGAAGAACAATACCCTCATAAATGAGAAGTTCGAAGTTCTAGAGGAAAGATTAAGAGCAATGGAGGGAACATACGTTTTTGGCAACATCGATGCCTCTCAATTGTGTTTGGCATCTAGATTAGTCATCCCTCTGAAGTTTAAGGTGCCAGAATTCGAGAAATATGATGGTTCTTCTTGTCCTAAGAACCACATTATAATGTACTACAGGAAGATGACAACGTACGTCAAAAATTATAAACTTTTGATACACTGCTTTCAAAATAGTTTATCTGGTGCGGCGTTTAATTGGTACATGCAGTTGGACAGCTCTCATGTTGGTTCGTTGAAGAATCTAGCTGACTCGTTCCTTAAGCAGTGTAAACATAATATAGACATGGCTCTAAATCGCTTAGATTTGCAAAGAATGAAGAAAAAGAGTACAAAAAGCTTCAAAGAATACCCCCAAAGATGAAGGGACACGACAGCTCAGGTTCAACATTCTTTAACTGATAAGGAACTATCTTCCATGTTTATCAACACTTTAAAACAGCCCTTCTATATCAACACTTAAAATACTGCTTCTATATCAACACTTAAAACAGCTCTTCTATGATCAGATGACAGGAAGCGCTTCCACAAATTTCTCTGATATTATGACCATCGGAGAAAGAATCGAGTACGGCATCAAGCATGGTCGATTAACTAATATTGCTAGTGAGACATCAACCACAAAGATAGCAAGTTCTTTGAAGAAGAATGAGGGTGAGGTTTTGAACTCACAACCTCTTGGTTTATTAAAAAAAAAAAAAACGTTTTCTCTTGCCACGAAAGGAAAGTTTTTCTTTTTTTTACTTTAAAACACATCTCTTCTGTTTTTTTTCAATAACAAAACTTTCCCTTTTTAGAAAACTTCAACCATGGAAGGAAAGTTCCCACTTTTTTTTTAGAAAAACTTCAAAACTCATCTCTATTTAACAATGGCGAAGGTCGCCGGAAGTGTTGTCTTGCACCAGTAATTGCCGCGGATGCCAGAGGGGTTGCGACGACATCGCCGTTAGCGTGGGTGCTGTTCAGAAAGCAAATCTGCTGTTGTGCTACTTGGAACGTTGGATCTGGGCTGACGGGTCGTCGTGAAGAAGGTGTCGCGTCGGATTTGAGGCGTCAGAAGTTCCTGTCGTGCTGCTGTCATAAGGTCGTCGGTCACCCATTGTTGTGCTCACCGAAATGGGCCACGGTCGCCAGAGAATGTACACCGGCGAAGATGGTGAGACTTAAAATGAGAAGAAGAGGGGAAGAGGTGGGAGATGAAGGAAGAGGAGAAGGATGAAGGTGGGGGGTAGAGAGAGAAGGAGAAAAGCAAAAGTAAAAAAATAAATAAAAAAAGAGGAATTATGGGGTTTTAGAGAGAGAAATGAAGGAAAGGAGGAAATAATAAAAAAAAGAGATGGGTGTTTAAGAAAGGGAAATGTGAGTTTGCCAAAAATAGATACAAACATTTTCTTCTCCCTTTATTTGTGCCCCTTCTCTGCGTGGCTTCCCTCTTAAATACCCAAAAAAAAGTAATGGTAAAATTGTACAAAAATACTTAGATAAAATAGGGGAAGAAGAACGTGGAGAAAAAACCACGTAACAAGGTTTTGACGAGAAAACAAAACGATCTTAAAATCAAATATTAATAAAATGAAAATCCTTTTTAAATTAAAACAAATCTTTTTTAACAAAATCCTTTATTTTAAAACCAAATCTTTTTCTATTTATTTGTTTTTTATTTTAATGATAAATCAAATTCTTTTAAAACAAAAAACTATTTTTAAAATTTAATTTAAGTAAAACTTTAACTTAAAACTAATGTTACTTTTTTAACCAAAACAATTACATTAAAACCTTATGTTACTTTTAACCAAACAATTAAATAAAACATAATAAAATAAATAATATTTTTTTTAACAAAATAGAGCCGGATCAAATACGGTGCTTACATATGCCATGTTGTGTACTAGGCCTTACATTTGCTATGTAGTAGGGATTGTCAGTAGGTATAATCCAATCCAGGATACGATCACTGGACTGTCGTTAAGGGAATCCTTAAGTATCTTAGGAGAACAAGGGACTATAAGCTTGTGTATGGGACTAAAGATTTGATCCTTACAAGATACACTGATTCTAAGTTTCAAACTGATAAGAATTCTAGAAAATCTACATTAGGATCAATGTTCACTCTTAACGAAGGGGCTGTAGTATGACGTAGTATCAAACAAGGATGCATTGCAAACTCTATGATGGAGGCCGAATTCGTTGCTGCTTGTGAAGCAACAAAAGAGGCTGTATGACTTCAGAAGTTCTTAACTGATTCAGAAGTTGTTCCAAATATGAACTTGCCCATCACTCTTTATTGTGATAATAGTGGTGTGCTGTGGCAAATTCCAAAGAACATAGAAGTCAAAAAAGAGGCAAGCACATTGAAAGGAAGTATTATTTGATACGGGAAATAGTGCAACGAGGGGATGTGATCGTCAAGAGATTGCTTCGGCGCACAATGTTGTTGATCCATTTACGAAGGCTCTCACAGATAAGTGTTAGAGGGTCATCTAGAGAGTCTAGGCTTAAGAGATATGTACCATGAAATCTAGGGCAAGTGGGAGTTTTGTAAAGGGTATAATGTATGTCCTAGTTTATTGTATTTGTACCTTATAGTACCCACTACTGTAAGCTTTTGTATACCCCACTAGAGTTTAGTTCAAGTGGGAGATTGTTGGGTTTTATGCCCTAAACTCGTAGTTTGTAAATGTAAAACAAATATCTATTCAATAAAGTTGTTATTGAAGTTTCTTTTAGAATTGCGTTTACCCAATTAATATACAATATATATTCGATATATAGGTGGATAATGTTCCAATAATAACCTAAAGGGTCTATGGAATATGGGTAAGGTTGGGTACCTTATCCTTGTAAACTATGGATACGACCCAATTTGTAATAGTTAGAAACAACTTAATCCAAATCTTTTATGTGGAGACATACGAGTGAGGGTATCATATGCAATGAATTTGTATAAGACCGGACCGCGAAATAATTAATCTTTAGTTGTAACACCGTTAACTAATAGATTATTATTTCATAGGAAGACCAGGTAACTTAATCACAATCCTAAGTGAGTTATGGACTTCTACCTATAAGGGATCGTCCTTTGATTTGTATGGGTGAGAGTGGCCCGAGTCGCCGACTCAATATTCCTACCATTTTGGGACCAGACTGAGTGGGGAGTTGAGAATATAACTACACAAAATGAAATTCACTCATTCCCGACTTTAGGGTAAGTAGATGACTGTTCTCTTAAGTGCTGACACCATAAACAGGTTGTTCATTAGAGGATCAGTCGTACTTAAGGTGAAAGATGTAACTCAGAGGTAAAACGATAATTTGGCATAGCTGTAGTTACGAACACTCATGAATGATTGACTTATTGTTAATGATCAATATCCATGGACACAAAATATTCTACAGTGAGAAGAGTGCAGATGTGAGTCTTTAGTTGAGCGACCAACAATTAACGAATGTTGATTAATATGGTTAATGAGTTTAATCAATTAATTTTGTATCGTTGAAGCTTCTGATCTGTAGGTCCATTAGGTTCCCCTGCTAGCTCGTAAAGGATAGTTAAGAACATTTAGTCTTGAAAATAATTTAAATTATTAAAATTTGTTAAAGATAATTAAAGTTAATTGTATGATTTGCAATTAATATAATGTCTGCAAATACATTATGATATAAAGTTAATTTTGAATTGGACTCAAAATTATACTATATTATTATGAGAGAATGTTTTGAATAACATTCAAATAAAATTTATATGAATTGGATTTATATTAAAACTATAGATTAAAATTAATGTGCATGAGATACACATTAAAACTATAGGTTAATAGGTTATGAAAGAAATACATTTGAATTTGATTCAAATATATTTATTAATTAATTATTAGTTTTTTAAATAATTAATTATATTAATTATTTAATTAAATAAATTATTAATTAAATATATATATTAAATAATTTAATTAATTATTATTAATTTTAATTAATTAATTCTCCCACCATCCTGCATTTTTACAGGAGAGCAGGGGAGTGATGAGGTGGGTAACTGCGCTTTGGGTTGCTGAACGTTGATGCAAGAAGGAAATCTCTCCCTCTCTCATAATTCACAGTAAAAATTCTTTGTTTTCAAAACAAGGTTCCCACAAACCAAGTTCTCAACATCGAGAGGATAGCATGGAACCCCTTTCGGTGATGATCAATTGGTTTTACGATTGAAAAAAAAGTTCTTCAAAGGTAATACGCTTCTTCAACTGTGTATTCATTCTCTGCGTATTTTAATTCATATGTTAAATTCAAGCAACACGATCACTCGCTTCCGCAAGGATTCAATCCCTTCATTTTTTTAGGAAAAAAAAAAGAAAAGAAAAGCCTCAAAAGTTAAAAACCTACAAAATCTTCTTCTTTCTTCTTCTTCCCCCCTTTAAAAAAACTCACGTTCTCCTTCCCTCTCCTTCACGTTTTTTTTTCTCCTCCATTGTTGAGCCCTAAAAACTTGCATCTTTCCCTACCCATGGCTTCCTCTAGTTAAAAGCACATCATTCATCATCTACCACAATGTCGACCATCCCTCGAAAATCCACCATTATATTCGAATTTCCAACAGCCCACTCCATTTATTTTTTTGGCCAACTACTGCTCGGGGTAGTTTTGTGCCACCAAGTTCCAATTTTGCCAATTATCAAGCCTCGTATGCATACCCAAACGTGAACCATACTTATCCGACATAAAATCCGCACCCTCGAAGCATTGTACAGTCGCAAAATGAAGCAAGTTGTGTCGGATAGTAGGGATTTTGGCCATATTTTGGAGTTCTGGGTATGTATTCTCAATATTTGTATAATCCGAGTCAATGTTATGGGTGCCAAACATATTTTCAGCCATCTTCGATAGTTTATCCTAATTTGAATAACCCAAACCAGCCCTCAAATTACTCTATCAGGGTCCTTTCTAGCCTTATGTCGGGTTAATGGGTGCTAGTAATTTGCATAATCACAACCAATTCACTGGAGTCGGGCCACCCATGGTAGATATCCCTCCACCATCTTCACAGTTTATGTTCTTAAGACCTCCGGGAAACTTTGTCCCATCAAACCCAAGCCAAACTTTCTTATTACGACCATTAGAACCATCACTAAGGCCTTTACCAGTCACAACTACAATTCATACTCTGTTAGTGGTGAGTGACCCATCTCTGTCAAACCCATTGCATAAACCTTGCTGGTTAAGGCTTAATATTATGAAGATGCTTTGCCTTTGAGTTTTGATAAAAGACAGGAAGGCAGAATAGGAGGTGTTAGGATGCAATTAGGTTAGGAAGTGGAGGTAGTTGAGATCAGTTCAGGCTCAGAATCCAAACGAAATCAAGGTGCCTACCCTTGTTGTTCGGAAAAAAGTTCTAAAAAGCGGGTCAATTCTATAGATCAGCACCATAATTAATAAAGAGGCAGAGAGCAGATGAATTCCCCATTTATACATTGAAGGATGTGTTATAATGTTTGAAGCAGCTATGAAGCAGGCATATGAAATTGTGCAACAAGCTAAGCTGACTTCTTCACTTTCCCATTCGCCTTATTTACATGACCAGTAGGAGGAGTGTGAGGGAGCACAACAACTTCCTCCAAAGGGATCGACCGAAACTTTGGCTATAGAGGAAGAGAACACTAATGTATCTCAGCCCAAATCGAATGACTTTACAATTCTCCAGCCACTCTTCCTAGGATTCAAGATATGAAAAATTTGCCATCTTATCTACTAACGCCTTTAATTTGGGGTGTGCCTATAGGAGATGGAATCGAAAAGATTATTCATGTGGTGCAAGATGATTCAAATGTAAAATCTAATCCTTCTATTGTGGAGTTCGAGGAGCAGTGTCAAGCATTGGTTCCATATCAATCTAAGTCACCACAGAACCCTCCAGCATCAAGAGATGAGGAAAGTAGTCATGAGTGGGCTAATGAGTTCCCTTGTTCATTAGATGAGGATGATGGGATAACATGAAGTAGTGTCTCCAGTTTCAAACTAGAGAAAGGATGAGCCTCAAGTAGAAGAGAATCAGGAGAGAGTAGAGGTGGAGAAAGAAGTTCCTGGAACTTCTACTCAGAAGGATGTTCCAATGACAAGAAGACATGCAAAGTCAGTACATGGTTCAGCGAAGCGAATTGAAGTCATCATCTTCCTCTGACCCAATGTACGAGTCATAGTTGGATCCTGTGGATAGAGTGTCATTATCAGCTTTCTTGGCTTCGCCTAGCAAACAGACAAAAGCCAAGACAAGAAAGTGTATGATATAGAGGAACATTCTGTCAAAAGCCAGAGCTCGAGCATGTCCACCAGTTTCATGCATGTAAGCCTATAGCACCTTGTAAGATTCTTGTGAAATCGAGGTATTAGAAACAAAATGTAGCCAGAACGAATTAAGAGAGCATGGATGTGGTTATTGTAACGCCCTAGGCCCAAGATTCAGAGATTTGGCACATGTTTGCTTTATCCTCACTCACATGCTTCCTAGTAAAGCGACTAGGAGGTCACCAGCCGAAGATTGCTCCAATTCAAGCATGCTTAAATTTGGAGTTCTTACGATTGAGTTATCGAAAAGGAAGGTGCACCTTGTTAGTATAGGTAATGACTATCAATTCTTTTAAGCCTTTCTTGACCATTCTTCCATGATCTCAGGATCCCTCTCATTCGGATGTGGTATTGGTTCATTCATATACCCCTCCTTTCTACTCGAACATCACATGAGTCTTTCTTGATACCACATCCGAATGACAGAAATCCTGATACCATAGAAGCATGGTTAATAAAAGGCTTAAAAGAATTGATAATTACTACATATACCAATAACGTGCACCTTCTTTTTCGGTGGCTCAATCATAAGAACTCCAAAGTTAAGCGTGCTTGACTTGGAGTAATCTTCGGTTGGATCACCTCCTAGTTGCTATACTAGGAAGCATGTGAGTGAGGACAAAGCATGCTGAACGGACTCGTGTTGGTTTGTAGAGATAGGTAGCTTAGAACAAGACAGTGCCACGATCAGGTCGTAGGGGAATGTTGGGGCAAATAGGTGTCGAATCCAGATTCCGAATCTTGATCCGAATCCTAGGCTTAGGGCATTACAGATGGTATCAGAGTGGAACTTTTCCTAGTAGGATGTGATTTGGGGATGAACCAAGGCTAAAGCTGGTGGGCATGTGACCCTTGACTAGAGATGAGGAGTACATGAATGAACTACATCCGAATGAGAGGGATCTTGGGACCGTAGAAGCATGGAAAAGGTTTAAAAGAATAGATAGTTACTACATGTACCAACAAGGTGCAGCTTCCTTTTCGGTGGTTCAATCATAAGAACTCCAAAGTTAAGCTGCTTGACTTGGAGCAATATTCGGTTGGCGGTCCACCTACAGTCGACTTTTGCTACAATGGGAAGACCTGAAGTTTTCTTTGATGCATCGCAGATCAACTATTATTATGAGTTACAGTGCATAAAAAGAGCTTAATGGAATAGAATGATGTTGAATCCCTAGGAAAAACAGTTGAACGAGGTTATTGAACTCATTGGGACCCCGTATTCTACATGGAACATACTATTATGAGGTCTCATAAGTTGAAACCTCAAGATTTCTCCTCCACCAGTTCAATTTGGTTATGTGTGGTTAACAACCAAGATATACCAACGAAACATGACGAGAAGATTAATCAATCAGAATAGGGTGTTGTTGGTTTATGAAATCATGGATGGTTTCAACCTTAACTTTGGGCAGATCATCCAGAACACTATGTAGGAATGTGTGAAGCAGAAGAAATGGAAGCATTTCTATCTATGACTCATCAATACTCTATGTCTAAGACAATGTGTTAGATTTCCGAATAGTAAGATAGCCTAAGAGTGCCTTATGATTCAAGATACAACCATTAAAAGGTTGATGGGTTCTGCATTGGCTAGGGAAGCAACATGAGGATTATCTCCTTCGAGGCAAATTCGGGAGCTATGAGCCATGGTTCACCATCTTAAGTCCTGATTGGAAGTGGTTGTTAAGTTTAATCAAGTTTTGCAGAAATAGCTATTCGAAGTGGTAGGTTTGAAAGTTTCATGGCCAGCACATTTAGATTTAGAAGGTGTTTCATCTTCGCGACCACCATGAGAGGACGATAAGTCTGACGACGTTCCTCCATCAGCTCGTGTATAGATATTATGAAAATGTCGATTTATCCCTCTTATCGATGTCGAACCTATGGATACATTAAAATGTCGATGGATATTTAATACCATCTCATGATTCTCCCCCACCTTTGGGTGAGCTTGATCTATCTCGCAGGTTTACTTTTCCTCCACTCGAGGAGGGTTGGTTTCTTGGATTGATTGTTGCTAAGGTCAAATAAGCGTTTAACTGCGGCATAAGTAGTGGTGAGGTCTTAAACCCTCCATTCGTATGGCTTGGATATAACTGAAGCTTCAAGTCTTCCATAAAAGAGAATACTTGTCTCAAATATCCAACATCAGTTTGGCAAATTGTTTAACATAGTCCTTAATGCTCCCAGTGTGCTTCAACTCTCACAATTTGCATCTCACCAATGGATTTCGACATTTTTTGGAAAGAGTTGTGATCTAACTTCTTTCTTCAAGTCACCTCACGTATCAATTGTGCATTAACCATCTTGGATGTCCATGTATCTAGACGTCCACTATAGCTTTGCATCTTCAAACAAATGCATAGTTGCCAAAGTGATATTGTCTTATTTTGTCGTCGTATTTGTAATGTAAAAATACTATTCTACGTTGAAGATAAAGTTCTCAAAGGGTAAATGACATTTCTGACACTAAAAGTTTTGGGTTTGGACTTTGAACCCTTTTCAAAATACTAAGCATGAAATATCCATTTCGGCCATCTCCAGTAGTTCGGCTCAGTTTCCACGGAGATTTGAGCTATCATCACTTCCGTGTGTGAGTCATTATGTTGACTCATCACTGTTGAGCTATCAATTTACTTTGAATTTGTTTTTGTGACCCATTTTGAAATCTCAATTATGTTAAAATACATCCTTGTCCCCATTCATTAAATATGGGACAATAAATTCTCACCAATACAATTGCTAACTTTTCAACAAACCATTGATTTCCACAAATCTCAATACCCATGTTTTCCATTATATGTTTGGCATTTGAAAAAAATAAACTTACCCAACTTGGACTTGGAATGGTTGAATCTCGAACTACAATGCATAACTGGTCCATGATTCATATATTGTACCGGGATTGAGCAATATCCAATCTCGGTCCAAGATTGTTAATTATCAGTCTTGGACCCAGACATCTCGGTCCAAGTTTCATAATCTCAGGCTGGGATTATATTAAATATCGATATGAGATTCACGAATCTTGGATCGAGATGTAATTCTAGTCTCGATCTTCTATGATTTATTTTAGAGTATATCTCATATTTTAAGTAGTTTTATCTTGTTTCCAGGATGCCTTATGTTTTTATAACATTAGATAAAGAATGGAGGGATAACAAAAAGGATTACATTGGTGGTCGTACGAGATGATTGACAGTGAATACTAGAACAACGTATGAACAATTTTTAGGTTACGCGTATAGACTAAGTAGCAAAATTCGGAAAATTTTGATATTATAATTAGGCGTGTATATCATTTTAAAATGGAAGTTTGTGTAATGGAGATAACTGGTGACAATCTTGTGTTTCTTTGTATTGGAGGAGATGTCTTTGGCTTGCTGATATACTATTAGGGTTGACTTTTTACTGCAGAAACATGTATCAGTGGGTCTATTTGACCACGATTTTGACTCATTTCCCATCATTATTTTCCAAAAAGGAGTACATATTCTTAGAGTAAAACATGCATAGAACATTTCTGTATAAAAGTCAAACTATGGTACTTTAGGAAAATTATGAGAAAAATGCGATCAAAGTTAGAAGAATATAACAGTTTTTTGTTTTGCAGGAATTGCACCTGGCGCAATTTTGAAGACCAACTTTGTCAAAACGTGTGTTTTGATTAATGAAGGGAAAGGAGAACTTTTCCTATGTGTTTGAATCAAGTTATAACTGTGAGTCTAAGTCAAATAGGAGTGGTTAGGTGTATCTCAACTCATTTCCACCTAAAAATGTGGGAAGTTCAATAACTCCAATGGCCTATATAAGAAAGTCATTCCTCCAACAGCAAATCATCTCTTCCAACCTCGTTTAAGCTTCATTTACTTTCTCATTCGATGTAGAACACGTTCTTAGGCTTTAGATTCAAGTTTTAGTTGTTATTTCCTTATATTTTCATACTTTTGCTTACCATATTGCTTTTAATTCAAGTTCTATCTTTTGTTCTGGTTTTATTTTGTTCTTCTTAAGTTCTTTAGCGAGTTTACGCTCTCGGCCTCACTCTCGAGAGAGAAGAGGGTAAAGCTAAAACTCATTTTACGGCTCGTTTATTCATTTTAATTCAATGAAAAATACTTCATTTATGTTTTCGTGCATTTTCTTTTCTTTAAAAATGTTCTAAATTAGTTATCGACCTCTTTGTGGAATTCCTTAGTCAAAATGATTTGATTTTTAACACGCTCGGGATTTGCCCAGAATTGCATTTGGCACTTTTTGGGTTGGTTTCTAAAAACTTCTCTATACATCTTTGTTTTCATTTTGCTAGTGGGAACTTGATTTATACACTAAAGCCCAATCTTGAGAAGGGTGAGTTAGGTAAAGTAATAGGAAACCAATATCTAATGTGACTTAGACATAAGCGTATAAAATATAGTCTTAGACATAGGCCCTCTAACCCATAATACAAATGAGTTGATAAATATTCTATAGAATTGTAATCACACATAGAGATATGATTGTAGGTTACCCTAGCCTCTGTAACAACCAAAAGCGGTAGTGAAAGGGTAGAACTCAGTTTCCCAAGAAAAGCCAGGATTGCGCCTGGCGCATTTTCCCAGCATCGTGTATTTTCCATGTTTTGCATCAAAGCTAAAGTAGGAAGCAAAAAGGTTGAGTTTTATTAAATTGCTTGATAATTAAAACCCCAAACAACAACATTTCATTACTATTTTCTTCATAAACCATAATTGCATATTTGAACCATTTCACGGTATTACTTGATTTTGAAAAGCAACAAGTCCCTGCGGATTCGACCTTGGATTACTCCCAAGTATTACTTGTGACCGTGTGCGCTTGCACAAGTCTCTAAAAGGTAGAGAAAGTCCCAACATATACATATCTATTGTGCCGAAGCAAGTTTGTTGAAATGAAACATACATTCCATCTTTCCCATATATGATATAGCTAGGTCAGCACATGCCCTCACTTCATACCTCTTCATCACACCCCTTACACCCATCCTATAGTCATATAGGTCATGTTATATATTGCTAACACCGTTAAATTCAAATGTTATTTCATGTAATTTGGGAGATGATAGAGTGCGTGATTAGTATACACAAAAAGGGCGAAATGATTACGAAAAGTTAAATGATGAAAGCAATGAATCATACGACCCATTGACAAAGGTAGAAGAAGAAGAGATAAATGAGTATGAATATGGAGAAGAAATATGGAGATGAAGATGATGATGAATATGGAGAAGAATATGGAACGATGCACTCGATGAGGAACCAATAAACAATGAAACTACAAGGGATGAAGAAGTTGTATACGGTGGTGAACAAAACATTTCGGTGCCCAATAGTCGGACAAATGGTATGTGATGGACCTATCAGACAGTTTGAGGATGAGAAACTATGTCACGGTTCGTGAATGTTCTATAACTTATGATGTTAAGGTGGGTTGTGTATTTAATTCAAAGCAAGAGTTTATTATGAAAATGTATATATAAGCAATGAAACAGAATTTTAAATCTCGAGTAAAAATGTCGATGTTGAAACTATATATCCTACGATGTATTGATCCTAGTTGCAAATAGAGGCTTTGAGCTACGAGAATATGTGGATGAGATCTATTCAAGAATAAAAAATATCCCAATGCCCATACTTGCCCTTTCGAACTTTTGAAACACAACCATAGGTAGCCAAGCATTGGATTGTCGGACATCTCGTACAATCGAAGTTCATAGATGTCTCTCGCACATATAGACCAAAGGATATTATACATGACATGCGGCATGAGTATGATGTGAATTTGAGTTATAATAAATCATGGCGGTTGAGCGAAGAAGTGCTCTGACTTATCAGAGGGAAGCTAGAAGAGTCAATAGGGTCTATTACCTACATATGAGTGAATGCAATCTATTCAAGACTAAAAAATATTCACTGTTTTTTAATTGGAACTATAAGAGGGAAAATATTTCAAATGTATGTTTATGGCCTTGAGTCCTTCAATTAGAGATTTTTTAAATTGCATCTAACTAGTGTTGGTTGTTAATGGTTCCTACCTGGAGGGGAAGTTCAAAGGGTATTATTATCGTCTACTTCTATTGATGCTAATAAACAACTTTACCCAATTTCCTTTGCGATTGTCAGTGGTAAGTTTGATGAATCATGAAAATGGTTTATGACTCAAATAAAACGTGTTCTCAGCATAGTTGAGAAAGTGGTCTCCGTATCTGATCAACATCCCACAATTGTTGAGATCTTTGCAACTACATTTCATGCCTTCTGTATCCATAACATTAAGATGAACGTGATGACAAAGGCCACTTTTCTTTAAAACTGCAGAAAGGCATTTCTTGAGTCCATTTTTCAGTCGAATTGGGGGGCAGGTTGGTGTGTTGCTAGGTGTAAGGAAATATTAGGAGGATTTTGGTGTTGAATGATGGGCAGGTGCTTTCTAGTGTGAGCTGAGATACACTCAAATGACCATTAATATCAATGAGTGCATGAATTCAATATTTAGGCACGCGCGTAAGTTTCCAGATACGGTTCTATTTATCATGCTAGAAGTGTGTTGCAAAAATAGTTAGACGAATCGTATGTATTAAGGTGCGCGGAAGTAATGCTTGAGCACACAAGCACTAACATACAAAAGTCAATTTCATTAATCTCAAAAGATAGAATTAGACATCAAATTACCTTTAGGTCTAATACCGAGAAGCAAAGAAACTTGCTCCTTTTTTAAAGACCAAAATGCTTCAAAAATTTGATGACCAAGGAATATTTTTAAGGCAAATCTGAAACAAGAATTGCATAATGGACACGATACACTTCGCAATTGGAAAAATAGCACTCAATTTTGTTTCACCCAAAATTAACCTTCGTTACACTGATTTGTAACATGTCAAGTTATTAAACTCGTATGATTTGTGTTTTTCAAAGATAAAAAGCCAAAACCAAAAAAAATAAATAATAATAATAACAACAGACAAACTCAAAAAAAAATTCATTATTTTAAATTTTTTTTTTATTTTACTTACGGTTTCGAAAACATATTTTAAAATCTAAAAATAAAAAATTGAATTGATTACCAATCAACCCTATCTTTTATAATTTATCAATTTCATGGCTTAGGTTTTAAAAATATTTTTCCCTTATATTTCCTGTCACATAACTAAGCTCTAAAAAGTCACATGACAATACAACAATTTTACATAGCTCTTTTATCATATTGAGTTTCATTTTTAAATTATTGAACACATCTCCTACAACATAGAATTTTGAAACAATGTAGCTTGCAGTTTTACACCGTCAAATGCAAAAGAGAGACTAAAAATTGTGGTTCAACCAAACATTCAAGATTTAGAGGGGTAGCCACATCGAATAATTTTCCGAGGCTCAGGCACTCCACATCCTCTTCTGTTCCTCAAAGCTTCCTACAACAGCAGATTGCTTTTCATCACCCAAAGCACTTGCAAGAACTTCATAAAATGCTAGTGGTTCAACACTCTCCAAAACCCTCACCCACTTCCCTTTCTTCTCATCTATAATTGTTTGCCCTACTTTTGATTCACCTCCATTTGTGACTACCTTGAGAGGCTTGAAGCTAAATTCTTTCTTCAGATTCACATGTTTCCCAGCTAAGCTCACTGCCCCAAGGACTTCTCCTAAAAACATGTCCTGTCAAAGTAAAATGTATACAAATGATTGATTTTTCGGTTCTCAGGAAGCAAAAACGATGATGAGAAAGAAGGTACATTTCTTAACAATTTTGTTTTTGGTTTTCTAATTTCAGAATAATGCTTGTTTGTTTACCAAACAAAGAAATGGTTAGTAAACTAAAAAAAAAAAAACCGGAGAAGTTAAATTACAAATTTAATCTATGAATTTGTTTGTTAATGTCAATTTAGTCCCTACACTAGAAGTTCCAACTACATTCCTGAAATTTGAACTACGATTCTATATAATGTCTGATATTAACTAAATGATGACATGACATATTAGATAAATATTGGGTGATTTTGGATGGATGGAAGAAAGTGGATAGCTAGACAAATAGGGTGGCACGATCTATGAAAGAAATTTGATATGTTGCTTGAAAAAGGGAGTTTGTTGGACATTCTACTTTATCTTGTCTAGTTGTCCACTTTCTTATGTCACATCATGTCAAATCAGTCAATATGTCTCCAATAAACATGTCACATCAATATTTAATTGACACGACAGGGACTAAATAGACCTACAGTTCAATGTTCATAATGGTAATTGCAATTTTTAAAAGTTTAGTGACTAATTAAATTGACACCATCAAAATTCATGGTCTAAACCAGTGATTTAACCTTTTCAAAAACAAGAAAGGGAATGTTATCAAATGTAATCTTAATATTTCATGCCTTTAACTATTCAGTTTTTCCCAGCTGGTGTACCAGAAAAAAGGTACTAAAAAAAAGCTCTAGTCAGGTTTCGATTACCCTAATTCTCGACTGAGGATGAAGTTGAATATATAAAGAGCCTAAAATTCAGATTGATTCTAAATGCATGGACCACTTAAAAAATCCATATAATGTCCGAACACCAGCAGAGATTTAAAAAAAAAAACAAAAAAACAAACAAACAAACTTTGAGAAACTACAGCCTGATTGACAAATAAACAAGAGCAGAATTTATTATATGATCTAGGTTCAGAAACTTTACCACATGATGGTACTGATGATGGTGCTGCTTCAGGTGATATAGTCTCGAGAATAGACGTTGAGAAAACCGTGCTTCGGGAGTTTTGTTTCTGAGCTTCAACCTTTTGAGGATCTTGTGAAAAGAACTTACTCTCCGTTGTACGTTCAATGGGATGAGTGTAATGTTCAATCCCGAGCCTAAAACCAATTCTGCAGCCGTGGGGTCAAGAAAAAAGTTGAATTCTGCATATACATTTGAAGGTATAGTGAACACATTTCCCTTGTCACCACCAAAGGTTATATGTCCTCCAGTAATATATACTTCCTGCAACAAAGAAATAGTAATATTAATAACTTGATGGTTAAGTTGCACATTTGCCCCTAAACTATCAAGATTGTGTTATTCAGGGTTGTGTTTAACAAGTCTCTGAGTTTTAAAAAGTTTTTAATAGGTTTTTAAACTTTCAATATTGTGTATAATAAATCCTCGAGTTTTAATAACTACCAAATAGGTCCCCCTGAACTTTCAATAATAGGTCCCTAAACTTCTCTAAACTTTCAAATAATGAGTTATTAGACACTTTTAAAGTTCAGGGACTTATTGGATATAAAATTTATAAATTAGGGGTCTATTAAATACAATATTAAAAGTTTGGCTATTACACACATTCAAAATTTAAAGACTTATTGAATCTTTCAAAGTTATGGGAAAAAACATAGCTTAACCTAACTTCCTTATTATTTTACCATTTCATTAGTGCACCATTCAAAATAATCTAAGATTGTTGTTGCCTATAGACTTCTGTTGACTATGGGTTTTATGGGAATCATGGAAGCAATTTATATATTAGATACTAGGGTTATGGCCTCTAAAATACTAAATACTATATAGTCTCTTAATCTTCGTCAAGACAGAGAAAATTATTCTCATTCAATTTGAGTTGAGAATGACGTTTGTGGTTGTAGATTTTTTGCAAAAGAATGCAACATTATCAAACTAACGGATATTACATTTTAGTTCCTAAACTTTGCACTAAAAAAAAAACTATTTTAATCCATTGTTAAGTTTTTTTATTTAAAAAGTTAATAGTAAACACTAAAATGGTGTTTTTCTATTTAAGTTCCTTCGGGGATGAAAATCAAATGGTTGAAGTTTAGGAACTAAATAGATTAAGCATTAAAGTTCAAGAACTTTAATATGATTTAAACCTTAAATTCTAACACACTACACTTCAAATAAAATCATTCCATACAAAGAAAAAGAAAAGATTTTAGTACCATAGACTAAATACACTCTTTTTTAAGAAACAAGAAACTTCTGATTGGAACATTTTAGTAGGCTAACCTTAACACATGAAACAAATAATTGGATTTTCACATCTACAAATTATCATAATGCAATAAGGAAAAAACATTAAATTGTTTTCATTAATGCAGATTATCTTCTTACGAATTTGACATGTCTATGCAATAAACAAAAACATTACGGTCGTTTACCTGAATCCTTGAGATTATGGCTTTAGTACGAACAATTTGAGCGAGATTCGTCAAGGGTCCGTTTGTTAAAACCGTAATCTTCTCCCCCGAATCTAGAGATCGAACAATAGCTTTCCAAACTTCAAGTGCAGACATTTGTCTGAGTTCAGGGTGATCAGTATCTCTAACTGCTCCAAACTTGACTGAATTTTCAGCCGTATATCTGAAGAAAAAAAAATCATGGAAGTTTGGTTTTGTCCATAATTTGATCTCTAATGCAATAGCAATGTTGAATGCATTTGAAGATAAGACTAAGTAAAATAATCCATAAAGATCCCAACAGCAAATGAAATTTCTAAAAATGAAAAAGAAAAAGTCTAATGATTGACCAATTGGAAAACAGTCAAGCTATGTTATTGAGTGAGATTTAGAATGAGCTTGTGATGACTTTTGAGAGTAGTAATTTTAATTGAAGCACATATTCCCTACGAGCACTTTTGGAAGAAGCATTAATTGAGTGCTTCTCTAAAAGTACTTAAAAGTGCTTTTAATAGTGAGTTTAGGATGACTTCCCAGGGAAAAAAAGGAATAATTAAGTGAGAAACTTCTTCTATGAACACTTTTGTAAGAAGTTCTAAGTGCTTCTCCTAGGATTTTCATCTTTCCAAATTCACCCTTTTAAGTTCGTTTAGAATTTCTAGAAGCACTTTTGTCTATTTAACCAAAGACCATCAAAATTTTGAATAGTACTTCTAAGTTTTAACTAGCCAAAATCACATTTTACTCCCCAAAACCCATACCAAACCCATACAAAGTCTGGATAGTTGTTATCTATTGCTAAACAATCTGCAAGTCATGAGGAAACATACAGCTCTTAGAAAAGCTACCTTCTAGGACTACGAGGCAAGTCCCGAGCGAGTCCGTAAAGTGTATCTGAGTCCAAGAAGCCACCACTACCATGAGGAATTGCCTTGATATACTTGCAGTCTCCAATAGGAGGAAATGATGGATGTGCTTCTCCAATGGCGAATATATCTCCAAGACCAACTGGAATGTCGTCACGTCCCATCATGTGTAATACATCATATACAACGTCTATTGTTGCAGCCGTTGCCCATCCGTTTGGGCTAATTATTATTCCCTGAGAAATGATATGTTAAAAGAACAACAAAAAACAAAAACAAGAAAAAAAAAGCTGTCATGCCTTAGCTTCATTCATATCAAGTGAGGCAATGAAATGGCCCCTTTTGAAAAAGATTTGAAGTTCTCTCTGAAAGGCACTTTATTTTTACACTTTGAAAGAACATTCAGCATCCAATTCTTGGTCTTTGGAATAAACTTGAATTAACCCTTCCCCTAGAAGTAGAAACTATAACATTTTGATTGATTTTGTTAGTTTCTTTGGGAAATCTACATAAAGTTGAAAGCATAAACACTTGTTTGATAACGTTTTTGTTTTTTGTTTTCTTTTCAGAAAGTGTGCTTAGCTTATTTACTAACCTTTTTCTTTGTTCTCTAATGTACTTTTCAAAATCGTTTTTAAGATCATGCCCAAAATTTTAAAACTAAGGTCTCAATAACCATTTCGTTTTTAATTTTCTGTTTTGAAAATTATGCTCGTTTCCTCACAATTTCCTTGGTATATTTTTCACATTTCTTAAAAACTAGTTTTCAAAACTAGGCTTAGATTTTGGAAACGTTTTTACAATGTAATTGTAGATAACAAAACAAAGAAACACATAGGTGAAAGCATTGTTCATAAGCTTAATTTTTAAAAACAGGAAACCAAAAACATTGGTTATCAAATCGAGAATAAGGAAATAGTTTCCAAAAACCTTTTTTTTTCTTCTAAATTTCACTAAAATTACAAGTGTTATTAGAAAGTAAAAAATAAACAACAAGAACATTGGTAAGAGTAGTTTTTATAAGAGTAATTTTTAAAACAAAATTGTTATCAAATAATGTCATAGTAATGGGTTTCGAGAAACTAAACACAAAATAACACCATACCTTTAGGTCGATGATTTCAACTGGTGTCTTCAAGAGATAGAGAAGAGTGACAAAATCTCCAGTGCTCATATCCATGTCAAAAACAACTGGCTTTCCTAGTAATTTCTTTCCAAATTTTGGTCTATATAGTACTTCCTTGTAGTTAGGAAACTGAGCTCTAAAATCAAACCTCCCCGTCTGTTGCGGACTATTAAGAACCTGCATTTTTTTTCAAACGAAACGATGACATTTCATTGACGAAATAAATGGGGTATAAAATGTAAGGATAGGCAAGACGCTGTCATATTCGCCTAGTTATCCTACTAACCATATGAAATCATAGAAATGCAAATTATGGTACAAGCATTGAAGTTTTAATTCAGTTATATTTGAAAAATCCAACACTTCGGCACATAATCTGGTACAATTTCGTTCCTGAACAAAAATGGAAGGAAGATAGTAAAAAAAGTAGAAAATGATATTAGATTTATTTGAGGAAGTCTAGACCTCCATTGTTGAGTTTTTGGATACATTTACTGTAAGTAAATTCTTCGTACTTTCCTAGTCGTTTTATTGTTTAAATACAATAACTATGAAACAAAAAACTGCTAAAAATTACTAAAACTATGGAAAGACATCCCAACAAAAGAAGCCCAAACAAGAAAAGCTAACTAGATAAAATAGGCTTCATACTGAAACAAGAAAGTCTAACTTGTAATTACAAAAAGTCTTCAAGATGAAGCCCACAAAGAGACGTTAAATCTAACAAAAGATCAAACGTCTTCCCAAGATCTCTCACTCCTCTAAAAATTCTACTAATTCTCTCTAGCCAAATGTCCCACAAAACGGGAAAAACCCCTAACTCAACATATAACATGATTGTAATATGTAACACAATCGAATGGCATAAAGAAATTAATAAATATGCCTAAAAAAATAATAAATAAAACCTTCTTTCAGGCTTACATCCAGGAAGCTTATATAAAATGCTTTATCAATTGAGCTGTTGGTGTCAAAAGTTGATTTAGCTTCCACAGCAACAAGAACTTGAACTGATTCAGAACCCTCTGCCTCCTTTGTGTAACCATCCTATGTGCATTGTATGAGACTCTTTTAGCATATACTCTAGTTACAAAACTCGTTGGATAACCACTTTGTTTTTTGCTATTGAAAATTTATAAGCTTTGAAATGGTATTCTACCCAAATATTTCTTTGTTTTATTATCTATTTAAAAAATGTTTTCAAAATCTAATCTAAATTTAGAAAACTAAAAGAATTAGTTAAAAAAAAAAAAGGCTTGTTTTTGCTTTAGATCTTTGGCTAAGAATTCATGTATTTTTAAGAAAGGTGAAAAAGATACCAAAAGAAGAATAATTGTAAGAATTAAGAAAGCAAACATGCTTTTTTAAAATATAAAACTAAAAACGAAATCGCTATCAAACGGGGCTAAACTGAACTCTTTATACACTAACAAGCAAATTCCCACCTTGGTTAAAACTTAGAACAATAAGTTGCTCTTCATTGGAAAATATTGGACAATCATCAAAGTTCCTCAACATTTAAAAAGGCCACATACCTGACACTTTCCTTTTCCAGTTGCAATAAGGCAGAATGGATCCAGCATTCCCGTCTGAACATGACCACTGTGCACCCCATTCTTTTGGACACCAAATTTTGGGACTAAATGCCCGTCGACAAGTGGATTTGATCCATCCGAGATCCCATAAGGTTCATTCGATGTAACAATAGTGATATTTATGTATTCCATCTTGGAATATGCATTACTTCCACCCCCTTTATCCAAATTATGCATTTGAGACAAAGATACACCAACCATAAAAGAATCCCACATCGAATAAATCTGTGAAAATTCTAAGTCACTACAATATGAACATGTTAAATTTGTAGTTCTTTTTTTTAACTTAGCTTGAGAAGCTATATAAAACAGGCATCTTTCTCATGAAAGATAATTTGAATCAGTTATGGAAGATTTACTTCAAAAAATCCGTTGTTAGCCCAAGTATCGCGAGCCATTTTCAAGGACTGGAAACAATATTGAGCCTCATAAGTGTTATGTCTCTGTTCAAATGCCAAAAATACATTCTTATCCACAGGAATGGTACTTGTTGCATCCAGAGGAACGAGTGTAACAGGAATTCCAGAATGTAGTACCTGTTTCTCAAAGAAGCCAACACTTTAATATCAGATGCAGATCCAAAATTTCACAAAAAGAAATAATACGACTATGTATTCGAGCTTGTAACCATGCCAAAAATACTTTTGTCATGGCAAAAAGCACTTCTCACTAAGAAGTTCATATTTGGAAGTAATATAAAGTATTTCATAAAAAAATTCAAAAGCACGTTGAAGTATTTTCGACCCAAGTGAGAAACAACAAAGCACTCTAAAGTACCCTGCCTTTGAAAGTACTTTGAACTGAATATCAAAATCATTTATAATGAAAGCACTCACAAATGCACCACAGACATATAATGCAAATATACCAAAACTCTACTAGCAGGAGGATATATGATAAACAAAAGGAAGAAAGAAAAACAATGAAAGAAGGTCTTAATATCAGAGATATATAACTTTTCAAAAGTTGTACTGCAACCACTAACATGTTAGTCAATTTGTATCAAAAGCATTAGGCACCAATTTAAACTAAGCTTTCTTTAGCTACTTTCCATGTTGAGTTAGCTGTAGATAAACATATGATAAAGAACATTTGACACACATCATTCATCATATTATACCGATTGTTTCGTAGATTAGAACACTAATAATTGACTTATAACGGCAGGAAATAGGAATTACTGTATAGGCAGCAAAGGGGTCTCCAAATATATTGAACTCAGCATATGGGTTTGTATTTGGAGGCCACAAGTTTCCAATATTGTTGCATGTCTTCCCATGAGATTTATCAGAGCAAATTTCTCTAATAGCACCACCCATGGCATAGATATGCTTTATATTTTTCTTCAAGTGAGGATTTGTCATAAGAAATATGGCCAAGTTTGTGTGAGTTCCCATTAGAAAAACTGTAGTAGGCCCTGCAGATATTGCATCTTTCAATACTTGCTGTGCAGTTGGCTGCTTCACAGGAGTGTATCTCCTATTACCCTGTCAAGTGTCAACACATTTAAACAAATGAAGTAATGTACCAAATGCACAATGGAATGGATTGGAAAATTGTTAGAAAAAAAACCAAGTCCATGCAGTCTTGAATAAGTAATAGTCGCGAATTTGGTCGCTATAGTTTTAGAAGTTTCGATTTGGTCCATATGATTTGGTAAATCTCTCAAAAGCCTCTTGATGTATCAAATGTTTGACAGATTTCTTATGTGGCACATGTCTTTTGAATGCCAACAAAGAAAACATCCTACATAAGAGAACTATTAACTTTTGGAGATGTCAAGAGGGTTTTGGGAGTTTAACAAATTAAAACTATGGGTAACAAATTGAAAATTTTAAAAACATAAGGACTGAATTGAAATTAAGAACAAACCATAAGTAATTAAAATGCTGATGGTTTAAATCTTATTTTTTAGTCCCTAAACTTTCAGCTTTATTCTATTTTAGTCCATAAACTTGCCATTTCTGTAACTATTTTGGTCCTCGAACATTAAAACAATAATCATTTTGGCCCTTGTTAATTTTTCCACCTAAAATTTACTTCCCAATTTTTCGTTTCAACCCATAGGATCCAAATACGTTCTCATGTTAAAACGTTAGTATACATCAAGAACCAAAATGTTTACTTTGTAAAGTTACTAAAACGAGCATTTTAAAAGTTTAGAGACCAAAATGGAATAAACCCAAAAGTCCTAAGGACTAACATGGACTAACATGGAATGACATTCAAAGTTCAGGGACCAAATTGGGATTAAAACCAATGGCAAATTCAACCAATAAGTTATGTCAAGTTCATGGGAGAGCAACTCAAATCCAAGCTAAGCAAGGTGATAAAAGGCTCTTCTCTTGAATCATAGGGGTGAACATAAAAGAGTTCATAGGAACCATGAGGATTTACAAGAAGACCCATCCAATAAATCCAAGTATTTTGTGCATTGAAGGAGCAAATGCGTAAAATAGGCAATCAATCTTCAAACCCAAGCGAAATCAGTTGGCCATTGCCACATTTTTCAATTCAGAATGAAGAAACTGTAAAAATCAGAGAGAGAAAGAGAGAGAGAACCTGAGGCAGAAAGGCTTTACGTAAACCAAAATTGGTATTGGCATAGAGACGTCCCTTCTCTCCCACTGGAATCGCTTGCCTGTATCTGCAGTGCCCAGCCGTTGACATGCCCTGCCCAACGACGCCGTATCAATGCCATATTCATCGACACTTCACCTCTTGTCGTTTCAATCTAACGCATTGTCGTTCGACCTACCAGTCGCTTCGTTTGTTTTCCAAACCACTCACTTTTGCCCACATACTTTTTCTAATTTCCTATCGTGATTTTATGGGACTTTGCTTTAATTTTTTTTAAATATTGGTTAAATTGTTAGAAAAATAGCGGTTGATTTTATTTTAAAAATATCTCTATCCTTTCAAATTTTCATAAACCTTTCAAAAATACTATTTGAATAAACATCTATTAATATTTTGAATGAAAAATTGACGTGATAGAATCTAGAATAACATGATAATTAATGTGAACCCTGACGTTTGCCCCAAAGGTTTAGAGGCCTTAGTCGACCACTACCAAATAAAGAGGATCATGGAACGAAACTGTTCCAATAAAGAGGATCATGGAACGAAACTGTTCCAATCCTCAGGGTTTTCTTTTCTATTGTCTACCAATTTTGTCCTAATCTCTTTTTTAAAATACTAGTTTTTTTCCTACTTAATCCAAAAAATGCCCCACATTAATTGTCATGTTGCTAGATTGTAGCATGTTAAATTCTGTTCAACATATTAACAAGGTTTGTTCATAAGGTTTTTCTTTCTTTTGAAAAGTCGGTAAAGATCAATAGTAGTATTTGAACTTTTAAAATGATAAAGGTATTCTTTAAACAAATGGCAAAATTTAGGGATAATTTTAATAATTTAACCTAATATATAATATGATACTAAATATAATTTATGTTTAAATCATGTTTTGATCTTATTTCAAAAAAAAAAATTCTTATTTTGATCCGGATGCTTTTATTTCTTTGTTCATTTTAGTTTTTATATTTTTAAAATATTCATTTTAGTCCTTATACATTCAATATATGTTTAAGTTTATTATGTTTGGTTTTTTTTTTCAATTTAATCTCTATTGTTTAAAATTTTCAATTTCATCCCTTATGTATTAATATTTTTCAATTTTTTCTGTCAATGTTAACAAATGTTAAAATTGGTTAATAATAAACTTACACAACACAATACTCAGTTCAAGAGAAAAAAGTCAATCCAAGATAAGAAATTTGAGATTTTTACCAATTTATTAGAAATTTTGTAGAAGTGTCGAAACTTTCATCAATGATATAGTTAGATGAGTGTTCCTTCTTTCTAAATTGATAAGTTTATCGTAAATCAATGTTAGCATTATTCACCAACCAACAGCGAGTTACTAAATTTAAAAAATATTAAAATATAAGAGATTAAATTGAAAAGATAATGATAAATAATTGAGAAATAATTAAAAAGAAATAGAAAAGAAAAAATTAGGATATTTTGGAAGAGCAAAGTACGGGGTTAAATGTAATTACCTGGTCAATAAGTGGTAGAAAGCCACCGACGTCAACATGAGGGGAAATAGAAACGGTATCATTTGGGGAAATGCCGCCTTCTCCGCCGACACCAACCGGGATGTCGTCTCGGCCCATCATGAACAACATGTCGTACACGTGGTTCACCGCATGCCCCGCTTCACTCCATCCATTCCCATTTATTGTTATTGCCTATACACACCACATCATCCACAAAATAACTCACATCATCCACAAAATAACTCACCAAACCAATACTTATCATCTCATTTTCAAGGTTGAGTGGATTAAATCAGGTCGGATTGGGTCGGGTCGAATTTTCATATTGGTCGGATCACCAACCCAAATGATCTAATACACACATTTGGGTTAGGTCAAATCCAAGTTGATTATCCATTCATATTGGAAGGAAAAGATCGACGAGAATTAAATTGGACATATCGCTAATGGAAAATAAAATACTTTATGTTAGGTTTATAAGGTGAGTGCAAGAAAAGTCCCACATTGGCTAGGGAAGGCAATGATCATGGGTATATAAGATAGGACAATTATCTTCATTGGTATGAGGCCTTTTGGATGAAATCAAAAGCAAAGTCGTGCGTGCTATGCCCAAAGCGGACAATATCATACCATTGTGAAGATACGTGGGGTACTACCGTTGTCCTTACCACTTATGGAACTGATTTACCACAACAGAACGGTGTCACATCTGCGCTCGTCAAGCCAACTTAGCTTTTTGGTAGTTGAAACTGCGGTTGAAGCGGACATTTCGAAATGAATGGGGCCGGTGCGTGGCGAACGGAACGGTTCATCAAGCCATTTCTCGCCTCAACCCCCTAAATAGGAAGAGGGGTACTTTACAAATAGGGGGTAATTGCTTCGCACCTGACTGTGATAGCCCTCTCGATACCTTATTGGAGCTTTGTTACTAGTGGCCGATTTCCCGTCGCGTAAACAAGAAGATTATGAGAACCAAGAACGTGATCTTCAATGAAAAAGTCTTATACAAAGACAGATAAAGTTGATTTAGGAAAGACAGAGTTAGATGAGATCATAGAGAAGACTCAGTATATAAGTCCTCCTGAGGTTGAAGAAACAGTTGTGGGATTTGATGAACATGTTGTGGAAACTGATGAACTAGAGTTGTGGAAACAGACCACCACAGAGGTATTCCCCTACATTAAATTACATTTTACTGACTGACAGAGGTGAACCTGAATGTTATGAAGAAGCGATTCAGCTGGAAGACTCTGTTAAGTGGGAGTTGGCCATGAAAGATGAAATGAATTCTCTAATGATCAATCAGACATGGCAACTTGCTGAGTTATCAAGAGGTAAGAAAGCTTTGCATAATAAATGGGTATGTAGAATCAAATAGGAGCCCAACAGTAGTAAAAGGTACAAGGCAAGGCTTGTAGTCAAAGGCTTTCAACAAAGGGAAGGTATTGACTTTAATGAGATTTTCTCTCCCATAATTAAACTAACTACCCATTAGGACTGTTCTATCGATAGTGGCAGAAGAAGATTTATTCCTGGAACAAATTGATGTAAAAATAGCTTTTCTCCATGGTGATTTTGAGGAAGAAATTTACATGGTGCAGCCACAGGGATTTATAGTACAAGGGCAAAAGAAAATGGTATGCAAACTTCAGAGAAGCTTGTATGGTTCAAACAGGCACCCAGACAATGGTATAAGAAGTTTGACAGTTTTATTTGCACTAGTAGATTTCAGAGGTGTCAGGCAGATCATTGATGTTATATAAGAATTCAGGGTAACTCATTCATCATTTTATTGCTATATGTTGATGACATGTTGATAACATGACCAAACAAAGAAGAAATTTTGAAGATAAAGGCTGAATTATCTAAAGAATTTGACATGAAAGATTTGGAAGCTGCCAAACAAATCCTAGGGATGAGGATAGAGAGAAAAGATGGTATTTTGACACTGTCATAGAAAGAGTATGTTAATAAAGTATTGAACAAGTTTAACATGGAAAATGCAAAACCTATGAATACTCCTTTAGCTAGTCATTTTAAATTATCTAAAAAGCACTCACCGACTACTGAACAAGAAAGAGATCATATGGCTAGAGTGCCATATGCTTCAGCTACAGGAAGCTTGATGTATGTCATGGTTTGTACAAGACCCGATATTGCACATGTAGTGGGAGTTGTTAGCAGGTATATGAGTAACCCAAGAAAGCAACATTAAGAAGCTGTGAAGTGGATATTCAAATACTTGAGGAAGACGACTGATTATGCTCTGCACTTTAAAAGATCAGATTTTAAACTGCAGGGATATGTAGATGCAGATATGGCAGGGGGTACAGATGGCAGAAAGAGTACTACCAGATATGTTTTTACATTGGGTAATACTGCAATTAGCTGGGTCTCAAAACTGTAGAAGATAGTAGCACTTTCTACTACAGAAGCTGAGTACGTTGCAGTTACTAAAGCAAGCAAAGAAATGATATGACTTCAGTCTTTCTTGGCAGAACTTGGCTTGAGATTGGGAAAAGGGACTTTGCATTGTGATAGTCAGAGCGTTATTCATTTAGCAAAGAATCCAGTGTTTCATTTGAGAACGAAACATATACAGATAAGATACCATTTTATCATATCAGCTTTGGAAGATGGAATGTTGTTACTCGAAAATATTCCAAGTTGTTAGAATCCAGCAGATATGTTTACTAAGATCGTCCCTGTAGATAAACTGAAGTTGTGTGCAACTTCAGTTTAGACTTCTCTAAGACTAGAGAGGAGTCGCTACCGTTGTAGAGGAGACATATTGTTTGCTTTGTCTCCCACATATTATTTTATTTAATCCTTTTAAGTGTAGGTTGCATTTTTTTTCACAACAAGTGGTATCAGAGCCATGGTCTAAAACCTAGCTGTATCGGTGAATCCTCGAGTACTGACCAAAGAAGTGGTGAGTTTCGAAAGGTATAGCCATAGTGTAATCCGTGAGTGTACTCTATCAGGTTGTGCCTAGAAGCCTTAGATAAGAGCAAGCTATTGTTTTTTATCGCCGAGAGTAGACGGATGAGTGACTACTTGAAGGGAGGCTCGGTGGTACTTTGTTCGAGGGGAGAATTGTTGGGTCTGTAAAGTGAGTACAAACAAAGTCCCACATTGGCTAGGGAAGGGAGTGATCATGGGTATATAAGATAGGACAATTATCTCCATTGGTATGAGGTCTTTTTGGTGGAACCAAAAGCAAAGCCATGCGGGCTATGCCCAAAGCAAACAATATCATACCATTGTGGAGTTACGTGGGGTACTCGAGGTACCGTTGTCCTTAACACTTTTTCACGATGGTGTCAGAGGTTTGTTGGATTGAAATAGGTGTTAGGAACTTAATCACATGGGGATGGAAAAAGGAGTTTGGATTTGAAAAAAACGAGAATGCAAGAATGAAGTTTGAAGAGGAAGAGGTGAAAGATATAGAGCATAAGGTAAAAAAAAAAGTGTTTTTAATAACTTTTTCAACTTCAAAAAATTCCTAATATCTCTTTAAATTTTCAATTTCGTTATTGAATATTAAAAGTATCTGATCTTCCATGACTAAATTTGTAATTTAATACTCGTGAATCATAACTCTTATGGTTTTATTAAATCTTAAATAATAGGTAACCACTATAGTTTGAAGTAATTTCATTTCAATTCTAGTTTTGCTCATTCGGACTACTCACCAACCCATAAGGGTTGGTTAGGGGTTATCTTGAAACCGACTAAATGATACAAAATGACTCTAACATATATAAGTTGACTTAACTATAATGGTTTGCCCTAGTGGTCCATAAGAGTCGGGAATAGGTTCAACCCATGGTGGCCACATACCAAACTTTCTAAGGAAGGCTAAAATAATTCAAATGGAATGGTTAGGTAGAGCTGGAAATTTTAAAATGTTGGAGAAAACTTGAAACCACTATGTGTTAAAGTCAACTTGAGGTCAACTAAATTGGTTAAAACATAAATTCTCAATCATAAAGTCGTAGGTTTGAACCTCGCCCTCGTATGTTGTTATACTTAAAAAAAACATATACTTGTTTTACAAATTTAAAAAAATATGTATATATAATTTAACCTGAAGAAATCAATGAAATTATGTTTGGATTTTTTTTTTTTTGAAACATTGTTATTCATTTTTGCTTTCCTTTATTATATTTTTAGAGATGGTTTTTATTTTTAGAACCAATGAAGTTATTATGAGCTGTGAATAGTATATTCAATGTCGATAATAATAATAACACTAATATTTAGGGAGTCGATAGTTCTTCAAAACAATTTTGAAATCAATTCACCAAATAAATCCTTAATCCTCCAAAAAGATACAATAATATAGGCAAACATATATTAAATATATATTTTTTTAAATAAAATACCAAAATAAAAATATTATATAGTACATTTAGGATAGTCTAACTTTTCATATTAAAAAAAAAGTTACAACAAACCAAGTCCTAGTAGTAGTAATAATAAACTAAAAAAAAGGTAGTTATATTAATAATAATAATAAGTTACATACTATATAATAATAATAATTACTATTATTTCCGGGTATTTTTTTAAAAAGAAGTAAAAGTAAATACATGTTTAATTTAGCTAAAATTATAATTTTTAAAGTTTATTTAGGTATAGTTCAAAACGGGATGAGAACTCATGAGGAAAGTTTAAGTTTTCAAATTTTTAATAAAATTTTTAAAAAATTATAATTATATTTTGTTTGTAAATAGAAGTACATGAATTAATAACAAATAAATGGTGAAGGCCAAAAAATTAAATCCAAATTTGTGTAAAAAAAAATAATAATAATAAATCCAAACAAAAGAAGGTCATAGTTTTTTTTTCCTTGTAGAGTTAGAAATACTTCAAATTTAGTATACTAAGTTACTAAGTCTTAATTATTATTTTTTATTTGTGTATTTTCATGTCCGGGAGTGAGAAAAAAATAATGTGAGAAGTATAAAGCTTTGAGAGATTATTTTTTTTGTAACTTGGGAGTTTCAATTCTGTGTGAGTGGGATAATTTTTACATAGAATTTTTTTTTTTTTTTGTGGGTCTTAATTTTTTCTTTGGATTATTGGCAGTTTATTGATTGTAAATTAACCTGATTTGCCAAAGTAAATTTAATAACATCTAGATTTTGATCTATTAAAACTTAATTAGGATAATTTAGGACAAAGGATGAAGATGGTAATTCAGAAAGAAATTGAAATTGTAATTTCATGGAATGATATCAATAAGTAGTTAAAGAGAATGGTGTCTCCAATAAATGAGGAATTCTAATTCATTTGTGTTTAACCAAAAAAAGAAAAAAAAGGGTAAGATTCAGGAAAAGGTCAACAAATCCCATTTTTCCAATTTTGTTAATTTTTCCATCACTCATTCAGTCACTTCTCTCTCCCTCTGCACTTACAAACACAGACTATAATACTTTGGGCAAATTTTACTTTGGGTTCTTAAAATTTGAGTTTAATGTGTATTTGATGGTTGAAATAATAATTAAAAAAAACACACACCTTTAGTCCATAAAATTAAATTTTGAAAAATAGATTTAAATGGTTTTGGAGGTTAGTTGACCGCAAGTACACTAATGAAAAGGTGACATGACCATCATTTGGGACTATGATTATGTGGCAAAATTTATATTGTACATTTTAATGATTGGACTGTGAGGTGGAAAAATGATGTGGCATTGCAAATTTGGCATTCTAGATCTGGGATGACGATCTTCGTTTGGATCCAAGTTCACGTTCGAAGGTTGTGTTGCACATTTGGAACACGAATTTGGTTCAAGATCTAGCATTTTAGATTTGGAACACAACATTTGTTCAACAAAGGTTGTGTGCTCGAATTTGTTTTAAATTTGACGTTTCAGATCTAGAACGAGGATCTTTGTTTGGAACAAAGGTCGAGTTCAAGTGCATTCCAAATCTAGTGGTCTTTGAACGAAGATCTCTCAAAACAATGGGATCCAAACGGAGAGAAGAGGGGGAGATATAGCAAACGACCAACAGCAAGAAGCGTAGGATAAATTGTGATGATGGAGAAGGATAAATTGTGATGACGGAGAAGAGAACAGTTATGACTAGGTTTGTCGAAGGAGAAGGAGGGAGGAGGACCATCATTTAGAACAATTTTTCAAATTTCTAAAACTTTAAAGGATTACAAGTACTGTCTTGTTTGAAACTTTAGGAACAAAATGGACATTAAATTCACAAATTTCAAAGACCAAAAGAATACTTTAACTTAATGCTTTCATATTTGGACGTTAATAATTTTGAATAAAAGGATGAATTTTTCAACCCTATGAACTTGACGAATTGAATCATTTTAACATAAAATTTCAATTTCTTGCAATTTAAACTTTCACTTTCATAAGTGTTGCAATCTTTCCCTTTAAATTTTAAAAGTATTGCAATTTTTACCTTAAAAAGGTATTCTCTTATAATGTTAAATGAATTATGAAACCTACCTTTAATATGAAATTGATAGGATTCAAACAAACAAGTGATTTTTTTTTGTTGAAACTTGTAATTTTTATTAGAGTTACTCAATGATTGATTTTTTTATATTTAATCATACATATCTTTTTCAAAGCTTGATTTTGATTAAATTAGTGAGTTTTTGAAATTTTTTAACCTCTCATTCTAAGCAATACTATTTTCACGATCATGTATCATCCAATAATCAAACCTTAAACTAAATGATATTAATCAATTCCGAGCATATCACAACATAATATATACTAAGACATCGGTAACCCTTCCTACCAGTCAAAAGTTCAAATTCCCGCCCCCACACATTGGTAAAATAAAAATTAGGGTTTTTGGGGAGGGGATTCATTCATGCGAAGAAAAGGCATGGCAAGAAGAAAGATGAAGGGGGAGAGAGAGAATAATTTACCTGAAGATGAAAGAGAGAGGTGGGTTGCTTGAGAAGATAGAAAATAGCAAAGACATCATCAGTATCAACATCTGTATCCACAACAATCCTTCGAGTTTGAAGATGAAGCTGGTGGGAGTGAAGAGAAGAATTTACCAACCAAACCACTGATCCCAACATCACAACCACACCCACCACTCCACAAATAAACCAACTCTTCCAGTAATACCCTCCTCTAGTACTTCTCACCATCTCCATCATCATCACCATCATCTTATCTCTACAAAACCCAAAAACCAAATTTATTCTTCTTACAGAAACAAGGAAAGATGATGCATGATTTCATAAAGTCAAAATTTTATTGATTTATATGATCATGTGTGTGTGTGATTGTGGTCAAGAAAATGAGAGATATTATTGCATTATTGTTGCTGCTACTGATCATTTGGAATGCTGATGATGGATTCCTTGAAAATTCTTTCATATTCCAAAAAAATCTCTCTCAATATGGCCAAGTGTTTGTTGATGGGGTTGGAAAAATGCTTTGAATTGGGGTTTTCTCAATCTCCACTTACTTGGTGGGGTGTGAGAGAGAGAATTGATGAGAGTGAGAGGTTTTTTTCTTTTCTTTCTTCCTTTTGAAAATGCAAATTGGTGATAGGATGAATTATTAGTGTTTCGTGCTATTCCACCTTTGAAAGAGGACTTCTTATAACAACTGACAAGTTCTTTTCCCTCGACTAATCTTTGGAAGGTAGATGATATTTTGGGATATTTTATTAATTCCCTTCTGTTGGATCTCATATATCATTCTTAAGAATGATGCTGGCGTGACTGAATAGGAAAATTTTTGGATTGTTACCTTATCAGACTAATATACCATATAAATGATGGATTATTATGGTATGTTCAGTGTTTCTAAGGTATTATAATTTAAATTCTTCTTTGTCATTTTCTAAAGGAGTACATAAAACTCAAAACTAACAAAAAGAAAATTGAGAAGAAACCAAAGACTCGAGCTAGAAAGTAGTGTTCACGGGTTGGATTGGGTCGGGTTGGGAATTTGTGGGAACCGACGGGTTGTAAAACGATGGCCAACCCAACCCAATAAATTCGGGTTGGGTTACCGGGTTCTTCTTTTTTTTTTTTCCTCATGTTTTTCAGCAAATTTGTTCCATCTAAAAAAGTAAAATATCAACAAATGTTATAATAACCAAAAAGATCTTGAAAGAGGGAGAGCAAGTGGAGACTGTACTTGATTTTGTCTTCATGTTTTTCAGCAAATTTGTTCCATCTAAAAAAAGTTCATATTTTTCTAGATATAGTTATTGTTTTCAAGTTCTTTATATTGGGTATAATTATAGATTAAAAAAAATTACTTGGTAAAAAAACAAAACAGAGAACTGAAGCAAGGGCGGCGGCGAAAAAAAAAACTACTTTGTTAACCGTATACCAAAGCGGCACGACGACGTGAGGTGGAGACGGGAGCAAGGACGGCGGCAGCGAGATTGAAATTGAATCTGAAAAAATGGAACCAAGCTTGAAGCTTGGAGGGAGAGATGAGGAGAGGAAGATGAAATTGAAAATGTTAGAGAAAAGAGTGAATAGGTAGGAATTGAAACCCTAAAAAGAATGGAGGGTTGAGATTTATTCAAAAACCCGAGATTTTCAGGGGTCAACCCGAGACCCGACCCAACCCAACCCGGTCGGGTTGGGATTTTTCCAACCCAACCCAAGGTTGGGTTGGGTTCGTCGGGTTGTCGGGTTCCTGAACACCCCTACTAGAAAGGGGTAACTAAAATCCATTTTTCTGACTCCATGCGATGCACGCAAACCTCGGAATTTCATGGGCACGCCGATTCTGACTTATATAGATATGGCAAAACACCTAACCTTCAAACGAATCGCTGAATGAAGGGCTTCGTCGGTGAACAAGATCACCTCTGTCAGGTTTGTTTCCTCTCCCCTAAGAATAAAAACAACTTCTAAGCAATCTGATTCAACGATTATATTTCGAGTGGGTGTTATGAACTGATTGTTAAGGACAACGGTATCCTCGTACCTCCTATTATCTCCACAATGGTATGATATTGTTCGCTTTCAGGATAACTCTCATGGCTTTGCTTTTGGTTTCACCAAAAAATTTTCGTACCAATAGAGATAATTATTGTCCTCATCTATATACCATTGATCACTCTCTTCCCTAATCGATGTGAGACTTTGTTTGCACACCTTGCAACTCCAACAATCCTCCCCTTGAACACAATGTCACTTGTATTTTACTTTGAATAGTTATGCAACTCATCTACTCCTAACTGACAATGAGAGTTTGCTTCTATCCTAACACGTCCAGATAGAGCCCTTGCTACAAGGACCACATTGTGGGAACACTTGGTATCATTCTATTGCATCTTCAATTTCCTCCCCTCGAACAAAGGTACCTCTTATCCTACCAGGAAGACCGGTGTGAGAACTGATAAGACTACTTTTCTATCAATCTCTGTGACTAGATAGATCATCTTGCTCGACTTCGAGTACTTTTTGTTCGATTTGAAGATTCATCCACAATTTTTCGTAATGGCTATTTGGCTCCCTAATTACTCTTGTTCGGTCTCATCTCCGAGGATTTATCCAACATAGCTAGGTTTAATTTTTTTAAAAAAATATAGATCAATTAATCCTCCTGTAAGTTCTTCCAACAAGAATTATTTGATTTTCCCTTTCTACATGTTAAAAGCAGATAAGTAATTAACAATAATATAAGGAATAAAAGATAGGGATAAAAAAGCTTAACACCTTAGAGATCATACTATAGTTGAGAATATTACATTGTAGATCTCAATGAAGATATCACTGTACAATGACTATCTTGCTTCTAAGTATCTTAACAATGGTTATCTAGGATTGCAAAATTGAAAATACTCTCACTAAACTCATTAATACAAACTCTTTTTCTCATACTGCACATAACCACTCAAATCTCTTTAATTTGGATTCCCTATAAATAAAACCTTAACAAAATGACTATATTTATAGGAAGCTAAATATTCTAATTCTTATAAGAAAATGTATCTTAATCCTTATAAGAAAAGCAATATCCTACTCTTTGTGGAAATTCGTAGTAGTGTTGAAATTTTTTTTTCTCGTTGGATACACAGGTCTCCCGTTTTGGCTCTATTATCCTAACAATCTCCCACTTGGAGACAAAACATTGATCTTGCCTCCAACTACAACAACAATCTTTAATAATCGACTTTGAAAGCTCCAAGGCTTCTTTTGAAATAGTTCTCTGATCTTCTTGAAAACTTCAAGACTTTTCCTACAAGTTACAAACTTGTAAAACAAAATATCATAAATCACTACTCCTATCTATCTTTGCCTTGAGGTCGGGAAATGTACATAGTTTTGTCTTCCAGACACAAAAGACACAGTCACGTGCTCCCACTCAAACTAAGTGACGATATCTGAAGTTTCCTTCTTTCTCAAATATTGATTCTTAAAGAATAAAGATATTCTCACTGATGACTTGACAGCACTATTCAAGCCTGTTGCTAGAATTTGAACTCCACTCTTTACCTCAACACCTACTAGGTTCATCTTCTCTTATGCAACTATTCGTTTACGTGACTTCATCAATTCATCCATCTTTCTGACAATTGGGGATAGTCCCTGGCAACCTAAAGAACCTATTTTGTTTTCTGACTTCCCAATTGTTGTTCCTGAATTGATGATAGATCCTCATAATCTATTCTGATTGTCCTTGTTGCAAGTTCAGTCCTACCTCTTTGGACACTATTTGCAACTTGCATCGATCGTCTCAATGATCCTCTGGCAACACTCAATCGCGACGTGTAAATTGTAGATTTTATATTGCAATTGTTACCAACTTGGATCCTTTAGTGAGCTTTCATTGGTTTCCACCAAACTCACTCTGATAACCATCATCGTTCAACTTACTTGCATATATAAGGTTCATTCTTATACTGGGTATATACCTGAAATCTCACAAAAGTAACTCAGTCCCACTCTTAGTCTTCGATCGTATATTTCTAATCCCTCTAGTTTTTGAAAGTTTTTCATTCCTCATCCTCACCTTAGTAGTGATTTTCTTTTCTTAAAGATATGAACAATCTCTTATTTGGAGATATATGTGCTAAAGATGTGCTATCTATTATCCACTCTAATGACTGGAAAATAATCAACACAAATGAGGGCATCATCTACAACTGCATTTGACTCCACCATATACCTTTTCAGATCCTCCTTTAATATTTTACAATCTTTCTTGATGTGACCCTTTTTGTGGCAGTGAAAACATTCGACCTTCCAATTCCTCCTATTATGCTTATCGTCAGACACAACCGCCTATTTACCTTTTTGAACATCTAATATTGAGTCTTGTTTGGAAGTAGATTATTTTCCAAATATCTTCCTGCAAATTTCTTCAACAATTGCCACATCACAAGTTTCTAAAAGTTTCGTACATTGTTGTCCTCTAATGAATGGACATAGCGGCCTTCATCATTTTCCAACTTTCAGGTAAAGATATTAGCAACAAAATTTCACTTACTTCGTCATTAATAGTAATATTAACTGATGTTAATTGATTGAAGAAATTTGTGACCTAATTTTTGTAGGAATTGACAGAAGCATTATCTTCCATCTTAATGTTAAAAAAATCTTCTTACAAGATATACCTTATAATTAGCTGAGAGTTTTTCGTACTTATTTGTCAGTGCTTTTATCAGACCTATTGTCATCGTTTCATTTGTCAGAAGACTATCACATTCATCAACAAACACAATGTATAAAAAATAAAAAATCCCTAACAGCCTAAAGTTTTCACATCATTTACAAATTTAAATAACTTTCAAGATTGTGAACAGCTAAATTAGTTATAATATATATCTCCGACCAAAAGATTAGAAGTACACAAATTGGGAACTGAATTATCTATTTGGCAGATTTGTTTTTTAAAACTGATTTTGAATTATGTGATCCAGTGGAAATTATCAAAAGAACATAGGTATATTTCAGATTTTAAATTTGAAACTTGGAAATGTAGAATTATATTAAAAATGAAAACTTTGATAAATATACTATTTCATTTTATAAACTCATTTCATTTGTGTTAAATATAATTTATTATATTTTATATTATAAATTATAAAATATTTGATGAATTGAGGTTGAAGTAAGATAATCCGGTTTCAAGATTCATGGGATTATGAGGAAAAATTTTCCGTTGAATATTTAATTTTAATTATTTTTAAATAAAAATAATTAGCATTAATATTATTTACTAATTTAAATAATTAATTGCATAATTAAATATGTGTATCAATTGAAAAAGTTATGTATGTATCTTACATCACCCTAAATACTCCGCCGCAAGACTTGATGGGAAAAACTCCTGAAGAAAGCAGAAAAAAATACACAAGAATTAACTTGGAAAACTCCAAACTGGAGAGAAAAAACCACGGCCCACAAAGTAAAATCTATTCTATGAAAAATTATTACAATCACACATATGTCCCCCATCGACTCCAATTACACAAAACACTTTCTCAAAGCAAATACTCAGTTAACTAGTATTAGACTTAACAAATTTCAATTGGAATGATTAAAACCCAAAGTCATGAGCCCCTTTTATAACAGTTGGAGCACACTCCCTCTTTGTACTTTTCCAATATGGAACAATTGCACTTCTAATATATTTTGCCAAAACTCAACAAATTCCACATTGACAAGATATTGAAGAATTCACAGCTTCCACTACACATTATCTTCATCGGAAGTTATAGTTCTCTACTCCACCATAATAGACCACTTGGAATATTGACTTCCAAGATGTTTATTCGTTGTCACACGTCAATAAATCCTACTGAAATTTATGGTGCAACCTCCACTCGCTTGACTCATTTGAAAGTTCTTCAACCATCAACATAATTTCCCACCACATACACCCTGAATAACTGCCAAGCTAATGCCTATGTGTAAACTTGTGGAACTGCTAACATTGATAGAATGTTAATCACGAAGCGAAAACGAGAATCGTGTTTGTGAATTTAGGGACAAAATAAATGCTGGGCTTCTTATAACATTTTCTAGAACCACCGCTAAACTCCGCTAGACTACCATCACCGCTTAGCTTTTTAGAAGCACTATTGCCCGATTTTCCCTCCAACACCTTGTGTATAACTCATATAATATCAGCACATCCTTGACTTGTTCTTGCTACAAGCCAAAATTGATCAATCTGTCAAATTTCTCCACGTCAATCTTCACTGGACTCATAAAGAATGACATAACTGCTTCACACCCTTAACGAATCTTCAAATATTGAACAACCCACACTATTCACAAAACTGTAACTCATTTCAAGAAATCTTTTTTGATGTGGATTATTAGACAATGTTGTAACCACATAGCATATTCGGAAATTAAAGAAACTACAAACCTAAAACTTTGATACCACTTGATGAGGAAAACTTCAAACTAGAGAAATAACCACAACCCACAAGAGAAAATCCATTATGTGAAAAATTATTACAATCAAACAAATTTCTCTCCCTGACCCCAATTGCACAAAACACATGATTAAAACCTAAAGTCATGAACACTTTTTATAGCACTTAGAGCACACACCCTCGTACTTTTTCAATATATCAAAACTTTTAGCACTTGGAGCATACTCCCTCCTTTTTATTTTTCCAACGTGGACAATTGCACTTATAGTATATTTTCTTAAAACCCAAACAAGACTTACCCTAAGTTCGGTACAACACCTACTGATTCTTATCCCTCATTTTTCTACCTGTTTTCTTCATTTACGACTGAAATTTGGAAGAATTAGATTGAAAACTTTAAATTTTTAACTCTATTTTCTGCTTCCATTGATAAACATTCGTTGTAGAGAAATCTTGAGTGATTATTCGTCGTAGGTTCTTTTTTCCCTATCCAAAGATGGTGCAAGATGCTTTTCTAGTCTATCAAACTCGAGCCAATCTAGGTTGACCAATCCATATTTATATGGATTAGGTTATCCAACAATAATTATATCTCTCATATATATTTTTTTGGAGGATATTATATTTCATAATTAAGCACTCGACAAAAGAGAAGACAATCACACGTTTTTTTAATTTTATTAACTAAAATGATCACATAGCTTTAGTTAATCCAATTTCAATTATTTCAATTGAAAATCACTTATTGAGCATATCAAATTTTTATCAATGGGCTTTTCTTTAAAAAAAAAATGAAAGAAAGAAAAAAGTTTCATTGATTAACTATCAAATATGTCAACTAATTTTGTAGGTAGTGACTAGGTAATAAATGATTGTTGATAAATGACTAGATTATGTTCAACTAAATAGATAGTTCTTTTAGGGGACTAATTTTTGCCAATAACTTTGGATCAATTTTCACTGTAAACTCTCCATTTCATCAAATTGGATTCTAGGGTTGGACAAATATTACAAAATAGAACATCTGTTCAATTTATGCTAATTCAACCACTATTTTTAACAATAACTAATATAAAAATCTATGGAAGCTCACTAATTTCAATGTAATCAAGCTTTGCACAAAATTAAGTTTGATTAATACACAAAATTGATCATTAATTAACTATGCAAAAATTCACAATTTTCAACCAAAAATAACTAGCTCTAACGTTACTTTTCTCTCAAATGCTGTATTAATTTCATACCTTTTCTTAAAATATATATATATATATATATATTAAAACCTGAGTTATGTCTTTCTAATTCATTGAACACATGAAAATACTTTTTTTTTTTTTTTACGATTCTTCAAATGAAAATTTATCCTAAAGTAAAAATTGAAATTTTTCTTAAAGTTTACAGTCAATATTGCAATGCTTATGTAAGTTTAAAAAAATTAAAAATTTTTGGTAAAAGTTGATACACGTTACCAAATTTAGGAAAAAAATTATTATTTATTATTATTATTATTATTTAAAAAGGTATTTATTATTTTTTTTAAGTAATTAATCATTGATTTTTTTTAGTACAACATGTTGGGGAGGGCATTCGAACTGACAACCTCTTGGTTGGAGGCATATGCCAATATGTCAATTACTACTGAACTATGCTCGCTTTGAAAAATAATTGATGATTCATTATGCTTTTGGTATACATGATTAACATTGTTTGGGGATAAAAATATTGTGGACACGTGGAGGACGCTCAGTGGTGTTTAGAAATAAAAGAATATTCCAGGTCCACCTCGAACCTACCGAGGAGACCCAATTTATCCATGTGCAAGGCTAAGTGTAAAGGCCATGGTTCGACCTGAATGAGTTCGATCTGCTCAACCCCGACAGGTTCGACATGACAAAAGACAGGGATAACTACCGGTCGTAAGTGCTGTCGGACCCACCACCTATAAATAGAGGGTCTCATTTCACACCCAGGTATGAAATCTCACCTTGAACTTAATATTGAGTCCGACCTATACTGATTTGATCGTCGGAGAGTTTGCCCTCTTGTACAGGTTCACTCCACGGTTCAGGTCGAGCTGGAGATCGGGTTCGAGCTAGATTCGTAAACACCGTTGTGCAATTCTTTGCATAAACATTTGGCGCCGTCTGTGGGAAGGGACAATTTAAGTCATCACGTTCTAAGAAACATAAACAAAGATGGTTCAACCGACAAGCTCAACCAACACAGCAGACCGAAGGGCTTTGGCTGTTAACAGTGGCCAGAGAGAAGTCGAGGTAAAAGTGGCAGAGGATCAAATACAAGAAGGCCTAGGGACCGAACAGCTCCGTAGTTCGGCACGCATCACGGCACCTGTTCTGCCACCAGCACATCCTAAACCGACTAAGGCCAACCATGGCCGAGGTCGTGCCTCCAGAAGAACACCTCGAGGAACTGCTCCAGCTCCTACTAAGGAGAACTTTGATGCCCTCTAGAAAGAAATGGAGGCAATGAGCGCCCAGATGCGCACCATGGAAGAGATGTATAACGAAATGGTGCAGGCCGCTGGTGCCAGGTCTCGATTTGAAGACCAAGTGGTGCACGAGCAAGAGGATCTTCACTTCGACCCGATCGACGGAGAGTACCCCGGAGGCGATGAAAATGTGGAGTACAGTCGCCAGAAGAATGATCTTCGCGACCATCTTAATCGAAAGAGGAGCTCGTCCCACCGAGGAGTACGAACTCCGATATGCTCGCACAAGAACTCCAACTAGCAAGCTGAATCCTCTTATAACCCAATAGTTCCTGAGGGAATGATTACGAGAGAGGAGTTCGACCAGCTCAAGAGCAAATTTGATGCTCAAGTTGAAGCCTTAAAGGCAAGGTGCGAGGTGAAAGAGAGCGCATTTGATGATGGCGACTTGGGAGAATCGTCATTCATCTCGGACATCTTGGAGGCTCCAATCCTTCCAAAGTTCAAAACTCCCACTATGAAGTCGTATGATGGGTCTAAGAACCCAAAAGATTATGTTGAGGTCTTTAAAGGCCTCATGGATTTTCAAACGGCCATAGACGTCATAAAGTGCCGCGCCTTCCAGATCGCGCTTACCGGCAGCGCACGCTTGTGGTACAGAAGATTGCCGGCTAGGTCGATCTCGACCTACTCACAGCTGAGGAAAGAATTTATTAGTCAATTCTCTTCTCGGCACTATGACAGAAAAACAGCGACTCATATCGCCACCATCTGACAGAAGGAAGGTGAGACGCTTAGAGAGTACGTCACAAGGTTCCAGGGAGGAGCAGCTGAAGGTCGCGCACTGCTCCGATGACTCAGCCATGTGTTACTTTCTCACCGGCTTGGCCGATGAGACCCTTACTGTGAAACTTGGAGAGGAGGTTCCAGCTACTTTCGCCGAGGTCTTGCAAAAGGCGAAAAAGGTTATTGATGGGCAAGAGCTTCTTTGGACAAAGACCGGCCGATCAGAGAAGAAAATCAACCAAAAAAGGTCCGGCCAAGACAAAGGTAAGGCTGATTCCAAGTCCAAGGACAAGGGATCATCCTCTTCCAACAACCGGACTGATTTTCGCAGGTCGGACGGCGGTTCCAGCCGAGGCCGACCTTACGAACAATAGACTCCAACCACAATCCCCATCTCAGAAATACTTACAAACATTGAAGAGAATGGGATGGAGAAGCTCCTCAAGTGACTTGAGAAGCTTCGAGGAGACCCAGAAAGACGTAACAAAGATAAGTACTACTGTTTTCATCGTGACCACGGCCATAATACATCCAGTTGTTGGGAACTCAAACGCCAGATTGAAGACCTCATTCAAGATGACTACTTCAAAAAATTCGTTGGCAAACCGAGGTCCAACTCGGTAGAGAAAAAAGATGAAAGGAAGTGTTCAAGGATGCCACCGCGCCGAGATGACCGACCTGCGGTCATTAATACTATCTTCAGAGACCCAAGTGGGGGCCAGTCTGGACACAAAAGGAAAGAATTAGCTCGAGAAGCTAGGCGCGAGGTGTGCACCACTGGGGAGAAGAAACCGACCGGTCGTTTTCTATCTAATAATATTAAATTACAAATAATGGAGGGAGATTAATTTCTTAACCGCAAGAGTTATGTTTTTGTTTTTAGTACAACAAAATGAAAGCCCATGATGTTTGAACCTTCGACCTCAAGAGAATGAGTAGATACCAATTATCGGTGAGCTATACTCATGTTGGCAATAGTTTGAGCTATGTGCGAATTTCTTCTTTTAAATAATTTGATCCTCGTTATTCATATTTTATTTTATTCAATGTACTAAAAATATTTTTTGTCCTCATGGTTAAATTTTTGTTGTGTAGCACAAATATTAAGTCACACGTATGAAATTTGGTATTAAGATTTAAAATAGGGGACCTAATCAAGGTTTTAAATGTTGATGTCTATAAAAATGTCGAGATCCCAATTTTATGGAAAAATCAGTAAAAATATCAATAAAACGTTGATGTTGATAAATATTTCTGAAACAATTATAAAAATAAAAAATTTATAAAATTATCTAAATTAATAAATAAATACTTTACCCTATTTAAATAAGTTTAATTTTTTTGTGATTAATATTATGCGTATATCAATGATATTTTTTAATATTTTACTGATTTTTTTTACGATACAAAGAAAATATCATGTCAATGTTGAATCCATGAATATAATTTAATACCTTGGCCTAATATTATGTTTAAACAATTTACCAAAATTTAAGTACAATTGCCAAGAAAAACCATTTAATTTTTACATTTTTTTTTGTTCAAACCATATGCTAAATAACTACGGTTAAAAAAAAAAGTTCAAAATCCGGAAACGAAGAACATCCATTTCAAAATTTGAATAAAAAATAGAAGGTTTAATTTATATTTTTTGACCTAAATTTTCATGCTTATTCCATCTTAGTCCTTTAATTTTAAAACAATTTATTTAACTTCTTAGACTTTATATAAAAATCTATTTTAATCAGTAATGTTAAAATTATGCTTTTTTGTAGGGAAATTATGCATTGATCTAAAAAATGGCACACACATAAATTGGGTATAAGTAAGAAGATAATATTTAAAGAATAGTTTCATCACTTACCATACTTGGAGAACTTTAAGTTTATGAATTGAAATTTAAAGTTAAAAGTTGACTCATTCTAGTAAGAATAGTGAATGAAATGATGATAAAGAAGAGGAGTCACCACTTTTAGATTAATATATAGCTAATATTAATGAAGATAAAATCCACTAACTTCTTTGATAATTATTTCCTACCCTTGGTCCAAATATAAATCATCCAAGCATGGCTCTACGTGGCTACACCATTGGACAAATCAATTTCTCCTTTTACATTTTGACTTAGAGATGGGAAATTGAGATTTATAATCTCTTTAATAATTCATTTTGGATTTATGACTCATTTTTAGAATAAACTAACTTGTGACTCCATTCTCCTTATCCCTTTCTTAATTTTTAAACGTAAAACCCTAGGTTTCAAAATCAACCTTCCCTCCAACAAATTTCTTTTCAATCTTTATTTCATCCACAAATCTCTCACAATAATCCATTCCAAACTTAAAAAATCAAACTTTTAAAATTACAAAATGAAATATTAGATATTTAATTGTTTAATATGGAAAATTGAATCTACATCATTATAAAGATTTGTCTCAATTTAATTACAAAAGAAAGTCAAGATTTCATAAAATTTGACCCAATATGCATTAAATGTAGATATTTAATTGACGACAAATGGGGCCAAGAGGGGAGAGGAAAAAATGGACTGGATTGGTCCGGATCTCGGTTCGGGATAGCACAATCCCGAACCGGGATTGAACAAACCCGAACCGAGATTACATAATCGCGGACCAGGCTAGTATTGATGCCAGATTGGTCTGAGATTATGCAATCCCGGTCCGGGATTGTGTTATCCTGGATTGGGACCGAACCAATCCAGTCCTTTTTTTTGTCTTCTCTCCCCTCTTGACTTTATTTATTGTCATTTAAATCTCGGACATTTAATGCAATATTGGCCCGAAATTTATGAATCTTTGACTTTTTTTTGTAATTAAATCCGCACAAATATTAAGCATTTATTTGGATCATGCAAATCTTTTTTTTTACTCTAATTTAGTTATTACTTATTGGAGGATTTTGTGGATTTTGTGTGTGGATTCGTTTGTTAACTAATTGATTCATAAATTAAAATGTTGATTTTTTTCCATATTAGATTAAATTAAAAAAAAATGGTAAGTGCTTAGGGAAGAGATTGGTGGATAATTTTACTTTAAAAAAATAGGATATTCTGGTAACTTTACAAAGACAAAAGGTGGGAAATTAAGAATTATGACCCCTCCAATAATTCATTTTGTATTTATGACACTCTTTGAAAAAACTAGTTTGTGACCCATTTTCCTTATTTTTTTGACCCATTTCATTAAATGTGAAATGACTGTAGTACCATCATGTTTCAATGTTTTCTCTCCCCTCTCGGCTCTATTTGTCTTCTCTCCCCTCTTGGCTCTATTTGTTGTCAATTAAATCTTCATGCAATATTGGCCCGAAATTTATGAAATCTTTGGCCTTTTTTTGTAATTAAATCCGCACAAATCTTATGCATTTATTATTAGATCATGCAAATCTTTTTTTCACCCTAATTTATTTATTGGAGGATTTTTTTGTGGGTTTAGTTGTTAATTCTAAAATGTTGATTTTTTTCCATATTAGATTCAAATTAAAAAGAAATGGTAAGGGTTAAGGGGAGAGATTGGTGGATAATTTTACTTTAAAAAGCATGGATATTTTGGTAAATTTACAAAGATAAAAAGTGGAAAATGGTCACAAATTAGAAAGAATGGAGGGATCACAAACTAGTTTTTTTTCAAAAGGGGATCATAAATCCAAAATGAATTACTGGAGGGGTCATAAATCTCAATGGTAGAGATCACAAATTAGATTTTTTTAAAAAAGGTCAAAACCAAATGGGTTATATAATGGGGTTAGAAACCCCAAGTGACTGCACACATATAGCAAACTGTCCAAAATAATAGAAAATCTAGCCCAAGTTAAAAAGATTTGCAAATATAACATTATTTTTTCGTGCGTTTATTAGTGATAGATGTCTGTCCTACAAAAGTTTCATAGTTCACTAGTAGAAACATGGCCTTTTATGACAATTGTGAACAGTAAAAAACTTGGGAGGAAAAAAAACTGTCATAAATGACTAGGATGCGTTTTTGGCGGGAAAATGTGGAACTTTTCGGATTTTTATAGTTTTATGACAGTTAAAAACTGTCACACAAACCGAATTTTAGATGACAGTGGAAAAATGCCACAAAAAAGTAGAGACGCGTTTTTTCCGGGAAAAAATGACCACCTACGAAAAGTTTCTTGCTTCATGACATTTTATAATTGTCAAGAAAAATAAAAAAATTTCAAGTATTCCATGTCAATTACCTACGCCATCTTGAGAATCTATGACATACAAAAAATATCACAAATGATTTTGAGCACGTTTCATTTCTGTCAGAAAAATTGCCGCTTCGTTAATGATATTAATTATTTCGAGATTGTCTGGTCGCATCGAGTATAGATTTATGCTCAATGTTTTTCCTGAATACTCCATCAAACAAGTAGAAAATGTGGCTTTAGTATAGTGGTAAGCTTATCCTGCGTAATTGTGCTTTCCTCTCTTCGGTCTTGAGTTTGAGCCTAATTGATTTGAATTATTTTATCAACCTTGTATTATTACATTTTTACAAAATTTTACCTTTTACCATCATTAATTAATTTAATTACAATTTCAATTTAAAATAAATAATATATATTTATTTCTTATCAACCCTTCCTTGCATAAATTTAAATTATAATCTGAATTTTCTTTTTATTGGAATGGAAATCAACTTAATCGAATGCTTAGGAATGAATTTGGATTTAAATTGGAACTAGTTAGTTTCATGATCCTTTAAATTTTTGTATAACATAAAATCTTGAATTTTAGATATAAATCTATTAATTAAATCTTAGTTTTGAAATTTTTTTCCATTAGATTCTTGCCTAAATTTTTAAGAATATTAAGTTTTGAAATTTTTTTCCATTAGATTCTTGTCTAAATTTTTAAGAATATTAATTGAAACTTTTTTAAGGAAAATATAAACCAGTCATAATTTTTTTCCAATAACATAAAAAAAGAACTTAGTACATATTTCTTTCTATAAACAAAAAAAAAAAAAATATATATATATATATAAATAAAAAAATATTCAATTACATGTGTGAATTGAACTCAAGATCAATCAGACTTATGGATCCACTAAACGTTATCTTCCTCGCGCTCTTTTGGCCTTTGTCATCATCCTTCGTCTTCCTCGCGTCGTTGATCTTGTTCCATTACCTAGATGACGCAAATTCACATAATCGATCGTCGGCACTACAAGAATTATGAGTTTTTTTCGACTCTATTAGTCTTGACGCTGGGCATACATCTTTTTCCCGGCTAAAGAATAATAGTCGGGACTTTGCCGACTATTGACTAAAATAATCAGGAAATAATCGGGACATCGTCGACCAGCCCTGCCGTTGTCGCCCAACCCCACCACTATCACTCAGCTCCGTCGGTCAGTGGTCTGCCATACAGGGCCGCCGCTAGTCCAATCCCCCATTCTTGGACTTTCTAATTTTGAAGTTCTAATTTTGGGTAAATTATAATTTAAGTTAAATTTATCATATTTGAGGTAAATTATTTTCCGTAAATCGTTTTAAAGTGAGATTTATTCAAACAAAAAAATGAATTTATTCCTCTTATTTTAGTTGTTTAGTCTTTTATATAAATTTTTTTTATTTAGATTTATGTTGTTAAAGAAAAAAATTTTAAAAGAAAAGAAGAATAAAATAAAAGGAAAAGAAAGGTGAAAATCCCAGATTAGAAACCTCACCCACCCAGCCTTCCTCCTCCTTTGTGTTTTCCCCAAAATTAAACCCTCACCATTTTCGCCTCTTTCAGCCCCTTCGCCGTTGCCGTGTTGCCTTCTTCAGCCTCGCCGTTGACACTCCGTTGTCATTCATCGCCCATATGTTGCCAATCGTTGCCATTCCGCCGCTTGTCGTCTCTTCGGGATAGTTTGTCATTGGTCCACGGCAGCTTCTTGTTCTTCGACCACCGACGCCACGATCTGTTCCACATCGCCGGTAATACGTGAAGCAGCGGCGAAGGGCGTGTTCTTCCATCTCTATTGTCGGTTTTCTTCTTCACATGTATCGTTTTTTTTTTTCGATTTCATGCAAAGCTCTAAACCCATTCTCTGTTTGATTCTTCTAAGCTTCGCGTTTTTCTGTAGGGTACTTGCGCCTTCGTTTTCCCTCTGCAATCTCTTCAACTTCGTTGCACTGCTGCAATTCGCCCTTCAAGGTAAGTGTATTTCAAACCCAGTTTTAGGTTTCTTGTGGTTTAATAAACTAAGAAGTGAACTATGAGATGATGTTGGTTTCTTGAATTTAAAACATTGTAAGATCTTATTACATCAATACATACACAACCTACTACTTAACTTCTTGTTTGTCTTTATGGCTAAACCTTAAAAATATTGGACAAGCAGATCCAGCATACAAAAAAAAGATATAAAGTTAATATCAAAGAGTATCTTACATTCACATTTAACAACATCAAGAGAAATGCTCATTAAAACTACATAAACACCTTCCTATAACTATTTGGCAACACTAATAGAAGATCTGTTCAAAAGCATTGAAGAGAAATATTCATTAAAGCTACATAAACAACTTCCATTAACTATTTGGTAATACTAATGGAAGAACTTGAACCAACAACCATAAATACATCACAGGATTGAACTATCAAACTCAAATTTGAAAGCACCCCTAATAAATACTAGCTCATTAAAATTCATGTCAATCTTTTAACCATCGTTAAATACTAGTTCATGACATCTTTAGGTATTTATTGATAGATGACAAAAATATTTGATTGTTTTAGTGACACTTATAAATTGTAATTAAATGACTTTCTGTGACATTTATTAATTGTGATGGAAAATCTATTCATGACAAAGTACAACTGTAGTTGTAAATGCATTGATGACAATTTTTCAAATTTGTCATCTTCTCCTCTTTCTTGATGCCTTAATAAATGACAATTACATAATTGTCATGAATGATGTTAATGACAGAATTTAACTGTCATTGAAGGCCGACTTTCTACTAAATGTTGAAAAATCTAATCTTTGTAATATATTTATAACTATGAAAAAACTATTTGCAACCGACTATAATTTTCATTTCAGATAGTTACAAAGAATCTATAATACATGGTTATTGATGCCTTTATTTTGACAACCCATTTAGTTAATGACTATAGTGGTCTTGTAGGATATAAAAGTGAAGGTAGTGTCACAGGAGAGTATATAAGATTAGACTGTGAAATATTAAAGCGAGATACATATAGGTTCTTATGATAATTATATGGGACTTGATATGAATCCTTAATGGATCCTACTTGTGGAAGGAGTCATTTAATTCACATGGATGAGAGTTGTGATCAAGACATAGAAAACCGTCAAATGAGGATGATATGCTTTAAGCAACACACATCATGGAATAAGGGCCAACCATTAAATAATGAGATCCCCACTATAAACATATAGACTATCCAGCATTATGAGGATGAGGATGGGGAACAAGTGGAGAAAAGAATTTTAAGGGAACATGAAGATACTCCAATTTAGGGGTTATTTAGGGTTTAAGCATTAATCAGCGTTTTCATGTAATTAATATTGTAACATTCTTTTAGATTTAATGTGTAATTTATGTAATAGCTCTTAGATCCAAGTTTAGGATTATGTACCGTAGTTAAGTCTATTTGTAACTAGTTTAGTCCAGATTTAGTTAAAGTTTTTTTCTTCCTTTTATTTTATATGAATGGAAATTCAAGATGCTAAGGCTTCTTCTTGTACATTTGAGAGGATGGATTATTGATGAATGAATATAGCCTTGAGTTTTCCTCTTTGCTCCCAAAACCGTGAGCATTGGTGCATCTTGATCTAGTTGCACAAAATCCTTTTAAATATGCAAGTTTAAGTTGATCATCAAACTTGTGGAGTGTTTCACTTTGGATCTAGAACAAGTTCTCTCTATTGAAAGTCTTGACTTTCAAGATAGGTCCTTCCTTCTTCCCCTTAGATGATTCTTTGTGTGTGTACTAATTGTTGCCGTATGTATTTAGGAGATGCTTGTTCTTAATTACAAGGGTTGTCTAAACCGCTTGTGGTAGGATTAAGTACATCCGAGGATTTTGGAAGAGTTATTATTCCATAATCATTTGCCAAAATAGTTGTAAATAAGATAAAGCAATGAAAAAAACGTATTCGCAAAACTTACTTCTAGCTTTTAGAAGATTAGTGCCGACATGAGTAAAGTTTAATTAGTCGAGGTATTACTTACCTCTCTAATCGGAGGTTCAAATTCTCCTCTAATTTAAAGGGCAATTGAATTTACTCAACCCCAAATAAAATGCCCATATATATCTAATCTTCTAAACTTTTCATATATTTATACAAAGAAGAGAAAAAATGGAATTTTTAGTGATGGCCTACCAAAAGGAGCACCATTAAAGAAAAATCCATGAGAATGAAACTTAAAGCTCCCTCGCTTTAGCCTCACATTATTAAGAAGAAGTCATAATAGTGAAAATCTAAAAATTCGGTCAAAGAAATTTCTTTATATACCTCCAATAAAAAAGAAAAAAAGAATGAACAGAACAGAAAAAAAGGTAGCCCTAATAAAGAATCAACCATAATAGTTGACTTTTACTATTTGAAAGATGTATAATAGTGCAAGTGTTTTTTTCTCGGGCTAAATATATGTTTTGGTTTTTAACATTTTAGCATTTTTTCAATTGGGTTCTTATTGTTTAAAATATTTTCATTTAATTTTTATTGTTTTATCATTTTTGTATTTAGTCCCAGATCGTTGGTAAATGATAAAATTAACTCATGATAAACTTATATGGTATAGTACTAAGTGAATTGACAAAATTTAAGATAAGAATTGCAACCAATTTCTTAAAAATAATTTGGAGTAATTCAAAAATTCTCTATTTTAGATGACTTTTTTTCTCCTTTAAATTTCTGACCAAGTATTAGTCATGTATTAGTTTGTCATAATCATTTTAACATTTATCAATGGTGAGGAATTAAATTGAAAATTGTTAATTAAATCATAAGGACTAATTGAAAATTTTTAAATAATAGGGACTAAAATAAAAAAAAACTAAAATGTTAAGGTACAAACAAACATATATTTGACATCGGTGATTATGACAATTCATATGCAAAATAACATGCATTGGTAGGATATTTTTTTTAAATGGTATAAAAGAAAGGGACTAAATTGAAAAAACACCCAAATGTTAGAAACAAACATATATTTAGTCTATTCTCTTTTTTTTTTATCTAATGACCTACGTGTTTATGATTTTAAAAAATAGTTTTCAGAATAAAAAATATTAAAAAAACACATATTTAAAATTTCCAATTTGTTAAATGGATTGTTTATATATGATGATTAATTATTTTTAAAGAGTAATTTGATATAAATGTACCATACATGTGTAAAAAAAACATATGGAAATTAAATGAAATAAAATAAAAATTCAAGTGTTATGTGGAGAAAAAGGCCCTACTTTACAAACAGACGACATAAAAGTCTAGAAATCAAAATATTTGGGATCAAAAGCAACCCAACAAGTTGAACTCTAAGGCACAAACCACTCGGATGTGATCACATCCAGCATTAAACAATTGGCATAAGCCGAAAGGGCCATACAATCCATGGGGAAGCCCCATAAGTCGAGCCAACCATGGGTGCGCCCCTCGAGACGAGCCGTAGGGCGAGTCCTTTAGCTCAATTCTTAGATAAATTCTTTGCTCTCTCAATTCTTTTAATGACCTATTTAATGACCTATTAAGGTCTCCCATTCAAATTCCTTGGATCTAAAGAATTTGAAAGGAAAAGATATTTGGATGATCTTAGATTTTTTACTCTCTAAATAGAGGAAAAAGACTCATAATTAAGGTATCGTACAAAATCCTAATTCTCGCTACAGTTCACATAAACTCGATTCTAACTTAAAACATTGGAGTGTATGTGGCTAGCACCACATCTTGTGTAATCCCTTTAATTTTTCAAGTTTGGTAACAAAATTGTATTCAATAAGATTAGTGCTAATTTGACCATTATGTTGTAGGAGTGTACATCGGTCGGTCCGGGCAATTATTAGGCTGTAATCCCAACTGATCGACATGGGGTTGGTTTCATTGGAAACCGACCGATCAAATATTTTGCATATAATCGACCGACCAAATTGTCGGTTCGGTCGATCAGTTTTCATCGAAACCAACTTCTTTTTTTGTAATGAGTGTCTTATTTTTTTGATCCTGTCTTATTCCAAATTTTAACTAAAAATTGATTCCAATTCAATTTCTAATCAAATGCAAATTTCATACAAAATAAAAAATAATTTTGATCCAAAAAATTCAATATTCATGATATTCCAATTTTCGTCAGTTAAATTCCGAGCTGGTAGATGTTGATTTTTAGAAATACTTAAGCTATCTGTTACATACGCAATGAGTCATAGCTTGGTGGAGTTGCCAACCGACCGACCGTCCCTATATTTTCAAAACCGACCAATCAACCCTATTTAGGTTGGTTTCGGTCAATCGGGTCGGTTTTACCTCCCCTTGTGTGCACCCCTGCTATGTTGGGTCAAATTTAAGCATAAATATTTTGCACTGTTTGTGGAAATCAAATGAAGCAGTGCTCAATATGACCTACACACAAATTATCACAATTCAACACAAGTAAAATCATGGCAACCATCATTAAATCCCAAAAGAAGGGAACAAGTCAGATCGTGATCAACATCCTAAGAACGTGGTAACCCAAGTTCAAACAATTAAACACCCTAAGGCGTCTCTTCCAATGTAACCGAGCTGACTTACCTTTGAAGCAAAGCAAGAGAAGGATGAGCTGACTGTCCTAGAAGATAAAGTAGAAGGGATGAATCAAAATCTGACTTTACTACTAGACATCATGAATCACTAGAACCCATTGGTTAGAGTCCGAGTTAACCTTGAGTTGAGTAGGACCTGCATCACTAGTTTGTGATCCTACTAAAGGTAAGGCCTCGATAATTAAAGAGGTTTCCAAATCTCAGATCCATTTGCCAAACCCTAACAAGCTCAAGTTGGGTGGCAACGATAAAATTCAATCTCGAAAACGCATAGTTGAGGAACTAAGTCTAACAAATAATAAACAACACCAGTTTCAAATGGTCACATATAGTTGAACCCAGACAGGCACTTGAGATAGGCGATTGATAACTCTCCAAAAGATAGTTATTCTAATAAATAAGTTGGTTAATTTGTGCATTAATGTGTAGATCTTTATCTAAGAATTATGCTAAAGTGAGGATTTGAGCGGAAAAGTTAATTATCATATGCTAAATTCTCATGTTGCTGAATTTATGCAAGTTCTTACTTATTTCCCCTATTTTTGGTTTAATTTTGCAGAATTTGGAAAAGTTGCTAAATTGCAGCAGAATTAGAGGAGAAATGTCGGAGTGTTGCAGTGCTAGCATCCCAATGCTGGAGCATCGCTTTCTGCAGAAATTCATGGGAAGCGCAGTAACACGCGAGATTTTTACTTATGTCCGTACAACGCGTTTTACTAAGTTTTGCGCTAATTTTCGAAGGAGCTATAAAAGCAACAAGATAAGGGTTGTCTCTTCATCATTTCCCTATGGGGAATAGATCCCAAGAGGGAAAATAGTCCAAATATGGTGCGGAAGTCAGGGAGAGCAGACCTATTTCGGGGAAGAGCTGACGACAGGGAGGAGCTGCTGTTGGACCTTGCATGCTGGTGGCTTTCATTTGCGTTTTTATCTTCTTCTTTAGAATGAATTGTATCGTCTTTTTTCCCATTTCATTTTCCCCTTCTCTGATGAATTAAACCCTATTTTGGGAGAGATTTTCATGTTGCAACTTCTGAACAACTAATATTCTAGCTGATTCATATTGCTATTAAATAGAGTTGTGGTGATTTTTTTGATCTTACTTAACATTGTTGGCCACCTTGTTTAGTATGCTAGCTTCTGTATGATCCGGAAGGGCTTATGGTTAGTTGACTTGCTCTATTTGTGATTAGATGCTTTCTTTAGCGAGTTGTGGATACTTAGGAATGAGTCTCTTAATTATGCTTAAAACTTGTGTTTTATCTCTTGGGTATCTAGCAGCAAGAATTGTGGTTATCCATGTTTAGGTGTCTTGGAAGGAAATCATGTCATTGAGCAATAGCAATCGATTACATGCTAAAGTAGATGTTAGGATTTAGTGGAAGCATCTTCCCTGTTTCTCCATATCTGTTAACCCCTTATTCGCATTTTGTGCTAAACCATTTCTTTGCCCTAGCATATGTTATTACAGTATTTCTCTCTTGGATTTTCTTTGTGCAATTTTTATAGCATTTTACTTAGTTTAGTTATACAAATATCTATTATCCTTTATTTGCATTTTTGGTATCCTTAGCGCATGCTTAGAGTAACATCCTTAGTCCTTGTGGATCCAACCTCGCTCGTACTATAATTGACGAGTATAGTGTACACTTGCACTTGTATCTATCGCAGTTGTGAGGATGCAATAACAGCGATCCAACTTCCACACCATCAATGATTATAAAGCAAGAAGGGGGGAATGGTAAGACCATCAAGATTTGTAGGACATAGTAAGTGCAAAAGAAACTTATGATTGAAGATTAGAAAGAGTTGCAAAGTAAATCCTAGGCTGGGGACTGTTGAGAGTTCAAGATGAGCTAAAAAATAAGCTTCAGGATGATCTTGAGAACATCCAAAAGACTTGAGATGATGCCATCCATGACTTGGAAGAGATGGTAGAGTAGGCTAATTCTCCATTCGTTGACGAAACCATGAAGGAAGAAATACCCTCAAAGTTCAAGTTGGCTATGATGGCTCGAAAGATCCAACTAATTACCTAGATGCATATCGAGAGTGGATGGATACCTACAAAGTACGAGATGATATCAAATACCAAATATTCTCTTTTACACTGATAGGACCAGCTCGATGGTACAAACAATTGAAGAGAAAATTCATCCTTTTAAGAGTTGACCCGAGCCTTCATAACTTAGTTTCTTGGAGGCCTAGACCGATGAAGGCCCGCTATGCACCTTCTCACTGCGAACAAGCGATCAATGAAACCCTCAGAGATTATGTCGTTAGGTTCAATAGTGAGGAGTTTCGTAGAACATACCAATGGGATATCTTTTACTGCCTTCAGACCTGTCATAAGAGATGAAAAGTTTTTATGGTTTTTGAGGAAGAAGACTCTAATAACCTTTACAGAGATGATCGCAAGGGAACAAAAATACATGAGTGCAAGAGAGCTCCTGCACTCGAGAAAAGATCCCGAAGATAAATGAAATTGATCTGAGCACGACAAAAGGAAGGATAAAACAAGAAATTCTCGATCTGATGCCAAGTAGAGGAATATGAAGATCGACTAGAAAGATAGGACCGACCATCTCACCAAGACTTTCCACAAATTAGGTTTGAGAGATAGACTACCAACTATGGTGTCGATCGAGTGAGTCCTAATGGAAATCCGAGATAAGAACCTATTAAGATGACCTGAGAGAATGAAGACAAGACCTCATAGATGGAATTGTGACAAATGTTGTCTCTTCAATGGAGATCACAGTCATACTATGCAAGACTATTTTGATCTAAAGGAAGAAGTAGAGGCCTTAATCTAACTTAGTTATTTGAAGGACTTTATTGATGAAAAAGGGAGTCACTACACAAAACCAAGTTGAAGCAACAAACATCAACAAGGTAAAAACTGTCTCCCTAGAGAGATAAAAATGATCTTTGATGGTCTAGAGAAGCTACTATTATCCCAAAGGCATGGGAAGTTTGCACTACTAGCCTAGTCGACCTGAGCCCACAGATGAAGTTTCCAAACCTTGCAACCATGTAATGATGTTCTAGCGGCAGCCTCAATCGTGGTGAATATCAAGGTCCAACCAAACCTAGTTAATGATGCAGTTTAGATAATATACTCTCTCTAGCAAACTTCAATATCATGAGTTTAGGAAAGAACAGGCTGAGAAGCAGCCCTATTCCCTTAGTCAGGTTTGAAGGTGAACGAGTAATCTCTGAATGAATCATTTAACTCCCTATAACCTTTGAGGGAGGACTCTAATGCGTGACCTGATTGGTGGAGTTTCTCGTAGCATATTTCGAAGGTCAACCCTCAACCTAAAGGTTACACCCAGGAGCTATCACCAAGTAATGAAGTTTCTGACGTTATTATATGGGGTAGGAATAATCAAAGAAGAACAGTGAGTTTCTTGTGAATGTTACTACACACCCCTGAAAGCTAGTTCATATGATTGGCTTGACAGTTACAACAAATAGCAAATCAGTAGTCAATGAGTAGCTAACCAGAACTTTAAGAGTTCAAAACCAACCAATCCAACAGAGGTCTTGGCTTAATATGGGAAGGTCCATACGAAGTCACCAAAGTAGTCCGACTAAGCATCTATACCATAACCAACCAGCACGACGAAATCGTTCCTCAATCATAGAATGTCAAGTACTATAATAAATATTATATCTCGTTATATTTTGTTTTAGTCATGTAAACGTTTGTTGGTGGTCAAACTCGGATTCGACACGTGTAAGCATAAAACTCAGTTCGAATTAACCACGTTACAGAACATATCCAGTACCCATCGACATGATCCATACCGAGTTAAGATAAAGGAAGATATACCTATTGACCTGGAAAATCCAACCTCGAGTCTGACCACCCACCTGAGGTTCCAACGGCCATAACCACCAGTCGTAACAACCAAACGACTTTGTCTCCCCTGCCTGCCTATAAATGAGACGCTCCACCCCATTATCAGGTGCGTTATTTCCTTTAAGAACGACTTAAATAGTTTGAGCTAGCAACTAACTTGGGCGTTGAAGTGTTTGTTCCCTATGGAGGTTCACTTGTGAGCACCTCGAAAGCTCGTCCTCGTTAGCACGTGACTGACCTGTGAGCTCGGGGGAAAACAACATCAACAACATTCTTTCATTTTTATCAAACATATGTTATTTCACTTTAAATAATTAATTTGAATAAAAATATTTTGTTTTTTTTTTTGAACGTGTACTCCAGCAAGCCTTTAACATCCCACAGATAGGGAAATAAAATAAGTCGGGCCGACCAAGTAAACCCTAGAAGGACTTGGTGGTGCCAGGACTTTACAAGTAGAGCTGGCCAAGTAAACCTGAAATAACTTGGTTGTACCAAAACTCTATAAGTCGAGTTGATTAAGTAAGCCTAAGAAGAACTTGGTTGTGTCAATGCTCTAGAAACCTGATTGAAGAACCTAGAAAGGACTTAATTATGGTCGATGGATAATTGTAGCTAATTGAAGAATCTAAAAAAGACTTAGGACCCATGAAAAAATCGATTCGATTAAGAAACCTAAATAAAGAACTTAATTGTAGTTAGTAAACAAACTGAACTGACCAAGTAAACTTGATAAAGATTTAGTTGTGTCGAAGCTCTACAAGCTGAGCCGACCAAATCGACCAAGTAAAATTGAGAAATACTTGGTCATGCTAGAGCTGTACAAACCAACCTGACCAAGTAAACCCGATAAGGAGTTGGTCGTGCCAATCTCTACGAGCCAAGCTGTCGAGCACAAATCTCCTAGGGTCAAACCCGTGAGCCTTTGCCATAAGTCAAGTTCTTGGGCATAGGCTATAAGGTCAAGCCCATAAGGTCGAGTCTTATGTGGCAAACATCCCATGGGCTGAGCAGCCACCTAGTAGCTGAACAACACATGAGATGGAGTTCTTACTCCGCCCAATATGAAAGGATGTTTGTTGAGATTTCACGGTTTGCCCAAATTTAGTTAGCAATGAGGACAGAAAGATCACAATGTTCACATTAAAAATTTACATGAGGAGATTATGAGGTCAGTTGCCCTCAAAGAACCAACTATGTCTGTTACAACAGGGGTGCAACAACCCATGAGGAGTAGATATATATGAAGATAATTAATTTCTCAGACCATACCGAAACCTATCCAATTTTAGACTCAAATTAAACTAACTTAAGTATCGAAGTGAATTTGACAAACCCCACCCACCTAATTTTTTCTCTTGTGCGGCGACCTCGATCACATTCTCTACCACCACCTCTGGTGTTCCATTTCACTTCTAATTGGTTGATGCCTACACAACCAGCCAACTCAATGTTCATTCAAAATTACTCCAAAATCTTTTGCACCTAAACATGGTTGTCTTTGGTAGTTTTCAAATTTGTAATCTAACATCCTCTTAGAATGGAGCCGTACACACATGGTTTTGTGGATTTAGTGTATCTGAGATGAGAAGTTGAGAGATTTAGAAGAACCTTTTAAACTTATTTCTAAAGCTGGCCATTACAAGTATCCCTTTGTGTGAATCAAAAGTGGTCCCTTTGGCACATATAAGTCCAAAAACCCAACAACGATCCCTTAGTATGAGATGAGGCATTTTTCCCTTTAAAGACAGCCAAATCTTTGTATTTTCTACCATTCCTATCTCCATATAAGGCATTCAAGAATGGACCAATCAACCAACTCATTCTTAATCCAATGATGTGGAAGGCCTTGTTTGTTCTATTGTAATTACTAGCCTGCAAGTGGAGGCCCTTCCCTCTGTCACACTTGTCTCTTGATTTGTCCCACCAAACATGGCTTTTTCCAAAGGTGGCTGCCAAAAGTTTACTTGGTCATAAATAGCTGTCATATGACACAAGGTTAAATTGTAAAAGGTATAAAATTTATATGCCTCAACTATGTCCATTGAATCAATTAAAATCTTGAAATTTTCATAAGTGATCTGTTAGAATATCGTTAATAAACAATTCTCTTGCACGTGTATAGACTTCTTTAAATGCAAGTTGAGTGAAATATTAGAGATAAACGTTGGAGTTAAAGTGGGGTGTAGCAACTTTCATCAAAAATAAAACTAGAGGAAAAAAAAAAGATGAAAAACGAACCATGTTGATGAAAACTACTACCACCCACTTGATTAACATTTCTCTTTAATATTTGGTTAAACTTACATTTAAAGCAACCTACACATGTGATAAAGTTTTATTAATAATTTATCCAGACAAAAATGATAATGAATGGTATAAAAAAGTTTAGAGTTTTAATTTATTCAACTTAAATAGTTTATGGGTATAACTTCATTTTTTTTTCCAGTTATAAAATTTGTCATCCATGATTATATCTAAACTTTAAAAAGTTTTAATAGATTTAAATACTATTTTTGTTCAGTTTTGTATTATTTTAATCTTTTACTTTCAAAATATTAATTTTGGTTCATATACTTTTCAGTTTTTGTCCATTTTAATTAATCTCTATGTTTTCAAAATGTCTATCTTTTATCCTTATACTTTTGAAAAAGTGTTCATTTTGGTCCTTGTTTGCACAATTCTTTTACAAATTTTTCAAATAATACAAACATTTTAGTACAAAGTTATGATTATATTTCAAGAAATTTATTGGGTATAGTATTTTATTGTAATTGTTACAAAAAAATATAAAAAGGAAAATGAAGGGATTAAAACAAACGTTTCAAAGTGAAAGGCGTGAAATGAACCAAATCGAAGAATAATGATCAAAGTGAACATTTGAAAACTACATTGATCAAAATTAATAAAAGCTAAAATTACAGGAACCAAAATATAGTATTTAAACCTCTTAATTATTGTTACTTAAATTTGTTGAGTGACAAATTAATTTGACTAATAGATGAATAGGTTATGATTTGGTTGAATGTAAAACATTAGATCATAGGTCAACTATATAAAATAAGGGGAGTGGTAAAAAAATGGATGGATTGAGAGGTGTATACATTTTAAAACATACTGTCCTTGTTTTATCTACTTGACCTATTTTCTTATGTTACGTCTTACTAAGTCATTAATCATTAGTTTCATAGACTTGTCACATCAACATTTTAATGACAATGTTAGCCACCAAAACTTATATGAATCAAAATAACCAAAATTTTGTGAAAATTCAATTGAAACTATTTAAAGTTTAAGATAAAATTGATATAATTATAAGAGTTTCTGAACTAAATTTATTATATAACCTAAAAAAGGGTTTAAATCTAATTTGATTCTTCACTTTTAGTTTATTCAATTTTACATTGAAATTTTAAAGTGTCTATTTTAGGCCCTATTGACAATGTCCTTCTTTCTCCGTTTTTGTTTTTTAAAATTATGCTACTCTATCTCAATTTCATTGGTGGGATTTTACCATTTTAAAATACTTATTTGAGTTTTAAAAAGCCAATTTTTAAAAATAAAAACAAAATTAAAAAAAATTATTATTATTATTTTTGAAATTTGACTTCGATTTAAAGTAGATAAGATAGCAAAGAAACAGGGAAGGGTGAAGCCAATTTTTTAACAATAGAAAATAAGAAACAAAATAATTATAGAGTATTAGTCTGTAACAGATGAATTTATGTTGGCTTGCATTGAGTTCCAAGCTAACTGGTTGAGATGGATATTAGGCATCAGAGGAATGGAAAGTAAAATAATAGTCGGTGTTATAGGAAGAAAATAGAGATCAGGTAAGTGGGTCAGGACCCAGCAACCCAGATAGGCCATAGCCGACCAGACGATGAGTTAATGCGCATGAGACCTCCGTCTAGATCTTCTGAGTGTATTAGGATTCAACTTAGGTAAATCTTAAAACGAGAGTAAGCTAAACCCTACCTAAAAGTATGCCTAAAAATCCTCCCGATCTTAATGCTATTCGGTTAGAATTCGAGCATCAACAGTTGGGACTCTAAAATAATTTTTTTTTTAATTTAGAAATTTAAATAGGTTCCAAAATAAAATAAATATGAAATAAACCTGATAGGCAAATATAAATTTTATGGAAGAAATATGGATCTTCCACTAGACGCTTTTGAAGGCATCTAGTAAATTTAGAAAGAATTTTGAAAATTAAATATTATTTTATTCCCGTAATTTCGACTTGCTCCATTTATTCTATGAAAATGGGAATAAATGGTAGAATTAATTATTGTGACCCCTTTTAAACTTCGTAATCACTAAGGTTATTACCATATTACTTTAGAAAAAAAACATTCTAATCTACATATATACATATTTTTCTTAATACAACAAGTTGAAAGTACGAGGTTAAAACTTCCGCCATCAAGAAAGGTAAACAATTTCTTTTCATCTAATCTAAACAAATTTAACTCACTTGGACAAAGTAAAAGGTAAATAGAAAAAAAAAATCGCTATTCCCTCTATTTGCCAAGAATTATATACAAATAATAATAATAATAAATAACTATTACCAAACAATTTTATTTTGAAGAATAAAGATTTTTGTCAAAGATCTAAATATTTTGGTCCACTACAGAAAAGTCAGAAATTGAATTTAAGAAATAAAATGTAAAATCCGATTTTGGCCTTCAAAACTTTCATACTTCCTTTTTAATTCATATATTTTCAAACCTTCTATTTTAATTCCTAAACTTCCAAATAAATATTTTATTTTAATCCTGAACTTTTCATAAAAGAATTATATATTGTTCATGTTAATTTCCTAAACCAATTGACATAGACCCAAATTCGGTTACCGACATATTTGTGTAGATATGTATTCATCAATAAATAAACAAAGGACCTGCAATCACTGACTAAAATAATCGTTACACATAATTGAGGAACTAAATAGGATATTTGAAAATTTTATGAATAAAATGAAATAATGATGAAAATTTTCAGATAAGAAAAAGCAATTAAATTGCTAAACATTTAAGTTCGTATCTCTTTAAAAAGTGTCTAATAAGTCTCCAAATTTATAACTTTATATCCAAAATGTCCCTAAATTTTAAAAATGAATAATAAGTATTTCAACCTTCAATTTTGTTTCTAACATGTGTATATTTTCAAAAAATGTTGAATAAGTTAAGGATTATCGGACAAAAAAAATTAAAACTTTAAGAATATTAAATACTTTTTAAAGTTCATAAATTTACGAGACATAGGGACTAATAGTGTCAGTAAACAATATATATATATATATATAATAAAAATAAATAGGTAAATCTCCGGTAATAAACTTCCCTTCCATTTTCCCATCCATATGTAAGACAGCTTAAGATTCTTTACTAAAGCCTTAAAGAAAAATAGCTAAAGATTTTGAACAAATCAAAGCAATTTTATTGAAAATAATACAAAAGCTTCACTCAAGAGTTAACTCCATTTCTAGCATCTCTTCATAAAATTATGTGGCAAAAAACTCTTCACTCCCAACTTCACAAGGCTTCTACACTTTCACTATGCTATCGAAGACGATCGACCCAAAACGAATTACGAATAACCAAAAATAACGAAAAAGGATGAAGAAGCTCTTGTGCAAAATGAACATATACAATGACCAAGAGTTAAAATAAGCAAACTTTTTCCATATATTCTAGAACATGTATATAAACATATAGAATCACAATATCATGGATGTTTCCACAACCATGTTCTGAAAATTATATATATATATATATATATCATCACTAAGCAGGAATGAAACCAAGCTACCGAAAAAGTTACCCGTAAACTTGGATCGTTTCCTCTACGTCGCGTTGCAGCGAGATGCCAGCGCGGGTAATGTTAAACTGCAACTCTGCTGCACTTAGAAGCTATGCTGCTCTTGCTGCCATAAGAGAGCCATAGCAAACAGTTACCTCCAAAATCTAGAAGAAGATAGCAACCCGGTCCAGCTAGATGCTGAATCGTCGTAACTTCGAGTCTGGTGACCGAGTTTCAGCCATGTTTTACACCAACAAGAGCCAGACCCAAAGGGGAGAAGACAAATAACATGATAATCAACAAAATGGTAAGTCGTATTACTACACAATCTTATAAAACGACCTCTCTTATCGCGAGAGGAATGTTATGGTTCTGTTAGATACGGCTGCGTGTAGATAGTGTCAACTCTATTAATAGTCAGATCTCACAAATTCACTTATCTCGTCCATGACGGTATAGAAGTGATCGGTATTCGGTAGCAAATAGAAGCCAATGGTTGCCTGCTCAAGATACAAAAGTTTCACTTCTTGGCCATCCTTCTCAAGCCCTTTGGCATAAGCCAATTGCCAGTCCTGGACGAGATCTAAACCAGCCACCACGACGAGGCTCTTCGGGAACTTGATTCCTTCGAGGCTATTACCCCTCGGGCCGAAGGGATTACATGCTGGATGGTCTCTATCTTCTCCTTCAGGGAGGAAGGCCCTCCAATACCAGTCTCTATCCCGGATGGTGACGAAATACTTTCCATCCAACCGAATCTCAGATTTAGTTCTTTCCTGTCCTCCAAACATTGGATTAAGAAGTATATTGCCGAATACTTCGATTCCCGACTTTATTGCTCTTGATGCAACATGGTGTACAATGTTTCCACCCGAACTATCGCCAGCCAAATAAATGTACGTTTTCGAGTCTTTACTTTGAAGCCATGACCTCGAATGTACCCACTTGAGTGCAGTCCATCCATCATCATAAGCACATGGATACCGATTTTCAGGTGCACGCCTGTAATTCACAGAGACAACAACAGCCTTGCAAAGACTGACCAATCGACGACATAGAGTGTCGTAGATAGCACTATTAGCAGACGAATGCGCAAAGCTTCCACCATGAAAGAAAACAATAACAGGGACCACGACCTCAGAATCCACAGGCTTCTCAAGATCAACAATGTTTGTAGTCTGAGGTTCGCCTCCATTGGCAGGGCGATATATTCTACAAAGGAGGCTCGTAGCGCGATCGATAATGACATCAAACGAGAAAGCCCCATCAACAGCGTTAGCATTGGCTGGGACTTTCCGGTCAAGAAACTCTGCCAAATGCCGATTGAAGGTCCCATCAGGACGACGAAGAAGATTGTAAGCCAACTTAAAGTTGGAAATGAGAACCCAGGTATTTAGTGGAACCACCATCTATGCATCAAACAACAATATTCAAAACAATCTCAGAAATTCACCAAAACAAAAACCCCAAATCCCCAAATCAAATCACTAAAAACTCTCTCTCGACAGGGCATTTCAAAGATTAGCACAGAATGGAACTAGAATCAGAGTCACAGCACACATTCAAGAACAGAGAAAGGAGAGCTAAAACAAAGCTAAAGAAACAGTGCCCATTTCACCTAAATGTTGAGATTGAACTTCAAGAACAACATATAAAAACTCGAAACACTCATAAAATCTGTCGGCCAATCCCTACTCAACATCAAGCTAAGCAAAAATAAAAACAAATAAAATAAAGACTAAACGAATATGCTTTCAGATCAACCCCAAAACCTAAAAATCACAAGCCCCCAAAAAGGGGGGGAAAAAGGAACAAAAACAGAATCAGAGTCAACGATTGATCAGCCAATAATAGAAAGAAACACACCACAAAAACGACGCGACCCAAATGGGGAGGAACAAAATTGGCAAAAAAAGATAAAATCAATTAAATCAAACCATTACCCTCGACTCGTTGAGATTGATTTCACTACTTCCAGCCATCATCGAATCGAACCCACCAAGAACAAAAAGAAAAAACACAAAACCCCTTCAATAAACCCCCTCCGGCGACCCAACGGATTCAAGATCTCGAAATGGAAGCAAAATCCGAGCTCAAAATCGCGAACCCATTGGAGGAAGAGCCATTTGCCGCGTAACTTGGGGTCTCTGAGGCTCCAACTCTGAAGAAAGAAGGATCAATAAGAGAGGGCGAAGGATAAGACTTGGCGGCGCATGTTAGCGGGAGAAGGAAGGGAAAGGCTAAAGTGCGCCGTGGGAAGAACCCGGACGAGAGAGACGACAAATTGAGAGGCCGAAAGAAAGCCTGTTCAGTGGGACCGCCCAATCCAAAATTTAAGTGTAATTAAATTTTTTTTCCTATGGTAAATATTTATGACGTAATAAATGGCATTTTTAAATGTTTTTTTTAGGAGATTTAGATTACTTTATTATTATTATTATTTCATACGAGAGATCGAGGGGAGAGGACACTGAGCTTTCCCGTGCGCGCGTGCGTGCGTGCTGGCTGACGAGAGAGCACGTGACGACAGTGGACGGGCTCTGCAGAATTACTATTGTGCCCTTGTGTTCTTTCTGATCTACTAAAATAACCTTTGGCTTTTTGGTATTATTCATATTAGAAAATTTTTCAAATAATAAAAAGAAAAAGCGTTTGTTGCAGTGAGAAGACAAAAATTTTGTTTTAAATCGGTTCTTTTACTTTTAACTTTTATCTTCTTTTTTTTTCATCTATTTTCAATATGTGTTTGTCAATTTGATCTATGTATTTTTATCTTTATATTTTTAAGTTTATTGAATATTTTATTTATTTAATTTTTTTTTTGCATTGGATTCTTTTATTAATTACAAAAAAAAAGAACAATTTGAAAGAATGAAAGTTGGAAGTACTGTAAAATAGACAAAATTTAAAAATTTGGTGATCAAAACACAATTAAATCCAAAACTTCCTTCAAAATATTCTTTTTTACTTCTAAACTTCGCAAAGATGAATCAACTTTTACCTAAAATTTTTAATTTTATCTATCTTAGACTTTAGGTTGGGATAAATTGCTGCGAAATCTTACCTCATATTTAAGCTTTCATATAAAGAATTGTTAAAAAAAAATAACAATAATTCTCGAGTTTAATGGACAATAACACAAAGGAAACTAGTTAGAAATTGGTGAAGTTTTAAATAACTAAACAAGCACTCTAATGTTTGTTGAAAGTGGTGAGTTTTGAGAGATTTACTTAATTGGTAATTTTGTGCATTTTTTATGCATTAATTTTTAGGTCCGTAATTAATGTGTTTCGAAAGATTTTTACATTATTTTCTATTAAAATTAATGTGTGAATGCACCTCAAGTTCGAAAAGTTGTAATACTCATTCAAATTTAAAATTCAATGGGATGAAATTGAAAATTTATAGTAGAAGTTGGTTAATTCTTTCAAGATTAAGATTAAGATGTTAGTGGGTTGGAAGTCAACTTTTTTCACATATCGCACATCTAGATCTGATCTCCAAGAAAGTCACATCAAAACACCATTACTTTGGGAGACCAGGAATTCGGAGGCGTCCACTTTCCACCACTTCGATTCTGGTTCCATGATCTCTAGAGTATGTCATAGTCTCAAGAGAGGATATCGCGGATGCTTAATACACATGATCTTCGGGGCACATTATGATCTCAAGTGACAATGTCGCACGCAATATTAATGTCCAGTCGTGAGCTGTCTATAAATTCTGATGGTAAATTGGCTTATAGGTATGTGTAAATCTCGATTTGAAGTTGAGAGGAAATTAGTTTGGACCTCTACTGACTTGAACGTCGGGGTGTTCACTCTTTTCTTGTAGGTTTTTTATTAGTTGGAATTCATAAAACGTTTGAGTGGAATTTCATGCTCAAATATAATAGAAGTAAACATTGATTTTTTTTTCCAAAAAATATTATCCAAAATTATCTTTGAAATATATATTTTAAAAGAAACAATGAGTTGGAAATTCTTAATTTCCTTTCTGCTAAAAATAATCTTTATTTTCATTTTAGATACAAAAACGGTTAAAATTGTTTATTTTAATCCACTAACTTTCATTAAGTTCACATTTGGGTCTTACAGCAAAATTAAAAATGATACCAAACACTACACATAGATAATAAATAGTGTTACATCATACTTTCAATAACTTAGAGTAAGACTATAGATGAAAATTAACGTATTAAAATGATCAAAATAAAAAGGATAAAAAATATTCATTAAAATAAAATTTCAAAATTTTCCGAAAATAAAAATTCAAAACCAAAATAATATTTTTATTATTTTTAAATATGTAATTAAGTATACATACTCTCAATAATTAATAAAATAATTTCATTTAATCAGTAAAGCCAAAAAAAAAAAAAAACAATAATACTATTGTTGACTTTTGTTCTTGTTTTTTTTTTTTTTTCATTTTGAGTTTTTTAACAAATTTCCATGACAAGCTTAGCTTATTTGAAAAAGATATTTACTACCATTTTAAAAGTGATTGTTCGATCCTACCCAGTAATGGTTGAATTCAAAAAATATATTATTCCACATTTTTTAGTGGAATAATTAATTCCTTTAAATAGTAACTTTGATGGATAGAATTTAGCATGAGTTACGTCTTGAGTTTTCAGATTTTCTTTTTTCTCTTTTTTAAGTATTTGTTATCGAAATATTTATGCGGATTCAATTGACTCATCCACTAATGAACCTGATATTAACTCATCCACTCAACACGATCATTGGAATCTAACTTTAATGCAGTGAAATAATATTTCACATAATCTAGTTTCTCAAAAAGGTTTTATATATATCTCATCCTTACCCCAATTTAAATATAATAGAGAAATAATATTTCACGTCATCTAGTTTCTTGAAATGGTGTTATATATTTAATCCTTACCCCAATTTAAAAATGCAAACAAAACTTATCAAATTACATGGCAGTTAAAAATATCAACTCAATAAGATAGTATTGTAGGAACGCTTCATTATTCTATTATTTCAATTAATTATAACAATAACAATAGGGATTTGATAAAAAAAAAAAATTGAAACATTTAACGAAGAAATTGAAAATCTCTAAAATATTTGAGACAAAATTGCATTATTCTATACCTTCCGAGAATACATCATCACATATACATTTTGTCCATTATAACAAAAGTATGAACCAAAATTTTTAACATATATATTTAAATATTAATCATAATAAATGTTTTTTTTATATATATAAATCTACAATAATGTTTAATTTTAATATATTTGTGAAAATAATTAAAAACATTTTTGGATTTTATTCATTATAACACTTAACATTTTGTGGTGGTGGAGTCTATGATTCGATAAGATAGCTCTAGCAATCGTTGCCTTCCTAGTTCATGCCATTTAATATATTTTTTTTTAAACTTATCCAATTTCATATATATTTTTAATATTAAGAAAAGAAATCAAATTGAAGGAAGAAATCGAAAAAAGTTAATAAATATTATATACATAGGAAGCAAATATGCACTGCACGTCTTTTTAATATTTAAAAATAAAATTATTCAATCGAAAATAAAAATGAACTTGAACGGAGTTCTAAAATTATACTAATAATTGCTAAAGTGAGCATAGTTGAGTGGTAATTGACATATATCTCAAATCGAGAGGTTGTAAGTTTGAATTCCACCCCACATGTTGTACGATTTTTGAAGGACTAAGAGCATCCATCCCGCCCCTCTTCCATGGTATCAGAGCTCTTGGCTCACACCCTCTTCCTTTCTTCCCTCCACCATCACCCAATACCAAACTTTCATCTTCAAAATGCACTTCATGTCTCAGAGCTAACAAAAAATCTTTTTAAGTATCTCTAAGCTTACTAAAGATAATCGTATGTGATTACGTTGAATTTCACTTTGATAAATGTTTCGTGGAGGACAAAGCTACCAAGAAGGTACTGCTATCAGGACGGTTAGAGATGGCTTTTATCACCTTGATTTGCCAACCTATCAACAACCCATGGCAAACAACCATCAACCCACATCTCTTTATTGCTCTAGTTCTCATCATGCCAGTAGTCTCCAGTTTCTCATGTCTTGTATTACTTCTATTTAAGGTGTATGACACAAATGTATGAGTCACCCATCTCATGGAGTCCTTAGTCCTTGGTCAAGTCTTCAAATTTTACAATTCTGGTTTGAAAATTAATGAAAAGTCTCAATTTGTAATGCTGGTTGGTTAGGAAAATCACATGCTCTACCCTTCCCATCCTCACAGTCACATGCCAAAAATCCTCTTGAATTAATACATACTAATCTTTAGGACGAGCACCTCATCTCTCAAACGAAGGTTCATCTCTTTTTCTTGATGACTTTACCCGCTTCACCCACATATATCCACTTAAAACCAAAGGTGAAGCCTTAACCTCCTTCCTTTCGTACAAATCTCTTATTGAAAACTAGTTTAATCATAAAATAAAAACGTTACGTGTTGAGTGTTGATTGGGGAGGTGAATTTCAATCCTTTGTTCCTCATCTCTCTAAACTTGGTATTAATTTTCAACACCCTTGCCCTCACACAAGTGCACAAAATGGACGCATGGAAAGAAAACATGGACACCTAGTTAAATGGGTCTTACCCTCCATGCTCAACCATCCATGTCTCTTACCTTCTAGTGGAATGCCTTCTCCACAGCAGTTTTCATCATTAATAGGCTTCCCACCCTAGTCCCTGACAACTTATTTCCTTTTTAGGTAGCCATTAACAAAATCCCTTATTACAGATTCCTTAAACTCTAACTCTCTTTGGCACTGCTTGCTTCCCATGTATTTGTAGTGCACTCAGTGAACTATATTTTATAAGATTTATATGTGAATTAATTGTTCGTTTTTTTTCTTTATAATAGATGTTATGCACAGAAGAAATATTTTGCAAAAATGAATAATCGAGAGGAAATGTGACATAAATGGATCCAATTGAGAAGAAACTCCAAGTCTGAGCGAATAGGAAGACATCACAACACTTAATCAAGTCCAAAACCCGAAGAGATAGCGCCATGGCATTGGATCAGAGCACCACAGCGCTCAAAAGTTTAAATTTTGCGTTTTTTAAATAGTATAGTGTCATGACCCTGTGTATAGTGCCATGGTCCTGTCGCGATAATTTTTTGTAAAAATTGAGTTGTGCAGCTACTGAGAAGGAGAAGTTTTGGAGAGGTTTTTTGGAAGTTATCATTTTGGCCAATTTGGAGGGTAAGGAGACTATTGGAGAGCTTAGAAAAGAGATTTTCAAGGTTCAGGATCATGGAGGTCACTGTAAGGACGGACGATTGACACGTAGAACATAGTTTCTTCTCATTTCTCTTGATTTTTCTAGTTTTGTTATGGAACTATCATTGGGATTTTATTGTTTTACATTGAATATGAGTAATTAAACCTCTTATCTTAGGATGTAGGCATTGAACTTTTTGATTGTTTATTTCTCTTGATTGAATATTTATGGATGTTCTATTCATGTTTCTTTTTGTTTACTACCTTTAATTTACTGGCCATTAATTGATTGATTTTAAACTTGAAATCTTACGCTTGAGAGAGGTGGTTTAAAGTTAGGACTAGGATGCATAACCAAAGAGGTTTTAAGATCGAGAGATTTAAAAGTTCTTTAGAGGTCGTTAAAAGACTTATTCGATAAAACCTTTACTTGTTATAGAAACTAGATAAATATATTGGTTTCTTAATTGGTAATGAGAATTAGCTTGCATTCGGGAGAGGCAATTGATATTTGAAAACTCTTGGCCTATAGAATTAATAATTTGTTCAATCTTGAATAATTAAATAATTAGTTTATAGGTTCAATAGATGAAATCAATTTCTTAGTACCTTTCTCCTCGTTGTTTATATCTTCATTATTGCATGTTTATTTGCTTTATGATTCTATTCTTCCATTTGTTTTTTGTTCTCTAAATGAAATTTAGCGATTGTATTTGTGGTACTTGGGTGATCATTAAAACTTGACTTGTACATTTTTTTTAAAATTTGCCTTGTACACTTGCGGTAAGCAATTTCAACTACAAGTTTTTGGCTCCGTTGTCGGGATTGGCAGTTATTTAGCTTCACTTGATATCATGGAGAATTTGCTTAATCTTAATTTAGAGTTTTTTTTTCCTTTGCATATATTTCCTGTATCCTTTTTTTTTTGTATCTTATTATATATATTTATTTTAAATTTTAGTTCTTGTATATTATTTTCCTGGTCGTTTAGTTGAGTGGTGTATATCTTTATGTGAATACTTGAATAAATCATGTCTTTTTATAATTATGAGTGGCCTTACGATTGTCTTCCATCACCCAAAGGCCACCACCATCATTCAACTATTATTACTCAATGTATCCCTCTTATGACGGTGTGAATTCTTATGTCCATTATGGTTGTTTTCAAGAAAGTCAAGTGCCTAATTATTATCATTCTAATTATATGAGATATGGAAATTATTTGTATGGTAACAATGAAGGCACTTGGAGTCAAAATTTCCCTAACCAGATTGAGGAAAATTCGTCCCTTGAAGATCTATTGCGAGAATATACTTTGGAATGTAAGTTACAAATTTTTGTGCAGAAGAATCAGAAATGATGGATAAGATAGAGGCCAAAGTGGATAGGATGGAGACCCACAATTGAAGAAAATGGAGCTACTTTAAAGCCTTTGGAAAAATACAACTTAGCCAGATAGTTAATTCAATTAAAGCCCTTCTTGAGCAAAATCTTTTCCATGCCACTGAGGCAGAAACTTGTAAAGCTATACGCATTGATAGTGGGGATGAGTTGAAGAAATATGAGTAGGCAGAAACTTGTGAAGCTATTTGCGTGACAGTGGGGTTGAGTCGAAAAATTTTAAGTAACACCAGGAAGTACAGTTTTGTGAGATCATAAAGAAAGAACGTGAGTCTAATTTGGAAGACGAAATTCAAGTGACAAAGGAAGAGACTGAAAAACCTAATCTTATTTTATCTTTTGGAAATTCTCTTAATTCTCATCTTTTTTTTTTGTCCTCGAGAGTCTTGTAAATATGAATTTGATTTATTTTTCTAATTTATATTATAAATTTTTCTCTCTTTCAAGTGCCCATGAAAATCAAATCAGCCTACTAGAATAGGGGATATTGACACAAATAACCCTCAAAAGTTTTTAGAATGCTCAAATGACCTACCTCCTTTAATTGTACCCAAATGACCCACTTTAATATTTAATTGAATTTAAATTGATAGGAAATTACACTATTACCCCTCAGTTCAAAAATCATTCGTCGCACGTCATTTTCTCTTTTCCTTCTCCGTTCGACACTACGCCGTTCATCTTCTCCTTCCCCGTTTGAAATCACTCTAGTTCTATCGTCTTCTCCCTTTCTCTTCTCTTTTTCCGTTCAAAAACGCTTAAGGTAAGTTCGATTTCTGTTAAGTTTTGTTTTTCCATCAATTTGAACATTAGGGCTTCGATTTTCAACTCTGTTTAGGAGTTAAATGTCTGGTTTTTCCGTCGATTGCGTTTTCCGGTGTTTGGATGAACGAATACATGAAGAATATTGCAGCGATTTAGGTTTTGTTTCTCGTGTATTTCGTGTTTCAAAAAATAAGAAAATTGATTACTGTTTGTGCCTTCTTTGTTCTTGATTTTTTAGTGTATTTTTATGTCGATATGGTCTCTGTGTGTGAGAGTGTGAGGTTTATTTGAAATATGTATATGGCAGGTTCATTTGAAATGTTTGAGGTGGTGTGGTGGGAGGTTGAAGAAGTGCTCCTGTCATTTTTCTCGGGTTCGACCTCGGGCGAGGTTGAGCCCGAGGTATTCGTAAAAGCCTCAACCTTGAGGTAACATCGAGGTTAAGCCTCTTCAATTACCTCGAGCTCAACCTTGAGGTAACCTCGAGGTTAAGCTCGAGGTATTCGAAAGAGGTTCAACCTCGAGGTTACCTCGAGGTTTAGCCTTCTTCGAAGACCTCGAGCTCAACCTCGCCCGAGGTCGAACCCGAAAAAAATGACCAAGAGCACCAAACCTCTATTGACTTTCAAATTTATGTATAGTGTAAATTCTGTGAACTTTCTCGACTCCGATCTTGCTTGGAACTAGTACTTCATGGGTGGGAGAGAAGTGTGAAGTATGACAGTAGTTTGCTAGGAATAGTAGACAATTGGGAAGTTTGCTGCAACTATGATTAGGGATCCATATCGTTTGAGAAGACAATAAGAAGTCTTCAACGACCAATGGCGAAGAAGACGGATGATGGGAGGTTGACAATAAGAAGTCTTCAGCGACCAATGGCGAAGAAGACGGATGATGGGAGGTTGAGGAAACCGTACAATCTGTATGATTTCCCGTTGGTTTTCCATGTAAATAAATATCATAAAATTGCCATATTTATATATCTTCCATGACTAGACGAGTTGTTATGAAAGTTAATGATGACGTGGTACCCCACATGCTCTGGTGGAGGTGTGGACGTTCGATATGATGACTCATGCTGGAAAGAGACATCTTCCCGTCTACAACAGTAAGTGACTAACTTTATTATGCACTTGTTTTCGAACCGACCTCAGTGATATTATATTTCGTGCAGACCATAGCAAAGAGCTTGGAACAAACTGAATCAGAGACGATATTTTTGAATAAGACGTTTGAACCACCAACATCCGATGATGTGGAAAGTGATGAAGAAGGGCTCCAAAGTCCACGACCCATATGTGAGGGCCAGGACGACGATATCGAATGTCCACTAACCGATGATAATGTAGACAGAAAGGCCACAAAGAAGAAGAAAGAGAAAAAGAAGAAGATCAAGAAGAAGGTGTATAAACGATTAGGAAGGTTGGGCATGCATATAAATGCTGTGGAAAAGAGGCTTGAAGGTGTGGAAGGTGAGTTGAAATCCATACGGATGTATTTGCGATGGCTTACCAGGGTAAGTAAACGAGTTTATTAAATTTTTTATTCCCGTATGCTTTTTAAAATTTGGATGGTGTGATATGTCATTTGATGTATAGAGTCAACTAGTCGATCCCGCTGATATGGGAAGAGCCAAAGTAGGCGGTGATGCTGGTGGAGCGGGCCACATGGATGTTGACATGGCGGTAGTTCACGCATCTGATGTCTCGAAAGAACCAGAGGGTTCACGAGGTACCGAAGGTCGGCGTGGGAGATGACACATGGGTTCATAACGTGGAAGAGGTTGAATCGGACTCAAACCGGTTTCAGACACCGATACCAGAGGTATCAAACCGTACTTAATATACTTCATTTTAGCAATCTGTCGAGGTTCTAACTCGTTTACTTTCAGTCCCAATATGTCGATAGTGCATCGACAACGGACGAGGTACCAGACCAATCACAGGATGTAGACTCGGATGACGTACGTCTCATATCACAACCATTGCCACGTCCCTAAATTCAGCAACCGCAATGGGAAAGGAAAGTACCATGGAAGTTGCATGCGTCGGTTGAAGCAAAGGTAGACGAAAAACAACATAAGATCATATAGTACAATCCAGTTGTGGATATTTCGAAAGAAGAGGATGACAAATTTCAGGCATGGCTAGATGATGATGCAAAATGTTCAACGCGGAAGACCGCATACTCCGTTAGGAATAAAGCCTGGTTCCGCAACCTACTGAGGTCAGGTAACTGGTGCACAGCCGAGGTAAGTGGTCATGGCCACACTAAATATAGTAAATATGTATACGTGCATGTTTATAAATTGCGTACTATTTACAGGTCATTGATGAGCTGTTCATGTTACTGTGGAAAAAGCTTGAGCAGCGACCTGACTTATGTTCTCAGAAGTTCACTACTAGTGATCTAGTTCTTGCGGTACGTGTGTTCATGCCTATCCACTAACTTCAAATTGGTCGTAGTGCATAGGTCGTTGACTTATTGGGTTAAGTTTGACGTTACAAAACTACTTCGGACGTAAGGATGTTCCATATGCATGCATGCAATCTAATAGTTCATTGCCTTCGAGAGTGGCGGTCGAGTACAATTGGGATGGGAGGGACAAGAGCATCATAAGTTACACTGACGACACTCATACGGACTACCCTTTAAGGTGGATGGAAGTGGACGCCGTATATCTCCCCTTTAACATCAGGGGCAAGCATTTGGGTAATGGTGTGTATCGATCTCGAGGAAGGCGAAATCGTAGTATGGGACTCCCTGAAGTTAATGACCACGGATGATGCTATGGAGGATCATTTGAAGGTAATGCACACCATCATCCCAGTAATGCTCTTCAAATGCGATGTTATGAAAGTCCGGCCCAATCTACCGACACAACCATGGTGGATTCGACGAGTTATGTCAGCATCATAGTAGATTGGCGTGGCGACTGTGGGATTTTCTACGTCAAGTATTTTGAGTACGATGTAAACGGGTCCACATTGGATACTCTAAGACAGTCTAGGATGACATACTTTAGGAGGCAACTTGCTTTTCAACTTTGAGCGAATAGACCTATTTTGTAATATTCCATTAGAATTGTTTTGTTGTTTTGTACCTCGTAACTTAGTTAAATTTGATAATAAAAATGAATTATTTCCTAAGTGGTGCTTCCTCATTCGATTATGAACGAAATTTTTTGATATTCAATTTCCCTTTTAGCTATGGGGTAATAAGGCTATAAGGTGATTGACTAAAACAATGATATTTTTTTGGTACAATCTGTTGACTAAAATTATGTTTTAATGTAGATGTTAATTGGTGCAAGTGGATTTAGTTGCTAACTGGTGAATTTAATTAAGTGATGTGTCGTACATCAATTATTAGTGAAGATTAGGACTGCGTTTTCAATATTAGGATCATTTTAATCTTTATTTCTGAAGAACATTGTATTTTATGATCGAGGTAGGCTAGCTCACGCGCGAGGTTTTTGGGAGAACTGAAAAAAGGACCAACCTCGGGCTCTACCTCGAGTGAGTTCAAGCCCGAGAATTTTGGCAGAATTAGTCTACTTCCAATGCATTCCAAAATGAACCTACAAAATACATCGTTCGAATTCCAGCAGAACATAGCACACATAGTTCATATTCAAATGAAACAAAATGCAGTACACAAGCATATCAATCTATTTGGTTTCAGTTGTTAAAAGCGGCTGCCTACACATCTTGCGATTGTCTCCAACATTTCCACATCGCTCGCATTTGTGTACCTGGCGGACTTCACCGGCTGATGGTATTCTGGCAATTTGATGACGTCCAACACGAGGAACGAATCTGAGTCGCTTAATCGTCGTATGCACATAATCATCTGGTAAAATCCAATCTTCCTTATCTCCAAGCGGGTACACGGGTTCAACATAAGCATGTATGAGGGTATCTATTCGATACTTATCAGAACATAATGTATGCACATTACTGTTTCGAAGCATCACCCCGACAATAGCGTGAGAGCATGAAATCTTGTAATAGTCAAATTTTTTGCATGTGCAGGTCTTGCTATTTAGCTTTACACGTACCTTGGCCGCACCATCATGCACTTTAAATTCGAAACGATCAATCGGCCCGACATGATGATATCGAGCTTATTCTGCCGCTTCTTTAAGAATATTCTCTGCATATTCGGTGAGTAATGTTCCTCGACTAGAGGCGGCTTCTGCTTATCATAAAATCATTGTTGTAGGAGAGCTCGACAATTTTCAAATAGGGCTATTATTGGCAAAGCACGAGCATGAATGAGTATCGCATTCATGGACTTGGCAAGATTCGAGGTCATTTGGTTATACCTCATTCCAGATTGATATGCACGGGTCCACTTGTAGAAGCCAACGTCTTCCAAATATTTATGGACTCCGGGGAATCCGACTAGTTGGCCCCATAGTACCAAAACTTTCATACCTTGAACCTCTTGGCTGCTTTATAGAATTTTTTTTCATCCCGTCATTTCTAAACTTCTCGTTCAACTTCATTGCTACATGATGCATTTAGGTAACGTACGTTACATCAGGAAACATTGTTGCAACGGAGTTCGTTATAGTTTGATGTCGGTCCAATACAAAAACTAAACCATCTACGTTACCTATACAAATCTTAATTCTCTCTAAAAATCATGTCCACGATTCCTCGGACTCCTTATCAACAACCTCGAATGCTATAGAGTAAATTTGGTTGTTACCATCTACTAATGATACAGTAAGTAAGACGCCCCTGTACTTCCCCTTCAGCTGTGCTCTGTCGAGCACTAGTACCTGCCGAATGTAACTTCCAAAACCCCTAATTGAGCATCCTAAGGCCATGAATGTGTACTTGAAGTATGTGTCGTCCTCCAACTTTATCTGAAATACAGTTCCTGCATTCATAGCCTTTAAGGCCTCTCCATACTTATGTAGAGTAATATATGACTCTTTAGGCAATCCCATCAAGAGGCTTAATGCAACTTCTCTCGCCCGCCATGCCTTTTCATATCAGATATTGACATCGTAGTTCTTTCGCATGTCAGTAATAATATCCTTAGGCCGGCAATGACGACTGATAAAGACTGTCAACTGCAATTTCATCAACCAAGTCATCGTGACAACCAATTGTATCCATATGTTCTAAGGATCCATGCGCACCCTCAACTATTGCACAAAGAGCATTCCTACTTACAAACTGTACTTCAACAACAGGTGTTCTTAACGATGGATTACGATCACACATTGGTTCCTCTACTTCTTGGTAATCATCGTCATCGAGATCATCCTCGGGTCATCCCCAACCATCCTGTACTCATGGTCCTCATCACCTCCAACATCATCCCACTGACCGAAGTGTTCTTGTTCATAGTCGCCTAAATTGCATGGGATAACATTGTCCGTCAATGGAGTCATAAATTGTACAGAAGATGGTGGGTGGACAGTAGATATTGGTGAGTGCATATCATTCAGTGGAACAGGAGAAGGAACATCTTGTTCTACTTGGCATGAAAATGAAGCGAATATTTCTTTTTGGGATATAATGGTACATCATGTGAGTTACTACCACTACCTTGTTTTCCCTTTGGTACAACAGATACATGCAAGGGCGCTTGAGAGGGATTTGGAGGGCCCATAAGATAAAAACCAAGGCTAGTATCATCAAATATATAAATGTTTGGCACTTGGTACTGGAACTCGAATTTGTAGATACATTGTAGAACAATATTGAAAAAGTCAGGATTTATTCTAGTCATCCTAAAGATCGCACTTACGAGGTCTCTATATGTTATTACTTCATCAACATTTAGACCACCCATAACTCCACCTTCGTATATAGTGTCTGCCTCATTCCACTGACCCCCATAGCTTACAAAAAGCCGAATCATTCTGTACTGCATTACAGAGCATAATTGCAAGACAATTAGAGATGAACAATGAAGTTATATATGAACATATACCCCGACGGGAACTATATTTTCTCGCCCGATGTGAGTTAAATCCACAACCACGCCTGGGGTGAGTTAGATAAACATTTTGTATTGATAAATTTTGACCCCAGGCGAAAACTTCGGTACGCGGCCCAAGGTTCATCAAATACATGGTTCTCGATCGAGAATCAAATAACCCCGCACAAGAATGACACGAAAATTACACCACATAATGCAGGAATGGAAAAATGGGTTTCAAAATAAAAACAAACGTTACTCGGATTGTAATTAAAACATACCAAATGATGACAAAAATTTAAAAAAAAAGAGCTTTTTAGATGTAGACATGAAGCAAGGTTCTTGAGAAAAGGAGAAAACATCAAAATTAAAGAACTACCTCTTCCAAAATCTTGAAACTTCCAAAAAGAATATTCACAATACTTTTCAGATTTTTTAGGATTGTGCAGAGAGAATGTTCACGATAAGGACTTTCGTTCTTTGACATTAGTAATGACATGTACTGATTGGTTAGGTAAAACCTAATAGGACTGTACTACGTTGGTGTGAATTAAAGGAACCTCGGGTGGGAATTAGATCTACCCCGGTCGGGAATTATCCCAACGATCCTCTATTGCATTTAAGGGCATTATGGTCATTTCATCTGCTATGATACATCATCAATGCTTAAAGTGGGTCACATGAGCACATTTTGAGGGGTGGGTCATTTAAGTATTCCAAAAACTTTTGAGGGTTATTTGTGTCAATTTTCCTAGAACTACTAGAATACATTGATTCAAGGAAGAATGGAACAAAGAAAATTGAGGAGTTTTATACACCTTAAAGATAAAACAATAAAAGAGAGCCACTTTTAGCTACAGATGTTAAATAAGCGCTTTTGGGAGGCAATCCAAAACTTTTTTTAGTTTCTTTTTATTTTTATGTTATCTTAGTTTCCTTAGATTTATTTTTCTCATTACATTTTGCGTTTCATGTAGGTTTAATGTTAGGTTTTAGTAATGTGTCTGGATGGCGCTATGCAATATTAATATTAAATTCATGGCAGTATTGTTCTTTCTCCTTTTCATTTTCTTTGTCCCCATTGTCTGCTTCATGGGTATATTTTTATTACATTGAGGACAATGTAATTTCTAAGTTTGGGGCGGAGGGTATTTGCTATATATTGGACAAGATTAAGGACAACCTATTATTTTGACGGATCTTGTGATGCATGTTTGTTGTGCTATTTCTGCATTTTAATGTAATCATTAACTTTCGGGGTGAAGATTTTTGTCAACTATTCATGCTTTAGACTTATGTCATGATTCATATATGCAGATTTTTCCTTTTAAAATCTTGAATTTTGATTGATACCCTTGAATACTTTGTAAGTTATGAATGCATCTTTGGTCTGGTTTCTTATTCATGAAGGAGATTGTTAGCTTTACGAGCTTCGATCACACCAAATGTTTTGAAAGTGTTAATAGCGTTGGGCTCGAAAAGATAAAACCAACACTTGTTGAATCACTCAAATTAGAGTTCAAATAAAGAAGCTATATAGTTTTAGCGACGACGTTTCATCTTCAACGACAAATTTTTGGCGTCCTTGAAAACCTAATTTCTTGCAATGTATGGTCAAAACAAGTCAGGAGAAAAATCTTACCTGATGGGTGATATGGACAAGTGGGCCAATCCTACATGGTGGGTGACATCATCACATGGACCACTCGAAAGTTGACATGTGGCATCAAGAAAACATATTTATGCTGATATAGCATCCAACAATCGAACAAATGAGAAGATGACATGTGGCGCTTTCTATCTCTACAATTCAAATTCCCACAAATCTCTCAATATCCACTATCACTCCAATTTCCATAAATTTGATTTCAATTTGCACAAATTTCTTCCATTCTCCAAAATCTTATTTATTTCATTTCCTTAACTCAACTCTTAATCTACACCGTTCATCATTTGTTGCCTTAAATCCAACGGCCAAATTTCATCCACGAAATTCTATTTAAAGCCACCAAATTCACCTTTCTCTACACACCAATTATTTAAAAAAAAAAACATCTTTCTCCCGTCAAATTATTTTGCTGTCAAGTTTTCATTCTCTCCACACAAAAAGTTGTCAATATTTTTTTGTGTGTGAGAGTTACATTAGAGTTTAGCTTTTTAGCTATTGCTTTAATGCAAAATTTGCAAATCCACCTTCGTGAGGTATTTTATTTGTATTGCTCATTTTACAATTTGGATTTTGTATTAAGGTGTGGGTACACCTTAGGTTGTGAGAAAACACAATTGGTTGGATCTTAAACCAGTAAAAAGGATCGTAGGTTTCTGTTTAGCCTAAGACAAAAAGAGGGTTTATCGATTTGGTTCTCACCCGCAAGAGAGTTGTAGCCGTAAAATACCAAAGAAAGAGTCTTGGGGAGTGGAGTAGGGATTTCCGAACCACTATAAAAGTTCCTGGTGTCATTTCTCTCTCTACTCTTTAATTTATGCATTTAAATTTCCCCATTTGATTCTTTTGTTCTTATTAATTTGATTTTTTTAATCGACAAGTTCATAAGCAACCCTATTCATCCCCTCCCCCCTCTAGTGTTGCCATATCGATCCTATAGAGATAAGCACGATTGATTTTCTTTCAAAACTACATGATGGTATCTCATTGATTTTTTTTATTAAAAAATGCACTTGTCTTGATGCAATTTACACACCCAAGTGAGCCTTTTTAGCCTATGGGCAATCCATTATATTTTGATCAATTTATTTTCATTCTTGTGTGTGATCGAACTTAGCATGACTATTCTAGAACTTGTCTATGAATGTATTTTGTGACAGCCTATTTGGATTAATGCTTTAATATGACAAGGACAATTTAGGCATACCCAAATTTGAGACTTCTAAAAAGCCCACATTTTTACATCTTCCGTTAGAAAGTCACCTCTAAGCTTAATGTCTCATTTCTTCTTATTCTGCACACGATATTTAAACCTACTTTTATAAAAAAGAATACCAACCCGAATTTTCATTTCTTCCTCATTCATTATCCTTGATATTTCTACCTATGTCAAGATAAAGGTAAAAACGTTGCATGCTATTGTTGGGTGTGTTGCCCTAAACTTGTAGTTTGTAATTATATAAAAATAAATTTATATTTAATAAAGTTATGTTTTCTTATTGCATTGTCTAAATCCAATAAACTAAACATCCAAGGTTATTATCATGTGATCTGGACAGTAAATATACTGGGTATATATTTGATATATCATCGATATACAAGTGGATAATGTCCTAGTAATAACCTGAGGAGTCTATGGTATATGGATAAGGTTGGGTACCTTATCCTGGCAACACTATGGTTACGACCCACTTTGTAAATGTTACAGACGACTTGATACAGGACGTTCGTGTGGAGACATGTGAGTGGGGATATCATATACAATGAGTTTGTATAAGACCGGACCACGAAATATCCAATCTTTAGATGTAAGACCGTAGATTAACATATTGCTATTTCATAGGATGACTAGACAACTCATTCTCAATCCTGAGTAAGTTATGGACTTCTACCTGTGACGGCTCGTTCTTTGATTTGTATGGATGAGAGTGGCCCGAGTCGCTGACTTAACATTCCGACCATTTTGGGGACGAGATCGAGTGGAGAGTTGGGAACATAACTACATAAGATGACATTTACTCCTCCCCGACTTTAGGGGAATAGATTAATGTTCCCTTAAATGCTGACTCCGGGACTTGAACAAGGGGCCCCACCCTCTCACTGGCCCGAGAGGGACTTCTGATTATTGGTCGGACCATAACTAGGTTATTCATTAGAGGAGCAGTGGTATTTAAGGAGCAAAATGTAACTCAGGGGTAAAATGGTTATTGACCCAGCTAGAGTTACGAGCACTCGTGAAGGATTGACTTGCTGTTAATGGTCGATATCCTTGGACATAGAAATATTCTATAGTGAGAAGAGTGCAGATGCGGGCTTTTAGTAGAGTAACTTGTAGTTAACGTATGTTGATTAAGGTGGTTAATGAGTTTAACCAATTAATCTCATACTATTGGAGCTTCTGATCTATAAGTTCATTAGGTCCCCCACTAGCTCACAACGGGTATAACAAGGATCAAAGTTTTTTTTTTTTTAAGAATTTGAGATGCTCTATTTAAATGAGGGATTGTAGGTTAATTGTATAAGATATAACTAACATAATGTATATAGATGACGGGTCTAATCATCCATATAATTTACAAAAAGAAACTCCAGATATTTGATATATTTCTATTTGAACGAGATTTCAATTCCAGTGACGGTTTCATTAGATATCTTACAACTGGAATCCTTCTTTTTTTCGATCCAATTCCTTCACCACTGTAAACCTTAGTTAGATTCAGGGATACCCATTCAAAGCAATTTACGTGAGGGGGCTGTCCTTAATGGAATATATCATTTATTGCTATGGAGCTCACAAAGGAGTTGTGGATACTGCTGTGCGAACATCGAATGCTGGATATCTTACACATAGACTTGTCGAAGTAGTTCAACACATTGTTGTACGTACAACTGATTGTAGAATCATCTGAGGGATTTTAGTCAGTCTTGGAAATATGATGGGTCCGGAAATAAACTATATATTATGATAATTATATTTCAATAAGATTCAAATAATAATTAATATGAATTGGATTCATACTAAAACTATATGTTAAAATTAACGTGAATGAGATTCACATTAAAACTATAGGTCATGAGAGAGATATACATTTGAATACGATTCAAATAAAACTTTAATTAAATATATGATATTTAATTATTATCATTATTATTAATTAATTATTTTGATAATTAATCAATTAACTAAATTTAATTTAATTAAAAACTCAATTCCTTGCATTGGGAAGATGGTGGGTGGAGAGGTTGCTTCCTCCCCATTCCTTTCCCTCTCTATATAATGCAAATTGTTGCATTTTGGTGGGGTTGAAACATTTTTCTCTAAGTTCTCTCTCAAGAACTCCCTCTCCTTTCAAAAGACGGTTCCTATAAACCGATCATTTGCCTAGAGAATAGTGGGGAAGATCATTTGGTGGTGTTGTTGAACTATGGTGAAGAACGGTCTTCAAAGGTAGGTTGCTCTACACCTCCTCTTAGCGTTGTTTTTGTCCTTTGTTTATTGTTTTTCTAAAACAAAATCAAAGCACAAGCATTCACGCGCTTCCGCTGCAGGATTCGATCCCTTCAGAGATATTACATTCGCTCTTTCAAGTTATTACGCAAGTTGTGTACTACTGAAAAAAAATAAAGAGAAGAAAAGTAGTGTTGCATGAAAAAAATCTATGAGCAATCAATTAATGCTACTTTTCCATGATTGTAAGTACTCAAAGATGGGGTGTAAATTGATGCCAATAGTAGTACATTGTGTTCATTTTCTTATGGGATTACCGTGGAACTTATCATCTTTGTTATTTGGATTTTGAACCTTTAAATTTTCTTTTATCTCACCCTTACCAAAGCCTCAGTACAATCATTATCAAAGTCCCTTTGATTTTTGCATTCAATTCATCTCTTAAGTGGGGATATTTGATTCATTTGAAAGTCTATGGTAATAACATGCTGTGTTTTGATTTGGAGAGTTAAAAACACCCGTAAAAACACTATGAGAGAATTGAATGAAATTCTGTGAGGGTGTCAAGTCTTTTGCATTTGATTTGAATAAGTTAATAAGATGCTTGAGCTTTTATAAATTATATCATTTCATTACTTATTCTCTTGATTATCATTTTGAATCATCTTATAAGATGTGTGATTGACTTTACTGGTATTGTTGGATGTTGAAAATGATGAAACAGGATTAGAAAGGAGAGTCGATATGTTGAGTTAAGATATACTCGAGGATAGGGGTGTTTAAAAAACTCGGCAACCTGAAGAACCTAGCCCAACGGTTGGGTTGGGTTATTTTTTGAAAAATTAAAAATTCAGTTTGGTTCGTGGTTCAGACAATTTTTTGACCGGTTCATCCCAAACTGACCTGAACCTGTATTAAAATTAAGAAAAATTATATATATATATATATATATATTACTTCTTTATTAGGGTTCATTTGATTTCTTTTTCAGCCGCATGGCCCATCTTCTCCTTCTCTCTCCCGGGGTATTTTCTTTCCTATTCTCGTTTCTCTCTTTTGTCTCCTTCTCGTCTCCTCCCCTCTATCGACCTGAACCTGTATTAAAATTAAGAAAAATTATATATCTATATATATATATATATATATCTATATATATATATATATATCTATATCTATATTACTTCTTTATTAGGGTTCATTTGATTTCTTTCTCAACCGCATGGCCCATCTTCTCCTTCTCTCTCCCGGGGTATTTTCTTTCCTATTCTCCTTTCTCTCTTTTGTCTCCTTCTCGAAATCTCTCTCTTGTCTCCTCCCCTCTATCGACTTCTTTTTCTCCCTGAAATCTTTGTGGTGATCTTCCTCTACCAAAATTTACAGACAATCGAAGGAAAATATTGTTGATCTAGAACGATCTTCATGAAAGATCTAAGAACGATCGAAGATTTGAAGCAGAATCTGGGACGACGACAGAGATGAATGACCAAAGGAAAATTGTTCAGGATCTAAACCAAAATCTTGAAAGATGAACAACTGGGTGTCTTTTCTTTTGGGTTGTTTTTAGATATGAAGCAAGACAGAATAATCGAAAAATGAGGGGTTTTTTTTAGGTTTTGTTTGGGATATGAAGAAAGAGAGACTTAGACCTATGAAAGTGTAGCAGTAGTTCGATGAATTTCATACCCATTTTCCTCTTTTTGCCTACACAAATCTAAGATTCTTTGTTATTTTCAATTTTCTTCACCAATCTCAGATTTTCACTTCTCCCTTTCACATCTCTCTTAGATCTTACACAACCCAACAACCCAACCAGCCCAACCCAAAAATACAGGGGTTGAGTTGGGTTGGGTTGGCCGCTTTATTCGATTCCATCAGGTTGAAGAACCTATCAACCCGAATTGTTGGGTTGGTCTAAAAAAATCTCCTAACCCGACCCAAACCAACCCGTGAGCACCCCTACTCGGGGATGTGCATGATTTAGGTATCAGAGAATTTGATAAGATGAAATTACACCATTTAACTTATCTATATTATACATGAGATCATAGGATATAAAGTAGTTATGTTTGCTTGAGGACAAGCAAAAAGCTCCCGTTTGGTTGATTTAGTGAAATAGCCGTTTGGTAGAATTCTTGAGATTTGTTTTTAAAACTGTTTTCGGATTCTGTGATCCAAACAGTAGAAATTCTGAAAACGACTTTTTTATTTTTTCAGTATTTTCAGATTCAGAATTTGAAATTTTTAAGATGCAGAATTATATTAAAAAGATAAAAACTTTGATAAAATATATTACTTCATATTATAAACTCATTTTATGCTTGATAAAATTGAAACATGTAACATATAATGTATTCTAAATTATATAACCTTGTAAAATAATAATCATACAAAATTCATAAAAAAAATGTTAATAAATTACTTAATATAACTTTAGATTAAACAAAAATTTAGTTTGTAACTACTTTTAGTTTACAAATATATTGTTAAACAAGCAATTTCTGTTTTTTGATTACCAGCCAAACACACCCTAAGTTTTGAGGTATTTGATAGCGCACTTCGTGGGCTATATTTCATAAGATTTATATGTGAATTAATTGTTAGTTTTCGTTTATTTATGATAGATTTATGTATAGAAGAAATATTTGTCAAGAATGAATAATCAAGAGGAAGCGTGACATAAATGGATCGAATTGAGAGGAAAAATAGCCTGAGTGAATAGGGAAACATCACAACACTTAATTAAGTCCAAAAACCCGAGGAGATAGCCCCACGACGCTGGCCTAGAGCACCGTCGCTCTGAAGTTTAAATTTTGCATTTTTTAAATAGTGTAGCATCGTGGCCCTATGGATAGCGTTATGACACTGCTACAACAATTTATTTTTTTTATAAAAATAGGGTTGCAGGTGCCGAGAAGGAAGAATTTTGGAGATGTTTTTTGGCAGTTTGCCTTTTTGGCCAATTTGGAGGGCGAGGAGACCGTGGAGAGCTTAGAAAAGAGATTTTCAAGGCTCGGGATCGTGAAGGTCGCTCTCATTGAGATTTTATTGTTTTACATTGAATATGAGTAGTTAAACCTCTTATCTTAGGGATTGGTGTAGCCATTGAACTTTATGGGTTGATTGTTTAGTTCTCTTGATTAAATGTTTATGAATGTTCTATTTATGTTTCTCTTTGCTTAATGCCTTCAATTTACTGGCCATAGATTGATTGATTTTAGATTTGAAATGTCACTCTCGGGAGAGGTGATTTAGAGTTGATTGATTTTAGATTTGAAATCTAACGTTCAGGAGAAGTGGTTTAGAGTTATAACTGAGATGCATAACTAAATGGGTTTTAAGATCAAGAGATTTAGAAGTTCTTTGGAGGTTGTTAAAAGAGGCTATATTGATCATTATGATCCCCATCGTGTATGCAAACTCCACAAGGTCATATATAAGGTCAAACAAGCTTCAAAGGCATGGTACAATCATCTGAAACACTTCTTGCTCAGTATGGGCTTTAGAAACTCAAAGGCAGGCACTTCCTTATTTTCATTTCATAATGGTCCTCACACTCTACTTGTGTTGGTATATGTTGATTTTTTGGTTACAGGTAGTAGCTCCAACCTTGTTAACTAATTTGTGCATGCTCTTTGTGGAAAATTCTCCCTCAAAGACTTGGGTCCAATCCACTATTCTATTGGTATCCAAGTATTACGAGCCTCTCAAGGTCTATTCCTCAACCAGAGCAACTATATCTCAGAGTTACTCACCTACTTTGGTTTCTAAAATCTTAAATTCTTTACCACTCCATCCACTGTCAGAAATTCACTTTCAGCTTTCTTTAACAAACCACTTTCCCACCCTACCATCTACAGGCGTGCAATTGGTGCCCTTGGATATCTCATTCAAACCAGATTTGATATTTCATTTATCATCAATTGCCTCCTTCAGCTCCTCCAACATCTCACCGATACCCATTGGCAAGCAGTACAAAAAGTGTTTCTTTATCTAAAAGGGACATCTTATCATGAACAGCACATTAAACTAGGTGATTATTTACATTTCATGGCTTATTGTGATGCAGATTGAGCTTCCCTTGAAGACCAACGCTTAATCTCCTCCTACAGAATCCCGTAGTGGAAGCGCGTGAATGCTTGTGCTTTGATTTTGTTTTAGAAATACAACAAAGAAAAGACAAAAGCATTATAAGAGGAAAGTAGAGTCTACCTTTGAGATGTTCTTCACTGTAGATCAATGCTACCAAAAAGCCTTCCTCGCTATCATCTGGATGTTAAGAACTCGATTTGTGGGAACCTTCTTAGGATTGAGAAGAAGATTGAAAGATTGAGAGAGAGGTTTTGTGTTTGAGTTTTAGAAATTCATTCAACCGACAAAACAAAAGGTGAGAACCTCCCTTTTAAAGGAAGAAATGGTGAACGGGAAGTTACAACTTCCTCCCACCACCTCCAACTTCCCATGATAAATGGTGGGAAGTTTTCTCCTTTTTTTCACTTTACTTATTTAATTTTAACCATGAAATTAAATAGTTAATTTAATTTAATTAACAATTATTTAATTCAATCTAATTTAATTCAACCAAATTGATATAACTCATTAATTTAATTAAATTAAACATAAATTAATCAATCATATTAGTATCAAATTCAAATATTCATCTCTCTCATAACATATAGTTTAATTTGGAATCCAATTCAAGATTAACTTTTTATCATAATGTATCAACATACATTATATCAATTGCATCTCATACAATTAACTTTAATTTCCTTTAATAAATTTGAACAATTAAAATTCTTTTCAAGAATAAATGTTCTTAACTATCCTTTACGAGCTAGTAGAGAAACCTAATGGACCTACAAATCAAAAGCTCCTACGAGATTAATTCATTAAATTCATTCACCATATTAATCAGCATTTGTTAACTGTTGGTCACTATATTAAAGACCCACAATTGCACTCTTCTCAGTATTTTGTGTCCACAAATTTTGACAATTAACAGTAAGTCAATCCTTCATGAGTGTTCGTAACTACAGCTGGGTCAAATTACTGTTTTACCCCTTAGTTACATCTTTCACCTTAAGTATCATTGATCCTCTAATGAACAACCTGTTTATGATCCAACTATTAAACAGAAGTCTCTCTCAGGCCAGTGAGAGAGTGGAGCCCCTTGTTCAAGTCTTGTAGTCAGCACTTAAAAAAACACTCATCTACTTACCCTAACGTCGGGAATGAGTGAAACTCATCTTGTGTAGTTATGTTCCCAGCTCCCCACTCGCTCTCGTCCTCAAAATGGTAGAAATATTGAATCGGTGACCCGGGCCACTCTCATCCATACAAATTAAAGGACGATCCTTTATAGGCAGGAGTCCATAACTCACTCAAGATTGAGATTGAGTTACCTAGTCTTCCTATGAAATAATAATCTATTAGTTAACAGTGTTACAGCTAAAAATTAATTATTTTGCAGTCTGATCTTATACAAACTCCTTGCATAGGATATCCCCACTTGCATGTCTCCACATGAATGATTTGGATTAAGCAGTTTGTCACTCTTATAAAGTGAGCCGTATCCATAGTGTTACCAGGATAAGATATCCAACCTTACCCATATACTATAGACCCTTTACGTTATTACTGGAACATTATCCACTTGTATATCGAATATACTATGTATATCAATTATATACTATTTATCAGTTATATACTGTTCCAGTTACATGACATAACTTCGGATGTTAGTTTATTGGATTTGGGTTAATACATTTCTAAAAAGAACTTCAATAACAGCTTTATTGAGAAATATTTGTTTTATATTTATAAACCACGAATTTAGGGCATAAAACCCAACACCTTCTATTGCACGTTCCTGGGCTCTCCTTTAATTTCTTGGTCTTCAAAACACCGATCAATAGTTGCACGCTCAAACACTAAGGTTGAGTATCGCTCACTGGCAAATGTCATTGCTTAAGTAATGTGGATCATTTCTCTCCTACAAGAACTTCGCCTCTAACCTTCTGTGCGTCCAGTTCTACTATGTGACGGCTAGAGGGCCATCTCTCTTACTCACAATTCGGTATTTCACATTCGCTCAAAGCATTGAGCTTGATGTTCATTTCATTAGAGATAAAATCTCTCGTAAGCTCCTAAGTATTCAATACATTCCATCTCGTAACCAGCTGGCAGATTATCTTATGAAGTCTCTCCCTACCTCACGTCTCTAGACTACGCACCAAGCTTGGCGTGATATCCTCACCCAGGGGATGTTAAAACATGAGTTATCATATTTGCATAAATCACTCAAGGCTGCTTATTTTGTTGCATATCACTAAGAATATTTTCCGAAATTTATTTACTTATTTTCTTGCCTTGTACAAAATAATTGAATCACCAAATCAAATGGCCAGAATTTTTGGTCATTGATTATTTCAATTCCTTCTGTGAATCACTCTGCAAATCTGTACACCTGCTATAAACAAACTTGGTCTCTGCTATTGTCCTTCAACACGGCAAAATCTTATTTTTGCAACCTAAATCAAATCCTATCTTGCATTGATTTGTAATTTTGAGTATAAAAGTAGCTACATTTTTATGTTAAGGTTATCGTGCGATGTTGAAAAAAAAAGGTAATGCACGTCGTATATACTTGGGAAACATGCCTTATTTGATATGATATCATTTACTCCAACATTTAGACTTCTAATACATATTGTTGATGCTGGAAATTTGATCTCCTTAGTTCTCGCTAAATGTGCACCAAGCTCAATAATCACGATACCGAATACCTACAAAATTGAACAACCCTAATTCGATGTGATTTCAGTCACACTGGCTCCGATCCTTAAGATGATGGGAGAATTACTGAAGTACTTACGGTTTATTTGCTTACCCCTAAGGTTTAGCCAGTGGTTCCATTTATAGGAGTCTTGCCTTCTGGAACCTTCTCGTTGAGCCATCTATACTGGATCACAGTGATTCATGGACTAGGGCACCTCAACCAATAGGAGAGGAGAGAAAGTGGGCTCGGCCCGAGCACCGAGCCTCGGCTCGCTCGGTCTATCGTTGGGTTTGGGCCTCTCTGATCTGTAGAAGCCCATTTCCTTGGCCGAATCCAATCTCATAACACATATATATTTACCACCTCCCTAATTCAAAATTGAGTTATTCTTCAGAACCCTACTTTCAATTATTTCAATGGTTTTTCTAGAACGTTATTTTAATCACTTCAAGTATGGTACAAATTTAATTACTTTCTCAACTCAAGTAATTTATAGGGTAAAATATCAAGTTACAACTTCTTTACGTTTAATTACCGTTGAGAAATTCTCGCTTTGTCCAAGTTCCTTACGTTTATAATCCATTTTCTTTTTAGTTTCACTAGTTCAAATATGTAACTTTTCCAAATTTCAAATGGAAACAAACTAATATTTTCCAGGTTTTTTTTAAAATATCTACAGTGTAATCTTTTAACTTTTAACTCAGTTTTCTAATTTTTGATTCTTGTAATCCCTAAAAATCATGCCACCATTTTAGATTGTGTAAGTTGCTAAAAAATTTTCTAAAATCAAATTATTGTATGATGATTTTGTTTCAGGGATATATTTTTCCGAACTAAAATATAAAAAAATGGTAATATAACAGTTATTATCACAATATTAATATTTTTAGACATTTTTCAAAAGATCTTATTTTCTTTTTGTATGTCATTACTGCTGCTGGCCCATAAATAAAATTGTAGTATTTAATTTGAAAACTAAAATATTTAAACATTTATTTCATGACTAAAAATAAAGCAAAATATTAAATGAAAGTAGGTGCAAGACTTAAAGAGAAAAAACAATAATGAGATAAAAAAAACTAAAATAGGTATAGAAATATTATTTCCAAAATGCCTTTGGCCTCCTAAAGTTTGAAGACTATTCCCCTCACTAGAATTTAAAAAAAAAAAAACATGGTGATAAATTTAAGATTTAGACACTTATTTCAATTCAGAAATTTTCTTGCCTTTCTCTATATTTTTACTATTTTGTATTAGTCTTTTTTTTCATTCAAAAAGGTGGTTTCATTGAGCTAAACTTGAAGGGAAATCTCTTTTAACAAAATCAATCAACCAACGGGAGAAGTTATAGTGCCAAGTACATGTGGCAGAAAGAGAATTAACTCCCCATTGGCAGAGAGATTGCAAAACCTCGAGCAGGGGTAAAAGAAACAAAATGGAATCCTTGAACTAGGGCTTGAATCTCCACTAGCCAATTTTGTTCATCTCCAATAGTGAAGCTCCTGTCGAATTAACCAAATCGTCGTTAATGAATTTGACTCAACCTCCAACTGAGAGCAGGATAAAAAGACCGTAAATTTCAAACCCTCCAAGATGTCTCTGATTTCAACAAGTAACGGTGTCAACGGAGAAGGAATGCGAATAGAAGTTGCAGCAAAAAGAGTACTCGAAGAATCTCGAATAACACAACCCAAACTTGTAGAATCGGCCTTGCACGCTGCATCAGTATTTAATTCCAGAATAGTATCTGATGGAGGCCTCCATTGATGAACCCTTTGACGGAGGCCTCCAAGATGCCTTCATCTTGTTCATTTAATGATATTGCTTTGAAGGTATATGCTAAGCTCAATTTTCTCTAAAAAAATATTAATCTAATTTCTATTTATTAAATATAATTAAAAAAGCTTAATATTAATGACCTAACCATAACATAGTTCAATAGGTTAAGGCACATATATCTCGAACCAAAATATCGTGAGTCCTAATTTTCACTCTTACATATCATTGTACTAAGAAAACTTAATAATAATTCAAAAATAGAATAATTCAAAATATGAAAATGTGAAAATAAGTAAGAAAAAAAGAGTAATAAATTAAATTAGGATTTAAATTTTAAAAGATCTCTGTCTCACTTGTGGGGATAAAATAAACAAGTAAATAAAAAGCTATAGTCCAACTTTTAGAATTATTTAATTTTCATTTTTAGACTTCAAAGTGCCTAAGTTTATTCTGTAACTTTTAAAATATCAATTTTTGCATGTATATATATCAGATGGAGCCTCGTAGGTCGATTGAGATAGATATTAAGTGACAAAATAATAACAATAATCAAAATTATTATTTTTTCAAAAGTATGCACGGTCTCTTTGGCATTAGGAAGTTGAAAAAATATTCTGATTTGAAATTTGATAAATGATATTAAATGTTCTTTATCTGGTTTGAAACTTGAATTATTTGATATGGGGTAATTATTATTATTTTTTTGTTTGTTTGGATGTTCGCCGCATGGAAAAAGAAAGTAAGAAGTTTACTACTATAATTAACCTCTTAATATTAATTTATTAATTAAGAATCACAATATTACAAAGGTTAAATAAGTAATTCAGTCAAAATTCTATAAAATCATGCCAAACCTGATCGTTTTGGTGAGGAGAATTTTATACTAAAAACAATTTGAAATCATGCAATCTTGAATCACTCTTTCGTGTAATAACAAAAATAGAATTCATTTCAAAATGTTAGGAATTGAATACATCATTTGAGACTAAACTAGATAAATTTAAGAATTAAAATGATTGTTTTTAGAAGTTCAAAATTAAAACAGAACATTATAAGTTTAAGAACCAAACATAAAATAACTCGAAAACTTGACGAATCAAAATGGAATTTAAAATAACAAAATAAAAAATAAAAAAAGTATATTTCAATCTCTCTATTTTTTCTTGTTCAATTTTGTTTGAGTAGTTTTAAAATATTCTTTTTATTAATATATTTTTAACTTTGGTTTATTTTAGTTCTTTTATTTTTAAAATAGTCGTTTTCCACTCTAACTAGTTTGGTCCTTATTTACAAAAATTTAACATAAATTCTACAAATAATAGATACCATTTATTATAGAATCATAATTACATTTCAATAAATATATTTAATACAATATCATGTTGAATTGTGATAGAAAAATGAGATTAAAAATAAATTAAGATGTCGAAATGGTAATTTGTTTAAAAATAATGACCAAAACAAATATTTGAAAAGTAAAAATACTAAAATGAACCAAAAGTAAAAAAGAAAAAAAAAAGTAAACCGAACATTTTAAAAATATAACAAAATAAACCATAACTTGAAGTATATAAAATTAACCTAAAAGAATAACGGAGTTCGAGAATTAAAAATAGGTTAAATCAACGTTCCTATATATTTTTTCTTTTGTACAATAGCATAGAGTAACTCCGAGAAAAACAACAAAAAAAGATCCAAAATTAAAGTGTTTTTTTTTCCTTTTTTCTTTCCAGTTGTCAAACTTTATCTTAAAAGAAAAATAATTCACATTTTTCTTTAAAGATGCGTACGATCGATCCAGAATTATACACGTGTTAAAAAATAAAACCAAATTGTTGATGATAAATAAATAAATGGCTGGAAAAACAAATAATAATAGAAATTGGAGGGGTTAGGTGAGAGAGAGAGAGTTTGATGTGGCCTACAAAATAGCAAAATGTAGGATTGTGAAATTTCCAAAAGCTGTATCAAAGTACATAGCTGTACTTGGAATCACTTGCCAATCCCATGGGGACATTTTTATTTTTTCCCTATGTATTTATTTTTGGGTGGACCATCAATTTATATTGAAAAAGATGCATCGATTTGGAGAGGGAAGAGAGGATGTATGTGTTCTTGTTTAGTTTCAAATATGGTGACTTTTAAATTTGTGGCAAAATATTAGAAGTGTGGGGACAATTGCACAAGGCATTGAAGGGAAGAACAGAGTGATGGTGTTTGTGAAAAGCTAAGCAGTGATGGTGGTTCAGTAGATCCAATGATAGTTCTAGCAGAAGTTCTAAGAAGTCCAACATGAGTGATAAGATTGGGAGGAAATGGATTTGAAGGCTGCAAATGTGATAAGAACAGACTTGCCTAATAACATCCTTGCAAATGTGCATGGAATTTTGACAGTCCAAGAACTTTGGGAGAATCTAAACATTGTATGAGGCATAAGGCAATATCTTAAATTGGTTGTACCTCAAGAAGCAGTTTTACACGCTATGAAGGGAGGAAGGTACGAGAATTATATCATCTAAGTGTTCTCAATAAGATTATTTTTGAGTTGGAGTCGATCAAAGTGAAGATAGATGGTGAAGATAAGGTACTCAAGGTCATTTTGTCACTTCCACCTTCTTAATAATACATGAAACCGATCTTGATGTATGGGAAGAAGATTTTGAATTTTGCTGAGGTTACTAGTAAACTTTTGTCAAAAGAAAAAAGGCTAAAGAGTGAAAGGTGTACTTGACGTGAAGATTCAGCATTGGTAGTTAGCAATTGGAAGAAGAAAAAAGATATCGTTGCAAAAAAAAAAAAGGCTTGCTAAGGATACGAACAGTCTAGGCATATGAAGAATAATTGTCCTAAAAGAGTCGGTTCGTCAAAGGGCACTATAGGCAGGATGCTGACAGTGTTTATCTCGTCACGAAAGATGATGACCTAGTTCTTTTGAAGAGAGATGAATCCATTCTCATGGTATGTCTGCTTTACTATGATAGAGGATGTGCTATTAGCGTTTCCGCAAGGGCATTGGTTTGGCGGTTATGTAGGGTATATGTGGTGGAAGTTATGGTCATGGCTGAAGAACTTCTGAGTGTGCCAAGTAGGTGGAAGTTGCACCATAAATTTCAGCAGAATTTATCGACATGTGATAAGAAAGAAAAATCTTGCAAGAAGACATTCCAAGTGGACTACTTTTATGATAGAGTAGGTTATAGTTCTCTAAATTGAGAATTATGATTGCTGGTGAAGACAATGAGTGCAGTGGAAGCTGTGAATTTTTCAATATCTTCCGAAGGTGAAATTTGTTTGGTCTCGACAAAATATTAGAAGTACAATTGTCCCAAATCGGAAAGATACAATGAGGAGGTGTACTCCAAGTGCTATAAAAAGAGCCATTAACCTTAGGTTTTATTCATCCTAATTGAAACACTTTTAAGCATGATATACTAACTATAGTTAACTGAATGATATTTGCGAGAGAGTGTTTTGTGTAGTTGGAGCTGAGGAGAGAAATAGGTGATTTTTCCCATCACTTTGGAGAGTTGGGGAACTTTTTGACATAACTTTCCAAATGATTATTCAGAAGTGACACATTGTACTTACACAATCCCATTCGACGAACTTACCCGTTAATTTTATGATGAAAAGTGCTTTGAACGTTTGAGCTAACAACTGACGGCACTTTAAATGCACACTAAAAGCAAAGCGCATCACGTGCATGGAATTCAACATAAACTTAAGTGCGGCATTCGTTCTTCGTCGATCTCAACCGTTAGACGTGCTAAAGATCAAACGGTTGAAATCACTTCTCTGGATTTAATAAATATGAAGAATCCTCATTTGAAGTGTGCACTCTCAAAACCTTTCAAAAGATTTGCTCTCAATCCAAGGTGTTCCAACATTTTTTCCGCCTTCAACTCTTGATTCGTAACTTCTCCCTTGGCTTTTAGTTTTCGCTTTTACTTTTTTTTTTCTCCTCTAAAGCTTTAGATTAGTGGATAGGGGTAGGGTACTTGATATTACGGCTCATACAGCTAGTCGACCTTCAGTGGCCTAGAGTTCTATTCGAGGTTTAGTTCAAGGTCTGTCTGAATGCCCGACCGAACTTCTAAGCCACCTTCGATATCAATATGCCATTCCAAAAATGTCAAACTTAGGTTGTTCGTAGAGTGAGAAATCTTAGAGAAACCACACTTACGTTTGGGTTAGTTTTTATTCTCAATTGTTCGTATATGGGGTTAGATTACCTTTACACTATTTTGCCCAACTTTTCTTAGCGGAAGTAAACCTCGCTTCTATTGAAGCTTTCTCCCAATGGATAGGGATGCTGGTTGGCTTTTGGTATTTGTGATGGAGATTTAGGAGGTAGATAGTTCGACACTCTTACTATTGAACAAATGCTTGCCACCCACACACGATAAAGCAGCATTCCAAAGCCAAGGGTGGATTTTACCTTTCGAACATGGAAGATTTAGGGGCCATAGTGAATGCCCCTTGCATGATGAAGGGGTTTACTTCCATCGTTAATGGACCCAGTTCTAATAAATGATAGAAGGAAAAATAGTTCTATCTCCGGAAAATGGCTCGACCTAAGCACTTCCAATTTGCAAGTCCCCACTGAGTTCGAGGTATTGAGTAAGTCAATTTGTTTGGTTTATTAGTAGAATTTTCTTCCAAAGTTCTGCAGTTGACTATATTTGTTCGTCCTTGCATCTTCGATGGATCCTCCTCTAGCAATCAACAAAGAAAATTAAGCAATTCTTGCTAGCTATGCTACCATCGCTATCGAGGGTTGATACAACGAGTTACTACTTGTGACAAGCAGTTTGCATGATTGCATACTTATTCTCCCGCTAGTCAAAAGAAGCGAGGTAAGCAACTTCATATCTCTTCGAACCAAAGTTTTAATTTAGTTCAATTTTTTCTTCGATTGACTTAACCATTTTGTTTTCGCTTTCTAGGAATTTTTGCTCGGGCACACCTAAGTTCATGTGAAAACACAAGCGTGCTCATCAAGTTGTTTTCTAGGCATTTCCTCAGCTTGCTTGTCCTCGTCTTGAGTGGCTGAGCAACCTGTTTCTTATTCTTGAGGAGATAATCAACTTAGAACAAGAAGAGCGGACTTAGAGCAACCATCTTCAAGTTGTTCGACTTGAAGAACAACAAAATCATGTTTCTCAGGCCATCCGATCTCATCCAATATTGCAACTCCAAACTCCAAAACTCAAGGCCATCATGGTGCTTAAGTAGAAATCTAATTGCTTAAGAGATTCGTGCAGAACGAATCAAAACAAAGCCCGCAAAACAGAAGTGGGCACTCCGACACTCTAGTTAGTCTCAGATGACCTATTAGATGTGTAATTTACAATCAGACTCACACTTAACTAAAGATGAAGTTACCACGAATTATGGCGTTGATCCCACAGCTGGTGTGGTTGGCGGAGAGGTTGAGTAGTTATAAATCAACTTAGTGGAAATTCGACCTTATAGATTGGACTTTATAATAGACATATACTTCGGATACAACGTCTGAAGTACTATACTTGTCTTTTGGTTCGTCGTATTCTTGTCATGTCGCATATCGATATTTGTCCTCCAACATCTTCAATCTCTTAATTCTATTTGATATTTTAATGCAAATTATGTCAAGGGGCTTGGGCATTTTTTTCTCAATAAATTTATTAAAAGTTTTAAGGTGGAATTGAATATTTAACGTTTTAAATGAAGAAATTATATTAAAATTCACCAAAAATTATACGTAATTACCTAAAATGCACTGCATTTAATTGGTGAAAATTGGTGTGATTCATTGGTTGATTTCCAAACAATTTTCAAATTTAGTTTTGAGAAAGTTATCTATTATACCACTAGTTTAAGTCATAACTTTGATCGGATAAAATTAAGGGTGCGTTTGATAATCATGTTTTTTATTTTTGAAAAATAAAGTTGTTGGGCTCGTTTGATAACCATTTCTATTTTTGGTTTTTTGTTTTTCGTATTTTTTTTAGTTTTTTGTTTTTTGTTTTTAAAAATTAAAAACCATATATGTTTGATAACAATTTTTTGTTTTTTGTTTTTAAAAAGTAGAATAACGATATTTAGTCTACTGTTTTTAAAAAGTTAGAAAATTGAAAATGCATGTTAGCGAGAAAATTCAATGTAGGGTAGAGATGATAATAGTGTGTGTGTGAGTGAGGATGCTCCCTCATTCTCGTGTTCGTGAAAATTTTTAGTCTCCATCTCCACCTCGTTATTCAGTTCGAGAGATGTTCTTGAGAAAAATTATCGATTTTATAATTATTTATAATTATTTTTAGAATTTAAGTATAAAAAATGTAATAAATATATATTAATTATTTTAAAAAAATGAAATTGAGGACGAGGTCGGGACATGCATTTCCTATTTTTGAGCTCGACCTTGTGGAAATTATAAAGAGAAAAATTATGGTGGAAACAAATTTAGAGATAAAAACAAGATTTAAAATATAATTTCTAGAGAAAAAAATAAATACAAAGATAAATAAAAGCTACAGTGAAAGAAAATTGAACGAAAAAAATATAATTTTCAAAGGAAAAAATAGATTATAAAGATAAATAAAAGTTATAAAGACGAAATTTTAGATAAAAAATGTTAGGAAAAATATAAAGTTTTTAGAGAGAGGAATGAAACTGATTTGTTAGAAAAAAAATAAAAAATAAAAATTCAGAAAAATTTGGAGAGAAACACAAATAATAATAAATATTTAAAATATGAAAATTTTAGAGGGAGAAAAATAAATTTTGTAGGGAGAAATTTAAAAAAAAAAATTAGTGTGAGAAAGAAAATTTTTAGAGATAAATATGAGAAAGAAAAAAAAGTTAGTATTAAAAGAAAAATTCAGATTTTGAAAAATAGAAATCTATTTTTGAATTATTATTATTATTATTATTTGAAATTGACATAAAATTTAAAAATGATTTCAGAAAATTGAATTAATTATCAACCAAGTTAAAAAAAACAAAAACATGTGATCAGTCCTTAATAATCAATTTAATTTTCTATGTTTTTTTTAAAACTATTTTAAAATTGTATGTAAATTAAAAAGAAAATAGTTTTCAGAAATAGACTTTTCTTTTAATACTAAATTTTTTTTATTTGACCTATTTATCTCTAACCAATTTCATTTTTATTTTCAATTTATTTTCTTAATAAATACCTCTCTAATTTCTTTTTCTAAAATTTTAATATTTTAAATATTTATTATTATTTTCTTCCTCTTCAAATTCGTGGTCTATGTACTTTTGTTTCTGTTTTTTTTTTTCGGATTGCACAACTCTCTCTAAAAGGGCATTTTTCCAAGTTTTTATCTCTTTAAAAATTCGTTTTTATAACTTTTCTTTTTCTTCTTAATCTATTTTACCTCTGAATTTTTTTTATAGAATTATATATTTTTTCTAGTTCAATTTTTTTTCACTATAATTTTTATTTCTGTTTGTATTTATTTATTTTCTCTAAAATTATAAATTGCAAATTTGTTTTTATCTCTAAATCTTTTTCTCATTATAATTTTTCTTTATCTTTCTAAATTCTTTTTTTTTCTCTTTAACATGTCTTCCTCTCAAGTTTATTCTTTTTCTTTAAAATTTTTCTCTTTTTATTTTTTACTTTCCTTTTACTAAATTTTTCTTAAATTTTTTTCTCGCTCTAAAATTTATCTTTAAGAAGTTTATTCCATCTCTCTAAATTTTTATTTTCATGTTTCTATGTTAGAGATACAAAAATTTCTATAGGATCGAGTCTCCGCTACAAGAATAGGAAATGTATGTCCCAACCCTATCCCCAATTCAATTTTTAAATAATTAATATATTTTTATTGACACATCTACTAGATTGTGAATAATTTATTAAATATTTTTAGAAACTAATTAGTTATACAAGTAAATAATAATTCTAAAATAATTAATATATATCATTAAACTTTTTTGTTTTTTAAATTGTAAATATAATTAAAATTAATTACAAAACTGGTTATTTTTCTTACGAATATCCCCATTCACAAATAAGCATTCTTTTATATGGATCTCAATTCTCGAACCGAAAAACAAGATGGGGATGGGGGACTAAAAATTTTCACGAACACGAAAATGGGGGAGGAGATCCTCACTCCCGTTCCATACGAAAAATGGTTCTCTCTAATATGTATTTTTAAATTTCTAACTTTTTAAAAACAAAAAGTTAAAAATTGTTACTAAACATCTTTGAATTTTTTAGCTTTTTAAAAATAAAAAATGAAAAATAGTTATGAAACATGTAAAACTAAAATCAAAGACACAAATCATTATCAACGGGCCGTGAAATTTGAAGATCAAAAGTGAGTCGACCAAGTTAAGTCTAGGGAGGGGTAGAAATGACTTTTTGGAGGAAGTAAAGAAAGAGAGAGAAGTATTGGGAGAGCGGGGTCTGGCATAATTATTGGAATCCCTCCCGATGGGGTGGTTTTGGCAGCATTGGGCATTAGGTCAATAACTAGGAACAGTTTTTGGATCTTTATCACTTTTTTATTCTCTTTCCATTCAAATTATTTTTCTCCTTTCTCTCTCTCTCTCTCTCTCTCTCTCTCTCTCTTTAATATATATATTTTTTTTATAATTCATTCTTAATAATATCATCAATCATGCCCCTTTTTCTTTTCTCTTTCTTTTTTCTCCCGTGTTTTTTATGGACCAAAATTTTACACCTCCTTCCACCGTCTCCTTTGTCTTCTTCCTCCTCAAATTTTGGCTCTCTTCTATCTTATCTAAATAAGGCATGTAATTGTTACCCCGACAATGGGGTTGGCAAGAATTTCAGTCTTGATCGTACCGACTTAAAAGTAAGTTCGAAATTTTTTATGAGTTTAATACAAAAAATTCTTCATATCTTCTATAAGTGGGTGTAGGTGCTCCTCGAAAACACTTACTCTCAATTATCAAAAGAAGAAAATGCTTCTAATTTAAATAACGTATTTTTAAAAGATCTAAAATTGAAAATTTAGTCTTTATCGACCCAACTTAATTTAAATTTTATCTAATTTAGTCCTTTCAATTTTGGTTCTTATGATTTGAAAAAAAAAAAAAGCAATTTGGTCTCTTTAGTTTTAAAAGTTTAAATAATGTATTCCAGGGACAGTTGCCCCTTGATACAAGGGAGCAAGTTCTGACTCCCAATTATCAAAAGAAAAAATGTATGTAATTTAAATAATGTATTTTTAGTCTTTATTAACCAAACCTAATGTAAAAATTGTCCTTATAATTTTAAAAATTTCAATTTAGTCAATTATAAGTTTCAATTTAGTCTAATGATTTTGGCTTTAGTTTTGTTTATGCAAGGATATGCACAACAGTGTGTTCCAGATTGTAGCTCGAACTCGGCCTCCGGACCGACCTGAACACTTGGGCGGACCTGCACAAAAAGGTGAGCACTCCGACGATCAAGTCAGTATAGGTCGGATTCCAAGTTTAGTTCGAGGCCAGAAATCATCGTACCTGATCGGGGAGTGAGGTCCTCTACTTATGGGTGGTAGTCCTGCTAATCTCGCGACGGTTACATTCGGTAATCTCGGGACCGTCGGTTACACCCGGTAATCTCGGGACCGACGGTTACGCCCGATAATCACGCCGCAGACAGTTGCTCACATCGGCCCCTACCGAGCTCCCCGGTAGGTCAGACTTGGGCCAGGTTCACCTCGGCCCTCATACTTAGCATTTGTCGACGTTAGTGGCGGCCATCTCGACCCTCCGAGCTGGGCATGACTCATGAGCAATCTTGGAGCACCAATAGGGGTCCTCCACGTGTCCAGGGTATTCCCTTCCCCAAACAAATTTCAGTTTCAATTCTTACGATTAAAAAAAAAATCGATTGTCGGCTTCATTTCTTCAGTGAACCCGAACAAAACATTGGCAAAATGGATTTCATTCGCGTTGGTCCCTTTAATTTTTAAAGTTTCAATTTTGTTTTCGTAGTTTTAAAAAATTTTCTATTTGACCCTTATCATTTCAAAAGTTTAAATTTGGTCGGTGTGATTTTGTTAAATCCTATGAAAAAAGTCCAGAAATTGTCTTTTACTTATCCCTTAACCCACCATTTTTTTAACGTAATTCTAAACTTTAATAGACACATCTTGACCAATAGAACTATAGACACCAAATTAAAAAATTTTAAATCATAGGAAACTTAAGGATTAAATTATAATTTTTAAAATCATATTCTCTTTTGTGAGATTTTTTTTTCCACTTCTTTGTTTCTTGATTTTCATTTTGTTATTTAAGTAAATTTGAGGTGGGGTGGCTGTGAAATGTTTGTACAATATTTTTTAAAATTTTATTTTTGTGGTATTTTTGTAGCTTTTCTTTATATATTTATCATATAATTGACTCATGGGCTCAATTTGTTTTGGGAGTGGCCCAATAATTCTTTTATTTTGGGGCCACACTTGAGCTTGACACAAGAAACATTGCATCTCGGTGGAAAATAACATGATGTAGGGTTTTATTTAAAGAAGAGTATATTAAATTAAATTGTAAAATATGATACCGTAATTATAACTATAGGAATGGTATTTGATATTCTTGTTTTTCTTAATAGGATAATGTTGGGAAAAATAAGATTAAAAAACTTTAAATTCGTAGATTGATTTCTCATGTCGATTCAAGAGAAGTAAAGTGAAAGAAGTACAAGCGTACCCGAATCCATAATGAAAACAGATCGATGGGATTGATCTCCCAAAGTCTAGATAGATCATGATTTATCCTTAATTTCCTTCGGTACGAACACGTAAGAAGAAAAAAGTTCTCTTTCTCTCTAAAGAGATGGAGAAGAACAATTGTGAAGTATATTTGACTTGGGGACCATACCCTCAACCAAAAAACTCTAGCCGGTTACGAAGATTTATTAATTCTAATTTCACCCCTCATAAAATTTGAAATTAATTGATGATATCTACCCATGGTCCATTTATAATTACTCCTTGTATCAAACTTATAAATAATTAGGAAAACACATTAAATAGTTTCTAGCGGATATTATTGAAAATTCGAAGCATATAAGGCTTGGGAGTTATTGAAGTTTATTTAATAAAAGTTTAGTGTTTTAATTATTTAATCCAATTCAATAAAATATTGAATCATAAAAATGGTTTGAAATATAATAATATCCCCAATCAATGTATCATTTTTTTCTTTAGTTCCATCAAGAATCTTTAATAAAAATTAGTTTTATCTTTTCTTTTTTTAGTTCTTTTTTAAGTGAGCCACTTATATTTATTTAAAAATTAATAATGTGAAAATTTAGAAATAATATATTTTAGGTTAGAAAATACATTTTGTCCTTTAACTTTTACTAAACTAACCATTTAGTCTCTGAATCTTTAACAGTAACAATTTAATCCTTATATTTTAAAATCAGTTATAATTTAATCCCTATTGCGACTTATCCACGTGTAGGAGTGCACATGGATCGGTTGGGATAGTTTTCAGCTCAAAATTGACGCCAAACTGTTGGTCGATTTTCGACAAACCGATTATTGGGTGGAGCTTCTTTCATCAGTCGAAACTTGTCCCTTATTGCCGGAAAATAAGAGTTATGGTCGAAAAAGAAGAAAAATAAATAAAAAGAGAGAATGGGAGAAGAAAACATAGGTGGTGTTTGGGGGTAAACATACCCAAGACACGTGGAGGACCCTCATTAGTGTTTTTGGGGAACTGAATAAAAGGGACTGCCTAGGTCCACCTCGGCCCTACCGAGGAGACCAGGTTCACCCGTTATAAAAGACTAAGTATGGGCACCAAGGTTCGACCTGATTGGGGTCCGACCTGCTCGGAACCCGACAGGTCCGATATGAGAAAAGACATATAACCGTCGGTCGTGTGTACTGTCGGATCCATCACCTATAAATAGAGGGCTTCATTTCACACTCAGGTATCGAATCTCACCTCGAACTAAATACGGAGTCCGATCTATACTGACTTGAGCGTCGGAGTGCTTACCCTCTTGTGCAGGTCCACTCTAGTGTTCAGGTCGGAACCGGAGACCGGGTTTGAGCTTGATTCGTGAAGAACCGTTGTGCAAATTCCTGCATAAACATTTGGCGCCGTCTGTGGGGATTCGATCTAAGTCATCCCGATCTAAGAAACATACGCAAAGATGGTGCAACCAGCAAACTCTGCTAATTCGACAGAACGGAGGGGTGTGAACGCTGATAATGGCACTCAGCGAGACCTCGACGCAAGAATAGTCGAGGACCAGGTCCGAGCAGGGCAAGAGGGATATCTGCTGCACAGATCTGCCCGCCATGCGAACCAAGAGTTACCCCCTGCTCACCCGAAACCCTCAAAGGCCAATCGAGGCCGAGGTGGGACCACGAGAAAGACCTCCCAAAGGGCCAGCCAGGCAGCAGACCCTGAAGCTTTGTCTACTCTCCAGCGCGAGCTGGATGATATGCACCATCGGTTGCGCACAATGGAAGAAATGTACGTCGAGGCAACGCGTGCTAACCGAACTACGTCTCCCTCTAGGGTCCCGGGCGCACCCGGTCAAAAGGGAGCTCCATCTATCCAACCCGGTGACCGCGAGCCCATTCCTAATGATGAAGGAGTGGATTACAGCTTGTGGGATAACAATCTGAGAAAGTATCTCACTGAAAAGAAGAAGAGAGCATCTCGGGAGCCGGAAGACTCTCCTTCTTACTCCCGAGAGTTCTCGAACTCGAACCTAAAGGCTCAGTCAAAATACGAGCCTCTGACGCCAGAAGCTGTGATAACTAGAAAAGAGTTCGACCTGATGAAGCACAAGTTCGATGAGCAGGTCGAGGCGCTTAAGGCCAGGTGCGAGAAGAAAGAGTGCTCGTTCGACGATGGCGACTTGGGAGAATCGCCATTCACCTCGGACATCTTGGAGGCTCCAATCCCTTCGAAGTTCAAAACTCCCACGATGAAGCCTTATGATGGGTCTAAGGATCCAAAGGATTATGTTGAGGTCTTTGAGGGCCTCATGGACTTTCAAGCGGCAACAGATGCAATTAAATGCCGCGCCTTCCAGATCGCGCTTACCGGTAGCGCGCGCCTGTGGTATCGGAGACTGCCGGCTAGGTCGATCTCGACCTACTCTCAGCTGAGAAAAGAGTTCATTAGTCAATTCTCTTCTCAGCATTATGATAAGAAGACAGCGACTCACCTCGCCACCATCAGACAGAAGGAGGGTGAGACGCTGAGAGAGTATGTCACAAGGTTCTAGGAGGAGCAGCTAAAGGTTGTGCACTGTTCCGATGATTCGACCATGTGCTACTTCCTCACCGGCTTGGCCGATGAGACCCTCACCGTGAAACTCGGAGAGGAGGTTCCAGAAACCTTCGCTGAAGTCCTGTAGAAGGCGAAGAAGGTTATTGATGGGCAAGAGCTCCTCCGAACCAAAACTGGCCGACCTGAGAAGCAGATCGACCAGAAGAAGTTGAGCCAGGAGAAGAGGAAGGCTGATTCCAAGTCTAGAGATAAGGGATCGTCCTTTTCCGCCAGCAGAACAGAGTACCGTAGGTCGGAGAGCGGCCCCAGCCGGAGCCGACCTTATGAACAGTATACCCCAACCACCATCCCCATCTCCGAGATACTCACAAACATCGAGGAGAGCGAGATGGAAAAGCTCCTCAAGCGACCTGAAAAGCTCCAAGGAGACCCAGAAAAGCGCAACAAAGATAAGTACTACCGTTTTCATCGCGATCACGGCCATAATACGATAAGTTGCTGGGAATTGAAGCGCTAGATTGAAGACCTCATTCAAGACGGCTACTTCAAAAAATTTGTGGGCAAACCGAGGTCTAACTCGGTCGAAAAGAAAGAAGAGAGGAAGCGTTCAAGAACGCCGCCTCGCCGGGATGACCGACCTGCGGTCATCAACACTATTTTCGGGGGCCCAAGTGGGGGCCAGTCCGGAAACAAAAGGAAAGTGCTAGCTCGCGAAGCCAGGCGCGAGGTATGCATCATTAGGGAGCAGAAACCTACTTGCTCCATCACCTTTGGCGATACCGACCTGGAGGGGGTCCACTTGCCCCATAACGATGCACTGGTGATCGCCCCTCTGATCGATCATGTCCTGGTCAGAAGAGTGTTGATAGATGGAGGCGCGTCTGCCAACATCTTATCCCTCCCAACATATCTTGCCTTGGGGTGGACCAGGTCTCAGTTGAAGAAAAGTCCAACACCTTTGGTTGGATTCTCTGGGGAAACGGTCTCCCCTGAAGGGTGTATCGATCTACCAGTCACGATTGGACAAGAGGCTACCCAAGTAACGCAGATGGCTGAGTTCGTGGTAATCGACGGCATGTCGGCCTACAACGCCATCTTCGGGAGACCCATCATCCACTCATTCCGGGCCGTCCCCTCCACATTGCATCAAGTCCTGAAGTACTCAACCCTTAATGGAGTGGGCACGGTCCGAGGTGAACAAAAAACTTCAAGGGAGTGTTACGCGTCCGCGCTCAAAGGATCGTCAGTATGTGCCCTGGAAGAGCAAACCAGTCAAGACGACCTTCCGAGGAAAAGCAAAAGCCAGTTCTCTCCACCAACAGAGGAGCTCGAGCTTGTTCCCCTACTTAGCCCTGAAAAACAAGTAAGCATAGGAACCAAGCTGGGGGCCACTAACAGGAAAGAACTGATCAACTTCCTCAGGTCTAACTCGGACGTCTTCGCATGGTCTCACGAGGACATGTCTGGCATCGACCCAAAGATCATGGTGCATCGCCTCAACATAGACCCATCATTCTGACCTGTAAAGCAAAAAAGAAGACCTGTAAATAAGGAGAGGAGTGATGTAATTGTTGAGGAAGTAAACAAACTTTTAAAAGCTGAATATATACGAGAAATTCTGTATCCCGAGTGGCTCTCTAATGTAGTATTAGTTAAAAAGTCCAACGGGAAGTGGAGGATGTGTGTGGACTTCACAAATTTAAATAAGGCATGCCCAAAAGATTGCTTCCCCCTTCCGAGGATCGACCAGCTCGTAGACGCAACAGCCGGGCACGAGCTGCTCACCTTCATGGATGCCTACTCCGGATACAACCAAATTAAAATGCACTTGCCAGACCAAGATCACACCGCGTTCATAACAGACCAAGGTCTGTACTGCTACAAGGTAATGCCTTTTGGCCTAAAGAATGCGGGTGCGACCTACCAAAGGATGGTGAACAAAATGTTCGCCAAGCAGATCGGTCGGAATATGGAAGTGTATGTGGACGACATGCTTGTCAAGAGCAAGCAGTCAAAGTCGCATCTTTCCGATCTAACCGAAGCCTTTGGAGTCCTGCACAAATACCAAATGAAGCTCAATCCGACCAAGTGTGCCTTTGGAGTCTCCTCAGGAAAATTCCTTGGTTTCATGGTAAACAACCGTGGGATCGAGGCTAACCCAGAGAAGATAAAGGCCGTGCTCGAGATGGAGGCGCCCAAGACTCTAAAACAGCTTCAGTGCCTCAACGGCAGGATTACAGCCTTGAATAGGTTCGTGTCAAGATCAACGGACAAATGCCTTCCTTTCTTCAAGGTTCTTAGGAAGAAGGGATCGTTCGAATGGACGGTAGAATGTGAACAGGCGTTAGAGCAGTTAAAAAACTATCTCTGCTCGACACCTCTACTCGCAAAACCATTGCCAGGAGAGAAGCTCCACTTATACCTGGCAGTGTCTGATAGTGCCGTCAGCTCGGCCCTAATCAGGCAAGAGGGCGCACGCCAAAGTCCCGTTTATTACACCAGTAAGGCCATGACTGAGGCTGAGACCAGATATCCCCAAATGGAGAAGCTGACCCTTGCTTTAGTCACCTCGGCCCGAAGACTTAGGCCGTACTTCCAAGCGCACACTATCGTAGTACTTACAAACTTCCCCCTGAAGAATATCTTCCTTAAGCCTGAAACATCAGGGCGTCTGATGAAGTGGGCATTAGAATTGAGCGAGTACGACATCCAGTTCGAGCCCAGAATTGCGTTGAAAGGGCAAGCAGTGGCCGATTTTATCGCAGAGCTCACTCCACCACCTCAGTTGGCCAAGTCCGACCTCCCGTGGACGATCTATGTTGATGGATCTTCCAACGAGAGGGGGTGTGGGGCAGGAATCCTCTTGTTCGCACCAGGAGGTGTGCGATTCGAGTATGCTCTGCGATTCAACTTCCGAACGTCGAATAATGAGGCCGAGTATGAGGCACTCCTGGCAGGCCTACGCGTTGCCAAAGGGTTGGGGGCTAACCACATTAAGGTCTTTAGTGACTCCCAGCTAATCCTAAATCAGATTAAGGAGGAGTACCAAACGAAGGACCCCCGAATGGAAAAATATCTTAGCAAGGTCAGATCGCACCTCGCCCAGTTCGGGACTTACGAGGTGAGTCAAGTTCCAAGATCTGAAAACTCTAATGCAGATGCCTTAGCCAAATTGGCATTAGCATATGAGACCGACCTGGCTAGATCGGTCCCGGTCGAGATCTTAGACAGTCCTTCAATCTTGGAGCCAGATGTGATGGAGGTTGATACTCCATCACCCTCTTGGATGGACCCAATCGTGGAGTTCATCAAAGGAAACTCACCGCAAGATCCGAAGGAGCAAAGGAAGATGGCTCGGAGGGTAGCTCGGTTCACACTCCGTGAAGGAGCGTTGTACCAACGTGGCTTCTCCCTGCCCCTGCTTAAGTGTGTGACTCCCGAAGAAGGCCTTTACATTCTCAGGGAAGTCCATGAAGGGGTGTGTGGAAACCACTCTGGCGCCAGGTCGTTGTCGGCCAAGGTGGTTCGACAAGGGTACTATTGGCCCACTGTCGAGCAGGATGCAAAGTAGTTTGTGAAAGCTTGTGACAACTGCCAGCATTTCGCAAACACTATCCATCAACCTCCCGAACTGCTCACCCCTTTCTCGGCCCCGTGGCCATTTGCGCAATGGGGGGTAGACATCATAGGTCCTTTTCCCCTGGGCAAAGGACAAACAAAGTTCGCCGTTGTCGCTGTGGACTACTTCACCAAGTGGGCCGAAGCCGAGGCACTATCCCACATCACAGAGTCCAGAGTCACATCTTTCATATGGGCAAACATTGTATGCCGCTTTGGCATACCCAATGCTATTGTGACGGACAACGGAAAGTAGTTTGACAATGCAAAGTTCAAGGACTTTTGCAGAAAACTGGGCATAAGCCACCTCAGTTCGTCCCCTGCGCATCTAAAAGCAAATGGGCAGGTTGAAGCAGTAAACAAGATTATAAAGCAAGGACTCAAGCTAAGGCTGGACTCTAGAAAGGGAAGATGAGCCGAGGAGCTACCTGAAGTTTTGTGGTCATATCGAACCACCCCAAGAGAGTCAACTGGCGAAACTCCGTTCTCGCTAGCCTTTGGCTCTGAAGCCATGGTACCAGTAGAGATCGGCATACCAACAGACAGGGTAGAACAGTACGAGCCAACAAAGAACGAGGACGATCTACTCCTTAACTTGGACTTATTGGAAGGGAAAAGGGAAATGGCTCAGCTGCGCTTAGCAGAGTATCAGAACAAAATGACCAGACATTACAATGCCCGAGTTCGACCTCGAAGCTTCCAAGTTGGACATTTGGTCTTAAGGAAAATGCAGAGTCATGTCGGCACCCTTGACCCAAGTTGGGAGGGACCGTTCGAAGTCAAAAGCATAGTCCGACCTGGAACTTATATGCTGGCCGACTTGGAAGGAAGAGTGCTTGCGCATCCATGGAACGCGGAGCACTTGAAGCGCTATTACCCCTGAAATGTCAAAATAGTCCCAAAATGGGCTTGTAAAAATTTTTCAAGGGGCGGAACTTTCAATAAATAGGGTTATTTAATTTCATAACTCCGAGTTCGATTAGAAATTAAATGGGGGCCACGGACTCCCATAAGACTTAAAATCGGCAACCTCAAAACCCACGGGTTCGAGGTGCGATGTCAAAATCAATTACGAGCCAAAATTCAATCCTTGGAACGATTAAGTTAAAGGGGCGATGTTGAAGGTTCAGGAAATTCAATCCCCTAAACCCATGGGTTCTGGGTGCGATGTGAATAATAACTATGGACTCAAAATTCAACCCTTTGAACGTGCAAGTTAAAGGTGTGATGTAGAGAGTTCAAATTGCATAAGATTATCTTTCGGACTTCCGAGTTCGAGGAGAAATATCAAAAATTAATAAAAGAAACTCTCAAATTCAAACCTTAGGAAAGAGGTGCGATGTGAAAGGAGTTATCTCACAATCCTTTAAACTTACAAAAAAGTTATGAGTTAGAAGTGCGAGATGAATTTGTTCCTTCATAAGTTCCGACTTATAAAAGCAAGTTTAAAAAGATTCTTAAAGGGAAAGGCAGTAAAAGAACAGACAGAAATGAAGAAATGGAAGTTTCATTGATTAAAAGGACAGAGCCAAGGCTTATATACCTTGCAGCTCTGCCCAAAGACTTACAAAAAGAAAAAGAAAGAGAAGAGGAAAGAAAGCTTCAGCTACTTCCGAGGTGGGAGGACATCTCGCCCTGGGACCCCAGAAGGTTGACCTCCTGGGATCCACCCTGTTGTGATGGAGCCTCCTCTTGAGTTGTGCCGACCTCGGTAGGCTCTTGGCTTGGGGCATCCTCTTTCTCCATGTCGGAGTAGTCAGAGTCAAGCTCCCTAACGTACTTGTCCACCAGGGATTGGGGGCCAGGAGTACCGTTAGGCCCATAAGCCCACTTCTCAGAATACTTCTTCTTGAGATCGCTGAGATCGATTTGAAGATGAGGCATGTCGGCAGCAATGCCCTTCATTAGGAACTTGAAGCCAGCATCACTGAAGTCTTTGGCAAACCCGTCGAAGTCTGGGTGTCGCCTGAATGACTCCTCCAACAGAGCTCCATTGGTGAGGCGCTCCTTCAGCTCTTTGAGCTCGGTCGTAAGGCGCCCAATTGAGGCGTCCTTCTCCTCAAGGACTTGAGCAAGGTCGTCCTTCTCCTTCAGGAGCTGAAATTTATCCTTCTCCAGCCTCTTGGTGATAGCATGGGCTGTTCGGAGGTGGGTCTTGTGTTTCTCACCCTCCTTCTTCAAAAGCTCGGCCTTGACATCCACCTCGGCCCTTAAAACATCCACCTCGCCTTGGGCCTTTAGCAGTTCACCCTTCAGCGTGGTGGCAGCCTCTAAGGCAGCAGAGGAGTTCTCCCTCTCCTTTGCTGCCAAAGCCTCTCTTCCATCTAGCTCGGCCTTAACCATAACTGCTGAGTGAATGGAAGCGATAAACGCTTGCAAAAAGTCAGAGAACACGATGGTTAGATTAAGATTGGGAATTGAGAGTAAAAACGTGACACAAGAACAGGTCTTACCTCGGCAGCGTTGTCAATGGTCCTCTGCAGTACGGACCCAAGATCACTCACGAACTTGGATGCTCTCCTCAGACAGCGGTCCAAGCACGTGGCCGAGATGCGGGACACCTGGTCCTTCACCCCGGAACTTAACGATTCCATCCTGAACCGCATTCGCACATCGGATGTTCCCCCCATCCGAGCTGCGGGGTCATCCACCAATTCAGCATGGCTCGTAAGCAGAGTCCCACGAGCCCCAGCCTCCGAGGAGGAGGAAGTCTTCTTCTTCTTTCTCCTTCTCCTCAAAGGAGACTCTCCCCTCACTTCATTCAAGGGAGATACGTCAAGCGCCTCGGACTCCTCCCTTGGGCGCTTCTCTTCAGATCGACCCCCAGACAAGTCTAGTTCGATCACGAGCCTCAGTTCGTGGCACCGTAGGCGTCACCGGTTCAGTTCCCACCACAGTCTTGAGGGCGTGAGCACGACCTTTGGACTTACGCTTCACACTTCCAGTGAATCCGCACACCATTGCTGCAAAATAAATACGCATAAAATTAGAGATCAGAGGAAAGAAAAAATTGAAGTCGAGATCGAATGCGGCTTACCGAGCTCGGAGTTTGGCCTCGAAGCTTCAATTGGTCGAACCAGAGGGTTGTAGTCAAGTAGCCCCGACTCTAAGAGCAGCTTGTCGGTGACCAAGGTTCCGATCTTCCGGCCCTTGGGGAAGGTGTCCTTGTAATATTTGAGGGTGTTGAAGGTGGCTTGAGTGAGCTCAGGAATTGGCTTGATCGATACTGCACAAAGCAAACAAAAGTTCGGGTTAAATGCGAATATCGAGAAATTAAAAGAAAAAGAAAACAAGAAAGACTCCATACCTAGGTTCCCAAACCTAGTAGGCACGTCAAAGAAGGGACGACCTGACTCATCCTTTGCCAGCCATTCACCTGAGGCAAAGAACCACTTACCTACCCATCCTTTGATGGAGGTCGGCCCCTTAACTATACCACCCGCGCCCTTCCTCGCGCACATATAATACCGACCAGGTTTTTTAGCTATCCTCTTGGCCTCAAAACACCCAAGAAGTTGGTCAACGCTTAGTAGATCGGCCTCATCTTCGTCCCGAGCTCGCAACCAAAAAAGAATGGCTAAGGCAAAAATGACACACCACCCATTGGGGGCCACTTATGCCGGCGCCAAACTAGTTCGGTTGAGGAACTCTTGAGCAAAAGGGTGGAGAGGAAGTCTGAGGCCGTACTCAAACATTTTTAAGTAAAGAGTGACCCATCCCTCTGGAGGATTGTCAGCTCTTTCCCCTTCCTCCGGAATCCTAAGGAGGATGTCATTCAGAATTTTAAACCCCCTACGGAGGGGTCCGAGATAGTGCTCGGGCATCCTAGAAGGGTACTCTAGACCCTGGCCCGAGGTGGAGGTATCACTATCCTCTCCATCATCTAAGAACCTAAAGTTCTCAATTTCTTCTAGCTCGGACTCTAACCTACGAGTTAAGACCTCCCCAGAATCACTTGGTTTGGGGGGTGAACTACTTATAGTCCGACCTACACTACCCAGGCTATCACTACTGGAGGGGGAAGACAAGAAAACTACCATATTTGAAAGAAGAATAAGAGCAAGGAAAAGTGACTGACCTATAGAAAGGGTTCGAGTTGGTTTCAGATCGAACTCCAGAAATTCAGGAAACGTAAGGTTTGACCTGAAGTTTCGGGACTATTTATAGCTAATCGGAAAAACCTCTGCGCCGTACACGTGTAATCAACGAGCGGCTAGGATCTTCTCGAGATACGCAACGGCGGAATACTTGAGTGCTCCGACAATCTGGCAGATCGAAATGTCTTCCGCAAACGGTCACATTCCCTCTACAAATGAAAAGTCGCCACGTGTCCGGAATGGATTCGAACGAACTTCTCTGTCAGGTCGAGATCGAACCTGACAGAGAGGGGGCCAATGTTTGGGGGTAAACATACCCAAGACACGTAGAGGACCTTCATTAGTGTTTTGGGGGAACTGAATAAAAGGGACTGCCTAGGTCCACCTTGGCCCTACCGAGAAGACCAGGTTCGCCCGTTATAAAAGACTAAGTATGGGCACCAAGGTTCGACCTGATTGGGGTCCGACCTGCTCGGAACCCGACAGGTCCGATATGAGAAAAGACATATAACCGCCGGTCGTGTGTACTGTCGGATCCATCACCTATAAATAGAGGGCTTCATTTCACACTCAGGTATCGAATCTCACCTCGAACTAAATACGGAGTCCGATCTATACTGACTTGAGCGTCGGAGTGCTTACCCTCTTGTGCAGGTCCACTCTAGTGTTCAGGTCGGAACCGGAGACCGGGTTCGAGCTCGATTCGTGAAGAACCGTTGTGCAAATTCCTGCATAAACAGATGGAGAATAAAGAAAGAAAAGAAATTGAGATACCTTTCAAAAAAGAAAAAAAAAATACGAAAAAATGGAAGTTAAAAGAAAAGAGAAGGAAGGAGGGGGGAGGGGATGACGAAGATGAGGAATAGAGAAACAAAGCAAATGAATAAAAGAAAAAGAGGAGGGAAAGAGAAGATAAACAAAAATGAAAGAAAGAATAAAAAATTAAAAAGTAATAATAACTTTTACTTTGGGAAAATAAACCAAATAAAATGAGGAAAAAAATAATAAGTTATAATATAAAAACAATACAAATGGGCCTTGGGAATCAACCAACGGCCCTTATTTTCCCAAGGCGCCGTTGGCATTGTAGTCTGCGGGTGTGCATACCGCATTTATTATTATTTTTATTTATTATAAATAATAAAAGTTGATCGGTCGGTTAAAAATGATGTTTTTTGACATACCGACCGACCAATGGTCGGTTTTGATTTTTCAAAACCTGACTCCGACCGACTTCTTTATTAAACCGACCGACCAAGTCGGTCAGTCGGTTTTAGTCGATCGATTCAGTTTTTCGATTTCTTTTGTTCACTCCTATCCATGTGTACAAATTCAATATCCAGTTGTTGTGTGAGTCAGTTTAATTTTGGGGTGGTTTAAACTTAGACTGGTTCAAACTACTTGAATAAGCGTCTGATTAGGCTTCACGGAGCCTTGATATCTGGCCAGGAATTCCTTGTTGTGCTTGGCCATAGCCCAAGTACGCAAACCTCTTCACAAATCCCCTTCGTAATTAGCGTTCATTGCTTTGCTCGTGCTGTCCTGATTCGAACCGTGGGGAAATGGGTGCAATCTGGCGGCCTAAAAATGTAGAATGTAGTCTCCAAAAATCATAACTTCTAAATGAAATTGAGAATGTCAATTTTTTGTGTATGGAATTCATGTAATCGGAGACTAAAGTCTTGAGTGTGGGGTTGTATTGTTTCGCCCAATTTTGGTCCATTTTTGCAAAAATGGCCATTGAGCAAACAAAATAGCCTAAATAAAAATGAGAGTCTTTGTAAACTTCGAATCTGAAATCCTGTGTCGAGCTTGAAGCACCATTTTCCGTCAAGAATCCAACATGTTTCCTCTCATGCAAAAACCCATCAAGCCTCTTCAAAAACTCACCGTCTAACGTGTCGCTGTCGTCGCAATGGAAGGCGTTGCTTCCCATTCCTAGCCAAGAATATCAAGGAATTGTTGGCTGATACCATGACTTTGTGAAGCCTAATTAGACGCCTATTCCAGAATACGGCAGGGTGAAGGAGGCGAATAATTTCCAAGCAGCTTGAACCGATCTAAGTTTAACCGACCTAGAATTAAACCGACTTGCATAGCTAAATATTTAATTTGTATATGTAGATAACTTTGGTTAAATCTAACCTAATTTTTAATAGTAGACAGTAAATTGTAACTAATTTTAAAATACAGAGACTACATTGTTACTTTTGAAAATTCAGAGACTAAATTGCTACTTTAAAAACATTTTAGGACCAACTCATATCATTACTTTAAAACAATTTCAGGAGCAACCCATTTTCATAGGACAACTCTACTCATTGTTTTCCCAACCATTTTTATTGGACAATACTATAACTTTTTTTCCCTAACTATATAATTCTACCTATTTTTAGAATCTAGTAAAAAAAACAAAACTTCTAAGTTAGGAAAAAAAGATTTATTAAATAAAATTCTAGGAAAAAAATTTCCAAACCATTAGATTTATTAAATAATAATCTAAAAGAAATCTCTTTGAGTCTTCGTAGAGATTGGAAGCCGTGGTGATGAAGGGGGAGGAGGCAGCTTTCCGTTTTGTCATATTATTGGTCTTCTCCAAGCCATGGATGAACAGTTACTCAACCGTCCGGTGGAAAAGATGACACTAACAGCAGAGGAGAAAGAAAAAGTATTCGATTTAAAAAAAGAGGAAATTGAATCATCATACAAACAAGCACGAAATGCAATCGTGTGTAAACTACTGACTACAAAAAAAAAAAAAACGTAAATGGGGAAATCTTTGGAACTATGATGCCTAGGATATGGAACAACCCGGAGTGAAGATTGAGAATGTTGGCAAATGTTATTTCAAATACCAGAGAGAGAAATCTAAAGTTATTAACAATGGACGCTGGTTCTTTAACAAAGCATTGATGTTATTAGAAGAGCCTCGAGCAGATTCCAATTTCCATGAGTTGGAACTCAGGTATTCCTCATTCTTGTTCTATTTCCATGAATTACCTTTCGTATGTTTTTCCAGGAAATCTTCAGTAGCGCTAGGCAACCTGATTTGCCACTTTGAGAAAATTGGAAGAGATGAAGAAGGCGGAGCAGAGTCCTGGCGGAAGAAAAGCCAAGTTGGGAAAGGGAGGATTGGAGGTGTTATAGGAAGGAAAACGATCCAAACGAGATGAGAGGTCAGACCACGAAAGAAGAAAAGCTCGAGATCATCGACGAATGAGGGTCGGCCCCTCAATTTGAAAGCTAACCCACCTTGGCGCCGAGGCGCCGGCCACCTGTTTTGGCCTTCGGGTCAAGACACAGCCCGATCTCCTCCACCCGGTCCTTACACCAACCAATCGAATACCTCTGCTTTGGGCCTAGTGGACAGTCTCTCTCTGCTGCCGTCTACAAGTCAATGGGCCTACACAATTAATGTCTAGGGCTCATTTAGAAGGTTATTGAACCTTCCAAGTGACTATAAAACAACCATGTTGCCTAACCCTAAGGTAAGCCGAATTCGACCCTTGAATTCTATGACTCTACTGCTCCCCCTTGCTAACTTAGACATCGGAGCACGTGTGACAAGTGTCATACCGGTCTAGCCTTGCTCGGTTTTGCAGGTTTTCGAGTTCATGATGATCAAGCTTGGTGCGAACCTCGGGAGGAACCAGGAGAGCATAATCCATGCATCAACAATTGGCACGGTCTGTGGGGACGATGCAGTTCGAGCAAACTTAGCCGAGGTGAAATCCTAATCCGAGGAGGGAGCTGAGACGAAATCCTAATCCGAGGAGGGAGCCGAGATGAAATCCTAATCCAAGGAGGGAGCCGAGACGAAATCCAAATCTGAGGAGGGTAACATGGAGTAAGTCGACATAACTCCTGGTGGAAGATGACAATGTTTCGAAAGGAAAAGTCCAAACGAGGCTGTTGACCACTCGAGAGAAGCAAATCCGAGGCCGGGTCATCGAATAAATTCGATCACTCTCGTAGGGGAGAACCAGCTAAGGAGGTGAAATCTATTTCTTTGACTTCCGAGGATCGACGAGTCAACAATTGGGAACTGAAGAAAGAAAGAGCCCAATAAACTTCCTTAGAAGCAATGCCGACGTGTTTGCGTGGTCGCAAAAAGACATGCCCAAAACCCTAATCAGATCAAGGAGATGGGCGACAGGGTCCTGATGGTAAAGTGAGAACATGTCATTCCGGTAGGTCAGCACCTCCAGTAGGTGGCCACTTAACCACCAGAAGGATGGGAACAGGTCACGCCATGAGATTAGATCACGCAACTGGTTTGACACCCTCGATAGATAACGACACAATATACTGCGATGAAAAGGCCGACCTGAGCCCTAGTCATCACATGGAATCATCCACTTGAGTTAGGGAAAAACCTACTGGAGAATCAGAATTGATCCCTTTAAACATCCGAAGAGCAACGAATTAACCTAGAACACCTCAGATCTCCGAGTTAGGGAAAAACCTACTGGAGAATCAGAATTGATCCCTTTAAACATCCGAAGAGCAACGAATTAACCTAGAACACCTCAGATCTGAGGAGATCTTGGGATAAACAGATGACATGGATGATGGGGGCTGCCCTTTTCTAAGATAGTCGAGGGGAAAGCAAATCAACAAGTTCTGGGGCAGGACCTAGAACGAACGAATCAATAAATTCCAAGACAGATCCTAGATAAATAAAGTCAATCCATCAGAAGAAGAGACAGACTGCTCAGACCCGATGAGGTCTAGGGCAAAGCAAGTCTACAAGTTCTGGGGCAGGACCCAGAGCAAGCAAATTGACAAGTTTCAAGACAGGTCTTGGATGAGACAAATCGATGGATTCTAAAATAGGTTTCGGGAGAAACGATCAATAAATCCCATAATGGAGAAAGCAACTTGATGAAGTTTTAAGGCATCTAAAAAACAAAATGGCTGCTGTGAAAAGTCAAGAGAGTGTGTCAAGAACACAACCCTCATTTTTGAAAAACTCGAGCAACAAAAGAAAAGGCAACCTATGCCCGTCCGAGGTTCGTGGAAGGACAAAGCTACTGCAAAGACCTGACAGACGAACCATATAACTGGTCATGACCACTCTAGGGCACGACCGGATCCAAGGCATAATCAGGTCCATGACATGACTAGGTCTCGGTCGAGCTAGTCTCTGTCGACCAGATGTCTTCTGCCAACCAGGTCTCTACTGTCGACCAGGTGTCTTCCATCGACCAGGCTTATTCTACTAACTAAATCTATTCCACCGACCAGGCATCCTCTACCGACTAGGTCTCTTCCGTTTACCAGTTCAGATAATTACACGACAGCAAAAGTTAATGGCACGTAGTATCAGAACTGCTTGGAAAGCTGACCCGATTTCCAAAAATTTATGCTCCGCAAGGAGAAGTACTTAGTCGACACGAGCAGATAGAAGAAAACGACATAGAGAAACGACAAGGCTTGAGGTAGTTGAGAAAGTTTTCATTTGATACCTTAAACAAAACCTCCTCAAGTGGGGGCCAGTGAGTAACAATGGTCAAGGAACTCGAGCTGGGACAGACCTATAAGCAGGCCGATAAGCTAGAAGCCAATAAGTGAAACCAGGGAAGAAAATCTCAAGATGCTGAAAAAGGCAGGCATACAGGCCCAACAAGGTCAAAACAAAAAGCAGACAAGCCTAAACCAGTCAATGAAACTCACAGGTAGAAAACCATTTGGTAAAAGTCAGAATAGGTTAGAAACCCGATGGTGTTGATTGAACTCGGGTTAAAAACCGGCAGAAGCCAAATATGTTAGAAACCCAAGGGTACCGACTAAACTCAGGGTATAAAAACCATTGGCAAAAGCCAAATAGGTTAGAAACTCGAGAGTGAACCCTGGGGTATAAAGCATAGGCAAAAGCCAAACAGGTTAGATACCAAAAAGAAGTACCACTAGACCTGTTGAGAAGTTAAATCTCAAGGCAAAAATCTAAATGGTAGAAACTAACTGTATAGCAGTGTCTAAGAGACTTGATTGTAACCGACTACAATGAAAGAGAATGGGGGCTATGATAGCCAGCCTAAGAAACGATAATCGACAGCAACAAAAGGGTATCGACTGGACTCAAAATGTCAACGCGTTGGCTGAACTAGCTGCAGCTTATGAAACCGACCTGGGAAGAACTGTGCCGGTCGGGATTTTGCCCAAGCCGAGCATAAAAGCTCAGGAGGCAATGGATACCGACAAACAAGGGCAACCAGAAGAAAACTGGATGAGCCCTTTGATCAAGTATTTAAGAGATGAAATCCTGCCTAATGAAAAGATAGAGGCCCAACAACTACAACGACGAGCAGCCAGGATATGTGCTTAAAGACAAAAATCTGTATAAAAGAGGCTACTCGCCATTCTTGAAATGCTTAACGCCCACTGAAGCTGACTACGTCATGAGAGAGATACATGAGGGCGTTTGCGGAAACCATTATGGAGCACGATCCCTAAGTCACAAAATAGCTCGACAAGGGTATTATTGGCCAACCATGGTAAATGACGCAACGCAATTCACCAGAAAATACGATAAATGCCAACAGTTTGCAACAGTGCCTAGGCGACTGCTAGAGCCTCTAACAGTGCCTTGGCCATTTGCCTATTGGGGAATGGACCTTATAGGACCTCCCCACAAGGAAAGGGCCAGACCAAATTTGCAATGGTGGCAGTCGACTATTTCACCAAGTGGGCCAAAACCAAAGCCCTATCTACAATTACGGAGAAGAAGGTCATCGACTTTATCTGGAAAAACATAATTTGCCGCTTCGGAATACCCTACACCATTATCAGTGATAATGGGAAATAGTTCGACGATGCTACCTTTCGAGAATTTTGTAAGGAGCTGGACATTAAGCATATCTGTTCTTCGCCAGCGCACCAGCAAGCTAATGGGCAAGTTGAAGCAGTCAACAAAATCATCAAAATAACTCTAGAAACCAGATCAGAAGAGCTTATAAAAGGATTATGGGCAGAAGAAATTCCCAATGCGTTATGGGCCTACAGAACAACACCCTGTACATCAACGGGAGAGACGCCATTCTCGCTGTCATTTGGTTCTGAGGCGGTAGTGCTGGTGGAAATTGGTCTTCTTTCCCCAAAGGTAGAGTAGTTCAGTCTACCTGACAACAATGAATCCATGCGGCTCAACCTCGACCTGTTAGAAGAGGATCGAGAAACAGCACGACTACGAACGACCAAGTGTAAAAATCGAATAGCTCGATACTACAACTCGAAGGCTAAGAAACACGACTTTAAAGAGGATGATCTAGTTTTAAGAAAGATCATGCCTAATACCAAATATTCCACTAGTGGGGCGTTTGGACCAACATGGAAAGACCCGTACAAAGTCACTAAAGTGGTTCGAATAGGCACTTACGCCTTGGAAGACCAGCGTGGGAAGGCCTTACCACATCCATGGCACGCGCATCACCTCAGAAGATGCTACCACTAGTTCAACACATTTAGGTACTCTATGGTTTTAAACCTCAGTTACCTTGGTCAACAAAGTTATTTTATTGTAATTTACTCTCCGACAAGATTATTTTTCTACTAGTAAAAGTCTTCGACATTTGACACAATACTTGAGTTTTTGTGTTTATTCTGAAACAAATTTATCAAACAGGGGGCATACATTGTGTGAATATCTACGACCAAGAAACACAAAATTGGGACGGACCTAGAAGCAAGCCGAACAGGAAAAAAGCTAGTAACGGCTCAGCAAGGTCAAAACTAAAGCAGGAAAATACAGGATATAAAACTATTTGGCACAAAAGCCAAACAAGTTAGAAATCTGAAAATATCAACACAATACAGGATATAAAACTATTTGGCACAAAAAGCCAAACAAGTTAGAAATCCAAAAATATCGATGCTAGTTCTGTTAAAGTTAGATCTCAGGACAAAAAGTGAATGGTAAAGCCAGGCCTAGGAGACTTGATTGGCACCAACGAAAATTTTTGTAACTTCCAATTTACGGAGTAATATCGACAAGCTCAAGATACAAAACCAGTGGCAAAAACCAGGTATTTAAAATCTGAAACTGGATGCAAAAAAGCCTTTGGTAAAAGCTCTGTCGGTTAGAAACTTAGCGTAGTTGACCACTAATATGCATATAGACTATGCTATAAAATGACTTCGTGGTAGCCACAAAGCGACAGATACTCTCAAAACAAAAATCCTAATGCAGTCACCCGTTTTCTGTTTTGAGAGTGGGGGCCACTGTTATAGGAAGGAAAAGATCCAAACGAGATGAGAGGTCAGACCACGAAAGAAGAAAAGCTCGAGATCATCGATAAATAGGGGCTGGCCCATACGTAAGGGTCGGCTTAATTTGAAAGCCAACCCACCTCGGTGCCGAGACCACCTCGGCACCAAGGCCCTGACTCCACCTCGGTGTCGAGGCCTCCTCCGCGCCGAGGCGCCCGCCACCTGTCTTGGCCTTCAGGCAAGACACGGCCCAATCTCCTCCACCCGGTCCTTACACCAACCGATCGAATATCTCTACTCTGGGCCTAGTGGATAGTCTCTCTCTGCTGCCACCTACAAGTCAATGGGCCTGAACAATTAACGTATAAGGCTCATTTAGAAGGTTCTAGAACCTTCCAAGCGACTATAAAACAATCATGTTGCCTAACCTTAAGGTAAGCCGAATTCGACCCTTGAATTTTATGACTCTACTGCTCCCCCTTGCTAACTTAAGTATCGGAGTCCGTGTGACAAGTGTCACACCGGTCTAGTCTTATTCGGTTTTGCAGGTCTTCGAGTCCCTGATAATCAAACTTGGTGCGAAACTTGAGAGGAACCGGGAGAACATAATTCACGCATCAACAAGGGGGTTTGGATACATCTACGTGTAAGGAAACAATTCATTTACAGTAAGATCCCACAATCATTTGTTTTGAGAATTCTACGTGTCGATATTGAGAGAGATATGGCCACCAGCTATGTTCCAATCATTGACCAAGATTTGGTTAACAAAGGAAAAAATATGGTGGACCGATGTGGTGAAGCGCAAGAAGGGGAAGATTTTAGAGGGATCCTTATTAATTCCGACATGGGTGGTGGCAACAAAGAAATTTGGAATAAAAAGTCTGAAACAACTGAAAAAAAAATCCACAGATGGTCCCCACCAAATAAAAAACCATATAATATGGAAGAGATTAGCAAGGGGAGAAGATTTTACAGCAGAAAATACACCGACTCCCAACAGATGAATACTGGTCGGTTAGTAAAATAAACGGTGGAGGTTACTGGATAGTCCCGTCGAACACATTGAAAATCTTAAGTTGGAATGTTCGAGGACTAGGAAATCCTCAAAATAGTGAAGGCCTCATGCTTCTTTAGAGGGCTGATATTGAGAGACGGTCCGAATCTTGAAGTCTTATAAAGATATTACATAGTGTTTCTAACCTCCCCGGATACTTGGTGGAGGCTTCAGTGAAATTATATCTGAAACATAAAAGGAAGGAAGAGCCGATAGAAGACCCATGCAGATGAACAAGTTCAAGGATATGATTGACCATTGTGGCATCAGGGATGCTGGGTATAGTGGTGATCAGTTCACTTGGTTCAAACATTTTCACAGGGACTATATTTGGGAACGGTTAGATCGCTTCCTGCTCAATATCGAAATGGATCAACTTTGTGCTTTCTTCGAAGTCCATCACCTATAGTTTTTAGCTTCGGACCATAGACCAATTTTAGTAGTTTTGGAATGGTGGAGGACTAATCCCAACATGAGGAGGAAACCATGGCCATTTCGATTTGAAGAAGGTTGGACGAATCATACAGAAAGTAAGGAAGTGAGTAAAGAAGTTTGAGAGAAAAATAGGAGTTAGAAGGTGAAATGTTCCCAGAATGCCAGAATGTTCCAACAAAAGCTTGCTCAATATCTTTGGAAGCTGAAGGCTTGGAATTACAAAAGATTAGAAGGTTCAATCAGAGGTGCCATATAAAAAAGAGAAGGAAATCCAATTTATCCAAAATAGAAGACAGGACAATTGGAGAGAAGATATGTTGAAAGATGAGAAAGAATTAGAAGATCTCTTAATAGATGACGAAATTTACTAGAGACAATAAGCTAGAAAGAATTGGTTAAAGTGGAGAGACCGTAACACCGAGTGGTTTCACATCCGGGCGAGTTAATGAAGGAGAAATAATATGATTCTTGGGCTGGTGAATAGTGATGGGAGATGGTCCAGTGAGGATGATAAGATGGAAACTATTGCGATTGAATATTTCCAAGAGTTGTTCACATCATCTAACCCACCTCCGGACGAAATTAGCAAAATTTTTTATTCAATTTAATGTAAAGTAATGGAGCATCAAGATAGAGAGTTGTCCAAAGCTTTCGCTCAGGAGGAAATTACCTTAGCAATTATAGGAAGGCACCCAACGAAAGCGCCTAACCTGGATGGGATGCAAGCACTTTATTACCAAAACTATTAGGAAATAGTGGGTAAGAAGCCTATTGAGATTTGCCTCGAAGTGCTAAATGAAGGGGCTAATGTTGGTTCCCTTAACAAACCCTTAATAACTTTTATCCCCAAAAAGAAGCATGAAAATAATTTGAAAGACTTCCGCCCCACTAGCCTTTGTAATGTGATTTACAAAATCATCTCTAAAGTCCTTGCCAATAGGCTAAAACGAGTTATGAATTCAGTTATCTCCCCCACGCAATCTGCTTTTGTTATAGGAAGACTAATAACGGACAATGCCATCATTGGTTTCGAGTATATTCATGCTCTTAACAACAAACAGTCAGGAAGGGACAAAATGGTGGCCCTTAAGCTAGACATGATCAAGGTGTACGATCGTATTGAATGAGTTTTCCTCCAGAGGCTGATGCTTAAAATGGGTTTTGTGACAAATGGACTGATCTTATCATAAATTGTGTCGAATCTGTTAATTTCCCAATCCTTTTAAATGGCATGCCTAGCAAGTCCTTCAAACTTGGTGAAGGTCTCGGGCAAGGTGATGCACTTTCGCCTTGCTTGTTCCTTTTGTGTGTTGAAGGCTTGTCGGCCATTCTCAATAAAGAGGAGAGAGATAACAATTACTCAGGTTTGCACATTAATAAACATCATCTTGTTCTAACCCAGTTGTTTTTTTTTTTTTGCAGATGACAGCCTGTTGTTTTTTGAAGCTATCCTAAAGGGTTGTGATGTTTACCTATCCAAGAAAGGTCAAGGTGTTCCTCTGGTCCTTAGCACACAGAAGCTTGAACACTCATGAGAAGCTTCAAAATAAATGTAGCAATTGGGTGCTCTCCCCCTCTGTTTGTTGTTTATGTATGGCCGACACTGAAGTAATAGATCATATCTTCATTCACTGTACGTTTGCGGCTCAAGGGTGGCTCTTTATCATGGATCTCTTCGGGTTGTCTTTTTGTTTCCCTAATCATATAGATGTTTGGTTGGCCGAGGCCCTGCATGGCTGGACTCTGCCTAAAAAAGCTAAGTTTTTGTGGAAATGTGCTTTGAGAGCTCTCCTTTGGCACCTTTGGTTGGAAAGGAACATTCGGGTCTTCGAAGATAAGTCTTCTTCTTTTGAGATTTTTTGTAGAAATGTACAGCACATTGCCTCTTGGTGGTGCATCAAGTATAGCAAATTCTTTTGTAACTACGACCTTTCCATGCTCAAGTACAATTGGAAAGCAGTTGTTTAGTTCTTTTAGGTGGGGTTTCCTCTACCCAACCCTTAGGTTGTTCCTTTTATCTTCCTTTTGGAATATACAAGTTTCTTATCTAAAAAAAAATATAAATGGTTGCGATGCTATTAAGTATGGGCTGAGCACCTACGCAAGGGTCTCTGGGCAATGAGTGAACTATGAAAAATCAATGTGACAACTGAGTAAGAATACAAGACTCGATGTTATTGACTACATCAAGCAGAAGCTCAAAGTAAAGTACACCATCAATATGGGTCAATACTTGGGTCTCCCCTCTCAGACTATTAGGAACAAGCGCCACGTGTTTAGCTCCATTAAAGATAAAGTTTGGCTCCAAGGTTGGAGGGAGAAAATTTTTTCAGCAGGTGGCAAGGAGACTCTAATCAAAGCCTAGCTCAGGCGGTTCCTACCTACACGATGAGTTGTTTTAAATTTCCTACGAGTTTGTGCAATGAAATCAATGCTCTTTGCACGAAATTCTGGTGAGGATCTAATGACAAAGAAAGAAAAATTCATTAGAAAAGCTGGAAGCATTTGTGTCGAAATAAAAATCAGGGGGGATTGGGCTTCAAGAATATTCACATTTTCAATCAGGCCATGCTTGCTAAACAGAGTCGGAGAATTTTAAAACATCCAAAAAGTCTTTTGGCTATGATTTTGAGAGGAAAATACTTCCACCTTGGCAACTTCATGAGAGCTGAGTTAGGAAAAAACCCGTCTTTGGTTTGAGAGACATCATGTGGGGAAAAATCTATTTGATAAAGGACACAGGTGGAGAATTGGAAACGGCTCGTCGGTAACAATAGGGAGTGATCCTTGGCTACTAGAAGATGAAAGCAATCGCCTCTTCCAAGTCCATGCTTCTATAAGCAACAACAATGTGACATTTTTGATCCAGGAAATAGGAGTTTGGAACGAAGACTTGATTAGAAACCATTTTAATGAGCAGGATGCCAATATTATCTTGAACATTCCATTACCAAGAACATGCAGAGAAGAGGTGATGTGGAACCTTGATAAAAGGGGGTTGTTCAGTTTCAAAAGCGCATATCGATTGGGAATGAAGTTGGAGAATTCAAGCCTAGCATCTTTTTCCAACAGAGAGTATCTCAGTAAAATGTGGAAAACTTTTTGGAAAACAAAAGTTCTTCCTAAAGCTAAAATTTGTTGTTGGAAGATTTATCATGATATCATTCCCACCAAAGCAAATTTATGCAAAAAGGGAATTGATACAAATCTTTTATTGGAAAAAGGAGGAGACAACAGAGCATCTTTTATGGAACTGGAAGGTAACAAAACATATCTAGTCAAAGTACATTCATTATTATTCGTTTTCTTTTGTTCTTGACAGGTCAACATGGAAGTCTAAAGACTACTGGAGTTGGTTGCTAGACAAGACATGGGAAGAGGAATTTTCAACAAGATTGATCATCGCATGGCAGATTTGGGAGTACAAAAATAGAGTTATTTTCAAAGGAGGAAACCCAAATGAACAAGACTTATGCAACTCCATTAACAAATTCATATTAGACAATAAACCAAAGAATCCAGATTTGTCCGTTAATATAAACATGAAAGATAGAAGACAGTACCTGAGCCGAGATAAGACGTGTTTGGGGGTTGAAAATCGTACTGCCACGTGGAGGACAGAAAAAATGTCCAACTTTGGAGGTCTTCCCTTTGGTGGCTGACCTGAAGTGGCCGACCTGAAGATCTTTCTTTTGGTGGCCGACCTAAAGAGCTCCACTGAGGGTCGACCTAAAGAGCTCTACTGAGGGCCGACCTGAAGAGCTCCCCTGAGGGCCGACCTGAAGGCCTTGCCTAATGGCCGACCTGAGGCCTTCCCTAAAGGCCGATATGAAGGTCTTCCCTGAAGATCATTCATGGGAGGAACGACCTTCCATACTTAGTCAAATTCCAGATGACAAGAGTATGAACTGGAATAGTTACTCCCGACAGGCCGACCTTGGTCCCGACATGCTCAACCGCTGGTCGGATTCCTTGTCGAGTACGTCAACCTATAAATAGGGCACTTCACTCTTCAGTCAGGTATCGTATTCTAGCTCGGCCTCCATACTAAGGTCGGACTCAAAACTGACTTGAGCGTCAGAGTGTTTGTTCCCTTGTGCAGGTCTTTCCTCGCCAAGTAGCCTTTCAGCTCATTCCTGACACCAGCTCATCCCAGTCAGCCGACTTTGACCCTTTGAGCTGGTCATCCCTTTCCAAGGAAACCTAAGCTCTTCCCGCAGTCATACCTAAAAAGCAGGTCATGCTCTCCCGACGGTCATACTTGGAGTAGGTCGAGCTCTTCCCTGGGCCGACCTTGACCAGGTCATACCCCGTCACATTTTTTGCATAAATAAGATGAATGAGGACATTGATGGCACAATCTCAATTTGGAATCTGATTCTCTAGAAGCTATTTGACTAATTAAGAAAGCACAATGTGACGTAATGGAGGTTTGTTAGCTAGTTGAAGAGGTAACCCAACTGTTGGAGGAGAAGTTCATTGTTGAAGCTTTCCACATTCGATGAGAGAAGAACAAGGCGGTTCACACCTCGGTATAAATGGCCATAGAAATTGGTGGTGAAATGGGATGGAGCGATACTTTCCCAAGTTGGCTTCGTGTTGTAATAGACTCAGAAGTTTTATTTTAAATGTATTTCCTTTCCTTTATAATAATAATAATAAAAAACTTTAGAGTACAACTAACCATTATTAACAAACGATCCGGAAAACAAACCATTATATAAGAAATATATATAATTAGAAATATAAATGCTAATGCCTTTTTCTTTCTCTTATACCACTACCACTGTCGCAACGTCATCGCGACGCGGAGCGGCCGACGTCATCCTCTGAAAGGTCTCTTTCGAGATAAGGGTTTGGAGTCGCCACCAATCATCTACGAGGTGTGATTGGTCACCTAAAAATACAGACAAGGTCTGCGAAAACAGATTGTTGGTTCGGGAGTCGAATGAGCGTAAGGTAGGTGTTAGTACCCACGACACCCGTTCGAAAACAGTACCACATTTTGTCAAAAATTATCCTATTATTTTATTTGGTCCAAAAAAAAAGAAATGTTTCTATTTTATTTTAAATGTTCCATATTATATTAATTCACATTTTGTTATAACATTTGAATTAATAGGTATAAGTGGCACGAAGGCGACATAAGTGTTGACACTCCAACGTCTCACCAATATGCCACCACCATGGGATATAAGCTATGTTTCTTTTTAAAATACAAAGTTTGTAATTTTGAATTTTGTTAAAAAAAAAACTCTAAATGAAATCTTTTATTTAAAATAATTATTTAGTAAAAACAAATGACAAAAATGAGAAATTTATAGATTCGAACTAAGGTCTTATACATTAAGAACTAAACATCTTACCACTATGCCAACATCCTAAGATGTAAACATAATATTCTTTTAAAACATAAAGTGTTTAATTTATTTTTAAAAACAAAAAAAAAACGAATTTTATTAAATTAAAACAAAAAAATAAAAACAAAAATTTTATTTAATTCCAAATTAAAGAGATTTTTGAAACAAAACTTTATTTCTTAATTCAACAAAATGTTTTATTTAAAATAGATTTTATTTGTTGAGATTCCCCAAACGAAAATTAACAAACTTGTTTAAAAAGATTTCAATCATGTATTTTTAAAAGATTATCTTCAAATCTTTTTACTATAATTCTTTTTTTAAACAAATTTTATATTTCTAAAACTTATTTGAAATCTTGATTTAGAAAATTCTGCTTTTATTTTAAAACGTTTTATTTCTTCGCAACAAGCCCTTTTTAAAAAAAAAAAAAATAATAATAATAAATAAAATCTTTTATTAAAAAGAAGTATCCTGGATTTCACTGTACCATTGGGTTTTGCCACCAGAAGCAAGCCTATCGTCTCTGCTCGCGCCGATCAAGCATACTGCCTCCTTTAGGAAAGAAAAGAATGACCGAGATCGACGTTACGTAGCTATCCCGCATATAGAATTTTCCATGATCAAACTTTGACAATGGAACAGGCTGAAAAATTCTCAATTCGCCAATTCCAACGACGATGATGAAATTGAGGTGTGGAGGAGGAGTAGGCTAGAACACAATAATTGGCAAATTTGAGCGCGTCAAACTTTTGTGGTCCAGGATGGTAAAGAAAAGGGATTGAGAAGTACAGGGGAGGAGGGTATGAAGGAATTATGAACAAGATGAGAGAAAGAGAAAGGTAAGGGAGGAATGAAAGCCTCTGTATCGTTTTCTGTGTGTCTCTATGTGTGCTTTAAATACACAAATAAAATAACAGTAACATGCGTGAGTCAAGTAAAACCAGAGAGAAAAAAAAGAGGGAAAAACGTAGGGAATGACACCTGTAGAATCTTGACCAAGAAAAAATCAAAGGGAGGGAAAAAAAACTGTTAATATCAAAAATAAAATCTTTATTTTTAAATTTGTAATTTTATTAATAAAATCAAAATCTTTAAAAGAAAACTTTTTTTTTAATTTAAATTAAAACTTTAGCCGATAAACAATAACAAAGTAATCTTTTTTTAATGAAGATATTTAAAAATAATAATAATAAAAAAATTAGCTGGACCAATAACGGTGTCTACAGCTTGCCCCCTTTCTGTATCCTTGTAGAACTAAAAGGGTAGACAAAGGCAAAAGACAAAGTATTGGGAAGGCGAAATTTTTGTTCAGAGAAGGTATGATATAGATGGACTCAGCTTGACACTAGGTGAGATTTAGACATGAAGGACCTGTACTTGACATAGGCTTCAACCTCGATCTTGGACCAGATTTGATTTAATCGAAGATAAGATGCAACAGAGCTGGCTTTAACACAGGCTTTGACCTCGACATGGATCGGGTTCGATTTAACCGAATGATAAAATACAACGGACCTGGCTTTAACAACAGGCTTCGACCTCGACTTGGATCAGGTTCGATTTAACCGGATGATAATGCAATGGACCTGGCTTTAACAACAGGCTTCGACCTCGACTTGGATCAGATTTGATTTAACCAAATGATAAAATGCAACGGACCTGACTTTAACAACAGACTTCGACCTCGACTTGGATCGGGTTCGATTTAACCGAATGAGAATATGCAACGGATCTGGCTTTAACAACAGGCTTCGACCTCGACTTGGATCGGGTTCGATTTAACTTAATAAGATAATGCAATGGACCTGGCTTTAACAACAGGCTTCGACCTCGACTTGGATCGAGTTCGATTTAACCGAATGATAAAATGCAACAGACCTGACTTTAACAACAGGCTTCGACCTCGACTTGGATCGGGTTCGATTTAACCGAAAATATAATTCAACGGACCTGGCTTTAACAACAGGCTTCGACCTCGACTTGGATTGGGTTCGATTGAACCGAATGATAACTATTTGATCACAAAAAATTACCAAGCTTACTAGCTCGGCTTGGACGGAATGATGACCTTGAGGATTAGCTGAATTTTGCTGAGCAGGAGACTTGCAAGAGAAAACACTCCGACGCCCAAGTTAGGAAGAATCCGAGTTGTATTCAAGGGAAAATACAGTGTTCGCGTACCTTGGATAGAAGCAAATTATTTCAATATATAGGCACGGACAGGACTCTCGACCAGGCCTCAATGGCTCTTTAAGGTAAGCGTGAATTACGACGTGCTGTCGTGGAGTTTGTTGAAATATGTGGCTAAGCAAGACAAATCTAGGTCGGTTCAAACAAAGATTGGGAATGAGACCAAAGAAGATCTTGGTTGGCTCGACCATAACGAACGTTGACTCAGTAGATAGTCGAACTATCGAGGTGATAAAACTTGGCTTCATAGAAAGCTATCTCCAACAGATAAAATGTAATTTCCAGAAAAGGTTGAAGTTATTTGACTTGTAAAAAGGTTTTGACCTGAGTGCAGGGTTTAGAAATCCTTTTAAACTTGCTAAGTGCAAGAGATATGCACTTACGCATGACGATAAGACTAACAAAAACCATGTGTTCATGCAAATGCGAACTTCCAATGGCAGTATGCAGTACTTATCGTAGTGGGAGTTTGATATTCGAGCGAAAGGTCAGACCGAACATATTCATCCTAGCGACCAACACTACACTACGTAGGTATCAGCTGTGGAGGTGAGGTGTCGATTGGTCCTAGAAACGGTCGCAGTGGCATGAGGAGTTAATGACTGGAATACCCAGAGATCATAAAGAATGTGATAGAAATGGAGGCTGTGGAAAGCTGTTCTCATATTAAATTGCATCCCCTTGTAGAGCTCCTGTTAGAAATAGCTAATGAAGATCGGGTACCCTGTCGCTGACAATTGAGTGTGACCTATCAATTAGCTCTAACTCTCCCTAGGAAGCTGTTGCGTGACCTCTAATGTGACTATCTTATGATGGACGGGTGCATCTACAACTGTGTATTGCCCCAATGTCATGAATAATGCTTCATTTTATTTTGCATTTATTTTTATCACTTGAAAATGTGTGACAACATATGATTTGTTTTTTATTTATCTTAACCAATGAATTTGATCTTCAATGCATGATGCTAATTTTTGTTTTGACAATGGAATGTGATTATGAATGCACAATGCATGATACTTAAATTTTCATAATCTACCCATGATATGAAAACTTTTTCTTTTTTTTTGAATACCTTCACTCGATAGGAGATATATATATCAAGGTAATTTCTCAACCATCTTAGGTTTGGTGAGGATTCTTTTGTAGAAGTGGTGACTCATGTACCAATTTAGAGAACTATCAAAAGTAATTCATAGCATTGTACATTTTGCTTGATTAAACTACTTCATAAACTCAACCTTATAATTGACAAAAAAAAGATCGATTACAAGAAAATGGATTTAGCATTAGGAGTAATAGAGGATAGAAATCATGATTTTGCAACAAAGCTTGACAATAAATAAAAGTCAGCAGGCTTCCTTTTTAAAGAAAAGGAAACCAAGAATTCATGGATATTTTGTCAAATCTCTGAAACAATAAGAGATTGCTTTTTTTTTTTTTTTGGTAAGAGATTATAATCAAATGAATAGAAGAGTAGTAGTGATCCAATTTCTTTCGACAAATAACTTTGAGAATTGGTTGCGTAACTCTCCAAGAGTTCGTCTCATCGACTTCGCCCCTTCTTTGAGTATTTGATGAAATCATCTTTCTAGCCGCATTTTATTCTTCATGGAAATGTTTTATGGTCCACTTGGAATGTAAAGACCATCTTTTTAGCCTTAGCTTTGACGTGCAGTTGATACAGTCCACTTTTGAATGCAAATGACCTCTTTTTTCTCAAAGTGTAGCTCTTTATGGATAGAGTACACTTTGTGAATGTTGAAAACTTCTCAAAATTGAAAGATTTTGTGCACTGTAAAAATCTCAGTTTGAAGATGGCCTTTGTCTCAAAGCTTTGTACAATGCAATTACCATTTTGCCTCAACGTGACATTTCTCGACTTTGCCCCAGTTTGAAGATTTGTAAAAAGGACCTTGAAACCTTTGAAAATGATGTCGTTGATCTACGTTGATTGCCCCAGTCATTGAACTAAAGGATTGTTGTGACATTTTTTTTTGGCCAAACACAACCTTTTTTTATAAACAAAATGGGGTGCAATCACATATAAAACGTTGATCATACATGAGTCCCCTTTTGTCACCTTGACCGTTGTTCCAAATTATTTCTTTGCTGATGCTACTTCCGTATCATGACGAAACTGATCCCAAGCAAAACTCATTAATGGAGATTAATATCTAATGGAGATTGATATCTTGAGACTATTTCTTAGGTTGTTAACTTTTCAATTCTCAAAATCATTATCCTCGGTCTTGGAATCACTTTTATTCGAGAAAAGAAAGTAGATGAAGGATTAAGCTTGAAGAACAAATATGAGATAGATTTGGGAAGAAAATTTTAGATATGAATAAAATAAGTCAAAAATAAGGAAATACGTGTGCAATCAAAAGTACTGATTCGTGAAGCAGCAAATCATAAGAGTTCAATGTTATTTCATTACCTTCAGAGTTCTCAGGGTAACACTAGGTGGATTTTTGGACGTTTACCACGTAATTAGATGTGGCAGACTTAGTAAAAGGATTTTATGGTGAATTGGCAAATATGGATAAAATTGTATGTGACAAACTGAGCAAAAGATCTTTTGCAGTAAATGGTCAACTCTCAATGTTGACCATATTTACCATATATCGGTAGGCTAGGCTCAAGGTAGATTAGTCTCAAAGCGGGCTAGACTCAAGATTTTATAGGGTGTGAGTAATTTTGGACTCTCACCTCAAAAAGGCATTTGGTTCGCACATGGGAAGAACTAGGGAGGCAAACATAAAGCTGCTTTGAGTTAGGGTTTAGCCTGAGAACAAATCTTGGTAAAATTGTATCTCATTGAGGACCTTGAAGGCATTCACAAATTTTCAATTTTTTTTCATTTTTCATTTCTTTTTCACAACCTTTTTTTTATAATTATTTTTCACTTTTTTTTTTCGTTTCCTCCAAGTGACTTACAATGATTGTTTGATTCTTGTTAAAGTCTCAACTAACAAGAATGATAAGAGTAGACCATATTAAAAATATTATTGAGAAAATTCAAAACATGTAATTTCCTTTTTATCGAGAGTCTTTCAAAGAAAACATTATTTTTTTCATTTTTCAACCAATGATATGATATGAGTGATGCATGAATGAATGTATGACTTTGATTTTTTTTTTTAAAGAAAAATAGCTCAATTTCCACACATTCACATTCTTTTTTACAAGTACTTAGCTAAATCATGAGTGACTAAAGCTTCATTGCCATTTTAACACTAGCAAGCAATCTGAAAGATGACTTCAAAGAAGAAATAAACTTTATTGATAATGCGAAGCAATAGGTCAACATTGATTTTAATAATCTTGTACACTCATGATTCCAGTGCTTCATGTATTGACCATCTTCCTTTGAAAACTTTAGCCATCTTGCCCTCATTAGCACTTGCACTTTATGCTTCAGTGAAGTACAGTTCTCAGTTGAATGACCTACAACTCCTGCATGGTAATCACAACGAACATACGGGTCGTACCACTTTGGATAAGGTGGTTGTAATGTCTCTACGGGTACGGGAGCTAATAGATTACCTTGAAATAATTGGGATAACAACTCGGTATAGGATATTGGGATCGAATGAAAGCTCTCTCGCTTTAGTTGTCTCCGACTACTATGATTGTCAGGTAATGTTTGTGGATCATTCTGCAGAGCCAATGAGTTTACGCGTACTGTAGATGGATTGTATACCGCAGATCCTTGTTGGTGCCTCCACTTGCGCTTCGAGATTACTGCCTGGACTTTATTTTTCCTTTTAGTAGAGCTTATATTCGTTTCAGGACGCGACTCTTTATTAATTAAAGGCACCGGCAACTGTTCTATTGCTTCTCCCCATCTTTGAGCATATTCTTTCCCTGCAGTTTCTTCAGCATTTCCATTGGTAACATTTTCTCTTTCTTTACCTTTAAAAATATTTGAGTGAATGACCTTTGATGTTTGTCCATCTTGGAGTGTAAATTCAACCTGACATATTGTAGGAGCTTGTTGGCCTTTCTTGGAAAGCTGAGCTTCATGTGACGAATTATGCAGGGAGAAACCCTCTGTTGGCTGACAAAGAGGTGGGTCCACCCTAGGTGATGAATTATCATGAGGTTCGACTAAATTGTTAGGTTGAGAAATGTCCTCAACTGTAACAATATTCTTTAAGACATTGAAAATTTCTGTGACTTGCTCCTGAATCTTATCGATGTCCTGTCTCATCTTCTTTAGCTTTACATCCTGAACCTCTATGACCTGTTCTTGAATCTCGTATCTTATTTTCTTTAGTTCAGTATTCAATTCTTCCATGACCCGTTCATGGATTTCATCTCTAATTTTCTTTAGCTCAAAAGTTCTTCCATGTTATGCTGCTTTATGTACCTTGTATATAAAGAATAGTAAATATATGGTTCTTGAGCTATTTTTCTAAGAGTTTGTGTTAATTATGATGTAATGGAGAATGCATAGATTTTGATTTTTTTAAGATAGAAATTGATATGCATGAGATAATGTTATGCAAATTTTGGATCACAAATTTAGGGAAATTTTAAATGATTATGAACATGTGAAATGATGCATGCATAAGATGATTTTTTTTTTTTTTAATTTATGTTATAGGCATGCAGAATGATGCAAGGAAAGAATAGTTTTAATTTACTTTAAGAAAAAAATGTGCTACCAATTACCGTGAAATGATATGATATGCAATCTAAATGCATGTAAATATAATGCTAGACTATAAATCATCCCAGGAGGGAAGATCATGAATATGCGCATGAAATGAAACCTTAGGGTTATAAGGACGAACTCCTAAATAAGTGAATAAGTTTAAAAGTTTTTATGTGCCTACAACAGAGACATTTACAACCCACTTTGAAATGCAACACTTCTATCTAAACTTAAGCAAATAGTTAGGAAGAAATAAATTAAATACTTTTTTCATTTTTTTTTTATTTACAAAAAAGTGGTTCATTTAAAACCTTATAGTTAAAACTCGGCCAAATTGACCCTATTTTTTTTTTTAAAAAATAAACAATATGACACAATAAAAATAAAATGTAATATGAATATGAGCTTGATGTTATGTACTAATGCATCCTAGAGGATAATGGCCCCCAAATCTTCCATATGCTTTGGCAGTATGGTTGACTTGAGTGGAGAATTTCATGCGCCTGCACTGAAACCGAAGTTCCACGAAGGTCATATTACTCAGTCTCCGATCTAATCTTAAGTGTAAAGCCTGGGTAGGAGGCTTGTGAATGTGTGTGAGATGCGTGATGATGCAAAATAAAATCATAATGCATATAAATATTTACAAAAATTGAAAAAATAACAAATAACAAAAATGGACCCAAAACATATTACGATAGGATAATGAACGACAAAATAAATGGCTTGACTCTCTTAAATGTCCCTAGTGGAGTCGCCAAGCTGTCGCAACGTTATCGCGACACGGAGCGACCGACGTCATCCCCTGAAGGGTCTCTTTCGAGGTAATGGTTTGGAGTCGCCACCAATCATCTACGAGGTGTGATTGGTCACCTAAAAATAAAGACAAGGTCTGCGAAAACAGATTGTTGGTTCGGGAGTCGACTGAGCGTAGGGAAGGTGTTAGCACCCCATGACACCCGTTCGAAAACGGTACCACATTTTGTCAAAAATTATCTTATTATTTTATTTGGTCCAAAAAAAAAGAAATGTTATTATTTTATTTTAAATGTCCCATATTATATTAATTCACATTTTGTTATAAGATTTGAATTAATCGGTATGAGTGGCACAAAGACCATTAGAAAAATTTTAACACCTCGAGAATATTGGAAGGTTCCAATTCCTGTCATTGGAGTTTTTGAAATAATTATTTAGAACAAAAAAATAATCAATAAAAAAAATAACTTTAATTTTAGGGAACATCAAGACTTAAACTTGCAACATAAATGTTGACACTCCAACGTCTCACTAACCTGCCACCACCATGGGATATAAGCTATGTTCCTTTTTAAAATACAAAGTTTGTAATTTTGAATTTTGTTTAAAAAAAAAACTCTAAAGGAAATCTTTTATTTAAAATAATTATTTAGTAAAAACAAATGACAAAAATGAGAAATTCAAATATTCGAACTTAGGTCTTATACATTACGAACCAAACATCTTACCACTATGCCAAAATCCTAAGATGTAAACATAATATTCTTTTAAAAAACAAAGTTTTTAATTTATTTTTGAAAACTAAAAAAAAAATCGAATTTTATTAAATTAAAACAAAAAAAATAAAAACAAAAATTTTATTTAATTCGAAATTAAAGAGATTTTTGAAAGAAAACTTTATTTCTTAATTCAACCAAATGTTTTATTTAAAATAGATTTTATTTGTTGAGATTCCCCAAACAAAAATTAACAAACTTGTTTAAAAAGATTTCAATCATGTATTTTTAAAAGATTATCTTCAAATTTTTTTACTATAATTCTTTTTTTAAACAAATTTTATATTTCTAAAACTTATTTGAAATCTTGATTTAGAAAATTCTGCTTTTATTTTGAAACGTTTTATTTCTTTCACAACAAGCCCTTTAAAAAAAAAAAGAATTAATAAATAAATAAAATCTTTTATTAAAAAGAAGTATCCTGGATTTCACTATACCATTGGGTTTTGCCATCCGAAGCAAGCCTATCGTCTCTGCTCGCACCGATCAAGCATACTGCCTCCTTTAGTAAAGAAAAGAATGACCGAGATCGACGTTACATAGCTATCCCGCATATAGAATTTTCCATGATCAAACTTTGACAATGGAACAGGCTGAAAAATTCTCAATTCGCCAATTCCAACGACGATGATGAAATTGAGGTGTGGAGGAGGAGTAGGCTAGAATACAATAATTGGCAAATTTGAGCGCGTCAAACTTTTGTGGTCCAAGATGGCAAGGAAAATGGATTGAGAAGTACAGGGGAGGAGGGTACGAAGGAATTATGAAGAAGATGAGAGAAAGAGAAAGGTAGGGGAGGAATGAAAGCCTATGTATCGTTTTCTGTGTGTCTCTATGTGTGCTTTAAATACACAAATAAAATAACAGTAACATGCGTGAGTAAGTAAAACCAGAGAGAAAAAAAAAAGAAAGGAAAACGTAGGGAATGACACCTGTAGAACCTTGACCAAGAAAAAATCAAACGGAGGGAAAAAAAACTGTTAATATTAAAAATAAAATCTTTATTTTTAAATTTGTAATTTTATTAATAAAATCAAAATCTTTAAAAGAAAACATTTTTTTTAATTTAAATTAAAACTTTAGCTTATAAATAATAATAAAATAATATTTTTTTAATGAAAATATTTAAAAATAATAATAAAAAAAATTAGCCGGACCAATAAGGGTATCTACAACCACAATTTTAGTAATAGACAATATTAGAAATTTACAATTTTAACACTTTGATATATATATAAAAAAAAAAAAACCTTAAAACGTCACCAAATGTGGAGGCACGCGTTTTTTGTGGGATTTGAGGGAAATTTTTGGATTTTGGATTTTGGATTTCCTTCCTTCATTTGATTTACATCTGTATCTCTCTTCGTCTTTTGCCTTCCTTCACCAGTTTTACTCTCAGTCTCTCCCTTAGATTTTGTCGAATCCTCTGAGGTACGCTACAAAACAATGCTCCACCCATCGCCAATCCATACTCCTCTCTCAATGTCTCTCTGCTAACAATTTAAACTCTCTTCCAGCACATATTTTCGTCTTGTGCACTCCAAGTATTTTACCAAAGCATGTGCTAAAAAGCTTCGAGGAACTATGAATCAATACATGCAACACATGATGAGCACCACACATGAGAAAGTAAACAAGGAAATAGAAGTCCACAACAAAAGCCAAATAGAGGTTTTGGCACTTGAAGAATCCACCAAGAAGTTGGATTGCCTAGCAACCGAACGTCGCACAACACTTGTCTCACTAGAGCGCGCATGCCCCTACCGTGTGCGGGCACGCCACTACCGCTCCCTACCGCCTACCAATTGCCTTGCCGCACTTGTAGGTCTTGCCACACGCTCATGCCCATGCTCGCCCTGCCCTGTCTGCACCAAGCGCCAGTGCACGCGGCATTAGTGTCATGCCCAGCCCTCGTCAGTGCCATCTATGTCTATCAGCCCTTGTTGGCGTGCGTGTTCGCTTGCCCTTACCGCCACCCCTATTGCTCGTTGTCCACTCCTTGGCAATTAAGGAAAGTTGTTTTCTTTGTGTGTTTTTAGATGACATTTTGTCTTAGATTTTATTTGCTTTAGATTCAATTTTGTATTTTTGTCAAGAGAATGATTTTTATTTAGCATTTTAAGCAAGTATTATTTTCAATTTTAGGGAGATCTTTTTCACTTTACTTTCCTTAGATTTTTAGGTTTATTTTATTTGGCAAAATTTCTCGTAAAGGTCATTGGCCTTGACAATAAATAGGCGCCCCCTTATAGTATTTGAGACATGTTTTGAGCATTGAATTATAAAATACATAAGTTTTTCTATTTCTTTAACACAATAGTGTAGTCCTTATGATACATTATCTCGGAGCATGCTAGTTTGGTTGGTCACCAAATTTGTGGAGTGTTTCCGACCTCGAGTATAGTGGGTAATCTGTCAACTCGTGGTATTTTACTGCAAAGTCAATCTATCTAATCCTTACATTTCGAGTTAACCATCTATATAATTGGATTCAAGTGGTGAGAGGTTTGTTTAGTCCATACGCTTGAGTTGTCGTGTATCATTCAGAGCTTATGCTCTAGATTTGATGTATCATTTATCTTTTGTCTTGTCTTTACTTTCATTATTGGAACCCTAAAACATTTAATCCACTTTTCTTGTCTTTCACATGCCAATTATGGATCATCTTTATTGCATGAACTATTTGAGTTTTGAAAATAGCTTTAAAGTATTCAAATATTTGCTTATTTTGTTCAGTATTCAAAAAGTTTTCCAACAAGTAAAATTTTACTTTAAGACGAGTCCCGCCAAAGTTACATACTTTTTTTGGAACCACAAAATTTAAGAGAAGTCTGTAGAGTTTCAAAACTGAAGCTGAAGTTTGAAAATTCATATTGTTTTGCCCAAAATTTCACATCGAGTAAAACTAATGATGTTTGAAAGATAATTGTGTTAGTTTTCCAACAAGAACAAAATCGATAAATTTTATTTAGTGGTCTGAAAGTTATTGTTGTTTTAGTGAACATTTTTTTTTCAGAAAAATCTTGGAATACCCAAGAGTTTATTGTGTTAACTTGGATTGTTCATAGCTTACTGACATGTTGCTTGAATATAATCAAATAAGGTACTATTTTGAAGGCCTTTGAAAGAGCTTTCCAACTGTACTAAGATATCAAAGCCATACCAGATGTGGAGTAGAAGTGATCACCATTCGAAGGAGAAGTGTCCAGTAGAAAAACTTTCCTTGCAGACTATAAAGCTGAGTAAGTGGTAGATTAATAGAAAAATCATAAACAATAGGAGTTCAAAGCTTTGTAAAACATAATAAAACTTGAGCAACTAATAATTCAGTATAGTTTTCCATAGGAAACTTGTATTATCAACTTTTGAGCAAAACAAAATGTAACCTCAAGTCCACAGTTTGGAAGTAAACACCTAGTTGCTCTAGTATTCCCCTACATCCCGTGCGACTTAGTTATGCCAACTTCTTGACCTAAACGAAATACTTTGTAAACACATTTGTAAAACACCCTCTTTAAAACATAATTATGGCTAGGAAAAACTCAACATCACACAGTGTCCATAATATACACAGAGTAATCTCAATACGCACAGTAAAATAATCTTTAGTCATATTTTACATCGAGTAATCTCAGACACAAAGTAGAGCAAATCTGGTCTACTGACACATAGTAATCTCAATATAATAGCATAATAATCTCTTACTCATACAAGCGCAAAGCTAAATGGTCCCAAAATCCTCCCTATATCTAGGTATACGATAAAAACACATTTATATACTATGCAGATAACCGCTTTGGTACAATAATCTAATGGGTTGAAAACTACATCCAACATAAAATTCTCAATTTCACAAATTATTATGAAATTCTTATTTCTAAGAATATTTCATAATTTTTCAAAGCATTATAAAATCTCTTTTTCTAACAACATTTCATAAGCTTCAAACATTTCACGAAATCATAAAATAATTTTAAAATTCTCAAACAAACATAATTACTTTCATTCAAAGCAAAAATTCCTAAATCATACCTAGTATATAATTTTGTTTATGCAAGGGTTTGCACAACGGTTCTTCACGAATCAAGCTCGAACCCGGTCTCCAGTTCCGACCTGAGCACTAGGGTGGACCTGCACAAGAGGGTAAGCACTCCGACGCTCAAGTTAGTATAGATCGGACTCTGTATTTAGTTCGAGGTGAGATTCGATACCTGAGCGTGAAATGAAGCCCTCTATTTATAGGTGATGGATCAACTAGCACACACGACCGGCGGTTATATGTCTTTTCTCATATCGGACCTATCGGGTTCCGAGCGGACCCCAGTCAGGTCGAACCTTGGTGCCCATAATCTTTTATAACGGGCGAACCCGGTCTCCTCGGCAGGGCCGAGATGGACCTAGGCAAACCTTTTTATTCAGTTTCTTCAAACACTAATAAGGGTCCTCTACGTGTCTTGGGTACATTTACCCCCAAACACTGGCCCCCTCTCTGTCAGGTTCGATCTCGACCTGACAGAGAAGTTTATTTGAATTCATTCTAGACACGTGGTGACTTTTCATTCGTAAAAGGAATATGACCGTTGCGGAAGATGTTTCGATCTGCCAGGTTGTCGGAGCACTCAAGTATTCCGTCGTTGCGGATCTCGAGAAGATCCTAGCCACTCGTTGATTACACGTGTACGGCACAGAGGTTTTTCCGATTAGCTATAAATAGTTCCAAAACTTCAGGTCAAACCTTACGTTTCCTGAATTTCTGGAGTTCGATATGAAACCAGCTCGAACCCTTTCTATAGGTCAGTCATTTTTCCTTGCTCTTACTCTTCTTTCGAACATGGTAGTTTTCTTGTCTTCCCCCTCCAGTAGTGATAGCCTGGGTAGTGTAGGTCGGACCATAAGTAGTTCGCCCCCCAAACCAAGCGATTCCGGGGAGGCACTAGCTCGTAGGTTAGAGTCTGAGCTAAATGAAATAGAGAACTTTAGGTTCTCAGATGATGGAGAGGACAGTAATGCCTCCACCTTGGGCCAGGGTCTGCAGTACCCTTCAAAGATGCCTGAGCACTATCTCGGACCCCTCCGTAGGGGGTTTAAAATTCCAAACAACATCCTCCTTAGGATTCCGGAGGAAGGGGAAAGAGCTAACAATCCTCTAGAGGGATGGGTCACTCTTTACTTAAAAATGTTTGAGTACGGCCTCAGACTTCCCTTCATCCTTTTGCCCAGGAGTTCTTAAACCGAACTGGACTGGCTCCTGCTCAATTGGCCCCCAATGGGTGGGGTGTCATTTTTGCTTTAGCCATCCTTTTCTGGTTGCGAGCTCGGGATGAGGACGAGGCCGAGCTACTAAGTGTCGAACAACTTCTTGGATGCTTCGAAGCCAAGACGATAGCTAAGAAGCCTGGCCGGTACTACATGTGCGCAAGGAAAGGCACGGGTGGTATAGTCAAGGGGCCGACCTCCATCAAAGGATGGGTAGGCAAGTGGTTCTTTGCCTCTGGAGAGTGGCTGGCAAAGGACGAGTCTGGTCGTGCCTTTTTTGATGTTCCCACTAGGTTTGGGAACTTAGGTATGGAGTCTTTCTTGCTTTCTTTCCTTTTAATTTCTTTATTTTCACATCTAACTCAAAGCTTTTGTTTGCTTTGTGCAGTATCGATTAAGCCGATTCCCGAGCTCGCTCAAGCCACTTTCGACACCCTCAAGTACTACAAGGACAACTTCCCTAAGGGCAGGAAGATCGGAACCTTGGTCACCGACAAGGTACTCTTGGAGTCGGGGCTACTCTACTACAACCCTCTTGTTCGACCAATTGAAGCTTCCAGGCCGAACTCCGAGCTCGGTAAGCCGTGTTCGATCTCGACTCCAATTTTGTCTTTCCTTTGATCTCTAACTTTATGCTTGTTTATTTTGCAGCAATGGTGTGCGGATTCACTGGAAGTGTGAAGCGCAAGTCCAAGGGTCGTGCTCACGCCCTCAAGACCGTGGTGGGCACTGAACCGGTGACGCCTATGTTGGGTTTTATGTCCTAAAACTCATAGTTTGAAAATGACATATATACTTTTATCATACAATAAAGTTGTTATTGAAGGGTTTAATCAATAAGTAGTTATTGATCCAATAAAATGTTCTTACTATATCTAAATCCAATAAAATAAAGGATCCTAGACTGTTACCTGAGACTCAAACTCTATGTAAGAGACATAAATATGGATCAAGTTTGAGTTAACAGTCTAAATGGTCTATAGTACAGGAATAAGGTTGGGCACCTTATTCTGAGGACACTATGGATGCGGCCAACTTTGTAGCTAGTACAAATGATGTGATCCTAATTCGTTCATGTGAAGACATGCGAGTGGGGGTGTCCCGTGCAAAGAGTTTGCATAAGACCGGACCATGAGATAGTCACTTTTACTTTAGTAAACTGACTATCTCAACTTTGATGGCCTAGGTAACTCGATCTTAATCCTGAGCTAACTATGAACTTCTGTTTACTAGGGATTATCCTTAGATCTGCATGGGTGAGTGCAGCTCAACAGCGCTGGCTCAATAAGACTCCCATTTCAAGGGTAAGACCAGGTAGATAGCTAGGGACATAAGGTGCAAGAAGGAGTTCACTTCTACCCAATTTTGGGATAGTAGAGAGGTTGTTCTCTTAAGGGCTGAATCCAGGTCTTGAACAATTGGCGCCACCCTCATCAAAAGGTTTGAGAGGATTTTTTGATTTGATAGTTGGACTACAAATCATTGTTCATCAGAGGATTAGTGGGACTTAAGGAACAAGAGGTAATTACAGGGGTAAAGCGGTATTTTGACCCAGCTGTAATTACGAACAACCTGTGAAGGGTCGACTTACCGATCATGGTTATATCAAATGGACATAATATATCTACAGTGAGGAGAGTGCAGCTACGGGCTTTAGTGGAGTGACCGCGTAGTTAACGATTGTTGGTTAACTAGGTTAAAGAGTTTAACCGGTTAATCTCGGATCGTTGGAGCTCATGATCTGTAGGTCCATAAGGTCCCCTGGCTAGCTCATATAGGAATAAACTTGGAATAATTTGAAGGAATAATTCAAATCGTACGAATTAGGTTAATCATATGATATATGATTAAGTAATTGATATATGATATCAATTTGAGAAATTTGGACAAAATATTTAAATAGGATTTAAATATTAAAATTATGAATGCGGATTCATAATCGGAGGCATGGATTTCATCAAACATCGGATTTTGGAAAAAGTCAAATAGTTGACTTTGACGAGAGAAAGTCAAAGGTTGACTAAAGTAGATTAAAATAATGTTTTTAACCAAGTTGGTGAAAAATTCCACTAACTTGTTGAGTGGAACATTTAAATAATCTCAAAAATCCACTTTTTGACACTTAGCCATGCATGCATAAGTGGAATGTGTGTTGTAAGTTTTTTGTGAACTTAAACATGCATTTTGACACTTAGCCATGCCATGCATGTGTGAAATGTGTGTTGTAAGCTTTTGGTGAACTTAGACATGCATTTTGACACTTAGCCATGCCATGCATGAGTGGAATGTGTGTTGTAAGCTTTTGGTGAACTTAGACATGCATTTTGACACTTAGTCATGTCATGCATGAGTGGAATATGTGTTGTAAGCTTTTGGTGAACTTTGACATGCAAGAGTTGCATGTAATTTGCCTATTTAAGAAGGCTTTTGTTCAAACATCAAAATCTCTTGGAACCTTTGGTCATTTGATGTGTTTTCAAAAAGCTTACATAACTCCTTTTAGCTGCACTTTTCTCTAATTTTTTCCTTCTCTAAAAAGAGTCCCACCACTCTATTCCAAGCCTTGAGAATAGCTAGGAAGATCTCTTGGTGTTCCTTCATTGGAGCTATTTGAAGATTTTTGAAAAGCTACAAAGGTTTGTATTTTTCTCTACTTATCTCTAAGCATCATTATGTATGATCATGCATCTTTAATCCTAGGTTGTATTATGCATCTAGATTGTTATTTCGATTCTTGCTCACTTCCGCTGCGCATGTATGTATTTTTTCCATCATGTGGTATCAGAACATCTAGAATAACATTCATTTGCATATGGTGGGTACAAATTCATTTGATGAATGTTGTGGTTGAATTAAATTGGATATATTACGATTTTGGCAATCCTCTTAATTTTGGCTTGTAATTATGTCCTTTTATTTGTTATTATTTTTTTTTCCGAAGTCATTAGAGTTGCAATTAGGTTGTAATATTGGTCAAATTCAAAGAGATAAAGGCTGAAATTTAGCTTCAAACCCGCCTGCGACAAAGCTTTCGACCCGGTTCGGTTTTCCTCCCTTTTTGGTCCGGTTCGTGCTGTTTCAAGCCGGTTTGGGTTCTTGGAGGTCCGGTTTGAAGAGGTTCAAGGCCGGTTCAAGTTTCTACAAAATTGTTTTGCAATAATTTGGTTTAGTTTAGTTTTAAGGATACCAAAACCGGTCCAATTTAATTGTTGATTTAATTATGCATTATGAATGTATGAATTAAATGTTTTATATTGAATGTGCATAATGTATGCCATTTAGATTTAAAATCCCACCATAGGATTAAGCATGTATCATGCATGAGATATCTTATAAGTAGTTATAATGTATAGTATGCATGGTAGATTCAAATTATGATTTGAATGTATGGTTATGGAGCATGCCTATAGTTTATAAGTGTTATAAAAGAGATAGACATTAAAATCCATAATAAAGATAATATGCATGCTCACTTAGGGTTAAATGGCCAATGCAAAAGTTTTCATAGGCAAAAACTAGGTCGTTACTCATAAATTGGTAAAACATGAACACTCACCCGATAAAATCTTGTCTAAGGCTGGGGGTATTTAAGTTGACGGTTTACGGAAAAACCCCCTACCTGGAGATTGAGTCGGTTCTTGAGTTGTGTTAACCAATTTCATGAGCATGCGTGAGCGGTGTGAGGTAATAAAATTGGTTTATCACCTAGACATCGTAGGTTTAAATCCAATATAAGAGTTATATTTGGATGAATCACCTAGACTTAGGATATGTTTATTTAGCCTGAATATATGCCTAAAGTGAAAATATACCCTAAAACAGTCTAGAACACTTCAGCTGGAGATTAGTAACGTACTATTAGCTCTAGCGTCCCTAAGAGTTCACAGTGTGAGATCCATGCTTGGCTTCGTGCCGCCCTGGGAGCGGCCTCTCTTCGGAGAGTGATTGCATGGGTTATGAACAGGGTGAATAGGGGAAGTCGTTCATAGTAAGTGGGTGAAGGATTAGTGTCAACAAAATCCTACGGTCTCTTCCATTAGGTCGCACCGTGAGAGTCCTATAATGCGCCTGCATGTCTGCCCTGGAGCGACCTTACCAATCGGAGGGTGGTATTATAGGATTCGGAACACTGCGAACTCCTAAAAGGATAGGATTTCTTAGATTCGTTTTCAATCTTGACTTTCCAATTTCGGGAGCATATTGATCCTAATCTTAGAAGTCTAAAAGTGGAAGGTCACACTTACAAGAATTACTAAGAGTTAGTATATTCTTGACCAAACCAAACGATAACTAAAGGCTATAGGAATAACAGTTATTCTGGTATTAGCATTTAGTCAAGATTGTCTTGATTCAATGGAGGAATGGTTGACTGCCTCTCGGTGGAGGCTGTTCTAAACCATTGAAGTATCGTTGCAAATATAAATAAAAATTGGGTACTTTATTAGAATTTGCTAAACTTAAAATTGGATTTAGAAACTAATATAAATTATGTTTGTTTTTCAGCATGAATAGCTCAATAGTTCAACTCTTAGCTTCGGAAAAACTAAACGGGGTCAATTATTCAACGTGGAAAAACAATCTCAATACGATACTAGTCGTCGATGACCTACGATTCGTCTTAACTGAGGAATGTCCACAAACCCCTGCCGCAAATGCCAACCGAATATTCGGGAAGCATTTGATCGATGGGTCAAGGCCAATGATAAGGCCCAGGTCTACATTCTTGCCAGCATGACTGATGTATTGGCAAAGAAACATGAACCCTTGATGACTGCAAAGGAAATCGTGGATTCATTAAAGGCGATGTTTGGGGAACCTTCATCGACCTTGAGGCACGAGGCACTAAATATGTTTACAATGAGCATATGAAGGAGGGGACCTCTGTTAGAGAACATGTCCTGGACATGATCGTCCACTTCAATACTGCTGAAGTGAACGGGGCCACCATTGATGAAGCAGCAGAGAAAGCAACGACAGGGGATCGAGGTGGAGAGTACATGGACTTGAAATTCCAAGACTATTTGATAGAACATGGAATTCAGTCACAACTTTCTGCACCTAATATGCCTCAACAGAACGGTGTATCTGAAAGAAGAAACCGAACCTTGTTAGACATGGTTCGCTCTATGATGAGCTATGCTCAATTACCTGATTCCTTTTGGGGACATGCGTTAGAGACCGCTGTCTACATTTTGAACAATGTTCCCTCTAAGAGTGTTTCTGATACACCTTATGAGCTATGGAAAGGGCGTAAAGGTAGTTTACGTCACTTTAGGATTTGGGGCTGCCCAGCACACGTGTTGGTGCAAAACCCTAAGAAATTGGAACGACGTTCAAAATTATGCCTATTTGTAGGTTACCCAAAAGAATCAAAAGGTGGTTTGTTTTATAATCCTCAAGAGAATAAAGTATTTGTGTCGACAAATGCCACATTCTTAGAGGAAGACCACATTAGGAGTCATCAACCTTGCAGTAGGCTAGTATTGAATGAGATGTACAAAAACACTGCAGAAAGAGCTAGTTCATCAACTAAAGTAGTTGATGGAACTATCATTTATGGTCAGTCACATCCTTCTCAAGAGTTGAGAATGCCTCGACGTAGTGGGAGGGTTGTTCTTCAGCCTGACCGTTACTTGGGTTTAACTGAAACTCAAATCGTCATACCAGATGACGGCATAGATGATCCATCAAACTATAAACAGGCGATGAATGATGTGGACCGCGACCAATGGATAAAAGCCATGGACCTTGAAATGGAATCAATGTATTCCAATTCGGTCTGGGTTCTTGTAGATCAGCCAAATGACGTAAAGCCAATTGGTTGTAAATGGATCTACAAGAGAAAACGAGACCATACCGGGAAAGTACAGACTTTCAAGGCTCGACTTGTGGCAAAGGGTTTCAACCAGAGAGAGGGAGTTGACTATGAGGAAACTTTCTCTCCTGTTGCCATGCTAAAGTCGATTAGGATACTCTTGTCCATCGCCACTTTTTATGATTATGAAATTTGGCAGATGGATGTCAAGACAGCATTCCTAAATGGAAGTCTTGAAGAGAGTATCTATATGGTCCAACCAAAGGGGTTCATTGAACAGGGCCAAGAACAAAAGGTTTGTAAGCTTCAGAGATCCATTTATGGATTGAAGCAAGCATCTCGGTCCTGGAATATAAGATTTGATACTGCGATCAAATCTTATGGCTTTGAGCAAAATGTTGACGAACCTTGTGTATATAAGAAAATCGTCAATTCCACTGTAGCGTTTCTAGTTTTGTACGTTGACGACATCCTACTCATTGGGAATGATGTAGGTTTTCTGTCTGACGTTAAAAAATGGCTAGCTAAGCAATTCCAAATGAAAGATTTGGGAGATGCACAACATGTTCTAGGGATCCAAATAGTTCGGAACCGAAAGAACAAGACACTAGCCATGTCTCAAGCAACTTATATCGACAAAATGTTGTCTAGATATAAGATGCAGAATTCCAAAAGAGGTTTATTACCTTTTAGACATGGAATTCACCTGTCTCAGGAACAGTGTCCTAAGACACCTCAAGAAATTGAGGGGATGAGACATATTCCCTACGCTTCAGCTGTTGGAAGCTTAATGTATGCTATGTTATGTACTAGACCTGACATATGCTATGCAGTAGGGATAGTCAGCAGATATCAGTCTAATCCAGGATATGATCATTGGACTGCCGTTAAAAATATCCTCAAGTATCTTAGGAGAACGAGGAACTATATGCTCGTGTATGGTGCTAAGGATCTGATCCTTACTGGATACATTGACTCTGATTTTCAGACCGATAAAGATGCTAGAAAATCTACATCAGGATCAGTGTTCACTTTGAATGGAGGAGCAGTAGTGTGGAGAAGTGTAAAGCAAACCTGCATTGCAGACTCCACAATGGAAGCTGAAGCTGCTTGTGAAGCAGCAAAGGAAGCAGTGTGGCTCAGGAAATTCTTGACTGATCTGGAAGTCGTTCCAGACATACATCTGCCCATCACTCTCTTTTGTGATAACAGTGGAGCAGTTGCAAATTCCAAGGAACCTAGAAGCCATAAGCGCGCAAAGCATATTGAGCGGAAATACCATCTCATAAAGGAGATAGTAAACCGGGGAGACGTGGTCGTAACTCAGATAGCCTCGGAAGAGAATCTTGGTGATCCATTTACTAAGGCCCTCTCGGCTAAAGTTTTTGAGGGTCACCTAGAGAGTCTAGGACTACGAGTTTTGTAAACTAGGATAAGTGGGAGAATAATTCGACGTGTATCTGATGTATGCCCAATCTTCTTGTATTTTCTCACTTAAACTCAATAAAATGTACCATTGGAGTTTTAGTCCAAGTGGGAGTTTGTTGGGTTTTATGTCCTAAAACTCATAGTTTGAAAATGACATATATACTTTTATCATTCAATAAAGTTGTTATTGAAGGTTTTAATCAATAAGTAGTTATTGATCCAATAAAATGTTCTTACTATATCTAAATCCAATAAAATAAAGGATCCTAGACTGTTACCTGAGACTCAAACTCTATGTAAGAGATGTAAATATGGATCAAGTTTGAGTTAACAGTCTAAATGGTCTATAGTATAGGAATAAGGTTGGGCGCCTTATTCTGGGGACACTATGGATGCGGCCCACTTTGTAGCTAGTACAAACGATGTGATCCTAATTCATTCATGTGAAGACATGCGAGTGGGGGTGTCCCGTGCAAAGAGTTTGCATAAGACCGGACCATGAGATAGTCACTTTTACTTTACAACACCGTTTACTGTTTCAAACTGACTATCTCAACTTTGATGGCCTGGGTAACTCGATCTTAATCCTGAGCTAACTATGAACTTCTGTTTACTCGGGATTATCCTTAGATCTTCATGGGTGAGAGCAGCTCAACAACGCTGGCTCAATAAGCCTCCCATTTCAAGGGTAAGACCAGGTAGATAGCTAGGGACATAAGGTGCAAGAAGGAATTCACTTCTACCCAATTTTGGGATAGTAGAGAGGTTGTTCTCTTAAGGGCTGAATCCAGGTCTTGAACAATTGGCGCCACCCTCATCAAAAGGTTTGAGAGGATTTTTTGATTTGATAGTTGGACTACAAATCATTGTTCATCAGAGGATTAGTGGGACTTAAGGAACAAGAGGTAATTACAGGGGTAAAGCGGTATTTTGACCCAGCTGTAATTACGAACAACCTGTGAAGGGTCGACTTACCGATCATGGTTATATCAAATGGACATAATATATCTACAGTGAGGAGAGTGCAGCTACGGGCTTTAGTGGAGTGACCGCGTAGTTAACGATTGTTGGTTAACTAGGTTAAAGAGTTTAACCGGTTAATCTCGGATCCTTGGAGCTCATGATCTGTAGGTCCGTAAGGTCCTCTGGCTAGCTCATATAGGAATACAACTTGGAATAATTTGAAGGAATAATTCAAATCGTACGAATTAGGTTAATCATATGAGATATGATTAAGTAATTGATATATGATATCAATTTGAGAAATTTGGACAAAATATTTAAATAGGATTTAAATATTAAAATTATGAATGCGGATTCATAATCGGAGGCATGGATTTCATCAAACATCGGATTTTGGAAAAAGTCAAATAGTTGACTTTGACGAGAGAAAGTCAAAGGTTGACTAAAGTAGATTAAAATAATGTTTTTAACCAAGTTGGTGGAAAATTCCACTAACTTGTTGAGTGGAACATTTAAATAATCTCAAAAATCCACTTTTTGACACTTAGCCATGCATGCATAAGTGGAATGTGTGTTGTAAGTTTTTTGTGAACTTAAACATGCATTTTGACACTTAGTCATGCCATGCATGTGTGAAATGTGTGTTGTATGCTTTTGGTGAACTTAGACATGCATTTTGACCCTTAGCCATGTCATGCATGAGTGGAATGTGTGTTGTAAGCTTTTGGTGAACTTGGACATGCATTTTGGCACTTAGTCATGCCATGCATGAGTGGAATATGTGTTGTAAGCTTTTGGTGAACTTTGACATGCAAGAGTTGCATGTAATTTGCCTATTTAAGAAGGCTTTTGTTCAAACATCAAAATCTCTTGGAACCTTTGGCCATTTGATGTGTTTTCAAAAAGCTTACATAACTCCTTTTAGCTCCACTTTTCTCTAATTTTTTCCTTCTCTAAAAAGAGTCCCACCACTCTATTCCAAGCCTTGAGAATAGCTAGGAAGATCTCTTGGTGGTCCTTCATTGGAGCTATTTGAAGATTTTTGAAAAGCTACAAAGGTTTGTATTTTTCTCTACTTATCTCTAAGCATCATAATGTATGATCATGCATGTTTAATCCTAGGTTGTATTATGCATCTAGATTGTTATTTCAATTCTTGCTCACTTCCGCTGCGCATGTATGTATTTTTTCCATCAGCCTACGATGCCAGGGACTGAGGCTCAGGGTAACTCTGGGCCATCTTCTGCAGTCCCCCACCCCCGTGATCGAACTAGACTTGTCTGGGGGTCGATCTGAAGTGAAGCGTCCAAGGGAGGAATCCGAGGCGCTTGATGTATCTCCCCTGAATGAGGTGAGGGGAGAGTCTCCTTTGAAGAGAAGAAGAAAGAAGAAGAAGACTTCCTCCTCCTCGGAGGCTGGGGCTCGTGGGACTCTGCCTACGAGCCATGCTGATTTGGTGGATGACCCCGCAGCTCGGATTGGGGGAACATCCGATGTGCGAATGCGGTTCAGAATGGAACCGTCAAGTTCCGGGGTGAAAGACCAGGTGTCCCGCATCTCGGCCACGTGCTTGGATCGCTGCCTGAGGAGAGCATCCAAGTTCGTGAGTGATCCTGGGTCAGTACTGTAGAGGACCATTGACAACGCTGCCGAGGTAAGATCTGCTTTGCATCTACCCTTATCATAATTTTTTCTCAATTTACAGCTTGATCTAACCGTTGTGTTTCTTGACTTTCGCAGGCGTTTGTCGCTTCCATTCATTCAGCTATTATGGTCAAGGCCGAACTGGATGGGAGGGAGGCTTTGGCAGCCAAGGAGAGGGAGAACTCCTCTGCTGCCTTAGAAGCTGCCACCACGCTGAAGGGCGAGCTGCTAAAGGCCCAAGGCGAGGTGGATATTTTAAGGGCCGAGGTGGATGCCAAGGCCAACCTCTTGAAGAAGGAGGGTGAGAAACACAAGGCCCACCTCCGAGCAGCCCATGCTATCACCAAGGGGCTGGAGAAAGAGAAATTCCAACTCCTAAAGGAGAAGGACGATCTCGCTCAAGTCCTTGAGGAGAAGGATGCCTCAATTGGGCGCCTTACGGCCGAGCTTAAAGACCTGAAGGAGCGCCTTACCAATAGACCTCTGCTGGAGGAGTCGTTCAGGCAACACCCAGACTTCGATGGGTTTGCCAAGGACTTCAGCGACGCCGGCTTCAAGTTCCTGATGAAGGGCATTGCTGCCGACATGCCTCACCTTCAGATCGATCTCAGCGATCTCAAGAAGAAATACTCTGAGAGGTGGGCTTCTGGGCCTAATGGTACTCCTGGCCCCCCATCACTGGTGGACAAGTAAGTCAGGGAGCTGGATTCTGAGTACTCCGACGCAGAGGAAGAGGATGCTCCTAGCCAAGAGCCTAACGAGATCGGCACGATGCAAGAAGATGTTCCTTCACAGCAGGACGGATCCCAAGAGGTCAACCTTCTGGGGTCCTAGGGCGAGATGTCCTCCCACCTCGGAAGTAGCTGAGGCTCTATTTCATTCTCTCTTTTGTTATTATATTTTTTTTTTGTAAGTCTCAGAGGGGAGCTGCAAGGTCTACAAGCCTTGGTTCTGTTCTTCAATTTAATGAATTCTCATTCCCAAGTTTGATTGTACTTCTATGCTTTTAGTTCTGACTCTTTCTTTCATTACTTTTCCCTTAAACCTTTAAACTTGCTTTCATAAGTCAGACCTCATGTGTATAACTTCCATCTCGCACCTCTTAACTCGTGAATTTAAAGGTTTGAGCGTGAGACTCTTTTCACATCGCACCCTTCACTTGAGTTTTGGCTTTGAGAGTTTCCTTAATTGGTCTTTAACATTTCTCCTCGAACTCGGAAGTCCAGAAGATAATATCAAGCAATTTGAACTTTTCTACATCGCACCTTTAACTTGAACGTTCCAGGTTTGAATTTTGAGTCCATAATTAATATTCACATCGCACTCACCTCGAACCTGTGGGTTAAGAGGATTGAATTTCCTGAACCATCAACATCGCACCTTTAACTTAAGCGTTCAAAGGATTGAATTTTGGCTCGTAATTGATTAGATTATTGAATTTTGGCTAGTAATTGATTTTGACATCGCACCTCGAACCCGTGGGTTTTGAGGATCGAATTTGATCAATTTTTGCCCTTACCTTGCCGATTTTGAGTCTTATGGGAGTCCGTGGCCCTCATTTAATTTCTAGTCTAACTCGGAGTTATGAAATTAAATCACTCAATTTATTTAAAAGTTCCGCCCCTTGAAAATTTTTACAAGCCCCTTTTAGGACTATTTTGACATTTCAGGGGTAATAGCGCTTCAAGTGCTCCGCGTTCCATGGATGCGCAAGCATTCTTCCTTCCAGGTCGGCCAGCATGTAAGTTCCACGTTGGACTATGCCTTTGACTTCGAACGATCCCTCCCAACTCGGATCAAGGGTGCCAACATGACTCTGAATTTTTCTCAAAACCAAATGTCCAACTTGGAAGCTTCGAGGTCGAACTCGGGCATTGTAATGTCTGGCCATTCTGTTCTGATATTCCGCTAAGCGCAGCTGAGCCATTTCCCTTTTCCCTTCCAATAAGTCCAGGTTAAGGAGTAGCTCTTCCTCGTTCCTCGCTGGCTCGTACTGCTCTACCCTGTCTGTTGGTATGTCGATCTCGACTGGTACAACAGCTTCGGAGCCAAAGGCTAGCGAGAACGGAGTTTCACCAATTGACTCCCTTGGGGTGGTCCGATATGACCATAATACTTCAGGTAGCTCCTCGGCCCACCTTCCCTTTCTGGCATCCAGTCTCAGCTTGAGGCCTCGTTTTATGATTTTGTTAATCGCTTCAACATGCCCATTTGCTTTTGGATGCGCAGGAGACGAACTGAGATGGCTTATGCCCAGCTTTCTGCAAAAGTCCTTGAACTTCGCGTTGTCGAATTGCTTTCCGTTGTCTGTCACAATGGCGTTCGGTATACCGAAACGGCACACGATGTTTGACCATACAAAAGACGTGACTCTAGACTCCGTGATGTGGGATAATGCCTCGGCCTCGGCCCACTTGGTGAAGTAGTCCACAGCGACAACGGCAAACTTGGTTTGCACTTTTCCCATAGGAAAAGGACCTATGATATCTACCCACCATCGTGCAAATGGCCATGGGGCCGAGATGGGGGTAAGTAGTTCGGGAGGTCGATGGATAATGTTTGCGAAACGCTGGCAGTTGTCACAAGTTTTCAAGAATTGCTTTGCGTCTTGCTCGACAGTGGGCCAATAGTACCCTTGTCGAACCACCTTGGCCGACAACGACCTGGCGCTAGAGTGGTTTCCACACACCCCTTCGTGGATTTCCCTAAGAATGTAGAGGCCTTCTTCGGGAGTCACACACTTGAGCAGAGGCAAGGAGAAGCCACGTCGGTACAACACTCCTTCTCGGAGTGTGAACCGAGCTGCGCTCCGCGCCATCTTCTTTTGCTCCTTCGGATCTTTCGGTGGATTTCCTTTGATGAACTCCACGATTGGGTCCATCCAAGAGGGTGATGGAGTGTCAATCTCCACCACATCTAGCTCCAAGATTGAAGGACTGTCCAAGATCTCGACCGGGACCGATCTAGCCAGGTCGGTCTCATATACTGATGCCAGTTTGGCTAAGGCATCCGCATTAGAGTTTTCAGATCTTGGAACTTAGCTCACCTCGTAAGTCCCGAACTGGGTGAGGTGCGATCTGACCTTGCTTAGATACTTTTCCATTCGGGGGTCCTTCGTTTGGTACTCCTCCTTAATCTTATTTACAATTAACTGGGAGTCACTGAAGACCTTAATGTGGTTGGCCCCCAGTCCTTTGGCAACGCGCAGGCCTGCCAGAAGCGCTTCGTACTCCGCCTCATTATTCGAAGTCCGAAAGTTGAATCGTAGAGCATACTCGAATCGCTCACCATCTGGTGCGAGCAAGAGGATTCCTGCCCCGCACCCCCTCTCGTTGGAAGATCCATCAACGTAGATCATCCACGGGAGGTCGGACTTGGCCAGCTGAGGTGGTGGAGTGAGCTCTAAGATAAAATCGGCCACTGCTTGCCCTTTCAATGCAGTTCTTGGCTCGAACTGGACGTCGTACTCACTCAATTCCAATGCCCACTTCATCAGACGCCCTGATGTTTCAGGCTTATTAAAGATACTCTTTAGAGGCAAGTTTGTAAGTACTACAGCAGTGTGTGCTTGGAAGTACGGCCTAAGTCTTCGGGCCGAGGTGACTAATGCGAGGGCCAGCTTCTCCATTTGGGGATATCTGGTCTCGGCATCAGTCATGGTCTTACTGGTGTAATAAACAGGGCTTTGGCGCGCACCCTCCTGTTTGATCAGTGCCGAGCTGACGGCGCTATCCGATACTGCTAGGTACAAGTGGAGCTTTTCTTCTGGCAGTGGTTTTGCGAGTAGAGGTACCGAGCAGAGATAGTTTTTTAACTGCTCTAGTGCTTGCTCACACTCTGCCGTCCATTCGAACGGTCCTTTCTTCCTAAGAACCTTGAAGAAAGGAAGGCATTTGTCCGTTGATCTTGACACCAACCTATTCAAGGCTGCAATCCTGTCGCCGAGGCACTGAAGCTGCTTTAAAGTCTTGGGTGCCTCCATCTCGAGCACGGTCTTTATCTTCTCTGGGTTAGCCTCGATCCCACGGTTGTTTACCATGAAGCCAAGGAATTTTCCCGAAGAGACTCCAAAGGCACAGTTGGTCGGATTGAGCTTCATTTGGTACTTGCACAGTACTCCAAAGGCTTCGGTCAGATCGGAAAGATGCGACTTTGACTGCTTGCTCTTGACAAGCATGTCGTCCACATACACTTCCATATTTCGGCAGATCTGCTTGGCGAACATTTTGTTCACCATCCTTTGGTAGGTCGCACCCGTATTCTTTAGGCCAAAAGGCATCACCTTATAATAGTACAGACCTTGGTCTATTATGAACGCGGTGTGATCTTGGTCTGGCAAGTGCATTTTAATTTGGTTGTATCCGGAGTAGGCATCCATGAAGGTGAGCAGCTCGTGCCCAGCTATTGCATCCACGAGCTGGTCGATCCTCGGAAGGGGGAAGCAATCTTTTGGGCATGCCTTATTTAAATTTGTGAAGTCCACGCACATCCTCCATTTCCCGTTGGACTTTTTAACTAATACTACATTAGAGAGCCACTCGGGATACAGAATTTCTCGTATATATTCAGCTTTTAAAAGTTTGTTTACTTCCTCAACAATTGCATCACTCCTCTCCTTATTTACAGGTCGTCTTTTTTGCTTTACAGGTCGGAATGATGGGTCCATGTTGAGGCGATGCACCATGATCTTTGGGTCGATGCCAGGCATGTCCTCGTGAGACCATGCGAAGACGTCCGAGTTAGACCTGAGGAAGTTGATCAGTTCTTCCCTGTCGGTGGCCCCCAGCTTGGTTTCTATGCTTATTTATTTTTCGAGGCTAAGTAAGGGAACAAGCTCGAGCTCCTCTGCCGGTGGAGAGAACTGCCTTTTGATTTCCCTAGGCAGGTCGCCTTGATCGGTCTGTTCTTCTAGGACACATACTGATGACCCTTTAAGCGCGGATGCATAACATTCCCTTGAAGTCTTTTGCTCACCTCGAACCGTGCCCACTCCATTAGGGGTTGAGTACTTCAGGACTTGATGCAGTGTGGAGGGGACGGCCCGAAATGAGTGAATGATGGGTCTCCCGAAGATGGCGTTGTAGGCCGATCTGCCGTCGATCACCACGAACTCGGCCATCTGTGTTACTTGGGTAGCATCTTGCCCGATCGTGACCGGCAGGTCAATGCACCCTTCTGGGGAGACCGACTCTCCAGAGAATCCAACCAAGGGTGTTAGACTCTTTTTCAACTGTGACCTAGTCCATCCCAAGGCAAGATACGTTGGGAGGGACAAGATGTTGGCAGATGCGCCTCCATCAACCAGTACTCTTCGGACAAGGACGTGGTCGATGAGAGGAGCGATCACGAGTGCGTCATTATGGGGCAAATGGACCCCCTCCAGATCGACATCGCCGAAAGTGATGGAGCAAGTGGGTTTCTGCTCCCTGATGACGCATACCTCGCGCCTGGCCTTGCGAGCTAGCCCTTTCCTTTTGTTTCCGGACTGGCCTCCACTTGGACCTCCAAAAATAGTGTTGATGACTGCAGGTCGGTCCTCTCGTCGAGGCGGTGTTCTTGAACGCTTCCTCTCTTCTTTCTTTTCGACCGAGTTAGACCTCGGTTTGCCCACGAACTTTTTGAAGTAGCCATCTTGAATGAGGTCTTCAATTTGGCGCTTCAGCTCCCAGCAACTTGCCGTGTTATGACCGTGATCGCGATGAAAACGACAGTATTTATCTTTGTTGCGCTTCTCTGGGTCTCCTCGAAGCTTTTCAGATCACTTGAGAAGCTTTTCCATCCCGCTTTCCTCGATGTTCGTGAGTATCTCGGAGATGGGGATGGTGGTTGGGGTATACCGTTCATAAGGTCGGCTCCGGCTGGGGCCGCTCTCCGACCTACGGTACTCTGTTCTGCTGGCAGAAGAGGACGATCCTTTATCTCTAGACTTGGAATCAGCCTTCCTCTTCTCTTGGTTCAATTTCTTCTGGTCGATCTGCTTCTCACGTCGGCCAGTTTTGGTTCGGAGGAGCTCTTGTCCATCAATGACTTTCTTCGCCTTCTATAGTACTTCGGCGAAGGTGGCTGGAGCCTCTTCCCCAAGTTTTACAGTTAAGGTCTCGTCGGCCAGGCTGGTGAGGAAGTAGCACATGGCCGAATCATCGGAGCAGTGCGCGACCTTCAGCTGCTCCTCCTGAAACCTTGTGACATACTCTCCCAGCGTCTCACCTTCCTTCTGTCTGATGGTGGCGAGGTGAGTCGCTGTTTTTCTACCGTAATGCCGAGAAGAGAATTGGCTGATGAATTCCTTTCTCAGCTGAGAGTATGTCGAGATTGACCTAGCCGGTAGTCTCTGGTACCACAAGCGTGCGCTGCCGGTAAGCGCGATCTGGAAGGCGCAGCATTTTATTGCATCTGTTGCCGCCTGAAAGTCCATGAGGCCCTCGAAGACCTCGACATAGTCTTTTGGGTCCTTAGACCCATCATAAGGTTTTATTGTGGGAGTTTTGAACTTCAGAGGGATTTGAGCCTCCAAGATGTCCGAGGTGAATGGTGATTCTCCTAAGTCGCCATTGTCGAACGAGCACTCTTTCTTCTCGCACCTGGCCTTAAGCGCCTCGACCTGCTCATCGAACTTGTGCTTCATCAGGTCGAACTCTTCCCTGGTGATCACAGCTTCTGGTGTCAGAGGCTTGTATTTTGATTGAGCCTTTAGGTTCGAATTCGAGAACTCTCGGGAGTAGGAAGGAGAGTCTTCCGGCTCCCGAGATTCTCTCTTTTTCTTTTCAGTGAGATGTTTTCTCAGATCGTTATCCCGCAAGCTGTAATCCACTCCTCCATCGTTGGGAATGGGCTCGCGGTCGCCAGGTTGGATAGATGGAGCTCCCTTCTCACCGGGTGCGCCCGGAACCCTAGAGGGAGACGCAGTTCGGTTAGCACGCGTTGCCTCAGCGTACATTTCTTCCATTGTGCGCAACCGATGGCGCATATCATCCAACTCGCGCTGGAGAGTAGACAAAGCTTCAGGGTCTGCTGCCTGATTGGCCCTTTGGGAGGTTTTTCTCGAGGTTCACCTCGGCCTCGGTTGGCCTTTGAGGGTTTCGGGTGAGCAGGGGGTAACTTCTGGTTCGCATGGCGGGCAGATCTGCGCGGCAGATCTCCCTCTTGCCCTGCTCGACCTGGTCCTCGACTATTCTTGGGTCGAGGTCTCACTTAGTGCCATTATCAGCGTTCACACCCCTCCGTTCTGTCGTATTAGTAGAGTTTGCTGGTTGCACCATCTTTGCGTATGTTTCTCAGATCGGGATGACTTAGATCGTCCTTCCCCACAGACGGCGCCAAATGTTTATGCAAGCGTTTGCACAACGGTTCTTCACGAATCAAGCTCGAACCCGGTCTCTGGTTCCGACCTGAGCACTAGGGTGGACCTGCACAAGAGGGTAAGCACTCCGACGCTCAAGTTAGTATAGATCGGACTCCGTATTTAGTTCGAGGTGAGATTCGATACCCGAGCGTGAAATGAAGCCCTCTATTTATAGGTGATGGATCCGACAGCACACACGACCGGTGGTTATATGTCTTTTCTCATATCGGACCTGTCGGGTTCCGAGCAGGTCGGACCCTATTCAGGTCGACCCTTGGTGCCCATAATCTTTTATAACGGGCGAACCCGGTCTCCTCGGCAGGGCTGAGATGGACCTAGACAATCCATTTTATTCAGTTTCTTCAAACACTAATAAGGGTCCTCCACGTGTCTTGGGTACATTTACCCCCAAACAAATTTCTTGAAAACTCTATGATAATAGATAGCTGAAAAAAATTAGAAACTAAACCACTCACAAACCCTACGAATGAGATAAATTTGGGTTGCTCCGATTTCTGCTTGACCTTAAATATTAATCCAACACAAATTCAATACATTTAATTCCTACATAAATACCACAATACTTTTAAACAACACAAAATATCCAACATTTAACAACCTTAATCTCTCTATTCTTTTATTAAAAAAATATTGAAACTCTCATCATCTTTAGTGTTAAAAATGTCGCTCGATACGTTGCATGTCGAACGACATGGCAGCATGTCAAGGTGTTGAACATATCGGAGAAGGAAAGAATTTCGTTCTCCCCCTTATCAACGATATGTCATCAGTTTCTAAAAATATTGAGAAGTCAGATGACATGTGAAACAATATCAAACTACCAACCGAAAATTTTATACTTCATATGGGTCATAATCAATTGAGCCCATAATTTTTTTGCTTCATACGAGGTATCACGACAAATCCCAATACAACTTTTAGTCTTTCCGGTTCCTACCGTAGAAGAAAGGGAGGCTTTTATAGGGAGTTAGTGTTTCCCTCTCGTTCTCGCACTTTCGTTCCATGAATATTGCTGAAATGTACCATACAATATCACTCACTAGTAGCCTCATCATTCAATTTTTAAATTTCATTTATATATTTTTATTACAATGATATAATTATACTATAATTTTAAATTTCAAGCTTTAGGTTACATTTAAAGTTACTATTTACCCTATGTTATTTTATTAAACATCTCTTATTTTTTTATCTATATTTTCATATTTTCCATGTTTTTTTTTTCAAAATTCTTGTCAATATTGATATTTCTGGTGAGTATTAAATAAATTTTTAAACAGGATGATTTTCAATGGTCCATTATACTTTAATTGAGTCACAATAAAGTCTTATTTACTAATTCAAACAAGTTTAATCAATTTTCATGACTTTCTCAAAACATACGTTAATATCAATATTTTTATATAAATATTACTTATATTTTAGATAAGTATTCAGATATGATGATTAAAAATGATCCATTATTGCCAAATCAAGTCACAATTAAAATTTCATTGAATAATTTAAACAATTTCCATCCATTTCTATGATTTTCCCCAAAAAAGAAGAAAGAAAAAAGAAAGATGTAAAACAAACAAAAAACAAGAAGGCGTTAAGTTTGTCCATGAGCAAGTGGCTTAATAAAATCGATAATACACATATCATACAGAATTTTCTCACTAAATACCGATATTGGCGATGTTACTTCCATTGATGCACTTAAGAAAACCATTTGTTTCCAAACCGACGTTTTTTTTCTTTTAAAATCAGAAAAATATCATACACTCGACTTTGTTTTGAAATAAGTATTGAAAAGACATAAGGTAGATACCAACACCAAAGACATAAGTTAGGTAACAACGCCAAGGAACAAAAAAGTAAAGACAGAAATTGAGAAACATAATCAGAAAGTTAATAAAATAAGTATTGAAAAGACATAATGATCACATGATTTTGTCACAAAACCCAATTACAATGAAACAAACAAATTTGAAAAATTGAAAAAGAAAACTAGTCTGTAATATTTAGTAAACTATATTATTATCACATGATTAAGATGTACAACACGTACCGGTTTTGGCCTTTGTACCACCAAATGCAAATGCCAACTTAACAAATTCTAAATTTAAAATAGTGGAGGAGGGATGTATAATAACTCTATCATCCTGCATAATGGTCCAAAGATTTATTAGGAAAACAACTCAAAATTTACCACCATTTAACAAACATCAAGCTGAGAAAACTGTCCATTTAACTTGACCATGCTCGAAATTTGGAGAGGATACTACTGGTCAAACTTAAAAGTATATTCATTCGGTAATAATCCTAAAGGTAAATGATAATTGACTCCTCCCTCCTCTATTTGAAATAAAGTCAAATACAGTAGAGAGAAGAGTCAGAAGTCAGGAATTTAGATAAATATGTAACTTGACCTCACTTCATAATATAAAAATTTTGGGGCTGTATCCAGATTTACAGAAATATTTGAATCCCACAAACTGGAGTGTGCCACCCCACCAATCCAGTCTCACCGACTAGGGAACGAGCAAAGCAATGGCGGCTTGAATCCGGTCCTTTCCCTCCCTCGGCACCTGAAGAATCTTACTAAAGTCCTCGCCCTTCTTCTCGAACTAATAAAAAATCTTGTCTCCGCCATCACGAACGTCATTTCCAGTATTAGATTATGTGTTCATTGTTAGTTTTATTGTTGTTAATGTTTAGTTACAAGTTCTTTTATTCTCTTTCTCTCTCCCACACGTGTATATATATACTTTAACCATGTGGTCAATAATATTAAGGAGAGAGTTTTTTATTCCCATTCGGTCTTATATGGTATCAGAAGTATAATTTCTCTCTCTTCCGTTGTGATCGATCCTCCTGTTTCTTCTTCGTCGGAATTGCTTCAGCCTCTTTCTGGTACATCCTCGCAGAGTCCTTACTATTTGCATCATAGTGATACATCTAATTTGGTTCTTGTTACCGAATTGCTCACCGATGACAATTATGTTTCGTGGAGCCGATCTATGCGTATTGCACTTTCTGTCAAGAACAAATTAGGTTTTATTGATGGTTCAATTCCGAAGCCTACTAGTGTTCTTCTACCTGCATGGATTCGTAATAACCATGTGGTTATTGCCTAGATTTTGAATTCCGTTTCAAAATCGATTTCTGCCAGTCTTATTTTTTCTGATTCAGCACATGATATTTGAATTGATCTGAAGGAGTGCTTTCAGAGGAAGAACGATCCTCGAATTTTTCAACTCAAGAGCGAATTGGCCACGATTACTCAAGAACAGCAATCTGTCTCCATGTATTTTACTCGTCTTAAGAGTGTCTGGGATGAGTATATCACTTATCGGCCTGCTTGTACTTGTGGAAAGTGTTCGTGTGAAGGCGTTAAGTCTATTGATGAGTTTGTTCAATTTGAGTATCTCATGAGTTTTTTGATGGGATTGAATGAGTCTTTCGCTTCTACTAGGGCACAGATATTACTAATGGATCCGTCCCCCTCAATCAATAAGGCCTTCTCACTTATCTCTCAGGAAGAACAACAGCGTTCTATTCCTATTTTGCCTTCACCTACTGCAGCTGTGAGTCTTGCGGTGAATCAGTCCTCTCGCACCTCATCTTCATCCTCTTCGGCTGGTAGATCTGGCAAGAATCGACCTGTTTGCACGCATTGTGGTCTTCAAGGACATAAAATTGATCGGTGCTATAAGTTACATGGCTGATCGGTTCTATAAGTTACATGGCTATCCGCCAGGTTATCGGCAAAAAGGAGGTCAGCGGAATCCATCGCAATCTGTATCTACAGTCCCTCCAATGAGTTATGGGACACACTCTGTTTCCTCTACCACTGCTAATGCGGTTTCCTCCTCGATAGCACCACCTGGTTCGTCGACGGCTTCCTTGGGCGTTCCTGATACTTTGGCGTAGTGTCAGAATATTTTGGCTATGCTTCAATCTCAACTTGCTGCTGTCAAGCATGATTCTACAGTGCCAAATTCATCCTACTTGGCAGGTACATGTCCTAATGTTGATTTGCATTCATCCTCTTGGATTCTTTATTTTGGGCGTCTACGCACATTTGTTTTTCTCGTGGCCTTTTTACGACCATATTTCATGTCTCTACATCTGTGATATTGCCTGATGGATCTCGCCTTCCTGTACTTTTTGCTGGCACTGTGAAGCTTCTTGATTCTATTATTCTCAAGAATGTTCTGTTTGTTCCCGAATTTCGCTACAACCTGTTGTCTATTAGTGCTCTCACCACAGATGATTCTGTTTTTTTTAAATTTTATGCTGACTACTGTGATATTCACGAAAAGTCCACTTTGAGGACGATTGGTAAGGGTAAGTTTTGTGATGGACTCTATCTACTAGAGCCTTTTGCTGTTCAGTCTTCGATTGTGGTTAATGCTATCACTACTCGGGATCAAACTGCTTTATGGCATGCGTGGCTTGGTCACTTGTCTCATCCTCATTTGATTGCTTTAAAGTATTGTTTGCAGTTAAACGTTAATAAGTCTCATCATGATGAACCTTGTTTTATTTGTCCTCTTGCTAAACAGAGACGATTATCCTTTACCTCTCATAATCGCTTATTTGTTAATGCATTTGATATCATTCATGCTGACATTTGGGGGCCTTTTGCCACTACTTCTATCACTGGATATTATATTTTCTAATGATTGTTGACGATTGTACTCGGTATACTTGGGTTTACATGTTACGTAAGAAATCAGATGTGTTGCACATTATCCCTCAGTTTTTTCAGCTTGTACAGACTCAATATAATAAGTGCATCAAAGTATTTCGTTCTGATAATGCTCCTGAGTTGTTGTTTGACAAATTTTTCAAGGACAAGGGTGTTTTGCATCAGTTTTCATGTGTTGCTCGACCTGAGCAAAATTCTATTGTTGAAAGAAAGCATCAACATATTTTAAATATGGCTTGTGCATTATATTTCCAATCACGCATTCCTGTTTCCTTTTGGAGTGAATGCATTCTGACTACTGTATATCTTATTAATCGTACCCCTTCTCGGCTTTTGGATTGGAATACACCCTTTGCTTTGTTGAATGGATCTGCTTCTGATTATTCTAGTTGGAGGGTTTTTGGTTGCATGTGTTTTGCTTCTACATTACAATCTCATCGCTCCAAATTTGCTCCTCGAGCCATCCCTACGATTTCTCTTGGATATCCCCTTGGTATGAAGGCATTTTGATTGTTTGATATTAAAAATCAGAAGTTTTTTAATTCTAGGGATGTTGTTTTTCATGAGACCGTGTTTCCTTTTCATACGGTCACTCTTGGCTCTGTTCTGCCTGATTTTTTATCTGGGTTTTCTTTTCCTCGAGCTTTTGATGTTATGTCGACTGGAGATCACATTGAGGATATTGATGGCTTTCCAAATATGGTTGGTATTGATTTGTCTCTTGTTGCTAGTTCTTCTGATGTGACCCAACATCCTAATGTGACCCCACCTTCTGATGTGACCCAACATACTGATGTGACCCCACCTTCTGATGTGAACCAACCTACTGATGTGACTCAACATAATGATGGTGTTGTAATCCAACATCTTGGTGAACCCACACCTATTATCGAGATTCCCCTTACATCTCCTACTAATGAAGCCTCTGTTTTGCCCATTGTTATGCCATCTGATCGCCATTCAACTTGAGTTTCTAAACCTCCCTCTTACCTTCAAGATTACCATTGTAATCTTGCCTCATCTTCATCTTTACAGATTCTATCGACGAGATATCCTCTTCATGATTATATCTCTTATTCTCATCTTTCTCCACGTTTCAAGGCTTTTTCTCTTGGCATTTCTAGCCAATTTGAGCCCCAATTCTACCATCAAGTTGTTCCACATGAACATTGGCAGCAGGCTATGAAAGATGAGCTCCTTACTATGGAGTCAAATCATACTTGGTGTGTTGTTCCTCTTCCTCCGGGAAAACACACAATTGGTTGTAAATGGGTTTACAAGGTTAAACATCGTCCTGATGGTTCTACTGAGCGTTACAAAGCTTGTTTGGTAGCAAAGGGGTTTACACAGCAGGAAGGCTTGGATTTTATTGAGACTTTTTCTCCGGTTGCAAAACTTGTTACCGTTCGTGTTTTGCTTACTGTTGCAGTTTCTAAACAATGGCCTCTTGTTCAACTTGATGTGAACAACGCCTTTTTACATGGGAATCTTTTTGAGGAAGTGTACATGGATTTACCTTTGGGTTACAAGCCTTCTTCTGAGGTTTCATCTAAGGGGGAGCGTTTGGTGTGTCGATTAAATAAATCTATTTACGGTCTTAAGCAAGCTTCTCACCAGTGGTTTGCTAAATTCTCTGATGCTTTGTTGTCTCTTGGTTTTCATCAGTCGAAGGCCGATTACTCATTATTTGTCCGGGGTTCCGGTCCTACGTTTGTTGCATTGCTTGTTTACGTTGATGATATAATCATCACTGGTGCTTGTTCTGATGTTATTGATTGTTTGAAGGTTCTTCTTCATGCTAGGTTCAAGCTCAAGGACTTAGGCTATCTTCAGTTTTTTCTTGGTCTTGAACTAGCTCGAACTTCTGAGGGAATTTCTGTTTCCCAACGTCATTATATGCTTCAGATTCTTGAAGATAATGGTCTTTTGGCTTGCAAGCCTGTTCATGTTCCCATGGAGCCTACGTTGAAGCTTCAATTTTATGATGATGATTTGCTTCTTGCTTCTGTTTATAGAAGATTGGTTGGTCGCCTTCTTTATCTGACTATTTCACGGCCTGATATCACTTTTGCCGTTCACAAGTTAAGTCAATTTGTCTCCAAGCCATCTAAGTCTCATCTTGCAGCTGCTTATCACCTTTTACGGTATTTGAAAAATGCCCCTGGTCAAGGGATTTTCCTCCCAGCCTCGTCTTCTTTCCAGCTTAGAGCCTTTGCTGATTCAGATTGGGCTTCTTGTCTTGATTCTAGACGTTCTACCACAGGTTTCTGTGTTTTCCTGAGTAATGCATTGGTTTCCTGGAAAACTAAGAGACAAACGACCGTCTCTCGTTCTTCGGTTGAAGCAGAATACTGGGCATTGGCTGTTGCATCCTGTGAGTTGGTTTGGCTTTCCCATCTCATGGCTGATTTACAACTGCCTGTTTCTTTACCTGCCATTTTGTTTTGTGATAATGAAACAGCTGTTCATATTGCTACCAATCCTGTCTTCCATGAGCGTACTAAGCACATCGAAGTAGATTGTCATTTTACTCGTGACAAAGCTATGGATGGTTTCATCAAACTTTTGCCTATTCGATCTCGTTTGCAGCGCTCTGTGTTGGGCACTCTGTCCTAAAACTCGTAGTTTTTAAACAGTGAACATTAATGTGAGGTTATTCAGACAAATGTTGTTAAATGAAAGTGAATTTGTTTTTTTTTAATAAATCCAATAAACTACGAACTCTTGGCTATTATAATGAGTACTTGGACTTTATGTGGAGACATAAACTGGATCAAGTTCAACTAAATAGCCTAAACAGTCTATAGTACATGGATCAAGTTGGGTACTTTTTCTTGGAGACACTATTGAATATGGCCCGCTTTATGATTGTTACAAATGTTGTAAGGTGTCATAAACGAAGTGATCCTGATTCGTTCTTGTAGAAACATGTGAGCGGGGGTGTTCTACACAAGGAGATTGTGTAAGACTGACCCTGAAATAATCACTGTTACGTATTAACACCGTTTACGGATAACACTGATTATTTTCGTTTATCGATGACCTAAATAACTTGATCTAAATCCTGAGCCATCTATGAACTCCTATTTATTCTGGATTCTCCCTTGATCTGCATAGGTGAGAGTAAGCTCATCAGCGCTGCTCAATATGCCTCCCATTTCAGGGATAAGCTGGGTAGATAGCTGGGGACATAGAATTAGCAAGACGGAATTCACTCCTACCCGATTTAGGGATAGTAGAGAGGTTATTCCCTTAAGGGCTGATCTCGGGTCTTGAACAAGGGGCCCCATCCTCTCACTGGCCCGAGAGGAATTGGATTTAGTGATTTGATCCTAAATCAATTGTTCATTAGAGGGATAGTGGTACTTAAGGAGAAAAGATTTAATTCAGGGGTAAAACGGTTTTTTTTGACCTAGCTGAGGTTACGAATGGTCTGTGAAGGATCAACTTACCAATGACGGTTATATCGAATGGACACAAATATATCCACAGTGAGGGGAGTGCATCTACAGGCTATAGTGAACAGTCCTGTTAGTTAACGAATGTTGATTAACTAAGTTAAAGAGTTTGACCGGTTAGTCTCGAATCGTTGGAGCCCATGATTTGTAGGTCCAACGGGTCTCCATGCTAGCTCATAAAGGATAAAATTGATGAACTAGGTGAAGCAAGAATTTGAAGTGTTCAAATTCGGTTTTTAAGAGAATATTGTATTTTATATGAGATATAATATATAATCTAATTGACATTTAATTATTATGGAGAGTATGACTTATTTAAATTAGTTTTAAATAAGTTCAAAGCATGAAAAAGAGTTGTAATTTGATTAATGTGATTAATCAAGCTTAGGTGTCAAAGACCAATTAATATGAGATATTGATTTGGCTTGGTTTTTGTTTCAATAGAAAATTGATATTTCAATTTTTGTTTTTATAAAAATTAGTTTTATCAAAGTTGGATTTTCCCACTAACTAGTGGTTTTTGAAGTGTTTCTTCAAGGCAATGACACCTATCTTTTACATGCTAATGGAGTTTGAAATGGAAGGCATGCAAGGCATGTCTTTGCATACATTTGGTCTTTATATAGGTGATGAAGATCACTTGGATAAGGCTAATGCTTACTTGCCTAAGTGCAGAATTTTTCCACTCAAATTTCTATTGTCTTCTCCTAGCCATTAGTGTTTTCCCTTTATTTTCACTCAAAATTCGGTCCCAAAACCGTGTTCATCAACCCGAGGATAGCACGGATTTGTCGTTGGTGGTCCCATTGAGTTAGGAGAAGAAGTTATAATGGAGGTCTTCAAAGGTATAAAGTTAATCTTTTTCTCTTTACCTTTTTCATCATTTTTCCAAGCATGTTTATTTTAGTTAAATTGCTTCATTAAGTGTATTATGATCCTTAGCTTCCGCTGTGCATGTCTAAGAGTTCCATCATGCTGATCTTTTCACCAAGGCTTTATTTGCAGCTTCTTTCTTTCCTTTGCTGTCCAAGATGGGAGTTATCAACATTTACTCTCCATCTTGAGGGGGAGTATTAGATTATGTGTTCCGTTTATTAGTTTTATTGTTGTTAATGTTTAGTTACAAGTTGTTTTATTCTCTTTCTCTCTCCCACACGTGTGTATATATATACTTTAACCATGTGGTCAATACTATTAAGCACAAGAGTTTTTTATTCCCATTCCATCTTATATCCAGTAGTGTTCTTCCCAACTCTCTAGAAACCTGTAGTTTGTCTGTGGTGCTCCACCTCTTGCAAGCCGAATCTCAACCTCTCGTTCCAGTGGGTGAATGAGGAAATGTTCTTGTCATAGTGAGTTACGACTGGGAGGATGAGAGGGAACTTGCGAACGGCTGGGGAGACAACAGCAGATCGATTCATAATGTTACGACTCGGAGGATGAAAGGGAAATCTCGATTACGCTTGGGGGAGACAAGGAAAAAAGTTCACAGTGAGGAAGAAGACAAAGATTGGAGATGAGAGCATGGGAGAACCAACAATTTTGGGGACAAATATTTAAGAGTTGAGAATGAAGGGGATGTGAATCCCGGAACGGTAGCAGTAGAACGTGTTATTTATTTTATTTTGAAATTTAAAACACAACAACGAAGAATGTTGGATTTTATACTCTTCTTCGTGTAATCCCAATGAGACAACACCACTTAATCTTCTCATTAAGTCTCTCGGTTGAGAATCCGGACACTACAAAAATAAGGCTTTCAGCGACAAAAAAAAAGCGATGCATTTTCAAGCGACGAATCATATTTTTGTCACAGATATATGCGACGAAATCGTCTTTCGTCGCATAAATATGCAACGGAACGTACTTTCGACACATGTTGATGTGACATGCGACGAAACGTTCATTTCGTCGCATACCCCTTTATTCCCAACCCCAACTATTTTTTCTCGCTTCCTCTCCTTCCTTTCCAAATCGAAATTCTCTCAACAACCTAAATTTTATTCTTCATTTTTCTATTCCATAGTTTGAGAATTACTTTTGTTTTATTATCAAGGAAAAATTTAGCATTAACTCTTTTAAGGGACTCTTGGGAACTAACTATTTGAAAGTATGTTAGTGAGTACAAGAAATATTTGTTAGGACTTATTTATTAGCCAGGAATATTTTTTTAATCATAATGTCATCAAAAAATGAAGGTGAAGAAACCATTGATGGAATCACGCGAGGTCTTCAGGAAACACGTGGTGAATGAATAAATATTTTGTAACCTTGGGTTCAGATGGAGATGGAGATGGAGATGGAGATGGAGATGGAGATGGAGATGAAGAATGTTATTTGTAAATTTAGAAAGAAATTTAGTTGTTTTTATTTTCAGAAACTTGTTAATGTTTTGAATGACATATATTGTTTAATGAAAATTTTACATTAGTACCCAAACAATTTGGCTGTTTGAACTTTTTAAATTTAGCAACGAATTTTGAGGTTGATTCTAGATTGGGTTGAAATTCGAGTTTGCAAATAAAGGAAAATTAAAATGAAAAAAAAAGAAAAATTAAAACAATAATAAAGAAAATTAAAACGAGAAAATTAAAATAAAAACAATAAAAATAATAAAAAAGAGTGACGAAATAACATTTTCGTCGCAAGGCCAGAAGGTAACAAAAATGCTATTTCATCGCTAAGCAAAATATGGGACGAAATCCAGTTTCGTCGCAATTTTTGCGACGAAAGCGTATTTTGTCGCATCGTGTAGTCGTCGCCTAAAGCCTACAGCGATTCACTTTCAGTGATGAAACACTTTTGGTCGTTGATAGCCTTCTATGACGAATTTTTCTTTTCGATAACCTTCTACGACGAATTTTTCTTTTCAGCGACGAAAAATATTTCATCGCTGAAAGCCCTTTTTTGTAGTGATATTGTGGTATTAAATTGCAAGGGATTGAGAGAGTGAGTTGAGAGATTTTTTTTAAGCCTTTTTTAGGGTTCAACTTATATTCTAACACTATATCTTATCCTTTTGAATATAGAATATCTTAGGAAAATCTCGATGATATCTTATTCTTTTTATTTAATTAATAATAAACAAATTAATTAAATCAATTAACAATTAATTAATTTAATTATTAATTATTAATTATTAATCTAATTAATAAGTAATTAATTTAAATCCAAATATTAATTAAATAAATAAATAATTAACAATTAATTATTTCACTTTTAATTTAATATCACATATTTAATTAAAACTATATATTTGAATCATATTCAACTACATTTTCTCTGGCATAACCTATAGTTTTAATATGAATCCAATTTATGTTAATTATTTGAATCCTATTCAATAGTTTAATTATTGAATCTTTATTAGAAAATAAACTATATATATAATGTATCATAATATACATTATATACCTTCCTTGATATATAATTTGAACATTTCAAATTCTTTCAAAATCTTGATTTTCGTTCTACCCATTGTGAGCTAGCAAGGGGACCTAATAGACCTACAGGTCAGAAACTCCAACGATACGAGATTAATTGATTAAACTCATTAACCAAATTAACCAACCTTCGTTAACTGCAGATTATTCCACTAAAGATCTGCAGTTGCACTCTTCTCACTGCATAATATTTTGTGTCCATGGAAATTGACCATTGACGGTAAATCGATCATTCATGAAGTGCTCATAATCTCACTTGGGTCAAATTACCATTTACCCCTAGGTTACTTCTTGTACCTTAAGTACCACTGATTCTTTAATGAACAATCCAGTTATGGTCCGACCAATAACTGGAAGTCCCTCTCGAGCCAGTGAGAGGGTAGGGTCCCTTGTTCAAGTCCCGGAGTCAGTCCTTAAGGGAACACTCATCTACTTCCCTAAAGCTGGGAATGAGTGAATTTCATCTCGTGTAGTTACATTCTCATCTCCCTACTCAGTTCCGTCCCCAAAATGGTAGGAATGTTGAGTCGACAACTCGGGCCACTCTCACCCACACAAATCAAAGGACGAACCCTCGTAGATAGAAGTTCGTAACTCACTCAGGATGAGGATTGAGTTACATGTTCATCCTGTGAAATATTAATCAAAATAGTTAACAGTGTTACAACTATTGATTAATGATTTCGTGGTTCGATCTTATACAAACTCATTGTATAGGATACCCCCGCTCGCATGTCACTACATGAACGACCTAGATAGAGTCGTTTGTAACTGTTACAAAGCGGGTCGTATCCCTAGTATTACCAGGATAAGGTACCCAACCTTATCCGTGAACTATAAGACCATTTAGGTTATTCCTGAACATTATCCACTTGTATATCGAATATATATTATATATCAAATATGTACATTGTATATTAAATATATATTGTATATCAAATATATACATTGTATATTAAATATATACTGTTCCAGTTACATTAAATAACCTTGGATCTTAGTTTATTGGAATACGAGTAATGCAAACAAATAATAAGAACTCTTTATTGAATAAATAATTTGTTCATAAATTATAAATACACGAGCTAAGGGCATCAAACCCAACAGAGGAGAATATCAGATATGTGCTTCTCAATTTTTTTTTTCCTTTTTCGCAAGGACAATGCTTGTAAGCCCTTTTCGTAACGGGAGTATAGAGCCCACTCAAAGTTTTAAAAGCCCGCCTTTTATTTTAATATCTTTATTAACCAAAATGCTATAGAAAGTAATATTTCTTGTAGTAACATTTCTATCGATATTTCCATAAAATCCATACCTCGACAATTCTGTCGACATCGATATTTTATCCTTGATCTTATCTAATCTTTGGCTATTAACCATTGATCAAAATTTCCATTCACCCTTTCTCTCACCTAATTAATACCAAATACCATATATGGGTACATTTTCCCTCTATTTTAATACTAATATAATTCAAATTTTCTCTCTTATCCTCTTTTCTCATGAATAGCTTTTATTTCCAAGAAATTATTGTTCTAAACATTATTAAGTTTAAACAAAAAGGGTGTCTTAATGCCCTAGCTCCATGTGTCTAATTTTCTGTTTGTTTAATCTCCTCGAGTGTCAAAATGATATATGCCCCAAGTGTTTAATCCCCAATGTTCCATGTGTCTATTTTTTACATATTATTAATGTCCAATTGTACACCTCATGATTGTCCAAATTGCCTATAAATAGTAGCAATTCATGGTTCGTTCTGCCATTAAAAAATGGTGGGAAATCCAATTTGAATTTTTAAGCAAGTTTTGTATTTCCAAATTTATATTCTATTTTTATATTTCAATTTTATATTTTTTTCAGTCTCGTATTCTCTCGTTGTTCATGTACTCGTTTTGCTCTATAATTTTACAATACGTTATCAACACGAGCCTCTGTCATTTTTCCTGCTAAAGGTAGGTCCTAAAGGTAGGTTATTTATTTTTCTTTGTCCAAGTAAGTTATATTTTTTTTCATGCTTAGTATATATTAAATTTCTAATATACATACATTTTCTTTGCGATAGTATTATCATGGCAAATCTTACCAAATTAGAGTTTGCTATCCTTGACGTTAATAATACGTGGCCAACATGTAGAGGTAGTCATCTCTTGAAGAGACATTTTCCTTGCTACACTTTTTTCCTTCTTTTTGACCTTTTCTAATTAAGCAAATATCTCATACCCAAGAGAGGGAGACTTCTCAGATCTAACAGAGAGGGGCGTGCATGAAAGAGCTCTCCGATTTAAGAGAGAGAGGTTCTCAAATCTGAAAGAGAAACGGATATTCATGAAGGAGAATGAGAGAGAGGGGTTCTCATATTTGAGAGAGATAGGTGTGCTTGAAGAATAAAAAGAATGAGAGAAAGTAGAGTACTGTCCGTGAGGGAGAATAATAAGAGAGAGAGGTGTGCGATCGTGAAGAAGAAGAAGAATCGTGAAGACTGAGAAAGAGAACGATAGTGAAGAAAAAGATGAATTATCAAGAAAAGTAGAAGACTGAGAGAGAAATGAGTATCAAAAGAATTATTAAATAAAAACCCTAAGTACAGCAAGAAGAAACTCTAGCCCAGCCCACATTTTATATATATATATAAGATTTTTTTTAATAAGAAATGAGCCTTTCACTTAAAAAAATAAATAACAAAATATTGACAAAAATATTTCTACTTGTCATGAGACCACTATTACTTCAAAGCCAAAAACCTAAATCAAGCCAAAAGGAAAATATTAAAACTCTCTTTTATTGAGTTAAATTTGTTTGGGGGTTGAAAATCGTATTGCCACGTGGACGACAAAAAAAAGTCCAACTTTGGAGGTCTTCCCTTTGTTGGCTGACCTGAAGTGGCCGACCTGAAGATCTTCCTTTTGGTGGCCGACCTGAAGTGGTCGACCTGAAGAGCTCCACTGAGGGCCGACCTGAAGAGTTCCACTGAGGGCCAACCTGAAGAGTTCCCCTGAGGGCCGACCTGAGGCCTTCCTAAAGGCCGATCTGAAGGTCTTCTCTGAAGATAATTCAAGGGAGGAACAACCTTCCATACTTAGCCAAATTCCAGATGATAGAGTATAAACTGGAATAATTACTCCCGACAGGCCGACCTTGGTCCCAACATGCTGAACCGCTGGTCGGATTCTTTGTCGGGTACCTCAGCCTATAAATAGGGCACTTCACTCTTCAGTCAGGTATCGTATTTTAGCTCGGCCTCCATACTAAGGTCGAACTCAAAACTGACTTGAGCGTCAGAGTGTTTGTTCCCTTGTGCAGGTATTTCCTCGCCAAATGGTCTTTCAGTTCATTCCTGACACTTCAGCTCATCCCAGTCAGCCGACCTTGACCCTTTGAGCTGGTCATCCCTTTCCAAGGATACCCAAACTTTTCCCGCGGTCATACCTGAAACAGGTCATGCTCTTCCTGCGGTCATACCTGAAAAGCAGGTCATGCTCTCCCAACGATCATACCTGGAGTAGGTCGAGCTCTTCCCTATGGCCGACCTTGACCAAGTCATGCCCCGTCACATTTTTTGCATAAATATTTGGCGTCGTCTGTAGGAAAGGACATTTTAAGTCATTCCTACCAAACAAAGCTGTTCGCACGAAACAATCCAATATCCGCGTCTCAAAGGGGATCTCCGAGATGTTCTTAAGGACCTAGCTAGGCGATCGACGTGTAAACAATGGTAGCTCAACCTCGCCTAGAGGAAGAACTTCATCTCAACTCATCCCCGCCTTGGGGAAGAGTTTCATCTCAACTCATCCCGGCAAGAGGAAAAGCTCAATCTCAGCTCATCCCTGACTAGAGGAAGAGCTATCAAGATAGCTTATCCCTTCCTAGAAAAAGAGCTACCATCAGATAGCTCAGCCTCGCCAAGAGAAAGAGTTTTGTCTCAGCTCATCCCGGTTAGAGGAAGAGATGCCATTAGATAACTCAACCTCGCCAAGAGGAAGAATTTCATCTCAACTTATTCCCGCCTTGTAGAAGAGCTTCATCTCAGCTCATCTCTGGCAAGAGAAAGAGCTGCTATCATCATAACTCAATCTTGCCAAGAGGAAGAGTTTTCATCTCAGCTCATCGTGGTTAGAAGAAGAGTTACTATCAGATAACTCAACCTCGCCAAGAGGAAGAGTTTCGTCTCAGCTCATCCTAGTTAGAGGAAGAGCTGCTATCAGATAACTCAACCTCGACAAGAGGAAGAGTTTCATCTCAGCTCATCCTCGCCTTGTGGAAAAGCTTCATCTCAGCCCATCCCCTACAAGAGAAAGAGCTGCTATCATCATAACTCAATTTGGCCAAGAGGAAGAGTTTCATCTAAGCTCATCCCGCCTAGAGGAAGAGTTTCATATCAGATAACTCAACCTCGCCAAGAGGAAGAGTTTTATCTCAGCTCATCCCCGCCTTGTGGAAGAGCTTCATCTCAGCTCATCCCCGGCAAGAGAAAGAGCTACTATCATCATAACTCATCCTGGCAAAACGAAGAGCTCAATCTCAGCTCATCCCCGCTAGAGGAAGAGTTTCATATCAGATAACTCAACTTCGCCAAGAGGAAGAGCTCCATCTCAACTCATCCCTAGCTAGAGGAAGAGCAGCCATCAGGCAGCTCATCCTCATCCAAATGAAGAACTTCGATCGTTTGATCATATTTCATCCATCATGACAGATCCAACTCAGGGGCTGCCGACCTACATTCCAATGGGGGCCAAGTACTCCCACATGGCATAAGTGCCAAGGTACAATTCAAAACCAAATTCAAGCCTCTAAACTTACGAGTTCGAGGTGCGATGTAATTCGACAAGAAAAAATTCAAACCTCAAAACCTATGAGTTCGAGATGCGACATAATTTGATAAAAGAAAATTCAAACCTCTAAACTTACGAGTTCGAGGTGCGATGTAATCTGATAAAAGAAAATTCAAACCTCTAAACTTACGACTTCGAGGTGCGATGTAATTTGATGAGAAAAAAATTCAAACCTCTACACTTACGAGTTCGATGTAGGATGTACAAAAAATTACGACAAGTTCGAAATGACAAAGATGAGATTGAATTCACCCCATATAAAGTATACATGTCCTACTCCAGCCCTAAGCTCCAAGCTTAGGTTGTGCTTCTCAACTCTTACTTCAAACTCCTAAGCACCCAACTTAGGTCAAGCTTCTTCAAATACCAAGCTTAATCAACATGACAAGTCTAAGATGAGTTTCTCAAAGTTGGCTCAGATCATGACCATAACACTGTGTTCGATGTTCGACCTACTATATGTTGTTTGACGTCCGATGTGTGATCTACTTCAATCTCGAAAGATGGAAATCACCACTTAGGCAAATTTTAAAACCCAGTAAAAACTTCTCTGCCAGGTCGAACTCGGACCAGCCAGAAAGGGGGCCAATGTTTGGGGGTTGAAAAGTGTATTGGCACGTGGAGGACAGAAAAAAGTCCAACTTTGGAGGTCTTCCCTTTGTTGGCCAACCTGACGACCTGAAGATCTTCCTTTTGGTGGCCTACCTGAAGTGGCCGACCTAAAGAGCTCCCCTGAGGGCCGACCTGAGGCCTTCCTAAAGGCCGATCTGAAGGTCTTCTCTGAATATCATTCAAGGGAGGAACAACCTTCCATACTTAGCCAAATTCCAGATGATAGAGTATTAACTGGAATAATTACTCTCGAAAGGCCGACCTCGATCCCGACATGCTCAACCGCTGGTCGGATTCCTTGTCGGGTACCTCAGCCTATAAATAGAGCACTTCACTCTTCAGTTAGGTATCGTATTCTAGCTCGGCCTCCATACTAAGGTCGAACTCAAAACTGACTTGAGCGTCAGAGTGTTTGTTCCCTTGTGTAGGTATTTCTTTGCCAAGTGGTCTTTCAGCTCATTCCTGACACTTCAGCTCATCCCAGTCAGCCGACCTTGACCCTTTGAGCTGGTCATCCCTTTCCAAGGATACCCAAGCTCTTCCCGCGGTCATATCTGGAGCAGGTCATGCTCTTCCCGTGGTCATACCTGAAAAGCAGGTCACGCTCTCCTGACGGTCATACCTGGAGTAGGTCGAGCTCTTCCCTGTGGCCGACCTTGACCAAGTCATACCCCGTCACATTTTTTGCATAAACAAAATTAAATCAGAACATCTAACCAAACAATTCTCTCTAACCTAATCTAGCAAGTAATGTCCAATATCACAGCTCTCGAAGTCCTATAAATGATCCCCACGTCTGCATGTTCATCTGAAAATAAAATCCATCCAAAAGGCCAATTTACAAATTTATGGAATGAATGACCGTTATAAAGAGTTTTAAAGAATAATGATATTCTCTATCCCATTAGTAACAAACTCCAGGATATTATCTACCCAATTAATAACAAAGTCCAAAATGGAACCGAACCCCTTTTCTAATCCGGTCAACCATATACATACATTCATGAAAGTAACAATGACTTCACTATTTCTACAGTAACTTGAAGTCAAGACATAGGCTCTATGGTTTTTTTTTTTTTTTTTTTCTGGTTGATAATTGGGAGTTAGAGATTTGCTCTTCTATACCTAGGAGCATTCGCACCCGCCCAAAGGCTCGGACTCTGGAGACATCAAAGGTTTTTGGTATTAAGCTCACCAAAAGGTTTGAACTTGAGACCTCTTACCTGATATGACCAAGAGATCCCAAGCCCTTACCAATAGACCCGCCTCTTGAGGTCTCATAGGCTCTATGAAAATTGCAAAATATGATTCACTTATATTTAATCTACTAAGAACGAACAAAGTTATCAAAGATATATATGTTCTAGAAACCTAGAAGATTTACTACAAAGGAGTGAATAATAAAAAAAAAAGGGGATGATGCAGACAAAAATTAGGTCAAAAGTAAACATTTCAGAGAGAAATTCAACAGTTTGCTTACCAACCTTTGCACACTGATTATGAGCCTTACTCCAATAAGTTTGAGAATTTATAGTAAGTGTTCCTGTCTGTCACTTAATATTGCAAAATAGCCGAATCATCTTTGATAATGAAAAATGTTCATTTATATTATTCTAATTGTTTTGCAAGTTTGATATTTGAGACTTTTACCCTCCTATTTAGTTATTAGTTTTAAAATCAAAATATCCTTAACTTCCATTATCTCTCAATTCTATCCCTCGTTGATTCTAGTATTTTTTCCTAACCACTATTATTATAAACTTAGATATATATGGAGATAGAATTCACCAATTATAATGAGACATCACACTAAGGGAGACGATCAGAGAGAGGATCTATCGGAGTTGAGTTGATAAAGGGAGAAGATGTGACAAATTGATGGAATCGAGAGAGGGAACAATAGTGGGACAACGCAGTGGGTGATAGAAATGGGTTGCAAGTGGTGCGCAGGGTTGGAAGGTAAAGGAGAGGGAGACCTATATGTTGAGTGTCCATGGTTTGTGTACCTTTTTGGTTTGAGGTAGGGTGCTTTTTTATATTTTTATAGTAATTGTTCAAAATATACCTTATTTCTTCACAGTATTTGTATTTTTTTTAGTTGATCTTATTCACTGTATTTGTTACTCTCTCCTTATTTTTATATTTTTGTATTAATTGTTCACAAAAATACACCTGTTTTCACCGCATTTGTTGTTGTATTTGTTCTTCTCTTCACCGTATTTGTTGTATTTGTTCCCCTCATCACCATATTTGTTTCTTTTTTCACGGTATTTGTTGTATTTTTGTGTTCACCGTATTTATTATACTTTTGTTTCTCTGTTCACCATGGTTGTCCGTATTTGTTGTATTTTGTTTCTCTGTTCACCATATTTGTTGTTTATTGTATTTTTGTTTCTTTGTTCACTGTATTTTTATTTGTTGTTTTTGTTTCTTCGGTTTTTGTTGTATTTGTTCATCCATTTGTTCTAGCTTGAATGTTAGTATTTCTATTTCTAATTACATTTTGTTTATTAATGTTTATTAGATATTATTTTTTTACTTAGATTTGTTAGTATAATTCCCTCTAAAATTAGTTGGAAAACTATTTGAATGGAAACATATAGATAGGATTCTAAAAATATTAATTTGGTCCCTAAAATATTAATACATATATTCCTACTTTTACGTTGGCCATTATTGAAAAGCGAAAGTTCTTTTGCCATATTTTAAAATTGCATATTTTAAATGGCTATATCTATTGTTACCCAACAAATTTCATGATAGCGGACTAGATTGAGCTTCTTCCATAAAGATCTAATTATAAGTGTTATAGGACCAACAAATCTCTTCCCATACAGATAACACATAGGCAAGTATACCATTCGGCGCGCAGTGACACTACATCCTTCCTATCAAATAAAAATAAAGAGCTATCAACAAGAATTAGCACCCATGCACATGTGATAAAATCATAATAAAAGCATGGAAAAGAAGCCATGCAAAAGGATCAATGAGAGTTACATTTCTAAAATTCTATGTTGCACTTGCAATGGTAAAATACTCAGCGACATAATCTGATAATATCTACATACTAGCCTCCTACTCTATTCTAACATTTCCCCCGTTTCCATATCTTTTCTTTATTTTCTTCTCCCTCGTGCAGTGCGTCGTCTCACCCTTTATCCTTCTTCATTCTTCTTCCAACTTCTTTTTGTTCTTCTTCAAACTACGGAGGTGTTTTATTTCTCCTTCAATTTCAATCTGTGCGCCGCTCACCCCCAACAGCACCACAACCCCCAGAGTCGATCGGTGCACCTTTTGTGTAAAGCAATTTTTTATTTGAAAAAAAAATAAACTAAACTGACCGACCAACACACCCTTCGATTGGTCGACTTTTCCAACACATTTATCATGTTATTCATCAACTCATATAATAACCCGAACACATTCTACGAAATCATACATATAACTAAGAATTAGCAACAAATATATAATGTAAATAGCAGCACACATATTCCCCAATAATTACTTTCAATACGCCTTCAACGGTCATTAATCTCTACTGGATCGGATTCCCTAAATTAACAAAAAAGGTAAGTTATGATGTCAAAAGTAAGAACCCAATTGAACCACTTCATTGATTAATAGAACGTTGGGGCTCACCAACGCATGGTTCTCACATCTAGGGTTAATAAGGTTATTGGTCGAGGTCTATCACAAATTGGGGTGTGGGTCACGCCAGAAGAGGCAAGTTGCGCCGCTACAGATAGATCACGCCAACCGTCGTGGGTGCGCACCCGTCAAATTGTTGCACAGAAGGCAATGGAGACTACACCGTTGCCGAACTAGGCGTCAAAGCTCGCTGGGTTTGTGTCGTCCATCTCGTAGAAGAGAGGGCTGTCAGATCTGGGGCGTCAGGATGGCTGCACGTCGTGGTCACCATCATCTGCTCGTAAGGAAGTCGATCTATTATGACGTTGTTGCCAGGGAGGCTGAGATCACACCACAGCCATGGAGGCGTTGTCGCAAGGAAAAATGCGTCACACAATTCTTCGTGAGCCTCGCTGGATCTGGGTAACGCGTTGCCGAAAAGGGGAAGCTCGTCGTGCATAACCTTGTGCCGCCCGTCGTAGTAAGTTCGTGAGAGAGTGAAAGAAAAATGAGTGGGCAGCGTGCGACTGTGCTTCACGAGAGAAGGGAATAGCATGCCAACGGCGCTCGGGTAGGTACAAACCTTTATTTCATTTGATTTTTCTGTTTTGTCTTAGAATAAACGTTTTTTTTTATTTTACATTTGTTGAAAAATAGTAATTTTTAATTTTCAAACATGCCAGAAGCTTCTAGAATTATCCATACAAAATAGCTATCTATAGATTTATCTAGAAGTTTGTAAATAAATATGTAAATAAAATTCTCTAGAATCATCTAGTTTTTTTCCTAGGTTCCAATGAATTCTATGGATAAGAATAGATTAATATGTATATAGAGATCTCCCTGACTCTCTAAAATTCTCCATAGAATTCTCTCAAATACCTATAAATATAGGTATTATCTCTCCTTGTATGTAATCAAGAAAAACCAAAACTTAAATTAAGAAGAGTGTCCGAGCACAATATTAGAAGTTTCTCTCCATTCCTTTCTCTCCATTCTAAATCCTTCTCCTACTTTCTTTCATTGCCTCCAGAAAATTTGGTATCAGAGCCATCTTAAAATTGAACATGACTACTAGTTGTGTTCTAAACTTATTTACCCTTCCAACGAACCAAGTTCCCGTATTTGATGGAGAGCATTATGAATACTGGCAGAGTCAAATGGAGACAATTTTCATTTCTCAAGATCTTTGGGAAATCATTGAAGAAGACTATGAAGATGAAGGCACCAATGAGATGACACTAGAACAATAGAAGGAGTTTAAGAAGAACAAAAGGCGAAATGTTTTAGCTCTCCGACTCATTCAGCAAGGTGTTAGTAAGTCCATTTTCTCCCGAATTTTTGGTATTAAAAAAGCTAAAGATGCTTGGAAAATTTAGCAAAAAGAATTTCAGGGATCTGAAAAAATTATCTCCATCAAGTTGCAATCCTTGTGGAGAGATTTTGACAACTTATCGATGAAGGAAAGTGAAAACATTCGGGAATTCTTTTCTCGAGTTGCCGAAATTATTAACCAAAGGAAGAACTATGGAGAGACTATTCCAGAAAAGAGAGTCAATGAAAAAGTTCTTTGAAGCCTTCCTCCAAAATTTAACCATGTTGTTGCAACAATCGAAGAGTCCAAAGATTGTTTAAATTGACAATCTTTAAACTAATGGGATCGCTTCAAGCTCACGAAGAGAGATTGAACAAGTGTCCAACTCAAGCTGTGGAACAAGCCTTTCATACCAAGCTAAATTTTTCAAAAAAAGAAGACATTCAAGTCTAATCATAAAAAACGGTGGAATCCTATGCAAAAGAAGGATGGGCAACATGATCAACGGGAATGTATATGGTACGTGGATAGTGGCTACAGTAATCACATGACAGGAAATAAAGACTTCTTTGTTAAGCTTGCTCGCAATTTCAGCTCTCAAGTAAAGCTCGACAATGGCAAGATGCACAAAGCTGAAGGAAAATGAGTCATTGTTGTCCACACCAAGAAAGGAGATACAAGGTATATTTCAGATGTTCTTTATACTCCTGGCATAACCCAAAATTTGTTAACTGTTGGTCAGCTACTCTAGAAAGGATATGCAGTCAATTTTGATGATGGCAAATACATCATTCTGGACAAGAAAAGGATCAGATAGTAGCAAAAGTTGATATGTCCGTCACCAAAGTCTTTCCGCTCCTGATACTGCTGGAAGAGAATTTTTCTCTCAAGATCGAAAGTCCAGATATTTCCTGCTTATGGCCTTTGAGGTAGGGTCATCTTTACTGAAAAGGTCTTCTTACACTAAAACAAAAAAAAATTTGGTGATTGGCCTCCCCAAAATAAAAATAATGGAAAGGTATGTGAACGTTGCATTTATGAGAAAATCCATAGACTTCCTTTTGCTAAAAATTTGTGGAGGAATAAATCTCCACTAAAGTTGGTGCATGCAGATATATGTGGTCCTACAAGAACTCCAACTCTCACTAACAAAAGATATTTCATTTGATTTGTTGACGATTTTACAAGAATGATGTGGATTTATTTCCTTAATGAAAAATCATATGCTTTTGCTGTTTTTCTTCAATTTAAAGCTCTTGCAGAAAACCAAAGTGGCAAAAAGATCAAAACTTCGAGAACAGACTGAGGAGGCAAGTTCATCTACAAGTCATTCATGGACTATTGCAAGGAGAATGGAATAATGAGACAATTAACAGTTCGACATAGTCCACAACAAAATGGCATTGTTGAAAGAAAGAATCGAACCATTGTGGAAATGGCACGAAGCATGTTGAAAGCTAAAGGACTTCCAAATAATTTGGCAGAAGCTGCCTATACAGTTTTCTATATCCTCAATCGGTGTCCTACCAAAGCAGTAGAAGACAAAACTCCTTTTGAAGCATGAAATAAGAGGAAACCTGTTGTTCATCACTTCAAAGTTTTTGGTTGCCCAGCTTATTCTCTAGTTCGTCCCGGGAAAGAGAAGAGTTCGATAAAAAGGAGCTAAATACTTATTCATCGGCTATAGTGATGAATCAAAGGAATATCGATTGCTTAATCCAGAGACAAATAAATTGTTGACATCAAGAGATGTAATATTTGACGAAATGGCCACATGAGATTTTGAGAAGAATGGTTCTCATCCTTCCTAACAGTACGAAGATATTCAAGAGCCTGATAGCCAACAAGACTCTCAGAATTTGAGCTCACCAAGAAGTTCTCCTTCAACTCCTACGAGATTGTCAGTTGAAGCTACTTCAAATCAAGAAAGCTCGGAATCTCCCCCAAGAAGAATGCGTTCTTTGCAAGATATTTGCTTGTGAGCCACAAAATTTTGATCAGCCAGCAAAAGAAGAACTTTGGATCAAAGCTATGGATGAAGAAATGGCCAGCATTGAAAGAAATAAGACATGAGAGCTTCATGACTTACCATCAGGAAAAGAAACGATTGGCTTAAAATAGGTCTTTAAGACCAAATTTAAAGAAAATGGTTCAATTTAGAAGCACAAAGCTCGTCTAGTGGCAAAAGGTTATTCCCAACAGCCTGGTGTCGACTTTAACGAGATTTTTGCACCAATAGCTCGCATGGAGGCAATAAGAGCTGTTCTTGCTTTAGCAGCCCAGTTACAATTGAATGTGTTTCAATTGGATGTCAAATCCGCTTTCTTAAATGGCGAGCTGGAAGAAGAAGTATACGTAGAGCAGCCTCAAGGATATATTGTTCATGGAAAGGAGGAGAAAGTTTATCGACTCCATAAGGCCTTGTACGGATTAAAGCAAGCGCCTCGTGCATGGAACAACAACATCGACGGATACTTCTGCCATAATGGATTTCAAAAAAGCCTTAGTGAACCATCTCTCTATGTGAAGAAGGAAGGTACAAATTTCCTTGTTGTTTGCTTATATGTTTATGATCTAATCTATTTTGGAACTAACTCAAAAATGCTAGTAGAATTTAAACAAAGTATGATGAAGAATTTTGAAATGACTGATTTAGGTCTCATGAAATTTTTTCTTGGAATTCATGTAAAGCAGCATCAAGGTGAGATTTTCCTTTCTCAAGAAAAATATATTGATGATTTACTCGAGAAATTTCATATGAGCAATTGCAAGCCTGCTGCAACTCCCATGGCACCCAATAAGAGGTTATGTTGTGAAGATAAATTTGGTAAAGCATATTCACAGACTTTTTGAAGTCTGGTTGGTTCATTAATCTATCTTACTAATATCAGGCCTAATATTATGCATTCTGTCAGCATTATTTCAAGGTACATAAATGATCCAAACAAATCCCATTATGCTGCTGCAAAAAGAGTTTTGAGATATTTACAAGGTACCAAAAGTCATGGGCTTAAGTATGTAAGGGAGAAAGATTGCAAGCTCGTTGGCTACACTGACAGTGATTGGGCAAGTTCTCTTTATGATAGAAAGAGCACTTCAGGATATGTTTGTTTAGGATCTAATGAAATATCTTGGAGTTCAAAAAAGCAACAAACTGTAGCTTTGTCTTTCACTGAAGCATAATATACAGCGCAACTGAAGCAGCTTGTGAAGCCGTTTGGCTAAGGAGAATCCTTAAAGATATTCAGATGAAGCAGGTGATGCCGACAAAAATCTTCTGCGATAATATGTCAGCAATTACAATGACAAAAAATCTTGTCTTTCATGCTCGGTCCAAGCATATTGAGTTACGTCATCACTATATCAGAGATTTGATAAGCAAAGAAGAAATATTTTTGGAGTTCATCAAAACCAATGATCAACCTGCAGATATGTTCACCAAAACTGTTATGATTGAGAAGTTTAAGAAGTTCAAGAAGTTTTTGAAAATTACAAATTAGAAGGGGTATTGAAAAATAGTAATTTGTAATTTTCAAACATACTAGAAGCTTCTAGAATTATCCATACAAAATAGCTATTTATAGATTTATCCAAAAGTTTGTAAATAAATATGTAAATAAAATACTCTAGAATTATCTAGCTTTTTTCCTAGGTTCCAAGGAATTCTAGAGAATTCCTTTGGATAAGAATAGATTAATATGTATCTAGAGATCCTTCTAACTCTCTAAAATTCTCCATAGAGTTCTCTCAAACACTTATAAATAGAGGTGTTATCTCTCCTTGTATGTAATCAAGAAAAACCAAAACTTAAATTAAGAAAAGTGTCCAACCGCAATGTTAGAAGTTTCGGTCCATACTTGTCTCTCCATTCTAAATCCTTCTCCTACTTTCTTAAATTGCCTCCAACAACATTTTCTTTTGACATCGATTGACCCTACGACGCACCAATTGGATTCTTCATAAATACAACCACATCTGGTCTTCTTCAAATCAACCACAATATGGCAGCAAAAGATTGAGGTCCATTTGATGCCCAAAAAAAATGTTGGGACCACGATTACCATTTCGTACATCTACCAATCCTTCTAATGCCGGCAAATGGCTCTCAACTCTAAACAACTAATTGGATCGCCAAGGTTGACATTTTCATCTCGAATTCAACACCCCAAACATCCTTAGCATATACAACATGCTTGCCAGCATTTCTCTTGCCCCAAGTTCAAGAAGAAACATAACATTGATCTCGTGCGTATGCAGGTCTCCTCATGCTTTGGTTCCAGTTTCTATTCATTAATTTATTGATTTCCTTCAAGGTCTTATAAACTCTTATTCAACAATCCAAGAAAATGATGGTCACTGGCCTGGAGATTATGGAGGTCCAATGATTTTAATTCCCGATGTGGTAAGCGAACATTTGTCAAGCGGCATTTGCAATGTATTTGACTTTATAGACGATTATTTAGTTTGTTTATAACTTCATTTCATGAAACGTACATTATTATGTGTGTCTACTATTAATAGGGCTCTGTATATCATCTCCATTCTAGAACACACTAGCATGAGGTTCAAAGTTCCATGTTAGGTTTAAGGGTATCAGGTTGGGGTCTTCAATTGGAGAACAAGAATTAGAGTTGAGATCTAATGAGAATAAGCTAGGAAAGAGAAAATTTACTCGTATGAAGTTCGGCAAAATGCTCAGCAACATGTGGTGCACGTTGGACTATTGTGATTTTCAGGCTAGGGACATATAGGATTTAGAAACTAGAAAATTTACAGCCGATGTCCTTATTTGTAACACAGTTTTGAAAAATGACCGAATGATCATCGATAATTAAAAATGTCCATTTGTATTTTTTTTTAACTATTTTGCAGGTTTGATTTTGACACTTTTACCCTTTATATTTAGTTATTATTTTTAAAAATAAAATATCTTTTAAGTTCTATTATCTCTCCTAGATTCTATCTCTCCTTGATCCCTGATTTCTTCCCAACAACTATTGTTATAAACTTAATATGTAGATATAGAACTAACCAAATTTAAGGAGACATGACATCGAGGGAGACAATCAGAGAGGAGACGATCGGAGCCAAGTTGAGGGTGAAGGGATGTGAATCCCGGAGTGAAAGCGGACTTTCGTTGCTGATTTTCGGGATACAAAATCGAATTTTACAGATGGAAAATACAGAGGAAATTCAAACCTTTGAAGATCGTTTCTTCAGTGAATTCCCCTCGAACACCACCACCGGATCTTCCTCGCTATCCTCTTGGGTCTCGGGATCGTGCTTGTGGTAGCACCTTAATCGAAGAGAAGGAGAGGTTGAGAGAGTTTGAGAGAAATCGTTGAAGGTTTTTCTATTCTGTAACCTTCTGTTTTTTTCATTCCCCAACTCTTCAAGAAGAAGAAGGGTGACGTGGGGTAACTCCCCACGTCACAAAACCTCCCACTCCCCTGCAATTTTGTAGGGGAGTTTAATAATAATAATAAAAATATTATTATTAATATTAATATATATATATATAATATATAATAATATATATATAATTAATTAATCAAATTAATTAATATAATTAATTATTAATCCAATTAATAATTAATAAATATATATATACATAAATAATTAACACTTAATCATTTATTATAAAATTAGAATCATATTCTAAAACATTTCTCTCGTATAACCTATAGTTTTAATGTACATCTTATGTACATTATTTTTAACCTATAGTTTTAATATGAATCTCATTCATATTAATTTTATTTGAATCTCATTCAAATAATATCTCTCATAATATATAGTTTTAATTTACAATTAACTATATATATTATAATGTATCAATATACATATAATCCCTTAAGTAATTTGAACAATTCAAATTCTTCCAAAAAATTTGATCCTCGTTTTACCCGATATGAGCTAGCAAGGGGACCTAATGGACCTACAGATCCGAAGCTCCAACGATGCAAGATTAATCAGTCAAACTCATTGACCGAGTTAATCTAGATTCGTTAACTACGGGTCATTCCACTAAAGACCCGCAGTTGCACTCTTCTCACTGCAGAATGTTTTCGTGTCCATGGATATACGACCATTAATGACGAGTCAATCCTTCACAAGTGTTCGTAACTCAAGTTGGATCAAATTACCGTTTTATCCCTGAGTTACATCTTACTCACACCACTGCTCCTCTAATGAACAACCCGGTTATAGTCCAACCAATAACCGGAAATCCCTCTCGGCCAATGAGAGGGTAGGGCCCCTTGTTCAAGTCCCGGAATCAGCATTTAAGGGAACACTCACCTACTCCCCTAAATTCGGGGAGGGGTGAATTCCATCTTGTGAAGTTATGTTCCCAGCTCCCCACTCGGTCTCGTCCCCAAAATGGTAGGAATGTTGAGTCGGCGACTCTGGCCACTCTCACCCATACAGATCAAAGGACGAGCCCTCACGGGCAGGAGTCCATAACTCACTCAGGATTGAGAATGAGTTGCCTGGTCATCCTAAGAAATAACAACCTATTAGTTAACGGTGTTACATCTAAAGATTGCCTATTTCGTGGTCCGGTCTTATACAAACTCATTGTATAGGATACCACCACTCGCATGTCTCTACACGAACGACCTGGATCGAGTCGTCTGTAACCTTTACAGAGTGGGCCGTATCCATAGTGTTTCCAGGATAAGGTACCCAGCCTTATCCATATACTATAGACCCTTGAGGTTATTCACGGGACATTATCCATTCATATATCAGGGGTATATCAAATATATACCCCGTATATCAACTATATACCCAGTATATATACTGTCCCGATTACATCATAAATAACCTTGGATGTTTAGTTTATTGGATTTTGGACAATGCAAAGCTATGATTCAACAACAAATTTATTGAATAAAAACTTTATTACATAGACATTTGTTTTTACAAAATACAAACTACGAGTTTAGGGCAACACACCCAACAAACTCCCACTTGAACTAAACTCGAGTGGGGTGTACATTATAATAAAGCAAAGGGAAAATACAATAAACTAGGGCATACACTATACCCAATTACATTTCTGCCACTTGCCCTAGACTAACTGTACAAAGCTCGTAAACCTAGACTTTCTAGATGGCCCTCAAACACTTTAGCCGTGAGTGCCTTTGTAAAAGGATCAGCAATATTGTGCTCTGTAGCGATCTTCGTGACAATCACATCTCCTTGCTGCACTATCTCTCGTATAAGGTGGTACTTCCTTTCGATGTGTTTGCCTCTCTTATGGCTTCGAGGTTCTTTAGAATTTGCAACAGCACCACTGTTATCACAATAAAGTGTGATGGGCAAGTTCATGTTTGGAACGACTTCCAAATCTGTCAAGAACTTTCTAAGCCAAACCGCCTCTTTTGCTGCTTCACAAGCCGCAACATATTCAGCCTCCATCGTGGAGTCTGCGATGCATCCTTGTTTGATGCTTCGCCAAACTACCGCTCCTCCGTTAAGAGTGAATACTGACCCCGACGTGGATTTCCTTGAATCCTTGTCTGTTTGGAAGTCAGAGTCAGTGTATCCTGTAAGGATCAAATCCTTAGCGCCATACACGAGCTTATAGTCCCTTGTTCTCCTAAGATACTTGAGGATTCCCTTAACAGCAGCCCAGTGATCATATCCTGGGTTGGATTGGTACCTACTGACTATCCCTACCGCATAGCAAATGTCAGGCCTCGTGCACAGCATAGCGTACATGAGGCTGCCCACTGCTGAAGCATAGGGTATACGTCTCATATCCTCAACTTCTTGAGGTGTCTTAGGGCATTGTTCCTTAGACAGATGAATTCCATGCCTGAAGGGTAACAAACCTTTCTTGGAATTCTACATCGAATATCGAACAAGCATCTTGTCGATATAAGTTGCTTGAGACAGGGCTAACGTTTTGTTCTTGCGATCCCTTAGAATTTGGATGCCAAGAACATATTGAGCTTCTCCCAAATCTTTCATTTGGAACTCGGTCGCTAGCCACTTCTTTATGTCAGTGAGGTATCCTACATTATTCCCAATGAGTAGGATATCATCCACGTACAACACTAAGAAGGCTACGGTGTTGTTGACGATCTTCTTGTATACACAAGGCTCATCAACATTTTGGTAAAAACCATAAGATTTGATCACAGTATCGAACCTTATGTTCCAAGATCGAGATGCTTGTTTGAGTCCATATATGGACCGTTTAAGCTTGCAAACATTTTGCTCTTGACCTTGTTCTATGAACCCTTCGGGTTGAGACATATAAATACTTTCTTCAAGATTGCCATTCAGAAAAGCAGTCTTGACGTCCATTTGCCATATCTCATAGTCATAATATGTGGCAATGGATAAAAGTATTCTAATAGACTTAAGCATAGCTACAAAGGGAGAAGATTTCTTCATAGTCCACCCTTTCCCTTTGTGTGTAGCCTTTTGCGACAAGTCTCGCCTTATAGGTCTGTACCTTTCCTTCGGCGTCTCGTTTTCGCTTGTAGATCCATTTGCACCCTATTGGTTTTACCCCATCAGGTTGATCTATAAGTTCCCAAACGGAATTGAAGTACATCGACTCCATTTCCAGGTCCATTGCTTTGACCCATTTGTCCTTGTCAGTATCTTCCATTGCCTTCTAATAGGTCAATGGATCCTCGATGCCGTCTCAGGTATGACAACTTGAGTTTCAGTTAAACCCACGTAGCGGTCAGGTTGTGACACAATCCTCCCACTACGTCAAGGCACCCTCAACACTTGAGGTGGATGCGACTGACGCGATGTGCTGGCTTCATCAACAACTCTTGTTGTAGTGCCAGTTTGATCAACAACTCTTGTTGACGTGTTTGTAGCCTCTTCGGAAATCTCGTTAATTACTACCTTACTCCGTGGTTTATGATCTCGAACATGGCCTTCTTCTAAGAAAGTAGCATTTGTCGATACAAACACTCTGTTTTCTTTATGATCGAAGAAGAGACCACCTCTCGTCTCTTTAGGGTAACCTACGAATAGGCATACTTTTGAACAAGGTTCCAGTTTCTTCGGGTTAGTCATGAGCACGTGTGCCGGGCATCCCCAAATACGAAAGTGACGTAAACTAGGTTTACGACCCTTCCACAACTCAAAGGGTGTTTCAGAAACACTCTTTGATGGAACTACGTTCAAAATATAAACTGCAGTCTCCACTGCATAACCCCAAAACGAGTTAGGCAACTGAGCATAGCTCATCATTGATCGAACCATGTCCAACAGGGTTCTGTTTCTCCTTTCTGATACACCGTTTTGTTGAGGTGTACCAGAGGCTGAGAGTTGGGACGTGATTCCATGTTCTATCATATAGTCCTGAAATCTCAAGTCCATATACTCTCCACCCCGATCTGATCGAAGTGTTTTAATGGTTTTACCTAATTGATTTTCAACTTCAGTCTTGTACTCCTTGAACTTTTCAAGGGCTTCAGACTTATGTTGCATTAGGTATAAATAACCATATCTTGAATAATCATCAATAAAAGAGATGAAGTATTCATACCCTCCTCGAGCTCTAACATTCATCGGACCACAAAGGTCTGAATATATGAGTTCTAAGGGCTCTTTGGCTCTATAACCTTTTCCAGTAAAAGGTCTTTTAGTCATCTTGCCTTCAAGACAAGACTCACATGGTGGTAAAGAATCGTCTTCTAACTCACTTAGAATGCCATTCTTAACCAACCTCCCAATCCTATTGAGATTAATGTGACCTAATCTTAAGTGCCAAAGATAGGTATCTTTCTTTTGAGAAACTTTTTGCCTTTTATTTTGAGTTCTAGCATTTTAAAACAACTCGGTATTTAAAACTGCTTTAGTTATGGTTGGTCTTAGCACATACAAGTTTTTTTCAAGCAAAGCAGAACAAATACTAACACCTTTTCTCGAAATGAACGCTTCATTCATATGAAAAGAAATTGAATACATATGTTCTATCAAACAAGAAATTGAAATTAAGTTCCTTTTAATTTTAGGAACAACGTACACATTATCTAATAATATATACATATTCTTGTTTGTAAACAACTTGAGCTCCCCTACTGCCACAGCTGAGACGACCTCTCCTGTTCCGACCTTGAGAGTCATCTCTCCGGCGTCAAGCTGCCTCCCAGAACTAATTCCCTGAAATGAAGAACAAACATGATTAGTGGCTCCTGAATCCAGTATCCAGGCGGAGTGATCATTCTCCATTAAACATGTTTCCAATACTAGTAAATCATATTTACCTTCGTTGGCTTTCTTCTTTTCGGCCAAGTACATTGGGCAGTTGCGCTTCCAATGCCCGTCCATGTTGCAGTGGAAACACTTTCCTTTCTCTGCAACCTTGACCTTGCCTTTCTGGGCAGCAGCAGCTGAGTCAGGTTTAGACCCCTTACCAGCAGCCTTCTTCTTCTTAAAAGTCTTACTTCCAGAAGAAGAGGGCGCAGACCTGGTTCCAGAGGATGATCCTCTGTTGAACCTCTTTGAGGTGGCAACATTTGCCTCCCCTTCTTGTCCCTTACATTTCATAAGAGACTGGTAGGTCTGCAGCTAGTTTAGGAGCGCGATAAGAGTGTACTCCAGCTTATTCATAACCGCATTGCTGCGGAATGGAAGGAAACTCTTCGGAAGAGATTCCAGAATAAAGCTGACCTGATTCTGCTCGTCTATGACGGCCCCGTATGACTCAGCCACGTTGAAGTGGACCATCAAGTTGAGAACGTGTTCTCGCACTGATGAACCCTCCTTCATGCGGGAGTTGTAAATGAACTTAAGGGCTTCATGTCGAGCCTGTGAGGACGGTTGTCCAAACATGCTCTGCAGCGAGTCCATGATCTCCTTAGCTGTGACCGTGTCCTCGTGATTCTTGGCAAGCACATCAGATATGCTCGCCAAGATGTAGACCTTGGCCTTGTCATTGGCCTTGATCCACCTGTCATAGGCGTTGCGCACGCCACAGTGGCGTAAGGCGCAGGAGCTTGAGGACAATCCTCTTGCAAGACGAACCTAAGATCATCTATCACGAGAATAGTGTTTAGGTTTGACTTCCATTGTTTGTAATTTTCGCCATTAAGTCTTTGCGCGGCTAAGAGTGCAATAATAGAAGTAGAAATGCTGAAAGTAAAAACAAATCTATATTAGTTTCATGCATTAGCCTTTTAAACCCAATCAAAATTTTAGCAAAAGTAATTAAGCACCCTAACAAAATTGTTTTGCAACGATGCTTTAGTGATTTAGAGCAACAGCCACCGTAGGGCGGACAGGTACTCCTTCACTGAATTGAGACATTCTCAACTAAATTTTACACCAGAATAACTCTTATTCCTATAAATTTTAGTCATCGTTTATTTGGTCAGGAAATTGCTATCTAACTTAACAACTCCTCGTAAGTGTGACCCAACATTTTCAGACCTCAGAGGTCCACCCCAATAATCCTGCCGTAAGGAAGGAAAATATTGGAGCAAAACCTAAGTGACTCCTATCCATTTCTGGAGTTTGCCTTGATTTTGATTCTCATACAATGAACCCTCCGTAGGGATGGTCGCTCCAGGACGACACGCAGGTCATGTATGAAACCTCACGGTGCAAACCAATGGCGGAGACCACAGGATGTGTTGTCACACGTCATTCCCCCACTTACTATGAACACTATCTCCATTCACCTCGATATTGAACCATGCAAACACCTTCCGTAGGGAGGCCGCGCCCAGGGCGACACGAGGCCGAGCATGGAACTCACAGCGTGAATTTAAAGGAGAACGTCAGAGAGAGAGAGTAAAGTATGTTATATATACTTTGTATATCAAATATATACGCTGTATATTACATATTCTCTTTTGCCCCCACTTAGTATTCTAAGACTAGGGTATATTACTTAGATAAATCCCGGCTAAGTGAAATTAACTAAGTGTATTTTTAGTCGGCCCAATATAACTATTATATCGGAAGTTGTACAATAATGTTTTAGTTCGTTAAACACTTTAATGAACCAACGACATTATTGCTTGTATATAAAATATTGACTAATTCAACCCCCAGGTCGGTTCCCAGGTAGAGGTGTTCCCTTACGGTCAGCTTAAATACCTCAGCCTAGACAAAACCTTCCTTAGACAGGGTTCCCTAATAGACAACATTTTATATTTAGTCTTTTGTTATTTCATTTTAAACCTAGTTAAAACAAAATAAAAGACTACCCCCTAATCACATTAGAAGATATAACCTAAGGTCTAATTAATTTTAAACCCCTTTAAAATTAATTAACTTAGACCTTATGTTTGCATGCAACTCTTTATTATAGATTTTAATTTCTATCTACCACATTTTATAACTCTTATAAAATTTTAAGAAATTAAAACTATAAACATGCATTGAAAGCATACATTAATATAACAATTATATTATCCAAAATAATGTCATGCTCAATGCAACTTTATTTTCATCTAATTAATACAACACTTACATTAATTATGAAAATAAAACATGCATTCATACATTATAACATTTATAACTATATGATGCATGACCATACATACATACTATATATCAAACATACATATTATGCATGTAACCTATGGTGGGATTTTAAAACTATATGGCATACAATATGCAATATGATTTTAATTAAAATACACATTCATAATGCATAAAATAATTAAATAGCAAAGTTGGAACGGTTTTTGGCACCCTAAGAAAACGAAATAATACAAAATAAGAAAACCGACTGCATCCGCCCTCGAACCGCGAACCGGAGCCTCAGAACCGCGTCAAAAAACACCCGAGATAGCGCTTCGGCGCCTAAGGGCAGCGTCGCGGCGCTACAGTGCAGTGTCGTGGCACTCTGTGCTGTCCCGCAACGCCATGGCGCTGCTGCATTGCGCCATGGCGTTGTCTGCGCAGTCTGCTTCGTCTTCTTCACTGTTTTCTGCAATTTTTGCCCAATCCGACGCCACGAACGACTTTCGAGCGACCCGGACTGACAAAAACAATACAGAAACTAAATGCCCAAAACACCGGGCCCTTACATGATCAAATCACGAAGTAAAACACTATCTAGGTGCAAAAAACCGGAAATTTTCCAACCCGCAAACCCATATTTCGAAAATATGAAATCACCCACCAAACTTAACGATTTTGATCCCAAAAAAATCAGAACTACAACTTGGCTCTGATACCAATTGAAGGGATGAGAATTCCGGAGCGGAAGCGGACTTTCGTTGCTGATTTTCGGGATACAAAATCGAATTTTACAGAGGGAAAATACAGAGGAAATTCAAACCTTTGAAGATCGTTTCTTCAGTGAATTCCCCTCGAACACCACCACCGGATCTTCCTCGCTATCCTCTTGGGTCTCGGGATCATGCTTGTGGTAGCACCTTAATCGAAGAGAGGGACAAGTTGAGAGAGTTTGAGAGAAATCGTTGGAGGTTTTTCTGTTCTGTAACCTTCTGTTTTTTTCATTCCCCAACTCTTGAAGAAGAAGAAGGGTGATGTGGGGTAACTCCCCACGTCACAAAACCTCCTGCAGGGGAGTTTAATATTAATAATAATATTATTATTATTATTATTAATATTAATATTAATATATATATATATATATAAAATATATAATAATAATTATAATATATATATAATAATAATTATAATATATATATAATAATTAATATATATATAAAATTAATTAATCAAATTAATTAATATAATGAGTTATCAATCCAATTAATAATTAATAAATATATATATACATAAATAATTAACCCTTAATCATTTATTATAAAATTAGAATCATATTCTAAAACATTTCTCTCGTATAACCTATAGTTTTAATGTACATTTTATGCACATTATTTTTAACCTATAGTTTTAATATGAATCTCATTCATATTAATTTTATTTGAATCTCATTCAAATAATATCTCTCATAATATATAGTTTTAATTTACAATTAACTATATATATTATAATGTATCAATATACATATAATCCCTTAAGTAATTTGAACAATTCAAATTCTTCCAAATTACCGTTTTACCCCTGAGTTACATCTTACTCCTTAAACACCACTGCTCCTCTAATGAACAACCCGGTTATGGTCCAACCAATAACCGGAAGTCCCTCTCGGCCAATGAGAGGGTAGGGCCCCTTGTTCAAGTCCCGGAGTCAGCATTTAAGGGAACACTCACCTACTCCCCTAAAGTCGGGGAGGAGTGAATTCCATCTTGTGAAGTTATGTTCCCAGCTCCCCACTCGGCCTCGTCCTCAAAATGGTAGGAATGTTGAGTCGGCGACTCTGGCCACTCTCACCCACACAGATCAAAGGACGAGCCCTCACGGGCAGGAGTCCATAACTCACTCAGGATTGAGAATGAGTTGCCTGGTCATCCTAAGAAATAGCAACTTATTAGTTAACGGTGTTACATCTAAAGATTGCCTATTTTATGGTCCGGTCTTATACAAACTCATTGTATAGGATACTTCCACTCGCATGTCTCTACACGAACGACCTGGATCGAGTCGCCTGTAACTTTTACAGAGTGGGCCGTATCCATAGTGTTGCCAGGATAAGGTACCCAGCCTTATCCATATACTATAGACCCTTGAGGTTATTCATGGGACATTATCCATTCATATATCAGGGGTATATCAAATATATACCCCGTATATCAACTATATACCCAGTATATATACTGTCCCGATTACATCATAAATAACCTTGGATGTTTAGTTTATTGGATTTTGGACAATGCAAAGCTATGATTCAACAACAAATTTATTGAATAAAAACTTTATTACATAGACATTTGTTTTTACAAAATACAAACTACGAGTTTAGGACAACACACCCAACAGAGGGTATGGTAAAGGAGAAGGAAACTTGAGAGTATGGTAAGAGAGACAAAAACTTGAGGGTATGGTAAGGGAGATTGAAATTAAGCGAGAGAGAGACAAGATCTATTAAGTGATGTGACAAATTGACGGATTGGAGCGACGGACAATGGTGGGGCAATGTGGTGGGTGATAGAACGGGTTGCAAGGAGAGAGAGGCCTATATGTTAACTTTCTACAAATTGCTCTTGGTTTGAGGTAGAATGCTTTATATTTTTGTATTAATTGTTCACAAAAATACAGCTGATTTCTTCACATTATTTTTTTCCTCTATTCACCATATACATTATATTGGTTCATCTGTTCACCTTTATCGTATTTGTTCCTCTGTTCACCTTCACTGCATTTGTTCCTCTGTTCACCTTGATCACTCTATTCACCTTCACTGCATTTTTTCCTCTATTCACCTTTATCGTATTTGTTCATCTGTTCACCTTCACCATATTTGTTCCTCTGTTCACCTTCACCGTATTTGTTCATCTGTTCACCTTCACGATATTTATTCCTCTGCTCACCTTCACCGTATTTGTTCATTTGTTCACCTTCACGGTATTTATTCCTCTGTTCACCTTCACCGTATTTGTTCATCTGTTCACCTTCACGTATTTGTTCCATTTTATCTTTTGAGTATAATTTTCAATAATTATTTTATTGTTTAAATTTTGTTTTAGATTTTAATTTATTGAATATTTTTCCTAGTATAATTCTCAAAAAAATTGGTTGAAAAATATTTGAATTAGAAAATATAGGTAAGATTCTAAAAATATGAATTATCCTATAATGGATAAATATAGGTACGATTCTCCTAGAAAACAACGGGAAAAGTAATATATTTATTTTAAAATAATTTTAGGGAGGGTAGTTTCGTACCTAAAAAAGTAGTAGATATCTTCTTGTTTTTACATTGAACATTATTAAAAATTGAAAGTTGTTTGGCCATCTTTTAAAATTGCCTATTTTAAATGGCTATATATGTTGTTACCCCTAGAAACTACTTATCTTTGGACGTCTCCTTTTTTGGGATCAAATGAAAAGCCTGTCTCTACTTCGAATGTGGTGGGTTTCAAACCTATGTTTGGGCATGGGCTTAAAAATATTGGGTTCTTCACTTTAATCCCATAAACTTGAATAGTAAATAGGGATTTGTACATTACACCTCCGTAAGATGAAACCCATTCGCATTTTACCATTATATCATCTTCATATATATATATGTAATTAATATTAAATTATAAAAAAATTAGAATGAAAAGATCGTGGGATTATGTTTTAAATCCCACGATTACAGCTCAATAACTTCCCTAATTTGAAGTTAATTGGTGAACCTCCATTATTGCCTTTTCGTTCCATAGCAACCGAATAGTTCTTTCATTCTTTCTTCGTCTTCTTCATTATTCTTCCATCCAAGACCAACAGAGGGTATTAGTCATTTCCGTTCGACGGCAGCCGGAGCGGTAGTCGATAGCACGAAACTTGGTATTTACTTCGAAATTTGGTATTTTTTGACTGTCGGAGGTAAGTATTTTCCTAACGTTACGTTGGGCATCATTTATAGGTTATACTGGGTCTTTGGTGTTGGGATAAACACTTCAATTTATGGACCAATTATCCCCTCTTGTGTGAACCTAATAGGAAATAGCAAGTAAAAATAATAATCCAAACAAGCACGGGACACAAACAATTTTAACTTGGAAAAACCCCCTCAATGTGAGGAGTAAAAAACTACGGACCGAAGTAAAAAATCTCCACGATAATCAATAATGGGTACACAAAGTTCTCCCTAGCAATAACTAGAGACATACAATAATAACATCTCGAGACAATAAATCTCGGCAAACAAAGAGAATAAATCGGGGAAGAAAATTAGAAAGATCTCACTTAGAAAGTGGCACCAACGACCTACTGTATCTGACTGTAGGCAGCTCCTAAAGAAATCTCTACCGTCCAGATTGAAGACCCTCGTGTTACGAACACGTTGTCAAAATTTCACCTCGATCGGACCACGAATCGACCTCTGATCGTGCAAAAAACGTTACTGTACGAAATGAATTCTTTTCCCTTTTCTTTTCTGTTTTCTCCCCTCAATCTGCGTGCATAGACTTTCCCTCTCTCTCCTCAATTGTGGTTGACCGGCTGCTAGGTTAATAATATATATATATATATATATATATATATATATATATATATTAAAAAACCCTAAACTAATGGCCCATTTGGGCCTAAAAGTGTTGGGCTTTCACACATGTGAAATAAGAGATTAGTACATAGATGGTCTATTTAGGAGACCTAATTACATAAAAGGATTGAAAGTTAAAGAATTTACACATTTGTCTAACATAATTTCTAAAATAGATGGTACCCATGATAGAAATTACTAATATATCCATCTCAATATTAACTCATTAATAAAATATGAAATTAGTTAATATTTATTAAAATATACCAAATCCCTAAAATTAAGGAGATTTTTAGAACCCACGAATTTGGTAACCCACGATTTTTAGAAACCCAATTTTCGTAACCACCTCATCTCCTTCTTCACCGCTTCGACTGAAACCCAAGGTTCGCATCTCCGGCAGTTGCTTCAGAAAATTTCTCATCTTCAAGCTTCTCATCTCCGTTCTTTCAGAAGATTACTCTGGCGTCCTCCATCGTATTTATAGGGCAACATCGTCACCGGCTACGTCTTCGTCCCATTTATAGGGCAACATCTTCCTTTTTTATTGTCACCGGCTACTTCTCCGTCACCGGCTACATACCCAAGCTTCTCATCTCCGGCGGCCTCCGTCGCATTTATAGGGCAACATCGTTTCAATTTTGCACAGAATCGAGGTATATATTTCTTATTGTATATGCTCAATTTAGGTTTCTTGTTTTGACAGAATCTGCTACTCTTTGGTTCCCATTATCTCTTCTTATATGCTATTATCCTTTATAACAGTGTATATTTCAGTATATATAATATAGTAATACTGATTAGGATATATAATATATATCTAGGTTAAAATATTTCCATATATAACAGTGAAACAATTTCCATGGAAAATATATTAGGATATATAATATATCTCAAGTTTACATAGGACTTTCGGTATTACATTGGTATATACGAGTATATTTTTCTTTATTCGTTTGTTCTGAGTAACGTATGTGTGGTGATATATAGTGTTTAGATAAGGATATATATTATATCTCAAGATTTATGTATGTCGATATATACTGATGGTGATTCAAAGTTAAAAATCTATTGGATATATACCGTTAAGGATTTACATCAATACAAACGGATAAATTTTATATCTCATAAGGTTTAGTCTATGTTATATCGGATATATTATATATTCAATATGTTATACTTTATACCATGTCTTATAGAACTTCGTTTTGGCCTTCAGCTAGGATTGTTTGCCCTGTAATGAGCTTTTAATATTTTACATGTTTTAGGTGGATATATATTAGTTGAATTACGTTAACATGGTCAAGTGCAAAGGACTACCAAAATATATAGTTTCAAGCATGAAAAATAGGAAATATCATTGCTATATAGCAATTAGCAAGCTACAACCTGAATATCACACAAGCCTTTTTTAGCGGTTCAAAAGCACACTACACACTAATAATCATTTCTTTCACTGTTTTAGGTTAAAGTTTTGATATCAACTTTGATTACCTTTAATTCTGTCTACTGACGTCACTTGGGTTGGATCATTATATTTGATAGATACTTAGCATCTTAATCCTTAATCACATGGCTTCCATTTAAATTTTGCTGCAGTTTCTTGGTATTGTAGCATTACGAGGATGACTATTTATTGTAGCACCGTAGGGTAGCAAACGACAAGGACGTTGTGCTGGGCAGTGAACGAAGAAGAAAAAATGGAAGAAAAAACGGAAGAAAAAACGAGAAAACTTGGAAGTGAACGAAGAAGGAAATCGGAAACAATGGAGAAGAGATGAAATAAATCTTTTTTGAGGGATTTGGAGGAGAGAATTAAGGGATTTGAATTGAGATAATATTTATGGGCTCACATTTATTAAATGATTGTGATATTAATTTATGGAAATGACAATTTTATATTTCAAAAAATCCAAATTCATTAATAAATGAAAATGCAATCAATAGGGGTAAATACGGAATTAAATTAAAATCCTAACCGCATAAATCTAAAAGTGTAAATTTTTAGAAATTTAGACATTTATGTAAATAAGTTTCTAAAACAGCCCTCTGAAGATATTATCATGGGTCTCTCTTAAAAGTTTTTTCCAAAATAGTTTTTGTCCTGAGATTAATGGGACCACTCGAGGTTGAAGATGTATTTAGATTATACCTTGCTTGTTGTATCTGTAAGGACTCGTTTGGGGTGAAGCACAATATTAACATCAGATTGAATCGATCTTTTCAAATTTACCGAACATTACTATCGTTCTCTTCAAATGTTGCTGGTTATGTATAATCTTAGATTGTAATATTTTGGTTTATAAAATTTTGATTAAAACATAATTCTTCTATTTTCTTACGGAGGATGTTTGATTTGGATTGTTTAATATATAGGTCTATGATCGTATATAGTATATATGAGAATTGTTGTGCTGCCTAGCAAATAAAGGTGGTGATATTTTCAAAACATTTTGGATCAACACACTCGAGATCGTTAAAAGAGAGGTTTATAGTTTGAAGAGCTTTTAAAAGTTGAATATAGTAGTATAGAGTTTATAACTCACATATAAGTTTCAATGTGAATGGATGTTAGTTGAAGTGCTGCCTACTTGGCTTGTGCAATATGTTTAATTAATAGATTGCTTTGTCTTTGTCCCCTGTATTCACCAAGTTGATGTGAATATTTGGCAACCATATCTACTTTGTTGTTTAGTTTATTGAGATATAGTCGTATATGTTTTATGATTTCACTTATAAGTTAATATGAGAATGATTGTGGTAAACTCAAATGTTTATATCTTATGTTGGGTTGTAGTAAGATTGATGCTTGGCTTAGGTGGTGGTTGTATTGAGCATCTTATATGGAGTTATTTCCTTATTAAGGTTAATTTATTTGGTGGGCTTAGTTTACTTATATATAGTCTTATATAGTTTATAACTCACATATAAGTGCTAAAGAGCATGGGTATGATTATTTCAATTGACTATATATTATTTTAATTTGTGGTTAGCTTGATGTATGTATGTATGTATGTATATTGAACATATTAATATAAATAATTATTGTATTATTCTGTAATAAGACTTGATATGCAAGTTATATACTTGTTTAAAGACGTATATACAGTATGTTAATTTAATCACTAATAATAGTCGATTTCAAATGTACACAGCATATATGTTATAACCTATATACAACATTAACATAAAATGAAATTAATGAAAAAAACACATAATTGAATGTATAATAAGAAATATATATACATATATATATATAATTTTCAATAACATTCATTCATATTCATATTTCAAATATTGTAATGAAATTGATGCAGTCGAAACTTTAGAAGCCGAATTTGTGATGAAATAGAACTTTTAATGCCAAGAACTTGAGTTGCTAGACGAAATTTTGCAGACAAAAGAATTAATACTCACTAAAAGGGAAAATAGGAATGGATGAAGCATGAGAACTCAATTGGCCGACCAGAAATAAAAATGTAGGCAATAAAAAAAACAAAAAATTGCAAAACAGAAACCAAAAGGATATTGTTGAATACTCCATTGTCATCTTACCTCATCATGCCAACAAGTTTACTCTCCTAATGCTCTCCGACGAATATTAGTTAGATTGAGCAAAATTTTGCATATGAAATGTATTGAAATTAAAAAAAAAATTGGAATGAAATGAAAAAATCTTTGGTAATTGATTTGGGCCCACAATAATTAAAGGTTTAGAAAATCAAATTTGAAACATTAAATCTTTTATACTTAAATAAAAAACTAATTATAATAAATATAAATCACATAAATAAGGGCAAATTTGGTATTTGGGAAAAATTTTAAATCCAAAAATCTAAAACCGTAAAATTTGAAAACCTTAAATATTTGTTAAAATAAATTTTTAAAACGGTCGTCCAATACATTACCTCTAATAAATACTATTCAATCTTATTTGTTTGGGGGTAAACATACCCGAGACACGTGGAGGACCCTTATTAGTGTTTGAAGAAACTAAATAAAAAAGGATTGCTTAGGTCCACCTCGGCCCCGCCGAGGAGACCGGGTTCGCCCGTTATAAAAGACTAAGTATGGGCACCAAGGTTCGACCTGACTGGGGTCCGACCTGCTCGGAACCCGACAGGTCCGATATGAGAAAAGACACATAACCGCCGGTCGTGTGTACTGTCGGATCCATCATCTATAAATAGAGGACTTCATTTCACGCTCAGGTATCGAATCTCACCTCGAACTAAATACGGAGTCCGATCTATGCTGACTTGAGCGTCGGAGCCCTTTTGTGCAGGTCCACTCTAGTGTTCAGGCCGGAACCGGAGACCGAGTTCGAGCTCGATTCGTGAAGAACCGTTGTGCAAACTCCTGCATAAACATTATGGATTACCTACCATTTTTTTTAATTCTTATTTTTTTTATTTAGAAAGTGAAATACAATATTGTAAGTAGGGGTGTTCACGGGTTGGGTTGGGTTGGGTCAAGTTAGGGGGTTTTTTGGACTAACCCGAATTTTCGGGTTGACCATGTGTACAACCCAACCCAACCCAACCCAAAAAATTTGGGTTGGGTCGGGTTGAGTTGTCGGGTTGTAGGTATTAATGAGTTTTTCTTGTATGCTTCTTTTTTTTCTTGAGACCATGAAAAAGGAGAGAGGGACAGAGAAGAAAAAGTTGTCCATGGGATTGGCTTCGATGTCCATTCTTCCGGTTGTCAAGATGATGAGAGCAATCAGATCTGAAACTAAGAGGACACATATAAAAGAAGTAGACGCGAGAGAGAGGGCAAAAAAAGAAGAAAAAAAGGCAAAGAGAACCCAAGCAGAGGCGTTGGTCTGAAACTTACCTACTTCAAAAGCGGGCAGCGGCAGCAGGGTGGCGAGGTGGCGCGACGGCGATGGATGCAGCGGAAGGTGGGGTGGGAGGAGATGGTGTTGTGGCGGCGACAAGTAGAGGGAGCTTTAAGTTCAAGCTTGGATGATGGATAAAAATGGAGGAGAGGGTTTGGTTGGGTAAATGGAGGATAGGAAGATATTAGAAACTAGAGAGTAAGAGATGAAACCCTAAATGAAAATGGATGGTTGAGATTAAAAAAAATGGATGGTTGAGATTGAACCTAAAAAATAAGGTTTTGATTAATAATTATTATATATATGTAATATTCCTAATATATATATATATATATATATATATATATATATATTGTAACGCCCCGAGTCCCTCAGGTCAGTTAATCTCAAATCGGGAGATTTTTTTTTTCATTTAAATTTCAAAGTGAATGTTAATTTAATTTATCGATAATTATTGTTTAATTTATCGATAATTATCGGGCTCTAACAATCGAATTAAATGTTTATTAACCGAGCTTGGTATGTTGGGTCTTGGGTTGAGGGAATGGACTTGGGTTTGGGCTTGGATGATTGGGCTTAATGGGGAAATTGTTTTAAATCAAAACAAAGGGGAAAACCCTAAAACTTCTCTTTTTTTTTTCCCTCTTTCCCTCCCTTTGTTTCTTAGCCGACAGCCCCCCCAGTTTTTCTCCTTCTTCTTCTTGTTCAGCCGGCAGCTCCCCTCTTGTTCTCCGGCGAGGCAGCACGGCAGCGGCGAGCTTCCTCCCCAACGGCAGCGGCAAACGGTGGACCCTCCCGTCCCTCAACGATTCTGACGGCGGCGGCCTGAAGCAGCGTGCGGCGGCACGAAGAGCAGCGAACCTGGCGGACTCGAGGAGTTGCGGCGATTTCCAGCGGCGCCGGCGTCGTGCAGTGGCGGCGCGTGACCTTTCCTGCGTGCAGCAAACTCCGACCGCCCCGAACAGTCTGAACTCGTGAAGCCCAACGAGTTTGGTGACGTTTTCCGGCCTCCCGGTGACGTTCGACGTTGGTCCTCTCTTATTCGAACCCAAATCGGCATTACCCACTCTTTTCGGCATGGGTTCAGCGTTGACCCACCTCTAATCGGACCCAAATCAGCATTACTCATCACCTTTAGACGTCGGGACAGCAAGCTTAAGGCCTTTTAAACTCAGATCGGGAGCCCGAACCCCTTCGACGTCAACCCACTCCTAACCCAAGTTGTTTTAGTGTGGGTTAGTAGGTAACGACTCTACCTAAACTCGGTTTCGTTTATAACTAAATGTTTCTAATTGGTTACTAACCTCGAGATCGTGCTCTTTTGTAGTAGGAAGTGCTCAACGAGCTTAGGAGCTTTAGGACAAGTGTTTGTAAGTAGCACGGGGGTGGGTGCGTGTGTTGGTGTTTATTATTTAGTTGTCGATGTACTATTTATGATGTTGAAAATGGTTCTGATACGATGTTGTGCGGTGTAACTCTCGTTTATGTTGGTTTGTATGTCTAAGTAGTGTTGGATGTTCGTTGGTGATAGTAGTAGAAACTTTGTATTGTTGAGCTGCTGAGATCTGTCGTGGAATGATGTGTGTTTGCAGGGAATATTCGTTAAAATAAATATTATGGTGGGAATGTTGTTGTCTGAAATCTGTATGAAGTGTTTGGCATGTCTTATGAGTTTTTGATTATATCTAGCAATGCTTAATGTTTGCGGATGTTGGATAATGAGTGCTTGAGTGATTTGTGTTGGACTGCTGTCGTTAAAAAAAATTGTTGACTATGCTCTGTTATAACTGAGCTCACTGTGGCGCTGTTGTTGAGAATTGATATATTGTGGAAGCATGTTTGGTTTACTGTTTCGCTATTAGAATGATGTTTATGTTGGGGAAGCTTGCTGATTTGTGTTGGTGAGCTGAGAGATGCATTGAGGTCATACTAGTGGTGGTGTTGTTGATGAGCGTTGTGGTGGTTGGTGTTATTAGGGAAGTAGTACCGAAATCCTGGCGGAAGGCTATAATTGATATGTGGAGTTATGACAGTTACGAAGTGAATGGGTCAGTGTCAGGGCCTCGGGTATAAATGGTCGAGGGCTGATACGTCACTAATTGGGTATCGAGGCCTCGGGTATAAATGGTCGGGGGTCGATGCGAGGAGTCTTTCGAAAGGAGAACGATTGGGGCCTTGGGTATAAATGGTCAAGGGCCAATAGATTGTAAGACATCGAGGCCTCGGGTATAAATGGTCGAGGGTCGATGCACTAGTGTCAAGGCTCTGGGTATAAATGGTCAGGGGCTGACACTACCAACAGAACGGTCTTGGAAAGCTTGGATGGATGAGATGAACTTAGAGTTGCCTGAAGCGCTAGGGCGCCATGTGAACTGTAGTTGATTTGTTTACGATTTTGGTTAGCATCGGGTTATTTAGAACACGTTCATGATTGAATGTATGATGTCATTGTGGAGCATGTCTATAGTTGTTCGCATACTGTAATGATAGAGCATGATGATGTATGTTTCCCTTATGTTTTGAGCATGACGATGTATGTTTTCTTTATGGTTTTTGAGCGTGATGTATGTGTGTGCTTGATGAGGGCTACTTACGGAGTATATATTATATACTCACCCCCCCTTCTACAATGATTGTTTCAGGTGAAGGACTCGAGGGTGACCTTGCTGATGGGACGGGGGAGACCTGAAAAACGAGGACTATAGGCTGCTTAGTTTTTCTTATTTAGTCTAATTCTTTTGTTATGGCCTTATGTTGTGGCCAATAAACGGGTTATGTACCTTTGACTAATTGGGAGATTTTTCCTTGTTGTTAGTTATGCCTCGGGTTAGGTGCCTATTTGAGTTTTATCCCATTTGCTTAGAATCATTTAGATTGAATAATAAACTCGCCTCGTGAAGTAGTTCACGAACGTTGTTGCATTTTTTTTGAGATTGGTTTATCGTTAATTTGATGAGGTTTGTAGCTTGATTTTATAAGTTTATGTTCAAAGGAAGTTGGCAAGTTGTAATCGGGGCTAAAACTGATTAGTTGGGTAGTTCATGTGACCTAGAGGTGCGCGAGATTTCTGGGTCGTTACATATATATATATATATATATATATATATATATATTAAAAAAAAGATGTCGGGTTGGGTCGGGTCAACCCGAAATTTTCAAGGGTCAACCCGAGACCCGACCCAACCCGGTCGGGTTGCGATTTTTCCAACCCAACCCAACCCAATGTTTAATCCAACCCAACATTGGGTTGGGTTGGGTTTGTTGGGTTCGTCAGGTTATGAGATTTTTTGAACACCCCTAATTGTAAGGGAGTGAAATGATTCGCAAGGAAAAAAAAATTAATAAAAAATTTAAAATTTCCAAATTTGGGATACACATTCTTAAGAATTTATTTTAATAATAATTATCAATCAAATTTTTACTTATTATTATTATAAAGAAAAAGGAGAAGAAGGTGCACGTATGATCACAACTCGAACTTAGGAAGGCAGGAATGAAAATTGTGTGCTCATCCATTACACCACTAATAAAAATACTAGGTATAAAATGCTACTGTATAATATATAATATATAAAAATATTTTATTTTTTTCCTGAAAATCAACGTCCCAATAGTCGTCTCTTCAAGAAACAATCACACAAGTGCACGCCAACAGATGGTTGTCTCTTATCTTGATTTTGTTTTAAAAAAAGAAAATTAAACTTGACGCCAAGAAAATGACACGTCTTATGGTCGTCTTTTCAAGATAGGACAAGTGCTGAAAATGGCATGATCATCTCTTGAAGAGAAAACTGAGTGGTGGAACAATTTCAAAAGCATTAGTTTTGAAATAAGTTCCAAAAATACATTATATATTTAATATGTTTCAAACTAGCATTATTTAATGTCCTTTCTGAAGAAGCAGAAAAATTACTCTGAATAGATCTAACAAAATTTCCTAACAGTTGACTCTGCAAATTCATTCAGATGTCAAATATGGATATTGCAACAATTTTTTGTGCGTTGTAGGGGAGGGTTGACAATTTTATCAACAATAACCGTGCCCGTTTTTTCTTTTCTTACAACATTACCAACAAGACAAAAAAAATTGAAATAAGGAAACGAAGAGAAAAAAGACTTTAATTAGCAAAATAACTCAAGTTTAGATACCTGCCTTAATGAATCCTTTGAGAAAGTAGGTTCTCAAGAGAAATTGTAAAATTCCAACACCTTCCCACACATATCACTGTATCTATAAAACAAGACACAAAACCCAGAAGACAATACCAGATAATTAAGAATGCATTTTCAGATAATAAGCTCGAAACATCAATAATCAATATTTCCAAATATCTTGACTAATATAGATTACATTTTAAAAACAAATACTTACTGGAAACGAGCTCCATCTCGAGACCCAGCAACATTTTTTACACAATTACTAAACCAACCATATTGAATGTGACGTTGGACAATAGTGCTTCAAATTGAATCCACACACGCACCTACGCGCACCCACCCACGCACACGCACACGCACACACAACACATACTCGCACACACAATGAGATAATGTATTTAAATGCACTCATCTATATATACTAGTGAATCATTTGCATTGTAGGCCTGTTTTTTCTTTTTAATATTCGAAATATTTAAAATGTTGAATAAATTAGGTGAAATATTGTTAGATTTAATTAATTTTCAAAATTAAGTAGGATTAGTTTTATATATTTTTATAATGTAATTTTATTTTTCAAAAGAACAAAAGATAAAACATTTTTATTTAGTTGGTTGAATAATTTTATGAGTAAGTATATGGTTCAATTTACCATCACGATATACATTTTTTAAATTTAGTCTCTAGCAAATTAAAATCGGTTAATGATAAATTTACATGAAATTGGTGAAATTTTAGAGAAAAAAATATAATTTTAGGGGAGAAAATCTCTAATTGGCAATTGTTACTCAAAAATTTAAGAAATTAGTATAACTTTCAAAATGTATTATAATATTTTTATCCACTAAATTTCCACCAATTCATTAAGCATGGTATCATGTATGTTAATATTCCCATGAATGTGATTTATTTTTTAGTTAAACAACACGTGTGGTATGGAGTCAAATCTTAGATCTTTTGGTCAATGATATATGTCTTAACCAATTCACGTATTTGTCTCTAAAGCAATCTTCATTACGATATAAAGATGAATAAACATCAATGAAATAAAAATATATACACACATATAAACATCATATATGTACGGCTCAAATAAAGAAACTTACTCTATAAAACGCCTTGGCTACACAAATTATTTCATCACTCTCACCCATATTTAAACCATTCCTCATGTACCTCATATGTTCGAAAGCTGGTATATGATAAGAATGTTAAACTATACTTAACTATTTCTAAATAATCTAAGTAGTTTATATTGTTTAAGACAAGAAGTACAACACATGTTTATTATCATAACAAATGAAAGTAAATGAAAAAGTAGACCTTTATTTAATGTCCTTTCTCGAGAAGCAGAAAATTACTCTGAATAGATCTAACAAAATTTCCTGACTGTTGACTTAACCATTAGAAAAATTTTAACCCCTCGAGAATATTGAGAGGTTCCAATATCATCCGTCATTTGAGTTTTTGAAATATTAATTAAAAAAAATATAAATATATTTCAAGGCACATAAGAGTTCGAACTTCAATAGGGTGTCGACTCCCAAGCCTCTTGCTATTGTACAAACTTAATTTTATTTATTAAAACAAATGTTTTAATTTATCTAAAACTTTACTTTAAAACAAAATCTTAATTTTTTAAAACTTTTTATTTTTTTTTAAATAACTTTGACTTTCCTTAAAAACAAAATTTTGTCCTTTTTGAAAAATTCAACTTTGCTAATTAAAAAGAAACTTGTTCTAAATTTCTTTACAAACTCTTCACTCTTTTTCTAAAAGAAATTGACTTAAAAAGAATTATTTTAAAATAAATTCTTTTAAAAAAACTTTTTATTTGTTTTGCATTAAAAAAAACATTGTTTAAAATAAAATATTTTCTTTTTAAAAAAATCAACTTTACTTACAAAAAAAAAACACTTTTTATTAAAAAAAATTATCAAACTATTTTATTTTTCTTTCAAAAACTTTTTATTAAAACAATTTGTTTATTTTAAATCATAATTTTTATATATTTTCACCTTTTAAAACAAACTCTTTTATTTTAAAACTAACTCTAGTTAACTCAACGGTATTTGATTTGAGAAAGCGTTTGGTGTAATTGATGTCGGAGACAGAAATCTTTGTAATTGTAATAATTTTTCATATAGTGAATTTTTCCTTATGGGTTATGGTTTTTTCTCCGGTTTGGAGTTTTCGACGTCAATTCTTGTGTTTATAAATTTTTTAGTTATTTTCTGCTTATTCCTATGGTAGAAGTTCATGGTTTTTTACCATCAAGTGGTATCAGAGCTTCAGGTTTGTAGTTTCTAGTATGAGTATGCTCTGTGGTTGCAGTATTGTTTGAACTTCCACATTAGAAAATATTTCTTGAAACGAGCTACAGTTCTGGAATAGTGTGGGGTGTTTACTATTTGTACATTTGCTAGGACTGTGAAGCAGATATATCATTCTTTATGAGTCTAAAGAAGATTGACGTGGAGAAATTTGATGGAAGGATCAACTTCAGCTTCTGGCAAGTTCAAGTCAAGGATGAGCTGATACAATCTGGGTTACACAAGGCGTTGAAGGGAAGACCGAGTGAAGGTGCTTCTGAAAAGTTAAGCGGTGATGGTGATCCAATAGAGTCAAGCGTGGTTCTAGCAGAGGTTCTAAGAAGTCCAGAATGAGTAATTAAGATTGGGAGGAAATGGATTTGAGGGCTTCAAGAGCGATACGAACAAGTTTAGCGAAGAATATTCTTGCGAAGGTTCATGGAATTTCGACAGCCAACGAATTTTGGAAGCAGCTCGAAGTGTTGTATCAGGCAAAGGGCATCTCAAATCGGTTGTACCTGAAGGAGCAGTTTCACACGCTGTGAATGGAGGAAGGTACGAAAATTTCAAATAATCTTAGTAATCTCAATAGCGTCATCTTTGAGTTGGAGGCGATCCAAGTGAAGATAGATGACGAAGATAAGGAACTCATGCTCATCTTGTCACTTCCAGCCTCTTATGAACACATGAAGCTGATCTTGTTGTACGGGAAGGATACTTTGAATTTTGCCGAGGCTACTAGCTAGTAAACTGTTGTTGGAGGAAAAAAGGCTGAAGATTGGAGGGCATACTTCACATGAAAATTCAACACTGGTAGCTTGCAATTAGAAGAAAAAGAAAGCTTGTTGCTAGGGATGCAAACAATCTGGCACATGAAGAAAGATTGTCCGAATAGAGCCGATTCATTAAAGGGCTTTAGGCTAGATGCTGACAGTGTTTCTCTCGTCAGGGGAGACGATGACTAGTTCCTCTGAAGAGATAGAGAGAATTTATCCTCATGGTATGTCCGCTTTACCATGATAGAGGATGTGATGTAGCGGTTCCACAAGTTTACACATGAGCATTGGCTTGGCAGTTATGCAAGGTGTGTGTGGTGGAAGTTATGTCGATGGCTGAAAAATTTCAAGGTGAGCCAAGTAGGTGGAAGTTGCACCATAAATCTCAGTAGGATTTATTAACGTGTGACGAGGAAGAAAAATTCTTGGAAAGCGACATTCCAAGTGATCTACTTTTATAGTGGAGTAGCTATAGTTCTATGATATTGAGAATTATAATTGTCCAGTGAAGACAATGAGTGCAGTAGAAGCTGTAAATTCTTCAATACCTTGCCATGGTGAAATTTATTGGGTTTTGACAAAATATTATAATAGAAGTTGTCTCACATCAAAAAGGTACAAGGAGAGAGTGTGCTCATGAAGTACTAGAACCATCAGAAAGGTACAAGGAGGAGGTGTGTTTCAACTACTATAAACGGAGCTCATGACGTTGTATTTTAATCATTTCAATTGAAATACTTTAAGCCTGGTATACGAACTCTAGTTAATTGAGCGGTATTTACTTTGAGAGAGTGTTTTGTGTAATTGGAGTTGGCGAGAGAAATTTATGTGATTAAAATAATTTTTCACATAGTGAATCTTCCCTTGTAGGCGTGGTTTTTTGGAGTTTTCCACGTTAATTCTTGTGTTTCTTTATTTTATTGTTTTCTTTAAATTTCTCAGTTATTGTTTGCTTATTTCTACAGTAGAAGTATGAGATTTTTTTCCCATCAAATACATGTATATATCACTATACAACTCAATTATGAAGGTCAAAACATGTATATACTAATTGCGAAGCTCTCTCACTCGCAACAATGAATTCTATATCAATCATATTTCAATATGATGTTACTTGGGACCAAAACAAAATCTACAATGAATACAAAATCACTTAGATTTCCGTTTGTATCTATTTCAATACAATTTCTGTAATATATGCTTTGTTGAGAGTGATTGTTTCACCATTATGGATACTGCCTCCGTAGATACTGACGTTGACCCCAGATTTACCTTTGATTGTTTGCACATTTTTCACAAATAATGTGTGTATATTCCTAACTACCAAAGCCGTATTTGCACTTAGATTTCCACCACTATCAAATATTATATAGTTTAGTTTAAATATTTGCATAAGTGTGATACTAGTGCAGACCACTGTAGATACCGACATTGACCCCAAATTTACATTATGATTATTTACACATTTTTCACTAATGCATATATATGCCTAATTACCACACCCATATTTGCACTTAGATTTCCATCAATGTTAAACAATATATAATTTAGCTTAAATATTTGTATCAATGGGTATATATATACCTAACCCCTCAAAAATATTTGCACTCACATGTTGTTTGTATTCTTATTTCCTATTTGTTATCATCTAATAAATCATCTAAAAAAAAAGTAAACAAAAAAATCGACAACTAACGAACAAATATGAATAAATCTAGAAACTTAACGTAAATATATGATTCTATTTTTTAAGTAATTTTCTTTGATAAGTTGTAAATAACATTCTAAAATTATTTTTAGCATAGCAACCATAAAACCCTACCTTTTAGGCCTACCATAATTCTAATTACGATGTATTTTAAAACAAAAATTTATAAAAGCTAAATAATATAAAACATTAATATTTTGATGCAGTCAGCCCTAAATATGCTTCTATAGCATAGAGAGACATCTCTAATAATATTCGCAAAAAATAAGGGAAAGTGGTTAGGATATTTAAAAAAAAGTTTTACTATAAATGAGCGATCATTTAAGTATATTTTAAAAAACACTATCATGTTCTAAGAAGTTGTAAATGTGAGTACCTTTGTGATGGAAACACCTTCTTCCCTTGTACAAATCATTTTTCAGGTATCGGCGTTTTCTATTAATGAAGTGATTTTTAGTGATTTTCTTATCCGTCAAATTCAATTGCATGTATATATATTATATTTGCTGAAATGGTATAAATTTATAAAACTACATTTACAATTTCTCATCCTAACAATTCTTTATTTCACCAATTTACATATTCTTAATTTTTTTGTTGTTATTTAATGAATTCTCTAGCATCATCCTCATCTTCGTCATGACCCTAATGTGCCTTTTGTGTTTTTTTTTTCCAGATTTCAAATGTTAACTTTTACTTATTGATATTATTTTGAAAATAACTACTTCGTAATCTTTAGTTTGTTTAATTTTGATTTTGTAAATTGATTTCCTAATTATGGTGAATATTTTTTTGCTTCATTTGTTGTTGAGAAAAAATTCCTAAAATAGCGTTTGTTTATATTTTGTTTCTATATTTGTTCAAAATAAATTATAGGGAGTATGTAGTTAGCCAGTTTCATAATAACTAATACTTTTGGCCATTTTTTAAAACGACTAATTTATTTTATCCATTCTTACCGTTGCCCATTTTTCTTTCTTTCTTATATCAATAACCCTAATTTCTTATTCAACCTTATCCACGTTTTCACTTTCTCCCCCAGTGCTTACAACATTAAGCCCAATATTTATAAATTTTTCTAAAAAAAATTAAATAAAACACACACTGATAGATATTATATATATATATATGGGGAAAGGTTTGCCACAGGAAATTCTTGCTCCCATCCTGGCTCCCAAAATTATCGGCATAATTTATTTTATTTTGTTTTGTTCTTACTATATTTTATTTTGGGTCGTTGAGGAGTTCTAATGATTTATAATTTATGTTTCGAAGGGCACTACTGGGCCTTGGTTCGGGCCGTTGGACTTAATTATTTTTCTTCAATTATTTAGAGGTTGTTAAACTTGGTATGACTTAAAAAAAACCATATGGGAGTTCTAGTTCTTTAAACCTTTGGACCCTATGTTAGAATTGGGTATTTGAGTTTTTTATTTCAAAAACAAAAGAAAAAGAGGAGGAAAAGCCAAAACCTAATTTTTTTTTTTTGAGAATTTATAGCTGGTGTCCTTATTTGTCATCCAGTTTTGAAAAATTACCAAATGATAATGGAAAATTAAAAATGTCCATTTGTATTTTTTTTTAACTATTTTGCAGGTTTGAGTTTGACACTTTTACCCTTTATATTTAGTTATTATTTTAAAAAATAAAATATCTTTTAAGTCCTATTATCTCTCCTAGATTCTATCTCTCCTTGATTCTTGATTTCTTTCCAACAACTATTGTTATAAACTTAATATGTAGATACAGAACTAACCGAATTTTAGGAGACATGGTATCAAGGGAGACAATTAGAGAGGAGACGATCGCAGCCAAGTTGAAGGTATGGTAAGGGAGACAGAAACTTGAGAGTATGGTGAGGGAGACAGAAACTTGAAGGTATGGTAAGGGAAACTAAAATCAAGTGAGAGAGAGACAACATCTATTAAGAAATGCGACAAATTGACGGAATGGAGCGATGGACAATGGTGGGGCAATGTGGTGGGTGATTGAATGGGTTGCAAAAGAGAGAGAGGCCTATATATTGACTTTCTACAAATTGCTCTTGGTTTGAGGTAGAATGCTTTATATTTTTGTATTAATTGTTCACAAAAATACAGCTTATTTCTTCACATTATTTTTTTCCTCTGTTCACCATATTCACTGTATTTGTTCATTTGTTCACCTTCATCGTATATATTCCTTTGTTCACCTTCATCGTATTTGTTCTTCTGTTCACCTTCACTGCATTTGTTCATTTGTTCACCTTCACCGTATTTGTTCATCTATTCACCTTCACCGTATTTGTTCATTTGTTAACATTCACCATATTTGTTCCTCTGTTCACCTTCACTGTATTTGTTCATCTGTTCACCTTCACCGTATTTGTTCCTCTTGTGTTTGTTCCTCTATTCACCTTCACCGTATTTGTTCCTCTGTTCACCTCCACCGTATTTGTTCATCTGTTCACCTTCACGTATTTGTTCCATCTTATCTTTTGAGTATAATTTTCAATAATTATTTTATTGTTTAAATTTTGTTTTAGATTTTAATTTATTGAATATTTTTCTTATTATAATTCTCCAAAAAATTGGTTGGAAAAATATTTGAATTAGAAAATATAGGTAAGATTCTAAAAATATGAATTATCCTATAATGGAAAAATATAGGTATGATTCTCTTGGAAAACAGGAAAAGTAATATATTTATTTTAAAATAATTTTAGGGAGGGTAGTTTCGTACCTAAAAAAGTAGCAGATATCTTCTTGGTTTCACGTTGGCCATTATTGAAAATTGAAAGTTGTTTGGGCATCTTTTAAAATTGCCTATTTTAAATGGCTATATCTATTGTTACCCGATTTTTTTTTTCTGTTCTCTCCTTCACCCAAACCCTCCCTCCCCCACGTTTACCTTCCTCTGGTTGGTGACGAGCCTCCACCGGCGCCGCGACCTTGCTTCCCGACGACCCACACCGGCAAGCAGCAGCGCCGCGCCTCTATTTCCCGACAACCCACTCCGGCGAGCAGCCTTTCAGTGATGCAGGCGTACCAACGGCGGTGTTGCTCGGCGTTCTCGGCAGCTGTGGTTTTTCTGGACGTTTTCGGTGGCTATTGGCGACGTTCAGGTTGATTAGCGGTGACCTACGACTCTTAATACATAGTATTGGTGGTCCGTGCTCCTTGAGTAGCGGCCAACAGTGTCGGGGGTGGTTTTCGAGCAACTTTTCCTGCTGTAAAAACGCAAACAGCTTAGATTCTCTACGTTCAACGACTACCCATTTCCGTTCAAGGCTCGATTTACGTACGCTACCCACGCCTGTCCGAAACAGATCTAAGTCACTTACACCTAAACGAAGTCGATCTCATGGTAAACAAACTTTCAAAACTACCTTGGAATGTTTTTCCCATGGCTGAAAGTTGGAAATGACTTGCTGTTTTTTTCTTATTTTATGGTATAGGTGTTGAAAACATGCAAGGACTAGGAGGTGGGAGTGTGTAAGTAGTAATGGGGGTAAGTAGTAATGGGGGCGGTGTGTGCGTTTATGAACTGTTGGAAATGTCTTTTGGCTATTTGATTATCTAATACGTATATCTCATGTCGCTATGATTGTTGGATGTGTTAGTTAGGGGTGATTGAATGCATGTTTCATTCGTGCTAGCGTTATGTTATTGGAATATGTTGGATGAAATTGTTTAAATTTTCTTTTTGTCAAATGTGTATTATAGTTACCTGTTGAAAGGGTCCGTTTAAAGGCTTTGTGAGTCGTGCCTATTCTTATCACTTTGTGTAAAGCATGCTGAAAATGTCTGCAAGTGTTGCTATTTATCTTACAAGAGGCATTACGTGTGCGTCCCCTATGATGTGAGCATGCTGCTAGTTGTTAAATGTTGTGTTCATGCGATCTTTATGCATTAAAATCATGCAGGACAATAGGTTGTGCTAGGACATTGTAATAAGTGTAATTAGGAAGCTAGTACTGGAAATCTTGGTTGGGGATGAGATGTGGAGTGGGATGTTATTAAAGAAGAACCTGCGAGTGTCAAAGCCCCGGGTGCAATGGTCGATGATTGACATGGTACTACTGGGTGTCGAGGCTCCAGGTACAAAGGTTGGGGGTCGATACGTCAGTCTTAGTAAGGACGAATGTCGAGGCACCAGGTACAAAGGTCGGGGGTCGGCATGAAGAAACAAATCATTGGATCAGCATAGCTAGTTGGGTGTCGGGCTCTAGGTACAAAGGTCGAAGATCGATACGTGAAGATGAGCGTCGAAGCCTTGGGTACAAAGGTCAAGGGTCAAACGCCAAATTATGTAAAGCAGTGTCAGGGCCTTAGGTACAAAGGTCAAGGACCGACACGAAACGAAAGAATGAGACTTGGAGAATTGGTGTGGTGACAAAGTTAGATAGTGTTTGAGAATAGTCAAGCACCTACAGGCTAGGAGATATGGGTTGTGATAGTTTAACGCTTGTTGCATGTTGTCAACCTTTACAACTTGTTGATTGCTTGAATTTCCAGTTAATATATCGTTTGAATATCGTGTGATAGAATGCTGGTGTTGTGTAGTTAGTGAGGGCTACTTACGAAGTATTTTATATACTCACCCCCTGTAATTATTGTTTTCAGGTAAGGATTTGGGTTTTGACGATGGTGGTGGCGTGGAGAGGGCTCAACTGAGAAAGGACCATTAGGCTGCGTTTCATTTATTTTCCCTTATACTGTTAGGATAGTGGAATTTCTCTTTTGTTTTGGACTTTCTAGTAGAGTGATGTTTAGGTGTGGTCTTGGTGGCGTTGTCTGATGTGTCTGGATATTTTATTGCCCTTTGAGTCGATGTTATCTTTTGATTATTTAGTTTTGCTATGAGTATTGGCTATTGAATAAACAAGATTTTATGTTTGTTAACCCACGGAGGGCAAGTTGACTTCTTTGATTATTGGAGAACTTTTGAACTTTTAGACCATGATGGTTTTTTATTGTGGTAAGGGGAGGGTCGGTGCAGGTAGTTGGGTAAAGTTATCCCAAGTGTGATGTGGAAATTCAGGGGCGTTACAAATCATGCAACTGCCTTTTTTTAGTGATGTGACCGTTTATTTTCCTTTTTTTATATAAAATACTAATGATCTTTCTCTTTCTTATAAGTTTTTTTTGGTTTTCTTTTATTTATTCATTTCTTTCATTTTTTAATAACACATATTGCATTTGATTTCCCTTGTTTACAAGCGTAAAAAAACGAGTTCGGTTATGTTATTCTTTGTTATTTTATGCTTAGAAACTGTACTTTAATTTTAAACTTAGTTGATAGCCAAAATCATGCATTCTATTTTATTTTGGGTTATACATGCACATATCATATTTTTATAACATTTAGAGATGACTTACGATGGAAATTACCATTTTGTGCAGAATCTTTGGGAGCAAGGCGCTAGCCTTGCCAATTTTTCCTTTTAATGAAAACGAGCATTTTAATCCTTTCGAAGTAGTCTCCTTAGTCCCTCACGTGTCATCCATGCATGTGAAGAAGCTTATTCAATAACAAAATGGGCCAAACAAGTTTGGAAGCAATAGTTCTCAATGTAAACCTCAACTTCTCAACAATCCTTGAAGCTCCTTATAAATGCAGCAGCTCCCTCACTCATTTCATCATCCTTGATCAATTTTGAGAGCTTTCTAATTTCTCTTCTTGGCCTACTTTAGTTGCACTTTAGTTTTTGTCTTTTTTCTATGTTTTTAGTAGTACTTTTAAAGTTTTGCTTAGGTTTTTTTTTTTTTTTTTATCAAATTCAAGCTCATTGCTTTTCCTTTGTAAGTTGATCTCCATTTAAAAAAATCTGGCAACTTTGTTCTTTTCATCTCGTTCTTCTTGTTACATGGAGAGGTTTTTGTAATCACACAACTCTTGTGAAATAGAATGAGTATTGCTCCCCTAATCTCGAAAGAGACGAATTAAGTTCGTTCAGATTACTTCTTCCTCACTTTTATAGCTTGGTAGTATTTCATTCTTCCTTAAAATCATGTCATTAAAATTAAACTTTAATCAATTATGTTTTGACTTTATTAACCTGAGCTAAATTTGTTTTTTTGAGATTGATTATGGATGATTAGCTAAGTCTTTTTAAAAAAAGACAGCAAAGCAAAAGGTTTTTCTTATTCTTTAATTACTCAAGTTGTTTTTAAAGTAAGGATTAATTTGGCAAATTACTGATTTAACAAAACTTCAATTCTGAAAAAGGTTGAACTATTTCACAACTTTTTTCATTTAACTTTGGTGAGAGAGGCTTATATAAAGGTTTCGCTCGAGTAGCTTAGACATACCTCGACCCACGGTTATGTTTGGTTTTTGTTAAACTAAGTTCACTTTTTTAATAGATATATTAGGAATGACTTTAGAACTTCAAGGATCACTTCGGCATAAGAAATTGCAAAGCGTAACTGATGTTTAAATAAAGGAGGCGCCAAACACGTTGCTTGTCCTCATTTTGTGTTATTTAGCTAATTCGAAGTAACTAAGCTGGTATTATTTCATTAAGTTTTAAAACATCAAAACCAACATCATCTCTATCTATTTTCACCTGTAAAAAAAATTCCAAACTCACCCATTTTTTCATTTTAATTAAAAAAAAAAACTACGTTAGTCCTTGTGGATTGATACTAGGAATATTCATTCCATTTATTACTTTTGATGTGTGTACATTTGCGCTTTATCTATTTATTTTGAATAAAAAATCCAAAATAGCACCATATGTCACTTTTCCCTCGGTTCAAATAGATGATTTAACCTTCACATCATTTGCCACGTTGTTTTTACCTTTTAATTTGTTTCAGCCGTAACTTCTCTGTTTGAGCTCCGATGTGAGTAATTCAAGAGTCATTGAAATCACTATATCGAGCTCTACGTGGTGGACACTTTAAAATACACAAATTATCAATAAACAAAATTGGGTTTGTTATCATCAAAACATTAATTAATTAATTAACTTGAGATTAAGGGTTAAAAAGCCAACACTGGCTGCGACAACTCATCAATATCTTCACCTTGTATCAAATTGTAACATTCTCTCACATGGGTTAAACTTTTTACAAGGCAATTCCTTAGAGAACATATCAACTGTATTTACATCAGTTGATATCTTTCTAATGGTAATTAAATCATCATTGATTATATCCCTACTAAAGTGGTATCTTACATCAATGTATTTAGTTCCTGAAGTCCCTAACAATTTGAATGTCTAAGTGAGATTTCTTGTGGGAGCTCGTCCTTCGTGGTTCACTTAGGGTGGTCCTAAGTGTTATAATGTTGAGGTGAGCTTAGGCCAAAAAGCCAACAACAACACACTTCTCCATCGAAACACTTAGAAACCATTATAAGTGAAGCCCAAAGGATGAACTCTCATGAGATAGCTCACCTCAGTACCAAAATACTTAGGGACCACCCTAAGTGAATCCTAAAGGACTAAAGCTCACCTCGACATTCACACATTTAAAGACCACACTAAGTGAAGCCCAAAAGATGATATCTCATGAAAGACCTCACCATGACATTGAAAAATATATCGAAGGACCACCCTAAATGAATCCAAACAAGGATCTCGAGAGAGATCACCTTAGCTTCTAAACACTTAAGAGCCACCTTAAGTTAACTCAAAATATGAGCTCCCACGAGAGAGCTAGAGATCCACGTGTCAGAAGAAAATAAGGATTTGGTTTACTGATTAAAAGAAACTCTAGTAGTGGACAATTTATGGAGGCCATCGGGGTAATTGAGTGGTAGAATAATGTCGGTAAGACCTTGTTTTTCACTACCAATACACCTTGCCACCTTGAGATGCCTACAATTTACAAAGTAGAAGACGATGATTTAAAGAGACAAAGATCATTATTGACACAAGTTTTCAAGAAAGATGTAGATAAAGAACATCTCATACAAGTAGATGTCGACTATGTTTTCTTATTTATTTCAGTAATTTTACTATTAGTTTTCAAGAAAGATGTAGATAAAGAACATTTCATACAAGTTGATGTGGCACATGTTTTCTCATTTATTTAAGTACTTCTACTATTAGTAATATTTTTTCTACTTTTTTTTACTTTTGATATGATCGTAATTGGAAACAGTTATTTTGACCCACCAAATACCAAGATGAGGCATGCATAAGTCATGTAGGCTCCACAAAGGAAAAAGATTCACTGGACCCACAAGCACATTTTGAAGATTTTCAATGGGCAAGAATAGCCACTAAGGACCAAGAGGAAGGTGAACATTCAACAAGGACCAAGGAATCGACCACACCTCAAAACCAACTCGAGTCTTTTCTGCCTGACTTGTTCTTACTCATATGTTTTTTAAGAATATCCCTTAGGAGGTCACCCAACCCCAGATTGCTCTAAGCCAAGCACGCTTAACTTTAGAGTTCTTATAATTGAGCCACCAAAAATAAATGTTGTTGTATAGGTAGTAACTATCAATGCTTTTAAGCCTTTTTTAACCGTACTTCCATGATCTAAGGATCTCTCTCATTCGGGTGTGGTACCGATTCATCCATGTACCATCCCCTCTACTTGGGCATCACATGCCTACCAGCTTCCACTTGGTTCGCCCTCGAACCACATTGTACTGGAAGAGATTCCGTTTGATACTATTTCTAATGCCCTAGACCCAGGATTCGGACCAGGATTCGAAATCCCGTGGTGTCTGAGTAGAGAGCAAGGGTACATCGATGAATCGGTACCACATCCGAATGAGAGAGATCCTAAAATAGTAGAAGCATGGTTAAGAAAGATGGAAAAAAAATTGATAGTTATGGTTACGAAAGATGGAAAAAAATGATAGTTATACTAACAAGATGCATCTTCCTTTTCAGTTACTCAATCATATGAACTCAAAAGTTATAAGTATGTGAGCGAGGAAAAGAATGCTGAAAGGACTCGTATTGATTTGTAACAATAATCTTTGCTCTTTTAAGTAGCTTAGATAGAAATGGTAGCACAGTCAGGTCGCAAGGGATGTATAGGAATACCGATGCAATTAGGGTTGAATATAGAATTCAAATTCTGGTCCGAATAGAAGAGATCTTAAGATCATGGAAGCATAATTAACAAAGGATTAAAAGAATTGATAGTCACTACCTATACTAACAAGGTGCACCTTCTTTTTCGGTGGCTTAATCATAAGAACTCCAAAGTTAAGTGTGCTTGGTTTGGAGCAATCTTGGGTTGAGTGACTTCCTAAGAGATTTTCATGCTGAAAGGACTCGTGTTGGTTTGGGAATGTCAGGGCAATTAAGTGCTGAATTCGAATTATGAATCGTTGTTTGAATCTTGGGCTTGAGGCGTTATAACTTTAGTCATGCCACAAGCACTACAAGAAAGATGTCAGAGATTTAATCTACACACTCCCTAAGTTGACAACAAAATGGAGTTGCATTAAATACACTTAAGCATTTGTGATCACTAGATCTTACTCGATGGCCAATGTCAATTTGTGGCCATATGATTTACTTGATAACCAAGTGAGTAGAGAAAGTTTATCCTCGTAAGAAGCTAACCTGAGCATAGCTCAATGGGTTAAGGCACCTATATGTCCGACCAGAAGGTCAAGAATTCGAATCCTCAAACCCCCACATATCGTACTAAAAAAAATTTCTCCTTATAAGTAAGGTTTAAAATGTCAATATCGATGTCGCAACGTCATCGCGACACGGAGTGACCGACGTCATTCCCTAAAGGGTTGCTTTCATGAGAAGGGTTTGGAGTGGCCACGAATCACCGACAAGGTGTGATTAATCACCTATTTAAAAAACTTGGTCTGTGAAAAATAGATTTTTGATTCGGGAGTCAATTGAGCGTATGGAAGGTGTTAGCACCCTACGACACCCATTCGAAAATGATTACCAAATTTTGTCTTAAATTATCCTATTATCTTATTGGTGGGAAAGAATTTTTTTTATTTTAAATATCTCATGCTTTATTAATTCACATCATAAAATAAAAGATGAATTAACAATCTCCATAGTTGGAGTTTTTGAAATAATAATTACTTAAAAAAAACAATGATAAATAAAACATAGTTTTTTATTTGATATATAAGGGTTTGAACTTGAATCGTGCGTACCAACACTAAAGCCTGTTGCCACCATGCCAACACCTTAAGGTGCAAACTTTGTTGTTCTTTTCTAAAAACGAATCTTTTATTTTTCTATCTAAAACTCTATTTTAAAACAAAATCTTATTTTCTTTAAAACACAAATTTTAAACTTAGTAATTTAAAGAAATTCATTTTCATTTTTTAGAACAAAATTTATTTATAAAAATCTTTTACTTTATTTCCAAAAAAGATAAAAAAAATAGTCAAACCTTATTTTAAAATATTTCCTTTCCTTTTTTAAAACTTGGGTTTTAAGCCCATAACCCAGATAAGACCTACCAAAACTCTATAAATATAGATGGTTACCTCTCATTTAGGGGATGTGGAGAGATCCAGAAGCATTGGAGATTCAGAGCCTTCAGAGTATTCAAAGTCATCTACAATCATTCGGAGTGCGAAGCATCCAGAACCAACAAGAATCGAAAAACTGGAGATTTGAAGACTACAAGACTTGAAGAATTCTGAATGTTCTCTTCGCCAAGCAACTGATTGAAGAACTCTCCCCAAGCAGCAAGCCTTGAAGACTCCATCAAACTGCACAGTCTTCATCAAATCGGCCGAAGAACTTCACAAGCTACAAGCCAAAGACCTCATGAGCTGAAGTACTTCATCAAGCTGCGAATTTGATCAAACAAGCCAAAGACTTCATCAAGCCACAAACTTTGCCAAGCATCAAGCTCTAAGCCGAAAAACTCCACAAGCTACAAGCCAAAAAACTTCAATAAACTGCAAAGCCACAGAACTTCACAAGCTACAAAGCCAAAGAACTTCACAAGCTATAAAGCTGAAAAACTTCACAAGCTATAAAGCTGAAGAACTTCACAAGCGCAAAGCCGAAGACTTTCAAAGATTCTTCAATAAGCTCAAAGTTGAAGACTGACACAGTCTTCATCAAGCTACAAGCCAAAGAACTTCATCAAGTCAAAGGCTTCAACAAGCTCAAACCCGAAAACTTCAAAGATCCTTCGACAAGAAAAAAAGTAGAAGACATCAACCTCATTGATTCAAGAACAAGCTCACAAGCCCTCAAATTAAAATTTAAATTTGAGAGAATTAATCAGAAGATTATACATTAGAGATTGTACACTGCATACATTCAATATAAATACAAGTTCATTAATACAAGTTTCTCTTGTCTGAATTTTTCGTTGAACAAATTGGCACGTCCAGTTGGACCTCTCTACCTCTCATCTCTTTCTCTCAAACCAAGAAGTAATAGCATTCAAGGAAGCTTCATCCACTATGGAAAAAAAGTCTCGACTGCAAATGGAGAAGAAACTTAACATGCTGAAAAAAATGGTCGAAGAGAGGGACTATAAGATTGCTTCCCTTATGAACCAAATCGAAATTGAAGATGGCGAATGTTGCTGAGTCAAGCCAAAATCACACTACAAAAGTCAGCGACAAAAGAAATAACATCTAGTTGGGTGTCGGGGCTCCGGGTACAAAGGTCGGGGGTCGACACGCTAACTTGGTTAGAATAGGTTTCGAGGCTTCGGGTACAAAGGTCGGAGATCGATACGTAAAGATGAGCGTCGAAGCCTTGGGTACAAAGGTCAAGGGTCGAACGCCAAGTTTATGAAAAGGAATGTCGGGGCCTTGGGTACAAAGGTCAAGGACCGACATGTAATGAAAGAGCGAGACATGGAGAATTAATGTGGTGACAAAAGTTAGAAAGTATTTGGGAATAGTCAAGAGTCTACGGGCTAGGAGATGTGGATTGTGTTACCTTTAACGCTCGTTGTATGTTGTCAACCTTTATAACTTGTTGAAATGTTTGAATTTCCAGTTGACGTGTCGTTTGAATACCGTGTGTTAGTATGCTGGTGTGTGTAGTTATTGAGGGTTACTTACGGAGTATTTTTATATACTCACCCCCCTCTGCAATTATTGTTTTCAGGTAAGGATCCGGTTTATGATCATGGTGGTGACGTAGAGAGGGCTCGACTGAGGAAGGACCATTAGGCTGCGTTTCATATGTTTTCCCTTACATTGTTAGGATAGTGAAATTTCCCTTTCTGTTTTGAACATTCTAGTAGAGTGACGTCTAGGTGTGGCCTTGGTGGCGTTGTCTGATGTGTCTGACATTTTATTGAGTCAATATTTTCTCTTGATTATTTAGTTTTTCTACAAGTATGGGCTATGGAATAAACAAGATTTTATGTTTGTTAGCCCACGGAGGGCGAGTAGACTTCTTTGATTATTGGAGAACTTTTGAACTTTTTAGGCCTTATTTTACTTGCATTGTGTGTTAAGGGGAGGGTCTGTGTAGGTAGTTGGGTAAAGTTACCCCAAGTGTATTGTGAAAATTCAGGGGCGTTACATCCCACATTCGACAGCTTAATGTTTACCCCTGACTGTCTATAAATATCAAATATCGGTTGATAATGACATCTATAAATATCAAATATCAGTTGACAGTGATGTCTATAAATATCAAATAACGGTTGATAGTGATGTTTATAAATATTAAATATCGATTGACAGTGATGTCTATAAACATAAATTATTAGTTTACAGTGATGTTTATAAATATCGACTAACGGTTGACAGTTACGTCTAGAAATATCAAATATTGGTTGACAGAGATATCTATAAATATCGATTGACAGTGATGTCTATAAATATCGGTTGACAATGATGTCTATAAATATTAAATATCGGTTGACATAGATGTCTATAAATATCAGTTGACAGTGATGTCTATAAATATCAATTATCGGTTGACATAGATGTCTATAAATATCGGTTGACAGTGATGTCTATAAATATCGGTTGACAGTTGTCATACCTCCGTTTGTTTTAGCTCTCTTATCCTATCATTCGATGAAAGTAGAATATCGAACAAATTTAAGTCTACAACTTTGTCCACCTTTTAATTTTATGAGGATGAACAATGGGGGGCAAACTGTAGACCCCTAAATTTGTCCGATATTTCATTTCATCATTCTTTTTTATTTGATTTGTAGTAGTTTTCTTGTAAAACTTTTGTTTTTATTTTATGGTCAATATTTCGCCTTTTTTGTGTTTTATCAATAAATAAATAATATAAAAAAATATTTTATTTCAATATTGATTTCCTTTCAAAATTAAATCATTTAAATAAAATAAAATAAAGTAATAAAATCAAAAAGATTTTTTTGGATTAAATGTGAATTTTCATATTTTCTCAAAATAAAATAAAATCTTACATATGAAAAAGTTTTAATTTTGATTTAGCATAATTAGGGTAAAAATCAAAATTTGAAATTGATTGATTGTGTAATCAATGAAAATATCTTTTCCATTTGTAAATTAGGGTTTTGAAACACTATAAATAGGAGCTAGGTGACTAGGTTTAGGGGATGAAGAAACACATCACAAAGAAAGACTACTACTCTAATTTTTTGCTCTTTCTCAAGGTTTGCTTCCTTTTGTTTTTTTTTCCTCTTGGTTCATTACTTTATCGTTCTCCCATAAATTCTCTCTCATCACTTCCTACTCGTTCCTCACAATCTATCACACAGTATCTCACTCACTCTTTACTTTTTTCTTTTTCTCTTTTACTCACCTAACTTCTTTTATCTTTTTCCATTCTATTTGGTTACTTTTGTTTTTTTTTTTGCTTAATTTTTTTCTCCTTATTCATTTTCTCTCAAAGTTTGCTTTATTCCTCTTCATCATTTGACTCACGACACATTTGAATAATAAGGCAAAAATCGGAGTTTTGTTCACAAGACGGTAAGTTTTCCATGTTGTTATCGAATAAAGTAGATTGATAAACTTCCTCATATATTTTGTTCAAAAAAAGTTCCTCATATTTTGTTTTGCCTACCTATGTTCGAAGCGCAAGTTTAATTATTTCGATATTATTTTCAGGATACGTTTCTTCCCTTATTTTATTTCGCCTTGTTTCTTCTTTTATCTCTATTGCTAATTTCATATCATGGTTGCTTGAACTATTTGTAACATGTAGTTTTATTGATTATCTTTTTAACATGTTTATTTTGAATACATGTATGATATTTGGCAAATGTATATAATGTTGTACAATAAATGTTATTTTTCTTAATTTTATTAAATATCTTCAACTAAAAATTTGGTAAATGAAAACCCCAACGATGGAACCTTGAAATGTTCAGGAGACCGATGTTCTCGGATTTTTGGGGGTAAAGATCAATATCTCGGGAGGCCAAGATTTCATTTTTAATACGTTTCCTAAAAAAATGTGTAATTTTAATCAATATGGTTTTAAAAAAAACATTTATATGAGAAAATATCTTTTATAAAGACATTTCCTCATAAAAATTTCAAGACTTTTAAAAGCATTTATGATATTTCTAAAACATAACAAATCAAATCTTTGTCATTAATAGTTTTACTAAAAAGTTTCTATGGCGGAAATTGAGGAATTCGAAAGGTCGATTCCTTAATACTCTCGAGGTGATAAATTTATTTTGGGAGGCCGAATGGGAGACCGAATTAAATTCAAATAAACAAAATTTTCTTAATGGCTTTAGGCCACTCATAATTATTGTTCATTATTTACCTTATGAATAATGATCAATAAAACATGAGACATTTAAAAATAAAAATAAAATTCTTTTCTTTGAAGGCCATTTTCTTGAAAATAATATGAAAAATAAATACACGAGGTGGTCTAAGTTCCTATGACCGAGCCTTTCTTTATCGTTCGTTGAACGAGTGTTGTGGGATGCTAATACCTTCCCCATACACAAAAGACCCCGAACCCATATTTTTTTCGTGCAGACGAACTTATCCATGGATTTGGGTGGCCAGTCACATTCTATAAATAAATAATAGTGGCGACTCCATCTTTCTCCTCTCAGGAAGAAAGTCGGCCGCTTCACATTGCAAACTCATAATGACAGGATCAATCCATAACGAGATTGGGCACAAGCCCACGGCTCATCAAGCCCATGACCCATATAAGACCCATCAAAACTCTATAAATAGAGGGGATCACCTCTCATTTGAGACAGAGAGAAAGAGATAGAAGAATTGGAAATTCAGAGCCCTCAGTCATTCAGAATCATCTACAATCATTCAGAGTCAAGCGAAGCATCTAGAGTTGACAAAACTTGAAGAATTCGAGACCTGAAGATTACTAGACCTCAAGAACACTGAATCTTCTCTTCTTCATGCAGCCGACCGAAGAACTTCTCATAAGCTACAAGCCGAAGAACTTCAAGAAGCTGCAAAGCCGAAGAACTTCACAAGTGTAGAGCTGAAGAACTCTTCACAAGCTACAAGCTAAAGAACTTCATCAAGCTACAAGCCGAAGAACTTCATCAACAAGCCGAATATCTTTAACAAGCTCAAAGCCGAAGACTTCAAATATTCTTCAACAAGCTTAAAGTCGAAGACTTCAAAGATCCTTCGACAAGCAAGAAGCTGAAGACATCAACCTCCTTGATTCAAGAACAAGCTCGCAAGCCCTTGAATTAAAGTTTACATCCGAGAGAATTAATCAGAGGATCATACATTAGAGATTGTACACTACATACATAAATACAAATACAATTTCATAAATTCGAGTTTCCCATTGTGGATCTAGCCGAGCTCACGATAAAGTTGGCCAAAATAGGAACAACAAGGGTAAACAAGATACATTTGGCCTATAACTAGCAGTTTTGAATACTTCTGAACGAAAAGACAAATTCTTACTAGGGAAGACGAATAAGCATAACCAGCAACATAGAAAAGTTGCCAAATATTTTTTTTCTCTCATTCATCTTCTACGCCCAACTCGTCAAATAACTTAATTTCTCCCACAGACCAATCACGACGTACAAAATAAGTTCCGTCTGGATTATGGGTTGAACGAGTTCGAGAATTCTTCCGTGCCCTTTGAGAAGTGATAACTCTCCTAAAGAGAGTTAATTGTGTCTAAACTTCGCATAAAATAGCTAAATAAAGTTTCATCTAACCCCCAATATTAATTGAGTTGTGCCTAATTTAGAAGATAAATCAACGCTCTCCTAGGTAATGCTAGCACTCATATAAATGATTTGATTTTGAGCATTTTGCTACAGCTTCAATGATGCTACAATATCGGTTCCAAAAAAGACAAAAAAGCAGCAAACTAGTAGTGAAAAGACTTTTCAACGACATTTACCGCAGTAACGGGAGGTTTCACCTGGGAGTGAAAGCTGGGTCCCACAGGACTTGTTTTGTTGCCCTAAAATTGGAAGGAGGTATAAATGCCAACAAGAAGAGAAGTCTCCATAAACACCAAGACAATTCCATTTTCATTTTCTTGCAAGCAATCAACCCTCATTTCAAGAAAACCTCTCCAACCGTCTGAAAAAGTCAAGAAGAGAAGAAGACCAATCATCAGCAGTTGAGAAGAAGTTGAGAACTCTAATTGGGAGCTGATCTTTAGCTCCCTCTCTTCCTCTTTTAGCATCTTTATATTATTTTTATTCCTATATTTTTTAACCTCCTTATGGCATTGTCTAGCTAAACACCTTGTGTAAGGGGGAGATGTTGTGAACGCATTTTCTGGGTTGTAACTTTGTTGTTTCGCATTAATGATAGTATGTTTTGAGTTGAAGTTGTTGTATCACTCTATTTTATTTGGGCACTTAATCTCTATGGATTTGAACTTTTTATTATTTGCTGCGACGATTGTGTATACTAGAAGAATTGGTAGCATAATCCGTAGACAACAAGAAGGCGGCTTCACGTATTTTTTATCTCATTTAAATCAGAAAGAGATCTACAATTTGTCAAGGACTCAGAAGCAAACACCCTCTGTAGATGCTACATGATGATAATCGGCAAACAGATACCCAAAACTTTTTGGGAGATAATTCTCATCTTTAGACGACACTAACAGCTCTGCGCGACATGGAACAACTTCATCATAAAACCTACTTTTAATAGAAAGTCCCCTTAATCTCCACATATCCCACAAAGAGATGGATAACTCTTCAGATAATGTGTGAAGAGTATTGGTTGAAGGACAACAAGCCTCACCAAACGCTCGAATTATGTCATTGTTACGATCATAGGTGTACAAAAAAGCTAGCACAACATCTAACAAGTGTGTACATCGCAGTGTATCCTCCTTTCGGGCGACCGTGACTTCTAACCATTTCCAATTATAGGGGATATAAAAGAATTCTCCATGAAGCTTTAATATAGGACCTCAACGAGCCGAGCCTTCGATGATTCGATGACCTAGTGTCAACTCTAGATTTGAACTTGGTTCCTTTTTATGTAGCGGAGAGTCTAAAAACCATGTCGTCAAAGAAGAATCATGAGTCAATGATTTCTCTTTAGACCATGTGGATAAATATCCAAAATTGTCTACAGGATGCCAATCCTTCGGACTATGTTTTGGCTCCTCAACTCAAAGGAAAAGTCTGCTTTTGAATGGTTGGTCCTTGTCCTCTAAAATAATTAAACACCTCTTATTGGGATTATGATGTTCTGCAAAAGATACCATGATGAAACAAAAGATCCTGCATAAAAAAAAAGTGTTTAGGAGGGAACATTATGGTCATTTATTAGAAGAATATATATATATATATATATATATAAACAAAATCTTCAAAAGAAAAGAGGGAATGAAATTACTAAAGGGTAGATGAAGGTGACCAACGCTGACCTAGGAACACATCAACTAGAGGAAGAGGCGTTAACCTACTTAGCAATTAAATCACTTCCAGGCTGATGAAGGTGACCACCACTGACCTAGGAACACCTCAACCAGCAGAAGAGGCGTTAACCTACTCAACAATTAAATCAATTCAAGGCAAATGAAGGTGACCACACTAACCTGAGAACATCTCAACCAGCAGAAGAGGCGTTAACTAACTCAGCAACGAAATCACTACAAGGTAGACGAAGGTGACCATCGCTGACCTAGGAACACTTCAATCAGCGGACGAGACGTTAACCTACAAAGCAATGAAATCATAGACCGAAGGTGATCACCGCTGACCTAGGAACATGTTAACCAATGGAAGAGGCGTTAACCTACTCAACAATGAAATCACTACAAGGCAAACGAAGGTGACCACCATTGACCTAAGAACACCTCAACCAGCGGAAGAGGCGTTAACCTACTCAACAATGAAATCACTGCAAGGCAAACGAAGGTGACCACTGCTGACCTAGGAACACCTCAACCAGCAGAAGAGGCGTTAACCTACTCAGTAATGAAATCATTGAAAGACAGACGAAGGTGACCATCACTAACCTAGCAACACCTCAACCAGCGGAAGAATCATTAACCTACTCAACAATGAAATCACTGCAAGGCAGACGAAGGTGAGCATCGCTGACCTGGGAACACCTCAACCAGCCGAAGAGGCATATTAACCTACTCGACAATAAAATCACTGTAAGACGAAGTTGACTACTGGAGGCATATCTACAAATCAAAGAATATGCATGTGCATATAAAAGAAACTAAAGACATAAAATTGACCATGATTATGAGGGTTCGATGATATATTTACCTCTTAGAAAGCAAGTTACGTAGGATGTCACAAAAGCAAAGTCGCTGCAGATAAATTTGTAAATATCAAATTCTGAAAAAAAAAATTATTAAAATTATTGTTGGTGTATTCAAATTAAAAAAAAAAGATAGAACAGTATTTAAAAAATAAAGAAAAAATGGGCCATTTATGAAATCGTGTGGAGCCCTCAATGAAGGCAGCTGGATGTTGCAGTCGCCACCTTTAAAAAAAAAACCCCTAAAATTGGCGGCGGCTGCTGCTTGTAGTGCAGCCGTTGCCACTTGCTTAGTTTACTTTAGGACAAAAAATCACTATACTGTATAGTACACAATAGGCTAAAAGGAAAAAAGAAACATTTTGTCATATGCAGCAGTACATAGTAAAAAAAACAGAGAGAGAAAAATGGACTTTTACACATTACCTCTACTACAACCATTTCAAATAAGACCAACAGAGGAAGATTACGCCCACAATGATTATGCAAAGCTGCATAAAGGAAGGAAATATGTGAGTGCAAGAATATGAAGTTTCTCTAAAAAAAAAAAAAAAAGAGGAAAGTCTTATATGGATTCTTACTGAAAATACAAATGAGACAACAAAAGAAGGTTATGGCCTCAACGATGATGCAATACTACCCAACAACAAAAAAAGAGAATGCAAGAAGCCAAATAGTAAAAGAAAGAAAAAAAAAACAAAAAAACAAAAAACAAAAAGAGGAATAAGGAAAGGAAGATTGAAGTGAAGAATTCCATATACCTACCTTTTGGTGAAATAGTGCTTGTGTTTCAGTTCATACAAATTGCGGAGAAATCTGCATTATGAAGGAAATTGATATATGGTAAAGTTTGATTTTTTTTTAAAAAATCGTTTCCCAATTAAATAATGATGACATAAGCCAAAGCGAGCATAGCTTAGTAGTAATTAGCATATATTTCCAACCAAGAGATTGTGAGTTCGATCCCCACCTCCACATGTTGTACTAAAAAAAATGATGACATACCAAAAAATTTTTGTTGTCATACCTTTATTAAAACTTTCCCGTCCAAATTAAAGTTATGAGTGGGAAATTTGACTCCAAAAATTGTGAAGACGTAGGCCCCAAAATCTGTTTGAATTCCAAAAATTAAGAGATTTGGAGAGATTTCATCCCAATAGCAAATCCATTTCAAAATATCTTGGTAAAATAATACAAGTAAGCCAAATACTTCACAAGTCGAAGACCTCACAAGTCGAAGTATTTCATCTAGCAGTGGATTTGGTCAAGCAAGTTGAAGACTTTATCAAGCCACAAACTTCGCCAAGCATCAAGTTTCAAAGCCGAATAACTCCACAAGCTATAAGCCGAAGAACTTCAACAAACTACGAAGCCGAAGAACTTCAACAAACTACGAAGCCGAAGAACTTCACAAGCTACAAGCTGTAAAGCTAAAGAACTTCACAAGCGCAAAGCCGAAGACTTTCAAAGATTCTTTAATAAGCTCAAAGTCGAAGACTTTACAAAGTCTTCATCAAGCTACAAGCTAAAGAACTTCATCAACAAATCGAAGTCTTCAATAAGCTCAAACCGGAAGACTTCAAAGATCCTTCAACATGCAAAAAGCAGAAGACATCGACCTCATTAATTTAAGAACAAGCTCACAAGCCCTTGAATTAAAGTTTACATTCGAGAGAATTAATGAAAGAATTATACATTAAAGATTGTACACTACATACATTCAATATAAATATTCCTAAACCACATTTTCTCACTTAGGTGGTTTTAATGGAGGTCATTAGAACGTGATGGGTCACCAAAATTGCTACTGTCATCCCGCCACTGTTGGAGTATTGCTGCAGGCTGGAAGCTATTGGAATGTTGCTGGACACCGTCAGATTCATAACTGCTGTTGGGGTAATGGAGGTGCAGATTTGGACGGGTCTGTTGAAACATCGCTAGAGTTCGTCGATCGCCGAAATCAGTCTGCATCGTTGCAGAGTTGTTGCTGCAGGAATTGTCGCCGGTCAGGATCTGTTGCTGCATCGGAGCTGTAGTGTCGTTTGCGTTGCGTCGTTGCTGGAATGTCGTAGAGGTTTGAGTGCTACCGAAAATAGTTGTTATTGCTCGTCGAAATCCATCTATGTCACCGACACTAGTAGAAATTCGATTTATTGTGACGTTTTTTAAACGTCACAAAAATATTTCGTGAGGTTTTTAAGCCGTCACGTATATGCCCATCACGAAAGGTATACGTGACGTTTAAAAAACGTCACAAAAATTAGCACACGTGACAGTTAAAGATCGTCATGCAAAACATAGTCTTCCACAACGTTTGTTAAACGTCATGAAAAATGATTTCGTAACGTTTTAAGAATGTCACGATTAAGACTTTTCGTGACGTTTAAAAAAAGTCACCGTAAATGAGTAACAGTGACGGAATTTGATTTCGTGAAGGTTATACAACGTCACGGAAAAACCTTGAGTAGCGAGGAAAGGTCATGTGACATCCTTTTATGACATTTTTTAAACGTCACGAAAAAAATATTTCATGACGTTCAATTATCATCTTAGACACATTTTTGTGACGTTTTAAAAACGTCATGAATGATTTTATTTTGTGACGATACACAAAAAATATATTTGATTTTGCTTGCAGATGTCGCGTAATAGAAATATCATATAATCAAATTGTCGATCGAACACGCAAATATATTAATTTAGATAACAAAGTTGAAATATAGTAAACATGAAAAAGGAAGCTAATATATTAATTTAGAATATATTAGTATTCTCAAACACAAATTACAGAATTACAGAATTAAACATGTTCTCCACACACCAACCCCAACAAGGAAGCTCATCCATCAATTAGTTGCATTCCTAATTGTCGACTTCTTTGGGGTCGTGAAACTCCTAATGGAAAAAACAATACCCAAGTTAGATAAATGAATAACGAAACATAGATAAGGGAAGAAAGTCACTTCTAAAAGAACGTGCCTATCTATTAAAAATTGCAAAGGATCGTGATTTTTGCAAATAACATTCTTAAATAAACACAGTAGGAGCCTATCACAATAGTAATATTTGCAAATACAGATTACAACAGAACAAAATTGTTAAACAAAAACCAACCTACATCCTTTAATAATATCGCATAATATTTAAAAATTTAAACAAGTATCACAATGATTGAAAACGTACATTAATCTTCTACAACACTACAAATAATCAACATTCATAGACTTCCTTATCAACTTACTCCATAATCTGATAAAAAAACCAACATAACGACCAAACAAAGATCCCAACAGAAGAAGCGGTAATAGCTAAGTTTTCATATTACTAACTAAATGATAGAAACTAAGAAACATAACTTAAAAGGCAAAGGATCCAGAGGATAACATAAACAAAAAAGTATTTTGATTATACTAATACTACTACAAAAAGTAAGTTGACCTAAATTACATCAAATAAACAAAATGAACGAATCTATAAGTAGGCCTATCTCTCGTATATGAGAGTACTAGAGTTCTGCACTATTTCTCGTATATACTTTTGCACATAGTACTCGCACTTTATAGACCCCGCTTGATGAGGATACTATATGTAGAAGATTCAAAAAATAACATAAGTATAAGTTACATATAAAAGATTTCAATACAAATTTGATTATGTTTAACAACATCAGAACTTCCATATTTTGAATAGCATGATAGATTTCGAAACTTGTAAAGTCCATATCATAAATAAAGAGAGAGTGACTACTTATTCACTATAGTACGTGCCCACATATATTTCACAATATTTGTGTTCTATAATTTAAGATAACATCTGGCAATAGACACTTTAAAATCAAAGCAATAAGTAGAATCTTACACTTTTGATGGGTAATAGTCCAGCAACTTAGTAGGTTAAAAATTCAAGGGCAATCATGTGGTGTTTCTTCCATTTTTGAAGCAAGCTCTGTAAAAGTAAAAATAATAAGAAATAAACAGAGAAAAATAGATTCAAAATGATGCTAACATAATTTAATACAACATTGGTAGAAAATATATCCAACATTATAAAATAAAAATAGACTACATAACAAGCTCACTACCTATTTATAGTATAAACACGTGTATTTATAAACAACAAATGATAGTCTTCTCTATACACAACTCAATAAAGTACAATAAGGATTTACTACTCATTCATCAAACATAACTCAAACAAAAAAACATGGGTACTTATAAAAAACAACATTCTTTTACATAACACAATAGACAGTAAGGATTTACTACTCATTCATCAAACATAACTCAAACAAAAAAACATGGGTACTTATAAACAACAACATTCTTTTACATAACACAATAGACAATAAAGATTCAATTCTAATTAATCAAACATAACTCAAACAAAAAATGTCAAAATTTTAGCATGACCTCTGCTAAAATATCCTAAAACCGCACATGCTAACTCATCAACCTCATGAGGATTATACCGAATTTGTAGTTGCAACCCATGTATTCTCCTCATATAATGCCAATTGTTGAATGAGATATTCCCTGCTCAAAGCAAAAGACTCTCTCTCGTGGACAAGTATCTTACATACAGCTGAACATAAACATAATAAGACATGAAAAGATAAAACTAAGTATCAAAATTAATCAAAATAGGAAAACAATTTTCCAACAACAAACAGAAAATCCATTCATTTGCTACAAGTACAGCTACTCTATTGGTTGTTACTTTTGCAAGAGCCAACTCTCCGTCAAGTGTTTTCCTTTCTTTCTGGAGGAGACAGAAATAAATCTCAACTATTTTGGTAACGCTCCAAGAATTCACTACTACAAGTAAGACAGGATATTTGCTTGCTGGTAGAATAGAGATTAAAATATTGGATCTTCTATCAAAGAGATGTTATCCAACAATAATATGATAAATAACCTACAAGCCCTCCTGTTAACAGGAAGTACCAAAACCAAGTTCATTTCAAAGGAAATAATTGATGAGTACCCTCCTTTAAACCCATGAAAATGTTGATTGCCACGTAAGCCATGAACATGGTGACCAAGTTTATTTCAACTAAATCCAATTAAATGTACCAATTAGCCAGACTTCGAAATTCAAACCGAAAAAGTACACGATTTTTTTTTCAATTAACACGTAAAACAACCACTGAAGTACTTCCCACCAACATCAAGAATTATTAAAGTAGCCACATAAAACAAGACAACCAGTATAACATACAAATGACATGGAAAAAAGCAAGTAAAAGTAGAAATTAAATATATAAGGAAGAGCAAAGAAGACAAACAAACCTCTTCTTCCAACATATAGAACAAGGTGATAAAAAATCACGTTTCACATGAAATCATTAAAAAACGTATGAAAATAATTTGAAGAACTATTGAACAGCTACACGAAACAAGCATGCAAAAGATAAATAAAATCAAGAAACAAATAATCATTTCTCAAAATAAACTTAGCTAAAAGCTTCTTGTCCCTTGCTTTATGAATTCTATTATACTTGGAAAAGTTTCATAGCAGCCAAATTAGAAGAACCCGAAAAGAAAATATAACAATAATTATAATAAAAAACAAACTAAAATCATACTAAAAAAACAAGCATAGTTTTTAAGATCAATCACTCATACTGAAACGAAAGTAAAGGTAGAACTTTTTAAAATTCCAAAAAGGCATTATACTCATAACAAAAGAACAACTAATTAAATCCAACACACTAACATAACAACTTTACTTATATAACAAATAAATTAATAAGTCACTTATCGACGCACCAACCATAAATAAGTTAGGTTTCATTGAATATTTCATATTTACAGAAACAATTAATCAAATCAACAACCAATACAAATTAGTTCACAACGTACCTTAAATACAAGCAACAATGAAAGTCGGAACGCACCACGAAGTGAAGAAGATTCAGCTCAAGATTGATCAAAATAATTAAAAAACAAACCTCAGACAAGTCACAAGTTATTTTCTATAACATTAAAAAATTAGGAATAGTGATTAATCCAGTTTCATGAAAACCATGTCAATAGAAAGAATTCGTACCTTCCTCAAAAATTGGAGCGCATGTGAACTTGGTTAAAGTTTCCAGGCTTGAGATCTTCTCAAGAACCATTGCATTATTATCCAAAGCTGCACAATTTTTTTGAATTTTCTCACACAAAATTAACTATGAATTTAATAGGGACACATCTTGACAGCTTCTCTAGTCTTTAATTAACCACTCAACTTCCTATTTAGGAAAGAAAATAAAATAAAATTAATTAATCAAGTTGGAAGAACTAGGAAGAGTTTAAATACGAAGGTTTGTATAATAGTTAAAACTATGGGTATCTCTAGATTCCAAGTTAGCAATGAAAAACTAACTGTTACACCTACAATATGCATACAACTAATAGGCTTACCAATAAATTACACTTTATGGTCTCAAACCAATGCAAATATGCTTCATAATTACTAAATTATAGTCATCAATTAAATGTTCAGAGTAAAAGACTTTAACATGATTAATCAAAAGTCTACATCAATTACCTTCTTGTGCACTTGCTTTCATTTTGTGAAGAAGGTACACGAAGGATTATTTACAACCATAAAAGTTAGTCTAACAATGGATGAGATACCATGAAGAAGTTAAAAAGTAATCTTCTTAACGATAAAACTTGCCTACTAATTGCCCATTTTGTAGGTTTTCAAATGTGTTTAAAAAAAGAAAAAGTTTTTGTCTCTCCCTCTTTAGAGTCTCAACTCCCCTGTGTCAAAATCTCAAGAGTTGGGCAGCATTGTATAACTCTTTTTTAAAACATATAAGACCTTTTAATAAATACAATACAAAAATCATTGCAATCAAAGTTGTCAATCAATCAATGGGGCAAAGCACGGAAGAGTCAAATGGAGATAGAAATTTGTTGATGAAACTAAATAGAAACTAAATGCAATGGGACAAAGCATTAAACAATCAAATAAAATATTTATGATGAAATGAATAATTACCAATTTCAAACGCAAATTTAGAAAGAGCAGAGCAACCGGGTCCACTGGTGAGCCAGAGAAGGAGAGAGTCGGAGTCTACAAAATAGTGAAACAACTGACTTCCACCGAATCCCCCACCCCACGTATATGTAATTTCAAATCCAACAAAATTTCCCCTTCCTATTTCTCACTCAAACCCTAGAGAGAAGCATAAGAAATTAACTAACCCGGTTTCAAGTACGAAAGTAGGAGGAAAAATGTTTAAAGAAAATATTTACCTCACGAGCGACTGACGGCAAGGAGCGGCGGCCACAGACGACGGATGGCAAGCAACGAACGAGGAATGATGATAGTAGGGAGAGGAAAGTCGATTTGGAGGGTGGGCGCGAGTGAGGCAGAATGGTGGAGGGCGAAGAGCGGCAGCCATGGACGACAGACGACGGATGGCGGCGGCAGTGTAGGACTACGGAAAGACGAATGGCGAGGAGCGGTTGTGCTTGGGGAATGGTGATGAAAAATTGATTTGGGGGGTGGGAATGAATGGGAAAGAGAAATGGATTTCAGGATTATTTTTAAAACACCATCTCCCCACGTATTTACCAAAATCTTTAAGTTAATTTACCTTTTTTCTCTATTCTTTTTCTATGCTTTGTAATTAAATTTGAAAAAAATAATTTGTAATTTCAAATTGCAATCCTTCGTATTGAAATTATCAGCATTAATTAAATCTTTTTCGATGGAAGAAAAAAAAATCTATGAACATTTTTTGTATTAAAATATATAGATAAAATTAAAAAGTAAAAAATAAGATTTGCAATGGTGTGTAAGTTAATATTTAAATAATATTTTGACTTAAACCTATTTTCTAAAATCTATAAATTTAAGGATCTGTTTGATAATGATTTCTCCTTTTGGGTCCGTGGTTTTTCTGTTTTAAAAATCATAATTTGTATATGTTTAATAACTATTTTTCATTTTATGTTTCTAAAAGTTAAAAAATTGAAAATATATGTTACAGAAATAGAATTCTATATAGAGTATAGATGGAAATGGTATGGGGTGGGAGTGAGGATGCCCTCTCCCGTTCGTGCCTGTGGAAAAAAACTCGTGTGCACGAATATAAATACATTTTCTTGCTAAAAAACACCGCTCACCATTTCATGATGCTTTAAAAATGTGACAAATCATTATAAATTTGTTGCACACTCTTTCATGATGTTTTTTAAACGTCACTAAAGATATATGTTTCCCACTTTCCACAAAAGCCTCACCTTTTCATGACGTGTCTTAAATGTCACGATAAGGTTATATTTCCAACTTTTCATGACGTTTTTTAGACGTCGGAAAAAGACAGAAATCTGATTTTCCCGCCAACTTCCTCACTGTTCTTTCGTAACATTTAATAAAATGTCATGAAAAAGCTTTTCGTGACGTTCAAAAAATGTCACAGAAAAGTTGAATATTCGAAGAATACAATCTTTTCCCTCCAAAAACGCATCTCTACATTTTGTGACGTTTAATAAACGTCATGAAAATGTACTTACTTTTGACTTTTTGGTGATGGTTAGAAAAAATGTCACGAAAACTCAAAATCCGGAACATTCTGTCATTTCCCACCAAAAACGCGCCTCACTCTTTTGTGACATTTTTTAAACGTCACAAAAAGGTCAAAATTCTTGAAATCTCCATTTTTCCCCTCCAAAAACGTGTTTTTTTTTCTTTTCGTGACGTTTTTTT